>NC_044509.1:9584865-10184865 GCF_902362185.1 Chanos chanos
TGATGTGCCTCGATTAATTAGCGAAATGCCAGTTACAGAATAGAGATCTCCTGCCAGATCAGTGAAGTATGACTTAAGCAAGTGTTAGCCATGGCATATGGATTTTGACGTTGACAGACTATGTTTTACTTGTCAGTGGCCGAGGCAATAGATTTTTACCTATTTGGGAAATGAGTCTTCTTTTTAAATGAGTTTTAGGAAAGATTTACAGCCTTCAATACACAGGGGTTTGAGTTAAGATTTATTCTCTTGCCCTGTATTGAAGAAAATGAAAATTATTCAGCCACTGCCCTTCATTTTATGTAATGTTGTGGGTTAATTCTAATCCCCAACACTCTTAAAAAACAATATCAACTATACTGTTATTTGCATTTTACACTAAATAAGCCAAATCAGTAATCCAGCTTTACATGCATACAATATTAGCAGCTTTGAATAAGAGTCTTGTGAAATTATTAAAATTCATTAATGTTAATCCCATTCATTTGCCCACTAGTAATCCAGCTATAAATGTACTGTATTACTGACTGTAATACATTCATTACTTGAATTAATATTATAGTTAAGACTTGTACTACTATTTCAAGGTACCTAGGATCTACCTAAAGAACCTTTTAAAATGACTGGCCCAGAGAAGTAACACAGCTGCAGACCGGTAGCAGATTCTCTGGTTTTGCAAAAGGGTAGCTCTAATCGTTAAAGGCTGACTGTTTCTGGCGGGGGGACAGGGATGTTCGGTTTAAGATATGGTGAGGATTAATAGAGGGGTGAGATTAGGAACCTATACCAGCTCTATCGCTGTGCCCTCACAACGTGCAGTTCAATGATACTGAAAAGGTAATCTAAAAGCAAACATGTCAGAGGGTTTTTTTTTTTTTACTTTTAGTCATAGAAAACCAAATGTGTGGAAAATCAGAGAAATCTTCCTACATGTGCATCGGTCTTGGCAGCGTGATTTTGACCAGTCCTGGCAGGACAGAAAAGCATGACCTGCACACTGATGGTGGATAAACTCACCTGGGACTTGGCCAGGGAGTGGGTTACCACACGACAGCTTACAAACTGAATATTTCCCTCTACTTTAGCAATAGAGTCATCTGTCCTTTTCTTCAGAAAGGGTAAAGATATTATTCTTTTCTTCCAAGACAGAAGATTGAACAGATTACTCTGCAGTGCGCGGTGTACGGCTTCTGAACTGTAAACAGACTGGGCTTACCTCAAGGTTACAACAAAATATTCACTGAATTAAACAGCTTTGAAGCCCTGCGACAACTGCAATTTAGGGCTAAGACCAACACGTGAGATGCGAGATGTGAAAATGTGAGACGGCGCTACGTTGTTGCTATGAGGCATGCGTTTTTTTTTCATCCACACGCATTCTTACCATATTTAGTATTCTCCTCCCTAATGCTGTAATGCTCTGATGTTAAACAGACATCATATCGAACTTGGATGTTCGTTAACGCGACTTGAGCATTTCAGCATCAAATAGCAGGACCCATCTGTTTTATTGCACTACAGTATACTCCCACTCACACAGTGGTTTTTTTTTTAATGATTTAAAAATCTTTTTCTAGGATAGTTATGACACCTTTCAATATGCCACCTATTGTGCATTCTGGACCGTAATAGCGTTGTATTACTGTATCGTGGTAATTAGGGGAGAGATTCTTTTTGCTTTAATCCACCCCCCCCCCCCGAAATAGCATGCCATTAACAGTCCTTCAGTTTTTCTCCACGGCATTCCATTCTCCATCTGCACACCCATCTGTATCTGCTTCATGCGTTAAGGATTGAATTCCCACATTCTCTGCCGTCTACGTGAAGGTTAATAACTGAGGCTAAGCAAAGCATGCTGGGGTCAAGTTTTAACCACAAACAGAGTCGCCAATTGTAACAAGAGATGTGAGCATATGGACCAGTATTGAGCTGGAAATGTAATCTGTCCCATCATGGGAATTATTAGTTCTTTGGTGACAATAGAATCTTTGGTGACCAGACATGTGAGCATCAAAGCACAATTTTTTTGGAGTGTATTATGGTTTAAGACCACGCAATTACAAGATTATGACACTGAATTCATACACCGTTCTTTTATGTGAACCCCTACACAGGAGACTCAAGGTAGTTTAAAAGATACGTTATCATAAACCTGTTACTGAAATGGCAAAACATAGCAGTTAAATTAAACTTCTCAGGTTTACCCCGATGTGTCTCTTTATACAATACAACTGGATACATTTATCTCAATGCCCAAGCACAACAGAGCGCCTGGAAAGTCATTTTTTCGCTCAGTATCACATTGTGATATTGTAATACTGAAATTAGCTGGAAGGCAAGAGGCAGTGAAAGCTATTTGAAGTAGTGAAAATGTGAAGATATTAAACAAGTCAATATGTAAAATAGGAGAGCTCATTATAGAGAAGTTGAACAAATAAAAATGTGGGGATGTTTTCCTCAGTTTCAGTCACATTGCTTCTGTTCCTGGCCAATACCAACATACTGTTAACACTGGGGGAAAAAAAAAAGCATTTGTCCAGGTACCGCATGACTTTGGTGTTGGTCTCATAGGCAGATCGGTGAGAGTTAAGCCCTATCCTGATGTCCTGATTCTACAGGTCACACCTTTCAGTTTCATAACAGCAATCTTTACATAAGGTCTGAAGGTGTAAAGACTGTAAATGGACGTCACAGTAGCCGCAACGGGTAACTGGACTCAACTCAAGGGGATATATTACAGATTAACTGGAAAGCAGGACGAGGAAAAGAAAAAAAACAAGATGACCCCACTAAGTGCGAAATTAACGTTATTAATATTAGAAGGCGGAATAGAGTCATGAGGGCAAACATATTTATTTTCCTGGGGAGAAAAAGGGATTTTTTTTTCGCAATTATTTGTGACCCACGACATTAATAAGCAAGGGTAAAAGCTGTTAGGAGCTAAATTCCTAAACAGTTTTCAAACTTCTGTTAGCTGTTCCAGTAGAATGCTGACTTGGTCATTCTCTTTCTTTGTTCAAAGCTTTCTGATTCTCTCTACCCTACACCTCTGAATAAGGCACAGAACAGTGTGTCCAAGGTACAACTCAGACCAATCCAATTTACCTCACTGAAGCTCCCACAGAGTCTTTGTAACCTATGTTATCAGTTTAAATCTAAGTTAATAAGTCCAATAGGTATCAGGTTTGAAGAAATACGCCTCATCATTTCCTGCGTGAAGTGAATCACAGGGAAAAAAAAAAGAACAGATGCACGCGAAGGATTCGGGCAAGAGGTTTCAGGCAAAAGACAACAGACGGGATGCAGTACCATAAATTATGGAAAACACTGTCACAGATATGGGAGGAAATTATTTTCATTTTATTCCTATTTCTAATTTTAGCTGCCATGAAGTACTACTACATGTGTTTTTATAGACCTCCCTTAAATCAACAAGCAGTGACTATAATGTATTGGAGTAGTACCCAGTGTTTCTGAGACTAAACATGTGTTCAAACACATGTCAAGAACATCAAAGGAAACCAATTGTTTGACTACAACACTGGAGAGGATTTGTTCGCCGCTTATCTGCAGAACTTAAAATCAAATGAACAAGCCTACCGTGTGAGTTCATGTCATTGATTATTCGGGAGTACAAACACACACGCGCATGGTCTTGTGTGTGCGCACGTGGGTGCGTGCGTGTGTGTGTGAGTGCGTGTGCCTGTGCATGCGAGTGTGCGTATGCCTGTGTGTGTGCATGCCCGTCCGTGTGTGTTTCAGTCAATCACAATCAAAACACTTGATGAGAAAATGCCACCAAATGCAAATCACACTGTGCACGTTCATTCTCTGGGATCTAATTATCGTCGTTTTTTTAGTTAGTCTCCGAACATCTGGTCATTTTTTTTCAGTCTCCTAAATACTGAAAAGAAGGATCTGTGCAGCTAACAGAAATCAAAAAACCTTCATATGTTAAGTACAGAAATACACGTAGGATGTGTAAAACAATACCCTCGCCAGGACACCTACCAATACATAAGTGGGATTGCATCATCCCGTTCTCAGGCCAGTTCTCTGTGGAGGTAGGTTTGTTTCACTGAGAGGAGTGGGTACAGATGTATAGAGGAAATACAGAAGATCGTTTATCAGCGGTCTTAAACAGAGGCAGTTGGCACGCATCGTTGGAGAGGAGGCATTCATCTCCTGCAGAATGACACACAATAACAGGCTGCCTTGCCCCCGAGACTTCCACTCTGCATCTATTCCTAAAGGGGAACCAGATCACCGCCACTCTTCATATTCCTTTGTGTCTAATTAGGCTGTATGGTCCTAGCCAAGTATAAGACTCCTGAAATAAAGTCTGTTGTGACAATAAGTTGTAAATTAGGCCTGCCAGGTCTCCTGGCAGAGATAATATGCCACAATGAAATAAAGGACACGACCGTGCGCATTTCCCTGAGTTTATCTAATTGGTATACAAGAGCAGGACAATCAAAAAATAGAAAAAAAAAAGAATCATCAGAAACTCTGTTCTATCATTGAAGTTGTCCTACGCTTCAGTGAGGATCTACTTGGACCAGATTTAACTGAAGTTATGAATAATAAATGTTCATTAATAAGAAACCGATGAATAATAAACATAATAGTAAACAAAAGGCCACTGTGGATCCTTTGCATACGGTTGAAATCGTTCCAATTAAGATGAAGTTTCCGCAGTACTCTGTGGTTAATTGGGTCATTTGGAAGGAAAACTCCAAAGCCAGAGATTCCAGTTTCACCTTCAGCTCCACACTCTCATAAAGCTAGAGACAAGACCTTGATCCTGGAGTAGGTCATCTCAGTTTGCTAAAAAATTTTAGAGTTCTTAATCAGTAAAACATAGAGAACAAAAATGATTAATAAAAATAGTAAGAAAAGGTTCACAACCTGAACATTTGATTTCTGAATATTTGTAGATCAGCTCCACACTCTCATAAAGCTAGAGACAAGACCTTGATCCTGGAGTAGGTCATCTCAGTTTACTAAAAAATTTTAGAGTTCTTAATCAGTAAAACATAGAGAACAAAAATGATTAATAAAAATAGTAAGAAAAGGTGCACAACCTGAACATTTGATTTCTGAATATTTGTAGATCTGTGCCCACCCATAGGCTCAACACAGGCCCAGGTGCAAAGATATCATAGGCGATTCTGAAAAGTTAAACATGGTTGCAATATTTATTTGTTTACTTACATATTTTCTTCATCAGACATCTTCAGACATCAAACACTGTCAATGGTTGAGTAATCTTAAAATAACTGTAATTTGACCATGATCTCTCACGCTTCACTGGCAACGTAAGGCTATGTTGCCACATAGAGATGATTTTCCTCTAATTTTCCTCTAATTGCCTTGCTATTACCACGACCATTTCTACACTTTAAAGTCATTTTGCAGTACATATGCACAATGCAATTTGATGCATTCCTGATTGTCCTGATTGTTGGTATGCTGCATATAACTGCTCACATTAATATGTGACATTAGTCACACAGTGCGCCTATAGGTTCTCTGCAGAAATGTACGCTGGGTGCCAACACCCATGGACTCCAGCTATGACTACTGCATTGATGTGTCTGCTTACTCTCATGAGGTAATTCACACTGATGGCTTCTGACAAGTCCCATTCCACTAGAGAGAGGGGCCTGTCATGAGGACACGATTGCCCAAACACTAGCCTCAGGCCATTCTCCACACTGGCTCGTATTATAAAAACAAGAGGCTAAAAATAACGACATAGAAAAGGTAGAAAACAGCCTCGTTCAAATCCCCATTTCTTTTAAAATAGAAAGATCTGTATGTCTCAATGCATTTATCAACTAATGTAATTTTCTATTTGCTCTCAGTAGGGTTAATCTGACACTACAGATCTCAGCTACGCAAATATCTTTCTGTATCTCTTTTTCTCCAGTTTATGATATATGACAGTGAAAACTGATTTCAGTAGATTGATTTGTTTAACTCGGGCTATTACAGTTTTTTAAGTAAAAGTTTTTTAGGATGGGAATTTGTCCTCAGATCAAATTGTCGGTCTAACTTTGTGCCTAAAGAATTCTACTGAGTCGAAAGAAAGAAAAATCATAAGGGTTATAAAAGTAGAGATATATTTTAGGTCTGTAACTCTGAGTCTGACTGGAACTTGCCTTTAAGATGTTCAGTGTATATGACTACAGTGCAGTGAAAAAGTATTTGCCCCCTTCCCGATTTCTTCTATTTTTGCATATTTGTCGCACACTTAAAACGTTTCAGATCATCAAACTAGTTTTAATATTACACAAAGATAACCCAAGTAAACACAAAATGCAGTTTTTAAACGATGATTTCATTTATTGAAAGAAAAAAGCTATCCAACCCTACCTGGCCCTATGTAAAAAAGTAATTGCCCCCTTATTTACTAAGTAAACCAATGAACCAAATTTAATTGACAATTGGGTTCAATTTCACTGGACACACCTAGGCATGATTTCTGCCAGACCTGTTGAATCTAAGCATCACCTAAATAGAACCTGTCTGGCAATATGAAGGAGGCTAAAAGGTCTCAGAAGGCAGCACGTGATGCCGTGATCTAAAGAAATTCAAGAACAGATGAGAAACAAAGTCACTGACATCCATCAGTCTGGAAAGGGTTACAAAGCCATTTCTAAGGCTCTGGGACTCCAGTGAACCATGGTGAGAGCCATTATCTACAAATGGAAAAACTTGGAACAGTGGCGAACCTTCCCAAGAGTGGTCAAAATTCCTCCAACAGCGCATCGATGACTTATCCAGGGGGTCACAAAAGAATCTCGACGAACATCTAAAGAACTGCAGGCCTCACTTGCCTCAGTTAAGGTCAGTGTTCATGCTTCCACACTAAGAGGCTAGGCAAAAATGGCATCAGTGGGAGAGTTTCAAGATGAAAACCACTGCTGACCAAAGAGAACACAAAGGCTTGTCTCACATTTGCCAAAAAAAAATCTTTATGATCCCCAAGACTTTTGGGATAATATTCTGTGGACTGATGAGTCAAGTGGAACTTTTTGGAAGACATGGATCCCATTGCATTTGGCATGAAGGCAACACAGCATTCCACAATAAGAACATCATACCAACAGTCAAACACGGTGGTGGTAGTATGATGGTCTGGGGCTGCTTCGCTGCTTCAGGACCTGGGCGACTTGCCACAACTGATGGAACCAAGAATTCTGCTCTCTACCTGAAAAATCCTGAAGGAGAATGTCCGGCCATCAGTTCATGACCCTTAAGCTCAAGCGCAGTTGGCTTATGCAGCAAGACAATGATCTGAAGCATATAAGCAAGTCCACCTCTGAATGGCTCAAAAGTAAGAAAATGAAGGGTTTGGAGTGGCCTAGTCAAAGTCCTGATGTGAATCTGATTGAGATGCTGTGGCATGACCTGAAACAGGCAGCTCTTGTTCAGACCCTCCAACGTGGCTGAATTAAAACAATTCTGCAAAGAGTGGGCCAAAATTCCTCCACAGTGATGTAAAAGACTCATTGCCAGTTATCGCAAATGTTTGGTTGTGTCCCCTTCGGCGGCAACAACTGCAATGTTAGGGGGGCAGTTACTTTTTCACATGGGTGATATAGGTTTTGAATAACTCTGTACCTCCACTAAATGGAATGACAATTTAAAAGCTGCCTTTTGTGTTTACTCATGTTGTCTGTCTTGTATTTATTAGTTGGGTGAGCTGAACATTTAAATGTGACAAATAAGCTACAATGGAAGAAATCGGGAAGGGGCAAATACTTTTTTACAGCAATGTATATTGGACTGTGTTGTGCTAGCTTAAAACTAAGTTGGCTAATTTGGCTTGCTGCTTTTTAAATCGCAGCTTTAAATTGTTTAATTGTAACTTACATCATTATTCACTGTCTCTGGTGGTTTCACTTATTTTCAAGCTATTTGATGTTTCTGGTGGTGAGCAATGCAGGCTGATTTGATTTGGAACTAGTTAAAGTAGTAGCATGTACCTACCTTGACAGCTGGTTCCTGCTCTCAGAGGTTTGTTAGACACTGGCTAGTGCTTGATTGAAGTATGTTGTGACAATGAAAGCATACACTGTCAACTGGCCAGAATGTCCACATAAGACTTTATACCACAGATTACATCAGAGGATACAAGAAGGTGAGTCAGTTGATCAAATGTATTTTGATGAGTTTGGTGTTTAGTAGCGACATTTGAGTGTAACATCAAATATGTTTCTGTTAGGTGTTAATCAGTAGAATCACTCAACCCTTCACATGACTCCATTCCACAGCAACAAGGTTTAAAATCGAAAGTTTAGGTCGCAGAGAACTTCTTATGAACACAAAAATACTTCTCTGAGGAGAAGTGGGCTGTTGATGCAACACGAGTTTGAGTTTCCTACTTTCCTACTTTCCTGCCTGCTAAGACACCTGCACATAACTGATTTAGGCCTAAAGTAGAATCTCTTTCATGGTGTGGAGAGATGGTACGCTGATGATGAGCAAAATATATTTGGGGCCATTAGTTAATTAGCAGTTCATTATATCCCCTAGGATAAAGGAGCCCCAGAGTGAGTTTTCTGTATCAGAATCTTGTGTCATTAAAGGGAGAGAGACACTAATTACAGGGATGGAAGTGTCTAGGGATGGCAAAACACATCCCAAGGCATAATCCAGTATGTAACTCTCACCCTCTGACAACACATGTACAGATAGACAGATGCAAATGTAACTGATAGAATTAATTAACTTTTCTAACAAGATCGTCAATTTGTTAAGGAAACACTAAGCTTGTGTTTGATTGCAAAAGCTTCATGTCTAAAGCTTTCAAACTGTTCATTCAGTCCTCCATATCCCCTGTATCTATGAACAATACTGACTTATGTACAACAGCATCATTAAATGGTACATTGTAGACAATACGCTGTTGTGATAAGAAAAAAAAAAGATAATTTTGAAATAATGTCAACCTTGATGAAACAGAATATTCATCTGTTTACTTCAAAAACAGTTGAGGGTTAATGAACGGTTAATGATGCTCTCATTAAAATGTCAACAGGGCCAGACCAATGCTCACTGCTAACAAACAGTCCTACCTTGAAAAACTTATGTATAAATCCTCCAATACAGGTCAAAGATATAGGATATGGTAGCCTTGGCCAGTTTTCGATATTAATTTTAAATCAAAAGAAGCAAACTACACAAAAGCCGATAAATCCAAAGTGTAGGGTGAGAAGGACGGAGGTAGGATGAGTTACTAGAATAAGTAATGTAGTTGCAATGTTGCAATGAACTGTCAACTTTATCTCAGATATTATGAATTCAGAAACCCGAGAATGTCACTCACAGGACATTCTGAACAAACTCTGGAAAAAGGCCCGTGATGATAAATAGGCTGGTAACATGAAGTAACCTTTTTCATCATGTTGGTTTGAAAATAGACTAAATGGGGCCAATATTAAAAGTAATTTCACACTGCAGAAAAAATTGTCACCAGCATCCCAGTTGCTCTCATGGCAATATATTCAAATTTGAAAGTCTTAAAATGTTTACGACCAATTGACTGCATCTGTAACCTCTGTAAATCTTCTTCATTGCTGGTTCATTTTTTGCGTAGTTCATTTAAACATCCTATCACATACTTATTTTGCAGCAAGAGAAATGAATAAACAGCTGTTAAATATTTTTACTCCAACAGTCTAAGTTCTTTTTGCAACAGAGATGCCACGACTAGGAAAAGAATGAAAAAAGATGGCCATTCAATAATTTGGAAATAAACCTACGTGCATCTTGGAGCATATTAAAATAAAGTAACAGAGACAAACTGAGCTGAGATAAGCCACTTGATTTCTCTCCCATACACTGTATAGTTATCAGAGCAGTATTTTCATGGTACGTGGAGTACGAGTCTTCTATGTCTTAGGACAAGACATGGATTTATCAGGACGCTCGGAAATCTGTAATCAATATTATCTCTTTCAGTGTGACCTTTAACCCTTTATCTGTTTACGATGGTCTGACTTTCCCAAAATATGGAACAACAAATGTCAAAGATTATCTGCCTTAAATACTCACTGAAGCTGCTGTTTATTGCACGGTCCTTGTTATATCAGTCTCTAAATGACTAAAAATGACTGTGGCTAATTATGTTGAACACATGTGATGGCAGTGCTGTGTGCTAGCGCTTGATATGCACTTATTTTTTCTTGGACTTAAGAATATTGCTTTGGAAAGAAATGACGGATTCTATACACGAGTGAGGAGAAGGGACACGAAAAGGATCTCTTTATGGACAGTTTCCTCTCCCTAGGAATGATGAAGTCAAGTAAATCTTTGTGTGCAAAATATATCTGATAATGTGTGTATTTTCACTAAACTGTTGTTCACAGTGAGGAAGAAAATTAGATTTTGGACTCTCAGTAAAGCACTCACATGTTATGAGAGATCAAGATAGATGGAAGTCACCACACAAAACATTTCCACACCACAGAATGCAAGGAGTCCTGCTTTACGCTTTGTCTAAACTACTCTCAGCTAGGCTGTGAGCTTTCTGATCCACTGACACAGAAACTTCTTTAGCCATTAGCATTTAGCTTTGCTAATTTCACTTATTAAGCTCTTTAGGTGTTTACCTTAACACTGGCCAATTTTCCAAGTATCTATCCACTGATACAACTAATATTAGTTTAGATAAGCCAACGTATGTGATCAGTTGATGATCTTAGCAGCCGTGGTCTAAAGGTTAGTGAACCAGGCTTGTGACTGGAGGGTCACCGGTTTGATTCCCAGGCCCAACATTCATGGCTGTGTGGCGCTCCCCAAGGAATGCTGCCCACTGCTCCTGCGTCTGGTGTGTGTGTTTACTACTGGTGTGTTGGGTGGGTTAAATGCAGAGGACAAATTCACTGTTCACAGCGTGTGTGTGTGTGCAATCACTTAAACTTAACTTATTTTACGTACTGTGGTCAACTGAAAAGTATAAAAGTTAAGTTGCCGTCCCAGTTGAAGGGTTTATTCCCCTAAATGTGAGTGTAGGTGAGTTTTAAGATTCTTGTAATTAGCATCTTTAACCAGAAACAGTAATTGTAAATTAAACTACAGCTTGGCCAGTTCAAATCTTGGTTAAATTACTGTGATGTCCTCCAGCAACAAGGATGCTAATAGTAATCTTCAAATTTAGCTATCAGCTTGTGTGAAATTGATGAAATCCTCAAAGATTTAGTTGTTTAAAGGGAGGAACAGAATGGAGGAAAAAATTAAAAATGGGTTAAGCTGTCTTGTAAACGTCGATATCTCATTTTTTTGTACTTTGTTACCTAAGAGCCCATTTACTGTTAAGAAACACATTAATCTTTGGAAAAATAAACCAGTATTTTGGAGAAATAATCCAAGGATTGTGAAAAAGTTCATTACAGGACACAGACAGCTCACATATAAGCTTTATTTTAGTGAAGCTGTAGTCCAAATTGTCACCTCTTACCAGGTCAAGCATTAAACATACCTTATTCCTCCATCTCACTCCTTGTGGCTTGAAAAACTGGTGGTGGCACCCATCCCGGTGGCTGACAAGAGGCCGTAAGCCCTAGCTCAAAACAGATTTCTGGGCTGTAAAGGAATTCGAGTGCAATAATGATCTCAAAGTACTTTAGATGAAAGATAGGGCTGTTTGACCTTGTTAAGCTAGCCAAGTATCTGACTCTGGGCTTCGCTTTTTTCATAGAGCAGTAGCAGTTCAGTGTCAAAGTGACTTATAGTTTGTTTCTTATGTCTTTCCTATTGTACTGAGAGCATACGTGCACACTACATGTCATGGAATTAGATAAGCGTATTCAAGAAAATTGTGGGTTTAACTCCTCATTTTCTAATGTATTCCATCATATCGAGAGTTTTCAATTTCTATTTTATCAGTTTTTACAACACTCATCTCATATCAAAGTAAAACAGATCATGATGTGATTTGGAAGCAGTTAAAATGTTGGCCTGGTATTTGTGCTTGTTAGTAAATGATCAATAATCTTAATCAATCTACCAATTAAATGTGTATATTCATATGCAGTTCACAGTGATAAAGGTATGAGATCTAATTAGCCCCTTCATCAGCGCACGAACGATGCCGTAATTGTGGTGTTAGCATGACATTAGCCTGTCATAATGACATATTTGAAATCAGCTTCGCCCTTTGAATAAATCAATGCACTTAGATGGAAGTGCTTCACAAGTAGCCTGTGTGGGTCTCAGTTGACTGATTCTCATTCAGATCATCAGACGTGTCATGCTGATGCGTGGAGGCAGGCGACAAAACAGCCCCTATATCTGAGCTTTTCTGGCATGTGTTAATGAGCCTTATGACTGTGCTTCCTGGCCGCTCGGTGCCCCTGTCTGTCCACTAATGAGAACCTGAAAGCATCATTCGCTGACTGTCCTCCTTTGTCACGCAGCACTATAATGAAGCTTAGAGGGCTGAACACCTCAAGAGAACCTCTCTGCTCTCCCAACGCTTGATGCTGTATAATTGCTTGTTTGTTTGCTTTAGTTTTTTTCTTTTTCCTTTTTTTCTTTTTCGGAAGGCGATGGAGTGCAGCCTCGCTTAAAACACTACAAATGCTTAGAGAGGTCCTTTACGTTACTGTTACAAAAAAAAAAAAAAAAAAAAATTATGTAGGCAAAGCTATTAGCTGGCAAAAGGCTTGACAATACTTTATATCTTGAGAGGGGTAATTACAAATGCCATTTGCGCCTTTTGTGTTGCATTTGTCTGCGGCCTATTTGGTTTAATAGCATCAGAAGTTAACATAAAGAAAGACTGTGAAACATAAGACAGTAAGTATAGGGCTCTTTCATTGCATTGGTTCAGCCAGAAAGAATTTTTCTTTTGTCCAAGTGCAGTGAAGAGCCAGAATTCAGTAATTATAAGATTATAATTTTTTTTTCTTTGATCAGTGCTTTTTTGAAACCTTACAAAAAAAGATTCTAAAAGTTGCAGCCTGAAATTATTCAAAATGAGTTTGCTCATTTCTAACTTATTCTTAAAGGTTACAGAATGTTTTACTGCCAGAAAATGAACTTCTATTTGAAAAAAAGATGTACCAGTATATAAGTTACACATCCCATAGCCGAACTCACTCATAAAAAAAAATCATGCATATTTTCTGCATATTGCCCAAACCCCTTAAATTACCAAAACCACAGCAAAAAAATTAAAGATAACATTAATTGGCTTCCACTTCTGGAATTCACAGGTTTGCTGTAAATCCAAAGCAGCTGGCACTTATTACATATTCACTTGTGCTGCATTTGACAGATAACATGAGGTTTAATTGAAAGGCAACAGCAGAACTTGGTCGCAGAAGTACAGCCCTCACCTCCCACCCTTTCTGTGTCCTAAGAGAAACACTGAGGAGAATGATTCATCAAGAATTCCTTCTAGAAACATTACAGGGCCAATTGAAAAGAGAAAAAAAAATCCCAAAAGCCTTGTAACGAATTTCGGGACTTTATGTTGACTCTTTGCATGTTTTAAATCATGCCTAATGTCTCCTGCACCAATGAGACCTTGAAACCAACACAGAATTTGGTGGGAGGGTTTTACAAAACAGACTGAAGAATTGGATGGAAGCATTAGCCAGACAAGGTTACCTGAATGGGAAACTTCTATAATGTGAAGAGAACATGCTTTTTTATAAATGGTCTTTGCACGCAGGTTTGTGTTGAACATTTTTGGACTTGTCTTTTACAGAGGATTTCTCTGGCTTAAGAGTTTCTGAAAATCAAACTAACACTGCATTACATTGTGACCATTACAGAAAACTTAGACAGAGTGTGGAGTGTCAGAAACGGTTTCTGACATTGTGACATCTTTACAGAGAACTCAGAGAAGCTAAGCCAGTTATCTTTAATAACTCCAAGGGTCTTGATGGTCTGAAGGGCACATATAGCAGACTGCAATACAATAATGGAAAGATCTGGAAGGAGATGGAATTTGGCAGGCAGATAGAGGGGCTTTAAGTTGTCCAAGTTTATCTATAAAAGAGAGAAATGTACTTAGCGGTGATCCGTCACCTGTCAAGATAATTTGGCGAAAATTGGTCCGGTCACCACAGGAAGCTGGTGTCCATTACCTCTCTACTTTTGTTTCTATCTCTCACGCACTCTAGTCAGAGCTTTTGAAAATACTCCAAGCAGTTTGAAACATTAAAGTTGGTATGAAATGTTGCACGTTTGCCCCTTGAATAATTTAACACGGTTTTGCATAAATGTGAAATTAAAACATTCATTTTCACAATGTTTTTCTGTCGCTATCTTTCTTTTTTTTTTGTCCATCCAATTGAGGCATGTAATTTTAGTATCATTTTATCACTGTGTCATTGTATACACGTCTTATCATGTCACCTTTTGTGTTCTTATGACACTAAAGCCCAACTGACTTCTTTGTGTTTTAATGAAAATCAAGCAACCATCCATCTATTTATCTCCAATAAAAAATGACTGGGAAAACTCACCACGTTCCTCCATCTGTGAAGATGTTCACACATCAGAACAGAGCTGAACAGAGCAGATGCGGAACTGTTACGGATAATACAACTCATTCACAGTCTAGTTATTTAGAGAAGGGGTGGAAAAGGATTCTGCAGTTTGTCTATGACTAATATGAAATTCAATTAAATCTATAAGCAGCCACTAAGCCATAGAGAAGAGAGAAAGAATATGCTTGCTCAGGGCTTTAGCAGGAGCACACTCGTTTTCACTCTGTGGCACTCTCCAAATGAGGAGGTAAACTGAAATATTGTTAACATAAGCAACGAGCGTCTTTCTTATGTTATTTATTCCATAACAGAATCAGAAATTTGGGTGTGGATGGAAACGTGGCTGTGAGGCGACACATTTATAGAATATGCTATGTATGACATGCTCTGGGAATTTGTGTTTTCATACTTCAGCTACATATTTCTTGGTTACAGAAACTAACCAGAACAGTAAGGATGAAAATGGTATATAAGATTTAGCATCAAAATCTATTTATTTATTTGATTGTTTCAGTAGTTAACTGGGCGTGTCTGGTAACAAGTATGACAAGTGCTGGCCTAACAAGGTGGAGTGGATGGTAGTTTGAGATGAATAAAAGGAGTTTTTTAATACTTCATGGGTTGTGCATTTAAAGAGTTACATTAGTATTTCTACTTTATGAAAAAAGAGGCACAACCTTTAGGTTAGTAAATCATAAATCTGATCATGTGAAGAATACATTATAATATACATGTGGGAATATAATTTGTCAGAAGAAGCAGATTTTTCTCAAAGTGTGGTTTCTTTCCTTTTTATTTATTTATTTTTGCTTGTTTGTATTTGTTTTGTTTTGCAAGTTAACAAGTACTTACAAGTTCAGACCTACTCGTATAATGAGATTATGTCATCACTGGATGGATGGGAAATGGATGGGTTGATATTTTGATATCATTTACTGATAATGTTAATAATGCCAAGAGGATCAAATTATACCTAAATCCCCATGTGCATAAATCGGTAATACTATTGTTAGACAAAGAAATATGAAAGAAAAGAATTCACTTTCCAAAGTCATTCGGCCTGTGCCTGCTGAAGACGGGGCATTTGGATAATTTGCAAATAAAACCTTGAAATAAAATCCAGTGCTCAGACTAACATCCACATACCTATCCATAAAACCCTCAGGATACAATCGGATGTGTCTGTTTCGAAGAGATAAAGACCCACTCACCGTATCCCATGAGCTGGAAAGTTGGCGCGGCTCAATCTGGCAGTCCGCTCATGTCATAGGCAGAGCTACTGATGAAAGAGACAGTGAGAGAGAGGGAGAGAAGGAGAGAGGGAGAGAGACACAGAGAAAGAGAGAGAGAGAGAGAAGCAGAGGAGATGAAAAAGAGAGGATTGTCTTTTTTGTTGTTGTTACTTGGTCCTTGCACATCAATAATCAGAAAAAAAAAGATGAAATCAAAGATGATTACATTTTTTGTGTTGTTGCTCATGGTAGCATTACTATGGCTCCCTGCTTGTTTCAATCATTATTGCCTGTTATCTCCTCAAAAGTTTTGAAAAGTCTGAGCTGGTATTTTCAGACAAACCCTGTTTCGATAAGCAAAATTTTAAGATATCAGGCTGTCTTTCAGGCTTTTGTACCTTTAGGGTTGGTGCCCAAATATGTCTGTCAGGTCTTTATGGTTGTACCCTTAAAGGAAAAAGGCCAAGCTTGTAAATGGCTATTTGAATTGACAGTGAGAAGCCAAGTGCAGTGTCCATTTGCTGACACACATATATATATATATATATATATATATATATGTGTGTGTGTGTGTGTGTGTGTGTGTGTGTATGTATGTGTGTGTGTGTGTGTGTGTATATATATATATATATATACACATACACACACAGTATATATATATTTTTTTTACATACTTTATCTATGCAGAGGAATTAGTGTCATGACAGATTTTCACAGTGCATTGGGTCAGGTTAAAAGCTCATTTCATTCCCTTAACCATTACAGTTTTGTCTAATTATAGCTCTCACTCATTATTTAAAAAAAATGTAGAAATGCATTGAATTTTAATTCAGTTGTGTAAAATGACAATGGTTCAGCTCAGTCATTATAGATCAGAATACAGGTTTTGAAAATGTGATCGTGACTTCCTTATCTTCTCCATACTGTACAGATGAGTCTGAGCTGAGAAGGACGTCAGATTTGACTACTACCACTGTACTCGTTGCCCAGGGGAACAATCCATATTCCTCGTCCGACATTCAACATGAGCTAGGGTCTCAAATACCCATGCGAACAATTTGAAAAAGAAACAGGAGTGTCAAATTATTCCGCCTTTCCATGATTAATGCTCAAGCTGTGATACATGAATGTTTCAATGAGATTTATATGACCCTCTGTAGGTTTGTGTTATGGACACATTCATGGAAACTTATCACATCTGTCATTAGCAAATTGTATGGTCTTAATCTACCGTCTCTTTCTCTTTTGCCTCTCTCTCGCCATGTCTCTCTTGCTCTCTCTCTCTCTCTCTCTCTCTCTCGTTCACAGGTAGAATGTGTTTTTACTCTGAATAATCACATCTGTCTGAATGATGTTCTGTAATTTTATACCAGACGTGGGCCTTTACACAATAATGTGTGAGCACTTGAGACAGATTTTTGAGAGTAGATTTTTTTCAGCAGTGAATGCAAGTCTTTTGGTCATGAGCAACATAAGTTAGCATAAAACTGAAGTAAATGATCAGTTTACATTCACTCAATGCCGGGTGAATGTCAGTTCACAGTCACTTCCTGTCACTCATATTCCAATTCAAATTCTGCATCTTGTGGGGTGTGGCCAGTTCCTTTTAAACTTGTGAATTAAATGGGAATCATAATTCAGATTCATAATTCTGATTCATTTAGATTTACACCCCAACCAAGACACCATTATGAAGAGATATCATGATTTTTAATGAAATAACACTATTCAAGCTGTAACTTATAACCTATTCAGACTGCAAAAAATTAATGAAAAAAGTATGTGTTTACATTATACAAATCATGCACAGAGCAGATGTTTCTGTGCAGTTGTAGCTCTTAGTTAATTAAGCACATAGTATTCCACTGTGAGAAGGTTGTGTATGAAATGCTGTCCAAGCTCTGCAGAAAGACACCTCAGCAACTGAGAACGGGGTGAGACAGTTGGGCACATTTGGCAGGAGTTTCTGTGATGAAGACTGCTCAAACTGATGATGTTTCCACAAGGAAAAGTGGCTAAAGTGATGTTGCCGTGGAAGTCTGAGGAAAAGACCTGATTTGCTAGGGTTAACTGGAGTTGAAAGGGCTTTACATTTGAAATGCAAGGCAAAACAGACTAGAAACTCTGAATCAGCTGAAAGCAAATATCAATCCAAGGTGTGTGCAGGCAGTTTAATCAAAAACAGTCCCTGGAGAATTTCACAAAGAGGGACGCTATGATGAGATGGTAATACAAGAAACCCTTTGAGTATTTTAACATTTACTTTTTTAACAATCAACTTTTAACACTTAACAAACAAACAAAACAAACAAAACAAACAAAAAAATGTTTGCGAGTAAATTGGTGCAAAGAACTCAGGCAGTGGTTTTCTGAGCAGTCACATGACTGCCAAAAAAAAAAAAGGTCACATGATCAAACGAGCTGACCTTCACTAAGATGAGTTTACGTGTTGTGCACACCAAAAGAAACATACAGACCCATGTGCTTGTTTCCCAAGGTGAGGGGGTTTTGAAGCTGTTATGTGGCACTGAGGTGCATTGTCATGGCTTGGTTTAGGTCCAGTAAACACATCAGACAGCAGGATAAAAACCGGGAAATACAAAGCCATTCAAGGCGATCATCTTCTTTCTGTGGTGAAGGATTTCTATGTTCATGCCAGTAGGGTCTTCTGCGGATGACAGTGGCTCCATTCAAGGAGTGCAAGTCGTTACTGAATGGTTCAATGAGTGTGAAAACAATGTCCATCTCAGTCATGTGTTCTCAATCCGACAGAACCCGAATGGAAGATTTTCCAACAACACCAGAGACAGCGTTTTCCATCCCCATCAACAAAGCACCACGTTACAGATTATCATAGAGAAGTGTTGTCACATCTGTCTCTTCCAGATTCAGAAACTTTCTATAAGTTACCTCAAAATGCACCAAAGGTTTGCATCGTGGCGTAACGACCAAAATAAAATTGGTTTCTGTTGGTATATCCTCCATTTTCACAGCTGTCTATATGCATGGTTTTGACACAGTTTTGATGTTCAGAGCAATTCAGTGAGCTATTCATGGTGGCAGATTTATGATGCCAAGCCTTATAATCTTTAAGTGCACACAGATTCTCCATTATTAATGATAGGTTGTCATGTACATCAGTGAGACACGAGAAAAGAGTCTAATAATGCCTCATGTCACAAAGCAAGGTTTCTAAATGTGGGGATTGAAGGGAATATTATAGCCAACACCAAAAAAAAGGGAAAAAACCCTCTCATTTCAACTCAGCATTATGATTGTGGGATAAGCTGGACGGACGAACGAATATAAAATCAGACTAGACTGAATCTTACTAATGCTTTCAATAAGGTTCAAACAGACTTGCAATTCTTAATCACATTTAAAAATGACTTTTCCCTGATAATGAAGCACAAATTAATAAGGGATATTGTCAATATTTAAGTGCTGTGATTTTTGGATTTTTGGCTATTTCATATTCCACAAATGTTCCATACTACTAATTTTCTAGCTCGATTGTTCCCAACTCCTCTCAGCAGGAGAGCCACACATTTGCGAGTAAATGGCTGTTGACATCAACCTTTTTCCGTTTGTTTATTTAATTATTTTCGTCTTGGAATCAAGTTTCCAGACCATACTCAATATATTGGTTATCAACCCTCTGTGTGAATTGGAGATAGCTTCATGTGACGTGCATGAACACCTAATGATTTTGCCAGACACTCTAATTGTGTAAGAACTGACATATGGCAACATTTCCACCACTTAACCTTTCCAAAGCACGAAAGCATCCAAAATCATGTGACCTACTCACATAACACCAATTCTTTAACAACCATCCATTAAACATGGCCCTTTAATCAAAAGTGTTTCTCAGTTTTGCTCCCTCTGTGATTATCATTTAATGACATTATTGTATGGTAGATGAGAAACTTGCTTAATTTTTAATTAAACGTGGCTGTTTAACTACTTCAAATGTAGTACTTGTTAAAGTCATATACTATTAAACATTGAACAAATAGTGACAAAAACACCATATGTGGAACATTTTTACTGACCTTGAATTCTGACTAAAAATCTTTATGTGCTCTCTGGTTTCTGTTGGGGGGGGGTGTCTCAATTTATTTGTTATTATGTGAGCAAAATGACTTGATTAAGGCGTCTCACAGTGCAGAGCTGCCTCTGTAGTTTAAATTTCTCCTATGCCACAAATACCTGTTACAGACAGGAATCTAAGGGAACAGAGTTGGCCGTGTTCCCCTTCAGCCAGTGAAGCAGCCAATGTCATTCTTTGTTGGCGGTCACGGGAATTCAGAGGTCTATGTGGCTACAAGTATTTTTCTGCAAGTGTATTCTAAGCTTTAGGGGATTGTGTTGTTTCAAAACTGTGGAAAAGTTCTCCGGTATGAAACCTTTACAGAGTGACATTATCCACAAGTTATTTTCCGCAAGCAATTTGTTTTTAGATCCCAGGGTTTGTGACATTTGTGCACGATACTACCATGCAGGCTATTCCATCTCTGCGAGGTTAACCGTGGCTGTCAACTAGCTTATGGAAGCTATGGAGTCTGAATATTATTATTATCATTTTTTTTTACCATATTAAATTAACCATATTAAGTTGTACCAAAATAACCTTTAACTTTGCGTTTAAGGAAATACCATTTTCCATACAACCCTTGGATTGCCAGCTGCTAAACTGCTAGAATATTTAGCCATAACTAATCATTCCATTACCCATGTAATTATAGGACTAGTGATCTCCTCATAGGGCTAGCTAATACAGATTGTAAATTTGCTAGTTTTGCTAGTGATCATGTCCTAGTTTCAGTACTTATATTGTAACACAAGTGTATCATACAAATTAAGTGACCTTTTTTCTGTAATATGTTCTTTAGTTTAGCTTGTGTTTTGCTCTGCTGACATACTGATTATGCACATACACTGAATATGCACATACACTAAGGAGGACTCTAAGGTTCCCTATCAAAATGAGGATTATTATTGTACTGGGTGGCTAACAGTGTCTGCTGTAACCCAGTGACTTAATGGTGGTGCCTCATTTGCTCAGAGTTGTATTCCACTGGTTGGAGTATGAGGGATTTCCCCTGTGTATTTGGGGACATTTGTGATGACTTACTATGAATTGAATTAGTTCAGTTAAACATGTACGGCATTCATGGTTTGGAAATTTGATTCATTTACTTGAAAGTGGTGCTGAAGATAGTATACTGTTTTGATGCCTTCTGTCAGTAAGCTGAGTAGCTGTTACAATGCCACCAGTACAAAATAGGTACCTAATAGAACTACATTGTTTTCATTGCTAGATTGTAGATTAGTGCACTATTTTCCCATGATATACTGGTGTGTTTCATTGGTGTGTTTATTCAGTTCAACTCTGTAAACTCAAGGCCTGTTCATAAGTTATGTGTGTCTAGCTCTCAAATTCACACACACACACACACACACACACACACACACACGCACATACACACACACACACACACACACACACACACACACACACACAGACACTTTATAGGTCACATATCACTCTTTCTCTCTCTCTCTCTCTCTCTCTCTGTCCTTCGTTGTCTCCTTTACACAGTACATCTCAGTCATCCTGGGACTATGGGAACCATATGACTGAAATGTGAAGCCCTTGGGGCTAGCTGTTAGGCTGTATGTGTCTTGTGCTGAGGCACCATATGACAGAGAGATTGAAGGGACAATGAATTCTTTTATCTATTCTATTGTGATAGAGGTCTGCAACTTAAATGGCTGACTGTGAATGGGCAGTGTTATAGTCAGTCTGCCTGTGTTATACTTCATTGGCCTGGTTTGAATCTACAGAAGAGGTGAAAATTCCTATAGCTAAAAATGGATGACTAGCGACCGTGAGAGATGCAATGACTGGCATACATTTAGTAAAGGCCATGTTATACGGGGACATGTAGAGGATGAAGAGCGAACAAAAGTTGACTTCCCAATAGCCTACTTAACAACACCCACAAGAGCAACAACAGAAGACAAAAGAATTGCAACAAATAATAGCAACAAAATAGCCTATGCTTTCTGTTGCTATGACATCAGTACTCAGCTGTTCTTCAGTGCCTCAGATGGTTTTTCAGTCACTCTTTTTTAATCAATCACACATCACACACAATGTGACATTAAAAATACATTTTTTCTTCAAAGATGTACCTTTAATGGTGGGGTGTTTTTTCAAAAATTCTCAAATGTTTTCATGCGTCTCACAGTTGAAAAGAAAACACTTGCTTCTTTTTAGCCAGCACATGGTTTACCAAATTGTGTTTAATCTGGTAGATACCGTTTCATTATTGTTCTCCCAGGGCCTGTGACAAAGGAGCATTTTTTTTTTACCATTGGTCTTCACAAAAAGACTTGAAATTACTTTTTTTTCTTTAGCCTGTGAATGCTGAAAAGTGTTGATCTCGATACATCTGAAAAATCTATTCAGGTGTTTAGTTACAAAGCTTAAATTTAATTGACTTTAGTAAAGAAGGGCCAAAGTGTCAACCAAGTTCAATATGTTGGCTGTACATTCTTGTTTTAGAAAATTTTTTAACATCTTTCTTCCTCCAGGCAGCATGCAACAACTTTTTCATTCAGTTCAAAAACTGAAGGATAATAGAAGTTTCTTAGCAGTAAACAGTAAGTTAAACAAATTTCAATGACGTTCACAAACATCTTTTCCATACAACTATTAACTTCTACTATAGTGAATTTGAAAGCATAAATTCCCTTGATTTCTTGTTGATTTTTTCCTCCACATAGTGGTACCACTACAGAAGAGACAGAAGAAAATGGCAGCTTTCAGACACTATAATGTACTCTCTTGACAGAAGAATTACAAAAAATGGTACAAAAGATCCAGCATCAATTCCTAGGGACCCCATCATTTCTTGATAATGATGGTGATATTGCATATTGGTAATTTCCTTGAAAGAGGCCATGCACAAATGGCTTCCCCATCACAAAAAATTTAATAACAAGACTGAATTACACGACATGCCACTGTTTTTTAAGGGTCACTCATTAAGTTGTGTCATTTTTCTGGTTTTTGGGAAACATACTGTATTTCTGGGTCTCTGGGTATTAGAAATTTAATGTCGAGTGATTTCCTTTACAGAGAACAAAATTGTGAGATAAAACAAGTTTAAAAATCTGTCATACATCAAAGCTCAATGTCCTGGCAATTGTAGGCTACATCAAATGCCATTTATCAGAGTTTGCAGTTCCTGCGAGGGCTTGTGGAAACGAGAGATGTAGTTCTCTTGTGCAATGGGGCTTTGTCTCTGTTCTGAAGTCCTATATTTTGTTTTTCAACTGCACTCAATATCAAGACAAAATATCACCTCCCCTGCACATTGGGAAATACTCTGCGTTGTCAGCCGCTGACAGACTCCCTGCTGCTTTGAAAAAGGAGAAGTCAGAAACATCAAATGGATAAGAATGATGGGTCTGAGTTGGTACCAAAAAAAAAATGCCACGTGAGGCTAACTTTTTAAAGTACACTTTGGAGGTCTGTCAGATGTGGCATGAAAGGGTTCGCAGTGGAAAAAAAAAATTGCTGTTGATATTTGATACTGTTGAGGTGACAAGAGCCATACTCACAAGTTCAAACTTGTAATCCATTTAAAAGCTGAATTAGGTTGAAAGGGCACCAGTCTTTTTCACTGTGAAAAATTGGTTAAACTATGCAATTAGACTGAAATTGTTTGATTTCTAGGAGAACAGATACATCACCCTAGTAACGTTTCATGGTAGAAAGGGTCAGTGAATGGTTTTGAGTAAACTTTATGTGTTTTAAAGATGTTTTAATGCTTGGCACCGATCACACTATTACTACAGCAGAGGACAGGAAGCTAACTGAAGTGTCGCTCAATGCTGCATTGTATCGCTGCAATGCTCAAAGGAGAGTAATCTGTTTGAATATGAATATAAACTGTAGTTAACAACTGTTTCACAGAACAGGATTGCACTGTAAAACTGTTCACTTACGAAATGGTGTAATGAGAATCATGTCTTAGTCACTAATATATATATATATATATATATATAAATACATATATATAAATACACACACACACACACACACATATATATATATACACACACACACACATATATATATAAATACACACACACACACACATATATATATATATGTATATATGTGAAGAATTAAGTGTTAGCATCTAACATATATATATATATATATGCAATACATCTCTGTGTAATAAATGAACTATTCAATCAGAATAGGAAAACAGGCTCAATAAATGATTTATGATACCAAGTGCCTTACAGACCTTATACAGAGAATTACTAGTTTTACACTGGTGGCTAACATATGTTTTTTTTTTTTTTAGAGAAATGTAACCACTAACCTTAACAATTTACGTGCGTGGAATGTGTTGAATACGGATTGAATAAATAAGGATCAGGACATTTGATCATTTCTGTAAACAAATTAGAAATAATTAGGCAAAGGAAAAACAAAACAGATGCAAGTTATCTTAACGCAGAATTGACACAGAACTTTATATAACTATTGATCTGATTTTTGAGGACAGTTTCTCATCTTTCTGGAGACATGTTTTTTAAAGGCTCTGTTATACCTGTGAGTTTTTTTTTTCTTTTATGAACTTTTTTACTGCTGTGGTTTGTCACTCATCTATCTCTCGCCTTCTTTTAAAAACATTTTTGCTTCCATCCGTAGATATTAACAGGTCTTGTAATATTTATTTCTCTTCAGGATGATCCAAATGACAAGAGATTTGCTTATCCAGTGAAAAATATTAAGGAAGACAGCTGTCAGAATTTTCATCTCTTTTAAGCACACATTTCACAAAAAGTTGGAAAATAAAATTTTTAGAGCATGATAAAAAATAAAGCAATTATTTGTATATTCCATGGCTATGCCCTGTGCTGTGAACATCTGAGTGAAAGGCTCAAATATACAACCAAAATTTTGGAGAAAATAAGTCAAGGAAACAGCAATGAAATACAAAATGTAGAAACCTTGGCTGATGCAAGACACACTTTTATTTGAATTAAAAACCAAACCTCTAAAATCAGATGTAAGTGGAATACATTTGAACTTTACTCCCTTGCAACTTCTTACTATGCATTTGCACCTTCTGTGGAGAGATTTAGAGAGCATTTGAGGATTTCCTTTGAGATCCAAATGTCTATTTGTTGTTGAATCATCACAACTATTATGGGGTCTTTCCACCGTTTTCTAAATATATTCGTGCATACTTTGCACAGCACCTCGAGACAAAGCACAGAGAAAGCACTGCTTACATAAATTATATTGTCATTTATTTGAGAAAAGTAAAAGCCTGCTAGCTGTTTGCATAATTTAGATGATCTGCAAACATGACTAACATGGAAATGGTTTCTTCTTTGACATTTCTGAAGAAACTTTTTGCACCTTGTGTACATTTCTCCAAAGACCAAACGGTGTTGTTCATGTGACTGCACAGATTTAAAGAAAACATGAAGATTTCTCTAGAGATACAGTTCTTCAGTCAGTAGAAATTTGTTTGATACTGTTTCATACAGTAGGGAGTCAATTACATATTCATGAAAATCTGAAGGAGAAAAAAAAAAAAAAAAAAAGAAGAAGAAAAACAAGGCGAAACATTTTTCTTGTCACTGTGATCTGTCAAAACACTTTATGAGTTCTCCAAGGATAGCATATTAATTCAAATTATATTGGGGTCCTGTTAAACACTAGACAGGTATACCCAGTTTCTGAGCATCATGAATCTATGACCAGATATGGAAATTTTTGAATTTTAATTTTGTTGCAACTAGATTTTGCTCGGTTGAATTCTCATGACTCAGAGACATAACTGTAATTTCACTCATTGTATTTGTACAACCTTGAAAAGGAAAAATGTGCCTTTTTGTTCCACCTTTTCGGTACAGAAGTTTGGTTCAATTCTTTCTGAAGCTGTAAACTCTCACTCACTCACTCATTAATCTAAGCCGCTTATCCTGATTAGGGTCGCGGGGGGTGCTGGAGCCTATCCCAGTGCTCATAGGGCGAAAGGCGGGGAAACACCCTGGACAGGTCGCCAGTCCATCGCAGGGCAGATACACAGACAAACACACTCACACACACTTTCATACCTAGGTGCAATTCAGTGTCTCCAATTCACCTAACCTGCATGTTTTGGGACTGTGGGAGGAAACCGGAGCTCCCAGAGGAAACCCACGCAGACACGGGGAGAACATGCAAACTCCACACAGAAAGGACCCTGGCCACAATTATTACAAATTTAAAAGAGTTTTAAGGAGTGGCTATTAAAATCCTTTCAGTTTCTATGTTTGCATATCCAGTTTTCAATGTAGTGTAGTGCATTTTTATTGTGGGTTTGGAGACTTTCAAATTTCAACAGGGAACAATGGAGGCCAGCAGCTAATACCTACCTTTTAAGAAATGCTGTTCTTGCATTTTATGACCTTCTTTTCTGTGGTCAGATCCCTCAATTTTAAAGCTTTTTTTTAATACACTATTTTGTTATCTTTGTTTAAGATCTCCGTGTGTGACATCTGTTGCAAAGGTGGATGGTCTCTCCATTCCATGGTCGTCTCCTGATCTAACCACATGAATAAAGCTGTGTTTTCATGAGAGGTGAACTTGCCTCGCTCAGAAATCATGGCATTGTCATAATCTGTATCTTGGACCCTGCTACATTATACCTAAATTTCTTATATGCTGTATATGTTAGTAGCTAAAGAGTTAACCCTGTGACCATCTGTGAATAGTACTTCACCTCTCGCAATAAGTAAGTAAGTAAGTAAGTAAGTAAGTAAGTAAGGGTTTGGGGTAGGGTTAAATAAATAACAATGACATATTGACTGTAATTCTGCTCCTTAAAGCCATACTCTTGTTCTCTCTGTCACGTGGACCTAATTGTTCATATTGAACAATGAAACTCGATATGATTGTGTGTACACAGTGGCCATTTAAAAAGCAAACTTTTTTCTGGTTACCCTCTTTGTACAGTTGAGTTCCATTGAGGATACACTGGCTCAGAGTCAAACATTCGGAGTTATGCAGAGATGATGTCTGACATTAATGATGAATCATACATATACCAATATCTAACCGAAACAGGCATGCTGAAGTGGCATCAGATATTTTTAAAGAAAAAATCAAGCAAGCAAACAGACAAACATGATTGTCATGTTTTAGGTTTTGCTGTGTCTTGTAGCAATACATGCTAAATACATACATGCATGTCCAATAATGGCTAAGATTGAAATAGCATAAACTCAATTAGTAAGAAGCTATTTCAGTCACATTTATTGTTAAGCAAGTGTCTGACATTAGTCAGCAAGCTGAAATACATTCAACGTTGCTGCATATTCTCCACACAGTCCAACAAATTGCATGACTTCAGGCTAGCTATCTAGTTAGCATAGAGAAATCAAAGGCTAACTAGCTTCCTAAATTACCTACTCTATTTTCAGATTTACTCATTTAAATGAAGTAACAGCGACGTTTCTTGACGACATTCGTAAGTGGAACAAACTTGTTTAGACTGTGCGGTTGCATGAAAATAAAGCTTTTTGCGGCAGTTTTTGAATCACTTTGGGATTGCATCATTCCACACTTTAATGGTTTATTTTCATACAACCACACAGTCCCTTGTGGTTTACCCTTTGCATAATTCACATTTTACCACCAAATACAATTTGTGCAGTAGGCAACATATACGCAGACATAAGAACTAAACGTTTTAACCTTAGGTTTAAAGTTATTTCAGCACATATACACAGACACACATATACACAGACACACACATACACAGAGGATTTGCAAATGCTGTTACTTGGGCCCTGTTCTTTGATGTCTCAATAGTTGCCTTTGATGATGTGACATATTTTTGTTTGATAAAAACACACTACAAGAACATTTTTTTTTATTTTGAGGGTGGGGGGGTGGGGGTGCTGTCACAGCTGTCCTTGGTCTCAGCTGGACAACGAAACATCTTTATTAAGCTTACAATGGATCTTCTTGCTTTAAAATGTTCACAGTGATACAAACTTGAAATCTCTGCATATGTTTTTTTTCTCTCTCTCCAGCACGTATATTAACATAGTGACATACCATCAAGTCTTCTTCTTTGACTTCATGTGTGATGTCGGTGCGCTTCACACAAATATATACCTCATAACCTGTACATTTGTTATTAACATTAAAGTGATAACTTATGGACGATCCGTCTGCGCTCCCTCCCCGATTCCTGTTTATCATTTCTCTGAGTTTGGCTATGGAACGGCCCCCCCCGCTGAGGCAGGTTAGGCAGAGGGAGAGAGGGAGAGAGCAAGAGAGAGGGGAGGAGCAAAGCTGTTCAGCACTTTCACTCCACAGCTTCCCTGATCTGCCACTGAGAGCCCGAGTGAAAGGAGCATGGGACACAATGTGGGAGAAGTAGCGAGACGGTGAAGACACAGTGAGAGGGATGAGGGAGTGTAGAAGGAAGAGAGTGAGACATCGAGAGACGAGAGAGAAAGAATGAGAGCGAGAGGAGAGAGAGTAAAGAGGAGGAAAGAAATTACAGACAAATCTGTAAGGGTAGCTAAATCTTTTTATTTCATTTTATTTTTTCAAACACTTGGTTAAACTGAGAAGAGATTGTGTGAAGAAAGGAGCAAAAATAAGAACACAGAACTGGACACAAAGCACTCTTTCTCTCTCTCTGAACGCAATTCAGCGTGGGAGATATCTGCTCTCAACTCTGAAAAAAAATACAAGTGCAAGATCTGCTGAGTCCAACAGCTACGTTTGTCAGCGAAGAGATTTTTATTTTTTTTTTACCGGCACTTTCTCTCCAACAATGCTCCCCAGAGTCTTGCTTTTCTTCTGGCTCGTGGGATTTGGTAAGTAGACTGCGCTTCACCTGCTATTCTCTGTCTATCAGACTGATTTGTTTGGATGGGAAGGTAATTGATGCCATTAGCTCAGCAAGCACATTTACCTGTCAGATGATCCAGTCAAGAGAATTAGTGACTCACACGAGTTGCTCAACCTATCATTCTGTGTTAATATCAGAGCTCTTATGAGAGGAGAATTTGAAGGAATTTTGTGAGTGATGCAGGAGTCATTTAATGTTTTTTTCTTTCTTCTTTCTTCTCTGTGATTACATGACACTGTAATGGTTGCATCTACATTGATTTGTTTGTTTGTATGTTTGTTCTCCGTCTGAAGGCTGCCTTAGCAATATCATCAGCGTCAATACCATATCTAAGCGAAGTAAACTGATGATCTTACTTGTCGTCCGTGAAGTTGACATGAAAATGTGGCAAGTGCTGATCAATAAGCCACCAAGTACTTGTTATGTGCCTCGCTCTTATCCCCCGTAAAAGCACTTGGAGCTTTGAGATGCTAACTTTAGTTTGAAAGGTACTATGCAAATCATTTTTTGCTATTATTTGCATTGCTGTGTTGTAAAACATTTCAGGTACTGTTTGACGCCTAGATATTTTGAAGAAGAGTACAATGCAACGGTTTTAAAAAATAATGCAACTAGTCTCAGCTGCTGGAGTGATGCTATTCGTAACAGACTGTTTGTGCCACGACTCTTCAATGCTTAAAGTAGTTTATATATTGAAGTTGTTGTCTGAACTTTCTATACAAATTTGAATTTGCTTATTGATCTCCAGAGTATTCTTGTCCCACCCTTTATGAGTTTTGGCTTTTTTTTTTTCATAGAAGCATGATTCAGAGGAACTTCTGGGGTGAAAAGGGCAGTTGATGATCCTTTGAGATTTCGAATAAGACATTTTCAAATTCCCTAAGCATTTTAACCACTCTGTATTTTCTTTATTAATCCATCATCATTTTCAAGTAATCCCTTTTGCTTCTAGTGCATACTTATGTGACAGGCTTGCTAGATTTGAGTTAGTTTTTCCATATTTCATATTCACTGTTTGGGGTAGATACACAGAATCAGCATTGAACAGCTGAGCAAATACAAGCCTGGTCAGAACACAGCACACACTCCTAATTTGAATCTGACACCAGCAATAAAGCTTTTAATATCGCTCTCACCAGCACTCTTTCAGGAACTGTACATCAAATCTCAAGAGTCTGTCAGGTTTATTACCACTTTTTATGAGTGTGTGAGCATGTGCTGTGATGTGGAGGCTTCCAGAAGAGAGAGGGGCTCCTTTCCAGTCGTAGAGCAGGCATTCACACTGTTTCCCAAATGAGTGCTTCATTGTTGAAATCATTTTTTATGCCCAAGGAGGAAACACTGACAGGATTGTGCTGCATATTAAAGTCCTGTGTATGCACCACATAAGACCCTAATGAAAGTCCCCTTTTTCTTTTTTTTTTTTCCCCGAGACAAATATGAAGTTAGGTAGAGCTGTGCTTATTGGAGTTCAATTAGGAGTGATGTGCTGCCTTATAGCAAATAAAACGATATGAGAATGACAGAAAGCATTACATGTTTCAGTGACATTGTAAATATGTTTTTCTTCCCTGTGCCAGTCATTTTTCATAGATTTAACAGACTGCGGAAATCAGCATCCATATAAGTGCTCACTGTTGTAGTACATGGGTTTACTGGGTAGCTGAAATCCTTGAAGTGCTAACAGGTATACACAACCTAATTTTCTTTTTCTATACATGTCTCTGAGGATGTACCACTGCCCAAATACAATTCACAATCTTGTGTTACAAAGGAAACGCAGGGTTTATTTAGCAGCTTCTGTCAGCAAAATCAGAGGATTTGTGGTGTGAGAAACCTAAGGAGAAGAAGGAGCTTATGCGATCTGACACCCCTGTCTCGAGATGGCACTCTTCATCTGATCCTTTTATCTGTGGCATGGCCTGCTGCCACTCAAAACAGCAAAAAGGGGAAGTGGGAGAGCTCTCCCCTACAGCGTTCAGGACAAGCTCATTCACGGCTACCCAACACTGCCTCACATAGTGATTGGTGAACCCTTTAAATCTGCCCTCCGGGGTCACAGCGCTCAACATTTGCTGTACTGAGCGCAATAACAACAGCCGCTTTTTTTGGAATTCGGTTTGAACGAGATGACTCGACCGATCCAAAAAGCCGTTTCGTACCGCGTCGTCCTCAGTGGGCTTTTTTTTTTCAGAGCGCTCTGAATGATTGCATAAAATCATTTTGTCAGCAGATTTGAAAAAAAAATAAAATAAAAAAAATGTTGGAATGGGTAAATGTGGAATTTCTAAAGCTTTTTCCCCAGTCTGTCTCTTGATTGTTGCAGTGTTCCAAAAGGGATCGTGTTAACTGCTTAAATGTCATAAAAAAGCATCAACATTGTTAGCAATGGTTTTCCACTGTGTGGAGGCAGTAATGCACAGCATTCAGCGGCCCACGCTCTGAATCCCACAGCAACAAGATGCTTTCAGGGTATCCACTAACAATTATATTGTAATTACAGCTCCCTCACCCCAATTTTATAAAGAATGTGTACAGTAGAAATATTATGTAAAATAAACGGGAATTGGCTTCTGCATCTGTAACACTTCGATACAGCGCTTAAGTTTCAAATCTGTGAGAAAGCAGTTTTTTTTTTTCTTCTGTTTTGAATGAAAATTGATTTGGAGAAAGATCAATATTTCGCCCGTATTGTCGCATCACTTTAGTGATAGTGGGTTGCGGATGTGGGCATGATGGACATGTTTTTACTGAAACCCTCAGGCTGGAACCTTGACTGCCCAAAATACGGTACCAGCTATTTTACCGCGTTCACAAAACACAAGGAATTTCCATTGCAACTACCAAAGTGGAAGGAACAGAGGGTGCTTATGCTGCAGCTGTTGTCAAGGTTAACCCAGTCGCACACTTTCAAATGGTCTCCCTTTTTTATGCTCCAAATTTTCAACTTAAAACCTGTGCTTTAAAGTGCTTTGTCTATTTTATGGCATGTTTCATCTCGGTAGGCAATATTATTTCATTTGTTCCAAGCTTAGCTGCTTTATTGCGTGTCTGTAGGTGGTATTGTATGCAAAGACTTTTCTTTCTTGTGAAGCATGCAGGTAAACACGCCCCCATCTTCGTTCAGTCAGAGTTTTTCCTCTTGTAATCTGATTGAAAGTGCTGTCTTTATTCAGATTAGATGTGAGACGGTCTCTGAGTGTATCCTTCACCTTCTTTGTTTCTCTGAGAGGATGGAGTCAGCCTACATATGGGTTGTCATGCATTTGATTCTTGATAATTTCACACAGAGGACAGACGGTCTGATGAGACCATAAATAGATAAAGCGATGGAGAGAGAATTGGTCCGAGACCCCCTCTAAAGATAATATGGAGGATTAATGAGCTCTGCAGTAATGTATGTAAAACAAAAGCAATTCCAGTCCTTTTCAGAGGATCATTAAACCCAAACATGCTAAGGCCACTGAGCCAGATAAATATGTAACAGGAATACAAGAGGTTTCCTTGAGTTTCATCTGTGGCTGCGTTTCTTTCTGGGTCTTGATGTTAATTGTGATTGCCAGAATGCATTCAGAAAACAGGTTTTAAAAGGGAAAATTTGTCTGAATTGTTATTTTTTTTCCATAAAGGAAAGCCGTAGCGCGTGCACATTCTTATAAAGTAACGAAGCACCAAGTTGTTGACTTGAATCTGGAAAGGTAATTACAGATTAATTTTTTTTCAGTTTTTAACTTGACGTATTTGAGGGCGGGTGTGTGGTGCAGGAATTAGGCTATGTACGCATGTGCGCACATGTATTTCCCGAGCCATTTTCAACCTTATCAGTGCAATCAATCATTTGATCATTTATTTTCCCTCCAATTTGCTGAGAGAGAGGAGGAGCTGGGTATGTGAAAACATCATCATTTTATAGTGCACTTTTTTTCTGTTATATCCTGCTACGATGAATCACTTCTATGTTGCTACATATTTGCTCAGTATTGCAAACTGGGTTTTTTTTGTTTTTTGTTTTTTGTTTTTTTTGTTTTTACATTGTGTTTCTTGGCGGTTGTTGAAAGATGCGAGTAAACAACCCAGTAAAAAAGCACCGACAAGCTTGTTAAATTCTGCATGGGACTGAGCGAGGAAGATGTATTTTGTGTTGCAAGACAGGAAGCACTTTGAAGAATTGAGCAGCTGATCTGATAAGGACTTCGGTGTCTGCCGGAATTTTCTGGTACCACTCGGCATTACACCTGGATTGACTTGGCTGTCTCTCTTGCTACCCAGTGCAGGTGGGAATAGAGTCTGATTGCGCGACACGGGGTGCCTGTGTGTGACGAGGGGGGGGGGGGGGGGGGGGGCTTGGAAATCAGGCTCCGCAACACCAATTACAACTGCAAACCTGACTTTCGCAATATAAATGTAAATTAGTCTTTTAACTCATACACAGATTCCTGGTAGCAGGACCGCCGCTGCACCTTTAGATAATTATGTGTGGTTTTCTGCCATTATGATGCATCTTTTGCACAATGGTAATATGACAGTGAAAAGCTATGTTTACCTTGGATGCTTGTCAGCTGTTCTGCTGCTACTTTCATGGCAGCTGGCAAACTCAAGGCTTCTGAGTGACCGGCTCATGTCCACTGGAGAGTCTCTGTCGAGTGGCTCTCTTGTCATTAGTAGTCTGTGGTCTGTATGATCTTCTGCCTGCAAGGCAGGAGTCATCTGAGCGTGCTCTGTTAATACTGCCTTGTTATTTATTTATTTATTTTATTAATTTTTGGGGGGGGGGGGTGGGGGGGGGGGCTGGTAAACCCTGGGGTTTGATGGCATCTTTTTGATGGAAAGTACAAGCAATCACCATGGGAGCTGATAATAATTGTTCACAGCATGCCTCTTTGAACTCCACCACTTCATCCCATGCAAATCTTAGAGACCATATTCTGCAAAGCATTTGCTGAATGAACCTCTAATAATATGTTAAAAGAAATAATAATATTTAAAAAAAAAAGTTTATTCCCTAGCTTCTGTCTCCCTCTTGCGAACAGCATGTAACCAAAGAACCAAAAACCCTTTTGAATTTGATAGGGCCTATCAAGGTCGAACCTTGAAGCTAACTACCCGAACTTTGAAATTTTTAAATTAATTCTGAGAAAAACAGTTTCCAGTCCAATGGCAAAATTTTAAAACAATTTCAGACTTACTTAGAGGATGTAACATTTATTAAACCTATATCAATAGAAAACCGAAACAAACCCCTATGTTTATATAATTAATTTACCAAAGGAGTGCAGCAAATGGAGCATCTTAAAAGAGTCACATCTAGTTTCTGCCATTGCAGTGGCAAAGTGACATAATAAATTAGTCCACTAGGTGTAGCTGTTGGAGATAGACCATTGTAAGTAGAACTGTGCTATAGCTACAAGAAACAAAAGAGTTTCTTTCTGTTTGTACTAAAGACTGTGGTGCTGTCCACACTTAGCTTTGCCCTTCAGTTTTCAATTACAGACGTGCCAATAATTTCATTTAAACACATTGTTTTACAGTCTTTATAAAAAAAAAGATGTTTAATCTGTTGTCATAGCATTTAACTATCCCTTTATTTTTCATAGCAAAGTGATTATTCATAAACAAAGTCTTGTAATTTTGGGATAAACCTCTTCTATTTTTTTTACTGTGTTTAATGTTCAGGTTTAGGACACACTGACAAAGTAGCTAATTCATTTAATGAAAACATATCTGCTTTGCTCATGCAATAGACCTGAATAACAATCAAGAACTGTAATTTTATGGAGGCAAGTTTGCACAGTATAGAGATATTTAGAGATATTATGTATCCTGACTCATTTCTCGTGATATTGGTCGCAACCCCAGCTGTTTTAGAGTAACATTATTCAACACATGAAAGAATTAACTTCAATTACTGACAGATAAGGGTTTTTTCATTTGAGTCTTTACTGACATTAGGGCTTTTACAAATAATGCAAAACGCTGTAGCACTGCTGTGACTCTGCAATTCTTCCATGATGTCCTGAAATGCTAAATGAGACCATCTGTAAGAGAGAAAAAAACAAAACAAAACAACTTGTTTTCAGTTGGGGGAGAGCAAATTGCTATCGTTTGCATTTGGCACACAGCAAACATTCGTCAATCAATGACAACCATTGCTTAATTCCAAAAGGACATCCTCACAAATCATGGTGCCAAAGTGTACACATCCGTTTGTCACGCCTTCATGGCCACGAGCCAAGCTCGAGCTCATTGACCGACTTGCCAAGTGGTTTTTTTTTTTTTTTTCCCCTAAGCTCTGGATACCTTTAGATGAATGACCCTGTGTAGACCACCGGGACTAAAGCAAGATTCTGTTAAGATTCTGTGAGTTTACCCATTGGTCTAGTGATGGCTAACCATGAGTCCAGATAGAGCTTGGAGTTCAGAGCTGATAAACAGAAAATCTCTGTGCTAAGTGCGATTTGTTTTAGCCTTATCTAAAGTGCTAGTAACGGCTTATAGGGCCTTGTAATGAGCGATGAGTGGGTAGTAACCTTATAAAAAGCATAATGTCAGATCAGATAGCAAGCAGAGAGGCCTAGAGTGAGCATTCAATATAGCAGCAAGGCAAACACTGAGGAGTGAGTGCTGTGAGATGTGACAACCATTCTTAATTATTCTTTGAAAATGATACTATTGTAAGACCTCGGTGCTTGAGGTACAGGTGCCAAGGTAAAACCGTTAACAGAGAAACATAATATTTCCCTCTTTGGATTTAGTTTCATATACTTCTGACTGAATCTCTCTTCACAAGGCCCCTTTATGGCTACAGAAATTATAAAGTGAAATATAACAATATACGGGAAGTTGCTTTTCTTTTCCTTTTTTCTTTTCTTTATTTTTTTGGTACATATATTGGTTATTTTGGAAAGATTCTGGCTGAAGTTTTTGCAGACATACTTCATTTTATCATAACTGTGAATATTGTTTGACAATCAAGCAGGAAATGGTGGCTCAAGGCCTTCTCATGGTTAAAACAAAAGTTTAAAGCGGGTAAAAAAGAGACCTACGTCTTTGCTCCAAGCATTGATTTACATCACAGCGCTGCCTCCTTTTCTTCCCAGCCAGAGAGAACATGGCTCTCCCTTCTCTCTCTCTCTCTCTCTCTCTCTCTCCCTTCTCTCTCTCTCTCTCTCTCTCTCTTTCTCTCTCTCTCTCTCTCTCTCTCTCAAAAAAGCTTTTCTGTTTAAAAAAAAAACCCTACATGTTTACAACTGTTTTCTATGTGGAGGTATTTGAAAGAATCTATATTTGTATTAATTATTGCATGATTTTTGAGGAACTTCAGAGAAACAAGTGACAAAAAAACATCGCTCAGATTTGGACTGGGTACATTGAGACATATTTACCTGTGTTCTACGCTGCCTCCACAGCGGATTAAAAACAGTACAAAAAAGGAAAGCGACAGAGGGGTTTTTTTTGTTTTTGTTTTTTTAAATTCACTGCATACACATTTCAGGAAAACAAAGTTACCCGCTTCCCCCACCCTAACTTATTTACAGAATGAATTAAAAAATTCACTGCATTTGTTTTGAAAGTACTTTACAGTCACGTGACTACATAGCCCACAATTCCACTGATTTCTGTGGTTAGGGATGCAAGTGAAAGTAGCCTAGTGAAATATAAATGTCCTGAAGGATTCCGATGGCCTTCTGGGTCAACATGCATGCATAAAAATGCATAAACGAGAGCTCACATTCATTGATGTGTTTGCTCCTTTTTTCATCATCTTTTGCAGCCCTTCAAAATTCTCCGAAAGTCCCCAGAGAAAGACATATCAGTGAGAACACAGCAGTTGCCCTTAGTTTTAAATATGCACACTGTAGAAGACTTACAAGAATCAACATGACTTTCTTATGTAGAAGCTTGTCCAATAAATTCCATTCACTCTTCTCACTCAAATCGATCTCAGAGGGAGCATTACTTTTATAAGTCAAAGAGAAAAATATAGGCCTTGAACTAGTTTGTGTTTGTACGCGTTTGTATGTGTTCGCCATCTTTTTGAACTTAAACCGAAGTACATTTAGTCCATTTCGACTGAGTCCCTTTTTTTTTCGTTTTGGAAAGGAATACTTTCATGTGGATCTTTCAAAATAGTACTTGCACTTGCTCTCATATTGACAAGACCAACCCCCCCCCCCCCCCCCCCCCAGCTGAGGCAGACTTTTCTGTATGCTCTTGAATTCATTTAGCAGTATGTTAGGCAGTGCACATGCTGTAGATTGCCTTTCGACGAGACGCGGAGTCCTGTTTCAGGCCCCCCTGGGTGCCACATCCTGGACCTTAATGGTTATGCCTCAGCCTCCGCTGTGATTGGGTTGAGCCGTCTTCACTCTTTAGGAGTGCTGCATCGCCGAGAGACGCACGTACGGTAAATGAGAGTTCCAGACCACTGTGCACAAACATCCTTAATGGAAATCAGGTGCAAATTATCATCACCAAGGTGAGGATAGGATAGGAGAACAAGCAGGGACACAGGCTTCGGCACTATCATCTCTATCGTGGTGGATTTCCCTGATTACTGTTTACAATAGAAATGGCTCTAAAAGAAAAACGGGGAGAAAAAGAGACTTAGAAGCTGCTGAAATGCCCCTTAATACCCTATCATGAAGTCACACGTGAGCCGCGTCTTACATGTCTGAGTGATTGCCTGAATATAAGAGGAGACCACGAAACATCTATCATTAACCCCGCTGGCCGAGTGGAAAAAAAGATATTTTCTCTAAAACTATTTTTTTTGTGTAATCCCTTCAGACTGCAAATGTTGATGTTTAACCCCTAGTCCTTGCTTGGAAGCTTATTGGAAAATATTACACTTTAAGATATTATCTGACACTCAGGATGCTGTATAAATTTGATCACTTTTTGTATAGATATAACATGAAGCATTCCACTGAGAACAACTGAGTTGAGTTAAAATGGACTTTGAACATGACAGCAGATAATGACGCTATACAACAGAGAGAGATTAGAAGGCCATTCCTCTGCCATTTAAACTGTTGAAGGGGTGGCAAGCCCATGGCAAGGTTGCCTTTGGACCCTGGTGAAGTTTTCCATGTTGGCCTTAGAATGTTACTAGGGCAAACTTAAGACAACCCACAACTTTCCTGTTCCTGTAATTGCATGAGTATCCAGAGGCTTACATCGATGAAGGGCATAGTAAACCTTGACTTGGGGCTGCTTTAGAGGACAGGCAAGGAGATGTAGAACTCTGCTCCACTAGTGCTTTCATACAGCAATGTCTGTGTGTGTGTGTGTCTGTTTGTGTGGTGCATGTATATGTGTGTGTGTGTGTGTGTGTGTGTGTGTGTGTGTGAGAGAGAGAGAGAGAGAGAGAGAGAGAGAGAGATGTTACATTTTTGAAACTCAGATCACTCCGGAAAGGTGCACCTCGTTAAGATAGTTTCACTATTCCAGGTTTCACACCATTCAGCAGCCCGTTTTTTTTTTTTTTTTTGCAGGGTCCCACTTTACCTCACTATTCTGAAAACTGAATCCAAACTGTGTCAGACTTTCTAACTGCGGTCAGATGTCGGTGTGGGCAGAAAGAACTGTTGGATGGTCAGATGTCTATATTGTGGCAGACAGAGTTACACAAATAACGCTACCTTCCCAGTATCACATGGCCTCTACAGACACCTTACTACACACACTGTAGTGTGGAAAAAATGTGTGAGCAGAATCGCACAGAGAAGGTGTGTGCTATTCTAACACAAACTGATTTTAATAAGCGCTACGCCAAAGGGAGACTTATGTGATCAAGAGTAATTGGGCCTTCCAAATTGGGGAAAAAAGAGGGGGGGAAAAAAGTTAAGTAACGGTGAGGAACAGAAGAAGTGTTGGTGGAATGATGATGCTAATACATCTGATTGATCTTGAGTCTGTTTGACAAATAAACAATAGATGAAACATTTTTACTGGTAATGAAAGGCAAATAAAAGGAGTTCATTTTGAACACGGAGAAGTCGAAATGCGAAGGTTGTTCTTAATAAGGGGATATTCCAAAACAGGTGCACCGTTGCCAAGCCCCTGGCAAGGTTGATTTGGAGCCCTGAGGTGGAATCTGCAACTGGGTCCCTCCTATCAGAAGCCTCTATCAACATTCGTACAGGCTGCTTGGGAAAACATGCCTAAATTTCATGTTCATTTTTGGATCAACACGCTCTATTAATACTTTCCATGCAGGAATATTTGGTTTCTGATCTAATCTGACTTAAAAGAGAATTGGCCTCAAGTTGTTTATATTAGAAGGTGGAATTTAACAAATTGATTAAATTCATGTCTGTCAAAAGCAGCCTTAAACTGAATTACTTCCAAATAGTTCCGTAAAAACCTCTTTCTTTATCTATTGGACAACATGGTAAACAGAGTGTTTCACTCTCCCCTGTGGCATTATGGAGCCTGTCAAGACACTTAAATTTCAAGCAATGAGACATGACAGAGCAGTTCTGATACATGGCTTCTTTTGAAATCATTGACAGACAATGTCTTTGAGTGTCACATGTCACTCAAGGTTGTTGCCACCTTGGGCCATTCAAGGCTTCAAAGTGTTATTCCTTGGTGAGAACCGAACAGATCAGAGACTGTCTGAGACCGTGGAGTTTGCCGCAATGTCGGTATCTCCTTAATTCTATCGTTATCTGTCCTTGTTGGATTGTGCCTCATATTGGTTTGCAATATGTTTAGCAGATTGAAGAGTGAAAATGGGAAGGCTCATTGACTTCTTGCTGTCAGTACAGCTGGTCTTTCCTTAACCTGTCTTCCCTGCAAACCCCTTAGGACCCTTAGCTTCATAGCGGGCCTGAGAGAAGGATATCTTCATCACACTATTACAGGGCAGAGGAGGTGGTCAGCAAACAGCACAGATGCTCTCTCCATGCCAGGAGAACAGCAGGTTAGGTACAGAGGCATGAACGAGACCTCGACCACATGCCTCAAGGCAGACTCTTACATCCCAGCAGTACCTGGGCTTTGCATGACATCAGCACTTCCCACTCACTTGGCCCGCAAAACGCAACAGTGGTGCCAAGGGCCTTTCGCGCTTCCAGAGGAAAGGAAAGGTCTGAATTAAAAGTGATTTAGTAAACTCCATAAACTCAGAAAACAATAAATGGTCATGTGGTCCAGTTAACTGTAAAATGATCAAAAGATACATTGTCATATGTCCAAACTAACTTAATTTCTTTTTTTTAAATTTTATTTTTATGGTTTTGCGTTGGTGTTAAACAAATTCAGAGGTTTGTTTCTATGTAAAGGTGTTGGCATTTTCTTACTCCTCAGTGAATCAGACTTAATGGTAGGTGCTGGCAATCTGAGGAGGCCTGAAACTTTCAGCCCGCTCCACTGTCACCTTAGGACACAATCATAGAACAGACCACCATGGATCAAACACTGGGTAATTGGTATACCTGTGTCCAGTAGATGGGTTTCTGTGTGAGATTTGTCATATTTTTGCAGTCACTGCGGAAAATAAAAGAGACCTTAGTCAGTCGACTACCTATCGCTGTTAGAGAATAGGAAAAGACAATCTGTTTAACCATTACATATTTTTCAGCCATGCTGAAAAAGTATTACTTTGAACTTTGACTCTTGTTGCCAAAAGAGAAAGTCATTTAAAAAATTCACACGTCCATTAACAGACTCAGGCATAAGGAAGTGTATTTGTTTAAATAAATGATATCAGAGCAAATTCCTTGGCAAGCTGCTTTCTTGCATCAATATCACAATTTTATTTTTGATTTGTCAAGGCTTTCATTTCATGCGCGCATAGACTTCCCTACCCGTTCAAAGTGATGGTGCCTGATTTTTGTATCTGTCAGGAGTCAGTTCCAGGTCTGGTCCGGATTATTTCATTATCTAGTTGCCACATCAACTTTTCTACCAGTCTGACACATCACATGCAAAAAGGACAAAGGAAAGCAAAGCCATGTCAGCAAAACTCTGTATAAACATGATGGGTTTTTTTTTTGGGAGACTGCATAGTGGTTCAAAATGATCCAAAAATATCTTTTGAGATTCTTCTTCTTCTTCTTCTTCTTCTTCTTCTTCTTCTTCTTTTTTTTTTCTTCACTGGCTCTCTTTTTTCTTTCTCTGTGTAAATTCATACCTCCTGGGATCAACAAGGTTTCTGTGTGAGGATTTTTGTGTCTTCTGTCTCAAACATGGAGGGCCTCATTACGTTTCTTTTATCTGATCAGTGTCAGGTTGCTGCCAAATTGTTTGTCTCATATAATCTGTTCTGTTGCTGTATCTGTTCTGTTGCTCTGGCTCGGTTAGATTTGTCAACGCGGTTACTATTCCTGAGGCGCCAGGATGGCGTTATTTACATAAAGTCGTAAGCTAGCAAATAGGATTGGACCTCAGTCTTAGCCAGGTAGAGTTTATTCAAATTACATTCTATTTTGTAAATTACGCAAATAAAAGTAATTACTTTTTTGTCCTGAAACAGCCTACGTTCAACATTTGCCATCAATAGCTTTAAAAATGTGCTTGAATAATTAAGTCTCTGCTTTTTTTTTTTTTTCCCCAGTCCTCAGGTCTGATGCATAAGCCGTTAGGGAAACATGAAAAATGTATTGTTGATAACAATCCGTCAGACTTATGTATTAAATAATTATAGCGCATTGCCTCAGGTCTCTTAAAATGAGACCACTTCAAAGACCCCTTTACTTTTGACAGACAGAAGCTCACTCTGTCATTGTTTATGACTTATTGATTAGTTTTATTCACACACAGAGCTTTCTTGAAGACTTGAGATGTGAAAACTGCAAATTTCTGTATCTAATGTTTGCTGTTGCTCCCTATTCCATTCTAAGTTACCTCCTAGTTAGAGCAGCACTCATACAGGGTCTTGCAGTATGCCATGTGCTAAATGAAAGCACTGACATGGTATTTATGAAAAATGAAAAAAGAAAAGAGAAACAGTACATTCAGTGTGGAGGGCATCAGAGTAGATTGTTAAATAATAAGCAAGAAAGGAGAGATGAATCACAATTTCTCTGAGAGTCCAGCAAGGACAGAAGCAAGATGCAGTATTTCATAAAAATTACACTTTATGAATAACTAATTTGTGAATTTTACCTTCTGAATGCCCTATACCCCCCCCCCCCCCCCCCCCCCCAGTCCAATGATCTTTCTAATTTATTTGCTGAATTTTAATACGTGAATTAGCAGGTATGGTAACAGGTTCAGTATTTGAAAAGAAAGGGAGATTAGCATGCTTGAACTGATCCATTAGATGACAGGCACTGGGATCTGGAGACAATACATGAAATATTGACAGAGGTAAGGTCAGAGGCACATGATTGTATGTTGTTTTGAGAACAGTGGAGACACATTAAAGATTTTCCATTAAGCACATCCACACAGTTCTCAGTGGCTCAGATGAACTGGGTTTCTTGCGAAGGAGGAGGCAGAATGGTGAAGATCAGTGACAATGCAGAAGGATAATGGTGCCAAAATCAAAGCCATCTGGTCTCAATCTCCACCCAGATCCCCACGCACAGCTTGCAATCCCTCCTCAAAAATCCTTAAATCCCCACAATCTGCCACACTCACTTTACCGCTTTCCTAATCCCCGGTGCTCCCACTAACATTTAAACTTTTCTCTGCTCCACTTCATACACTGACCGCAGGAAGCACAGAAACTCCTGACCCCATGTAAGGATTTTGTTCATGCGACACGTATACTCCTGGAGAGGACAGTGAAGCTCTCCTCTTAATTTTCCGAGAGAAAACAAAAAAAAAGAAATGTAAAGAAATTATATTTGACTGACAGGACAAGAAAAAGAAGCGTCTGTTTAAGATGAATTTGATAGCTGTATGATGAAAATCTCCCCCCCCCCCCTCCTTTTTTTTTCTTAATTACAGCTTGTTGAGTGTATTTACAAAAGAGAGGTTTTGTAATAATTGAACAATGGACAGAGGAGTTCAAAATTTTGAATGTAGCCAAGCAGAATTTTTATGAAGAGATAACAACTGCTAATGCCATTCACAAGGACCGAAAAGCACGACAAATGTAAAAATGAAAAGAAGGGGATAAAAAAAAAAAACCCTGAGGATGATGACAATACTTCAAGAGCAAAATGATTTGGGCCACCCCACCCTACCTTGTACAACAGTTTAATGAAACTGAAACTGACAAAAACAGAATGTAATAGATTTTTTTTTCCACAGTGAACTCACAGTGAAACCGCTCCATTATCACCACAGAAAATCAGTCCACTCTTTCGGGCGGTTTAAAGACAATCGTCCAGTTCTATCTGAATGAACAGAGCAGCATTCCATGGCTGAGGAAGGGAAGGAGCTGTCCAAGTTTCCCATGCTAATCAGCACAGTTGGCTGGAGTCACCTTGTTAGGCTGGAATAGATTTTTAAATTGACTGCAAGCTTTAAAAACTGATATTTTCCCCTCTTTTAAAAGGGATAGAGATGAATATTTTTTTAGAAATGTTTTAATCTGTTTTTAAACACTAGATTACTCACAAAATATAATATACTCTAGACTCCGCAGAAGGTGATACATCGAGATTTGTTGCCTACAGGACAGTATAAATAGGCAGCAGTACCTCTAGACACATCATGGTTATGTCAGACAAGCCAGCTGTGTGACATATTGATGATCTAGTTTATCTAAGCATGTGTGGTCTAAGGGTGTAAAACAAATTCAACAGATAAATCATGTAAAACTGAGATACTGCCACACCTTACAGTTGCAAATCATCAGCCAGCCTATAAACATAGCCGACAATGAAAAGCTATTGATATGCTTGCTTGCTACTCACCTAAATGGGTATATTAGCCTGTTAGCCTATTAAGCTCAGTCGGCCAGCTGGCTATGGAGCAAAGTGAAATGCACGGGCATAGGGGGATGGGAAGCATTTTGGTATAAAGGAACTGAAACATATTCAATAAGTGCCTTGAGACTACTGAGCCCTGTTAACTGAAATTATTTACATGAATGTATATCCTAACACAAAAACACTAATATGTAGAACCGAACAGGTTTCTGTAGTTAACACTTTCAGTCTAAATGCAGGTTGGTCTTCACAAGTTATAGTTCTGAAAATAAATTTGATTCAACATGTCTCATCAAATTACAAAAATCACCTTTACTTATTTTAAGTTTATAAAACTTCAGTTAAGGAACTGCAAGGATCTGGGCTCTCAGATCATAGGTTTGCTGTGCGATTAAATCCTTGAAAGCTATGACATTATCTAGCAGTACCTATCATCAAAACTTGATCGATATAGAATGTTTTGAGGTCTAATCTCAACAAATTAATCCATCATCATTTTAGACAGTGCATCATTTCTCTTGAAAAGGCATGTCGTTTGGCTCCTTATTTACCTCTGGTTGCCATGTTGGATGACTTTCATAGACCACTTGGATCTGTACACTGTTAATTGGCTGTTCTAATACAATACACTCCAACTATTGTAGTGTGCCTGCTATTGCCCAGTGAACCAACTGGAGTTAAAGTAATATTTAGCCTAGACACTAGGCTAAATAACGGAGACTAGGCTACATAATGGAAACACTTGAGTAAATGAAGACATCTGAAGGAACTTCACAAACTGGGATGTCTTTGCACTGCTATGAAATTAATTAATTACTCTTAATAAATCTTAATTAATAGACACTACAGAGGTGTGCAAATGTATCATCTACATTAATCTCTTAATTGTTGTTTTAAGGATGACATTATCGAGTATGTCACTCACTTTGCAAAAACCAATCAAAAACATGCCTTGAGAGTCCACGCATTCACTGCATCATGTAGCCTAGTAGGACAGACTACTGCATGTGCACACTGAGAGTGCATGTAGTGTGCTAATACAGGTGTATATGGTCACTGCACCACAAGTTAAGCTAGCGTAACTGCCGAAAAATGCATGACGGAAGTTAAAAAATGAGTGAACAAACAGTGCCAGGAGACAAAATACAGACACCACCAACCTCACAATCAACATTGTTAGATTTAATTGCTAGATGTGGATCATCCTCACTGGAGGTGGTTTGACTTTGAAAAGACGGATGTTGCTCAAAAGACGGCAATCTGCAAACTATGTCAGAAAGCGATTGCCGTTAAAGACAGCCTGACAATTAATTTGCACTGTTTGATCTCAGTAATACTTGCACTGGTGATTTCAATGTTTTTGTATTGTTTTTACTTGAATGCCTCAGTTTTAAGTAAATAAATAAGACCTGTTTTCTTTAAATATATTGTTTTTATTAATATTACTGGTAAGCAACAATTAACAATTAATATCCTATTAACAAGAGCGAGCTCATACAATATAAGACTTTTATAAAACACATTTCTGAAGGATGCAAAATATCAGCTACCTGTCATTATTGCCAAAGTCCCAGAAAATATCAGGATAACGTTTTTTTTTGTCAATATCGCACACCCCTACTCAGCACCAAAAGTGAAACATCATCAACAGCTGCTTTTCACAAGCCCATCAAAAGTTTACAAAGAGAGATACTGTGGAGAGGTTGCAATGCATAAAAATGCACATTTGTTAATAAAACAGTGCAAAGAACACAGACAGCGGTCCACTTAGTGGTGGAAAAAATGATGCTGCCAGATGAGTCAACCTTCACCCTGTTCTAAACAAGCAGACGAGTGTATGTGTGGTGCATGCCTAAAGAAACCAAAAGGCCTAAAAGTGAAATGTTCTGGCAGCTCTGTTATAGTGCAGAATATGTCTTCCTGGCATGTTTGGGGTTCACTCAACCCCTTCAAGGCTAAGGAAAAATGTCAATAAAAAGAGAGTCATTGTGAATGATCACCTTCATCGTTTTCTGAAGCACCTCTATCCTGATGAAAGTGATGTCTTCCTGGATGACAATGCCCCAGTCCACAGGATAGAAATGGTTATGATGTGAACTATATTTCATGGCCATTTCATTTACTAGATCTCAACCCAAATGGATACTTACGGAAATGTCTGGAGTGGCATCCAAGACAGCCTTTTCCACCATCATCAACAAAAAACCAAAAGATGAATTTTCTAGGGGAAAAAATGATGTCTCCAATAAAGTGGGAAACATATATAGAGTTTGTGCCTAAGCACAGTCAGCCAATTCCACATTAACAATTTATATTATGCTGGTTATCTGTTTCTGCAAAAGACTGCAACTTGTCTGGTTAGAAATCATGTTGAAATTCAAAGAACAGTATTATGTTTGACATTTACATTTAAAAATGTTCGTGAAGACCAAATTAAATTGTCAGGGTTATCGAACCTTCTTCCGGTAACCAATTTAGAGTAGCATTTTCACAAGACAGGAACTGAAACATGCTAATAATAACCATAACAGCACCGTAAAGTTAGATCTGCCTGTGGATCAAATGATATTAGAAGCTGAGCTTGGGTTCTGGGGAAGGTGAGGGATTCTTTCTTACTCTGAGGTAAGGGGCATACATTCACCACCATCCACATTATTAGAAACACCTACCTTTGATATATGCTTCCTGGCCACTGTTTGAGTTACACCTACCTTGTAGGCACACCATATAGGGGCACAATTATAAACTGTAGCCCATCTGTTGCTATGCACAATTTGTCAGCCACCCTCTACGCTGTTCATTGGACAGATGCTGACCACAGGACTGCTGTTGACTGGAAATTACTTGGGTGGCAGACCATTTTCAACACAGCACGAAACTCCACTGTATTTAAGAACAATAAAGCATCTGAATGCAATAAAGCATGTTAATTTGCTTTTCAGACTTGGTGGTTAGATTAGTCAACTCAATAAACTGATGTGAGAAACCCACTTAATGCATATTTTTGTTGTCTGTATCCATACAAAATATCTTAATTCTTTCTCTAGTTGTTCTAAAAACATTCAATTCCCATTCAATTCAATTCCTTTTTTGCCCTGATGGTGAATGATTAGCAACCGTATAAGCCAAAACTATCTGCAGAGGGTATTACAAGTAAGATGCAGGCAAATTATTATTGTGCTTGAAGTATTATAGCAGCTTCAAGATATTTACTCAGGTAGTACACAGTCAAAAGACTTTCTAACTGATTTAAGTCTGATTAAGCAATAATTAGTCGTTTCCATATTACTGTAAAATCACAAGTCTCAGACATATTAGATGATTTTTAAAAAGTTTACAAAAATTTAGCACTTGGAGGTGGAATGCTGTCCATTATTATGATTTTTGAATAAATACATCATTATAATATTTATCAACTAAATTGAACTACATAGTCTAGCAGATTATATCGAGATTCAAGTGCCAAGTTCTGCCATAGTATATTGTTGTTGTGGTTACTGGAAGGTCACTAAATATTAGTAATTAAAATAAATCCAAGCACTGAAATGGATCTCCCAGTTTTGTAATGATTCCTTTTCTGCTTTGACAATCCAGCCTGACTCTCAGTTGTCATCGGCAACATGATTCGTTTGCATTAGTTTAATAACATAACATAGCCATTTGTGAATGCCTCTACTACTAATGACTATTAATTCTAACACCATTAAACACAAAAATTCAGTTTATACCTTGAATATGGAATAGTATCCAATAAAGTCTAAGACAAATCAGGTGTCTCTCAGAATAAAACTGTCATTGACATATGACATCCAATGTGTGAGTTGTAGACAGTACAAAAATCCAGGCTTTGTTAATTACAACTTGAATTTTTTTTACGTAAGTCACGTTTAAATTAAAACATGATGTTCTGTGATGAACTGAGACATCTATGATCTCTGTTTAGAAAAATGACAGCAAATCTCTGTGTTTTTCAGCAAGAAAAAAAAGATACACAACCGAATGATGCTTCTTTGTCTGTAAAACTCTGATGACCAATGCAGAAAAGTTCAGTGTAGCATATGCTATACTTGATTTCCATTTGATCTGTTCAAAATTTTCTTAAATCACCCAACAGCGAATGAACGTTAATGCCACCCATACAAGTTTTTCATGATTGTATTCCAGTTTTCAGTGATCATTATTTTATGCCTTGGCTAAAATAATTGAAGTAGATCTAAGGAATGTATACTGGCCATTATGTATTTTTATGCATTAATCACTCAAATAATATTTACTTAATGTATGTCAGCCTAATGATCTCTAATCCTAGTCACCCAGTTATCATCAGGTTCTCATCATCGTCTAGAGACTAAGCCATCTAGATCTTCTGTCCAGCATCTTTTGATGCTTTTCGTCCACCGCTGGGTCCTTTTATGTCAGTGTAGTTTGCATAAGCAAGTGTCCTTCTTTGAATTTGCCTTGAGACTGTCCTAGTTTGTTCTACTTAAAGAGGAACTGCTTCATCTTCTCATTTACATATCATTAAGACTCTCTAGAAATTCTGATTTGTCCTACATTGCTCCTCTATTTTGATCCTTTTAGTAAAATTAGCTGAGTGTTTTGGCAGCATTTTACAATTATGTCAACATTTACTGGATGTTTTTAAATGGAAGGTTATTTCATACCAATAATGTGCTTGGTCCTCAGCAGTCCGGAGTCCCCAGCTCCAGAACTAAGTACAGAAACCACCTCAGACTGAGGCAAAATGCTTTGTTACTCCATACAGTAAATTCACTCCAGCGGCATCTAAATCTACTTAATTCGTTTAGTTTCAGTAGTTGTTTAATGCAGTTTTGACAGTTTTATTTTCAAATGCTGGAGAGGAAGAAAAATAATTAAACTGATAATGACTCACTTGGGCAAACAAAATGAGACTGACTGGGGACGAAACTTTTTCCTCCTGGTCAATGAGTCTCATTCTCTGAACAAAACATCTCTCGAGAAAAACATTAACCTTGAATCTGTTAGCCAAATTTTATCGAAAATGAGACCCCATTTGTTAATTACTCCATTAGGGGCAGATGTGCTCCCTCTTGCTTTTTTTTTTTATTATTATTATTTTTTTTTCTATTTTGCCAATTAGGAAAGTGATCATTTAGCGGAAATGGGTCTGATGATTTGGGTGCTGATCACTGTGGATCTGGAGTTGCTGTTGTTCTGAGGTCTAATCTTGAATGGTAATATGATGTGATAATATCTTTCCATCTCCAGTTCATCCCTTTTTCAGCTCTATAATAATAATTTGTCTTGTGTTACTTGTTGTTGCTTGTTCCTCGTGTTCCTTGTTGTTGCTCCTTGCAATTTTTGAAACTTGTTTTTCACTGAGAACAACTTCAAAAGGTATGAAATATCCAAAGAGGAGGCACCACTTTTGTTCCACTTTTGCAACCTTACTTCAATAAAATCCTTTATTGAACTAAACCAAATGCAGCTGTCTAAATACACAAACCATGTTTTTTCATGTCAGGTGAATTAACTAATAGATTTCAAATACATTTGCTTGAGAATTTTCCAGTACTCCAGTGCACTTGGTCAAGTGAACTCATTTGTTTTGAAGCAGTCACTAGCCTTTGGTATGAAGTCACCTCAGCCATCCAGGAAATTAGCCCTGCCCTGGGTTTGCTTTATTAGTCACAGATGATGGAGTGAACTGTTCTGTCCGACGACAATATATATGCAATTCTATTCTCTTTGATCCCCACATTCTCAGAAAAAGTCTGAATTTGAGAAGGAAGCATTTCAAAAGGGAACCTTTGTCATGTTAAAAGTGCATATCAAAGAATCCATCTGTACAGTAGTAAATGCCTCCCATCCCCACCACTTCCCTGATGTTAGTTCTCTTGACTGAAAATGGTAATTCTCTTCTGATTGATTTTTGATCTGTGACCTCTGATGAAAATGACTAACACTTAATTTCACCCCATACAATACACAGATTTGTATTTTTTCCTTAATTACTAGTACTGACTAAAAATAAACGTTAAAGCATACAGTACTAATGTATTATTTTCTAGTAATGCAGGGTGTCAAAGCACTTTAAACCGATCACAACCCTACCCGGGCTTTTTATGCTATATGTTGTTTACTTCAGTGGAATACTGCATAATTTAAGCCATTCAACAAGGTTTGAAGTAAGCCTCTATGATTTCCATGCACCCTCTTAAAAGGATACCATTGACCTTATAAGGGTGAAAGAATTGTGGGATGAGTATAAGATTGAGCTGCTTCCAACTTCAGTACTGAAGGCTGTATAAGAAAATACAAGGGTTCTTTAGATCAGAGCAGACAACATGACTTGTTCAATCAGTTTTTGCCCCAATTATTCCATACATAGTGCATTTTCATAGGAAGAAATCATAACCCTTTAAGACGCCACTTACTGTCACTGTCACTGAAGTCTTTAATACAATATTTTTCAATGCACCAGATGGTCAGATACAATTATTAGTTGGGGTGTACGGTTTTATTCCAGTTCAACTGGAGAAGTAAGTCAATGAAAACATGAGAAAAGAAACTGCAGAATGAGGTTAATTACAATTCCATAATTTTTAGTTGTACTACACTGTTTACTGGAGTAACTGTTTTAGTTTATTTTCCACGATTTTTTCTCATGCTGAATCTGCTTTCTTATTACTGAAACAGAGAAGCATGTACATTTTGGCCAAAGTCGAATAGTCTTCTTTTGATACCTTAAGTGGAAAATGCTTTATGGGAAACATCAAAAAAGAGAAGAGAGGCCATGGGACCAAACAGAGAAAAATACTTTTTTTCCCCTTTCTTTTTCTTTCTTTCTTTTTTTTTTTTTCTTTTTTTAGAAAGACTGAAGCAATGTTGTGAGGTGGTAAGGAATTTAAGGAGAAATACAGAGGACAGAGATTGAGTGCTGGAAGCTGAGGTAATTGAGGATGAAACAGAGCAAACAAGATTTCTTCCCTTGCTTTCCCAAGTGCAAAACACTGGAACTTACCCAGAGCAACGAACAAAAGAACACCTTTCACAAACTGTAGAGGTACATGTGCCATTAATTATCACCAGATGTATTTGAAACATAAGAGTGACTTAACCTCAGCAAACAGTGTCTAATGCTAGCTTAGGTTTCATTCGTATTACTGGGGAACAATATGTAAATCTCTGTGACTGCAAACACACACACTGTGAACAGTGAATTTGACCTCTGCATTTAAACCATCCAACACACCCGTAGTGAACACACACACCAGACGCAGGGTATCGAACCGGCAACCCTTCGGTCCCAAGCCCGGTTCTCCAACCTGATGAAGCATCTTCTGATTATGGTGGCAAAAGGTGAATTCACATTTTTTTTGACATATGAGTCTATTCACCTCATTGTAATTAGATTGTTGATGTGATTTTTCTAGATCATTATTTCAATGAACCATTACTGAATGATGTTTTTATTGCTTATATTTGGAAATCCATTAAGAATATTGGTATGATACTTATATGAGTTGTCCAACTGACAATGAGTTTACATCCTGTCTTGAAGACCAATAGCAAAAGACATTGCTTTGTCCTGCCAACTGTGAGAGGGAATGGGAACATTATCAACAAAATTGTACACCATACAGAAAGCCCCGCAGTGGAAGGAAATAGGTCTTTCTTTATTTCCATTTCCTTGTTCAGATTTTAAAAAACTGTTGACTCAAATTTTTACTCAAAAATTCATTGTCAGCACAACCACAATCCTTAATAGCTCTGTAAGTAAATTTACTTTTGAGTGTATTTTCAGTCATTATGGAAAGTGGTCATTTTGATTTAAAATACAAAGAAGGAGAAAATACAAGAGTTTGATCGAAAATGCATCTAAGGTAGCAACATTCCCTCCTTGAGACCAGCTGGGCTACTTTCAGAGCAGAAAGCTTGCTTAATTTGTTTTGGCATTTAGACTCTCACAGACATACCCTTTTGACACTATTTTTGTTCATAAACTTCATCTAGTCAAATGGATTTTGGCTTTCACTTGAACTTGCGTTGGTTTATGCTCATTAGCTGTGCTGTATTAACCTCCGCAGTCTAGTTCAACGTGCATGCACACTTCGGTAGCAACAGGCTACTTATAAAATGCACATTGACATTCTTAAATACTGATGGTCTCCTAACTGAGGAAATATTTACAGTCCACTGCCCATCCATCTCAATTCAGCAGTCTGTTAAAGAGGCCCAGTGCTCAGCTCTTGTGATATGTTGTGGGTCATTAGACCCATCATCTCTCCTTCTTTGTTAAACTTAGCGGTGTAATTGTGTGATGAATAGATTGAACTTAGATTCAATCGCTGATTGAAAATGAAACCTACAAATCTGTGAAACAAAGAATTGTTACCTTATAAATTAGCATGTAATGATATCCACAACTAATGATTTTAATGATTATGTTAGTGTGAGGTAATTAGGGGTTGAATTCAAATAATCATATGGGCTGGGTATTTTTTATGTACTGTATTGACAAGCAGTACATTAAGCATATAGTTTCATCCATTTGTTTTGGGGTCACTTTGAGAAACAATGAAATCTACACATTTCTACATAATCTTGACTGAATCCAGACTTAAATTAGCACGTTTATCTAAATGGTTCCCTTGAGCTGCTTTATGATAATGTTCACTGTTAAATACAACAATCATATTAAATGGAACAGAATTAGTTAGATGTAACATATCTATTTTCCATATTGCTTCCTTTTGGTGGATAAACTACCACTCCCCATGACCATGTGTACAATCATATGACACCTGCAAAATGGCACTCTTGTGGTCCATACACATTAATGAAGGAAGCAGTTATAGTGTCCAGATGAAATGGAAGGCATCATAATGTAACGGTTATTTCATGATTTCTGCACCTGTTTCCTTTCAAACGCAGATGTCCGTTTGTTTTTATGACGATGTAATTTGATGCTAATGACGAAGTCCTGATGCGTTGAGTCTGTTCTGCTAGGGAAAAAAAGGAATGAAAAAAAAAAAAAAAAAGTCTGGTGTCCACAGGCATATGTGAATGGCACATTTAAAACGCTCAAATTCCCCTAAATACTGTCAAGCTGAGCTATACTTGCGACCTTCATTAAAACCACTTAGTCTACCCTCAAAGGTGGGGTTTTGACCTTTACAGAAGGGGTGGACAATTTGTCCACTAAAAGAAAGACTGACCTTTTTAGGCACTTAGTCCCAGCAGGTTGTCAATTAGCACCAGTCAAAGCACTCACAGTGAATAAAGCAAGTGTTTAGGATCAGAGAAAGCCTTTCTTTAATGATGTATGTTTTCTTCATGGCAATATAACAGAAGTAATCTTGAGAAAACATTTCCCCTCAATATGTAATCCATTCTGTTGCATATTGCAGCACCAAAATTCTATTTACAAAAAGAAAGGGAAAAAAATAGAAGAGTTGGCTGTTTCTAATGCATTATATTATCACTGGTTTTGAAAATGAAAGTTGAAAGGATTATTATAGCAAACCTTTACCCATGAAGTAACACTCCCTCTATCACTCGAAATGCTGTTAATGGAACACTGACCGTCAATCTTTTACAGGTTTCAAATTAGGTTTCAAATGTTAGCAGCTGGTTAGCAGCTAATGCTACTCATTAGATGCCAAATGTAATTCCCTCCTCAGCTATTAAGGAAGGTGATCAAACTTCTGTTTTCTTTTTTGGACTTAAAAAAGTTTTAGATTTGAGTTACTTCAATACAAGTAGTGTTGAGAAGGGAGAGCAGAAGCAGAAGCTAACAAGTTGTGATCTTGAGAAAGACAGAGGTTATACACGGCACAAATCTACATGTTTTAAATGCTTTGAATCTGTTTTAAAAAAGTGTCTGTGTGTACCTCATCATTTCATTGTTTCTGCGTGGTGATTAAGTTTGGAAACAGGACACTTGAATCTATGTCGACAGTCTCTTGGTATAGCTGTAACTTTAAACAAATTAACTAAAGACAAGTGCAACTCTGCTATACTGTTGTTATCAAAGGCATAGTTTGGATGACAGGACACAATTGACAGGACACTCAATTGAAAAAAACAATTGAGTAGTTAATCTGACTTTTCACACAAACATTCCAAAACAATGGAGAGTATAAATAAATCATTAGCATATTTTCCCCCCTAATTAACAATGATATCTCGATTAGTGCTGACACCAAAATGAAACAACAACAACAAAAAACCCTTCTTATGATCAGGGAATCCTACATACTTCATAATTATCACATTCACAAATTCATAGGCGCGTATGCTACAATGTTTACACAATGTGCTTTCATATATTGTTGCAAGGGTATATATAATCACACTTTCTACAGGTCAGGATCTCACAGGAGGTGGCGTTAGTGGCAGAAACAGTGATCACCATGACTAGGAGTGATAATGATGGAGCCATTAAATACATATAAAGTAGGAAGAGGACATACTGTTAACAAATTATTTAAGACGTAATGTTTCTCAAAAACATCCTTTCTCAGCAGCCAGTCCTCAGAGCATCTGAACAAATTGACTTCCACAGCTGTGATGTGGCACCATAGTTCTCTTACTGTGTTAATACAGCACCCTGTGGAGCAGTTCCTGGTCAGTGTTAAGTCAGTGTTAAATTGTGTCTATATGGCTAAAATCGGCAGAACTACAAGAAAGCCAGAGACTGTTGTGAGAATCTACAAAAGAGACAGGCGATGTTCACATTTCAGAACACAATTAGATCGTAGCAACAGTATTAAGGTTTAACTCGTGGTGAAGGTCAGTCACGATACAAGAACATGAAGTTTCTGTGTTACGGCTCTGAATTCAGACATGCTGTGCAAAATGGAAGCGTAGAAACAATGGTCAAAGTTGCTTAAAGAGAAGAAACAAACAAGTAAAAACATGGACGATTCATTGTTATTTGTGGGGACCTCACCATAAACAATTCCATGACCTTTCAAGAGCAAGAATGATGATACCAAATGTAATTTTCTTTTTTCTCTTGTATGATAATGTGCAGTTGGAGTGTTATATGATGAAAGTGGAGATCATCTGTAGGCACCCAATGCTTGATTAATATTGCTTTAATTTTCAGCACTAAAACATCTGTGTGGGTAATTGCTTGGCTGATTTCATTGCATCTCCCTGAGGTGCCCTTCTCATTTAATGCATGAACCTGTGGAATAACAACACTTCTTAATTGTTTGCAGCGATTATTATGTGCAGTGCACCACGCATTCACAATAGCATTATATGAGGCAAAAAAACCCCCCAAAAAACAGATACTTGGTTGAAACGAAACAACTTGAGCTTTTATTTAATCAGGCAAACAGTTGTTTACAGTAGGAGTGCCATCGAATATTTAAAATAAAATGAGCCAGAATGTGATAAAATCTAAAGGATTGTTTTAAAAAACTGAAAAAAAAATCCACAAACATCTCTTTGAACGCTGCTCAGTCACAAAATTATTTTAATTCGGAAAATATGCGCATGGGCTTCCTTTCTCTTTTTTTGGGGGGGGGCGGGGGGGGGGGGGGGGTCATTCTTTGATGTTATAATTTACAACACTTCTGTTGTTTCTCCTAAAGAATATTTCATGTAGCGTAGTGCATTTTAATATAATCACACACGAGGCTACGCTGATCTGTGTTTTCTCTGGTGGCGTTGCGGTAGCTTGGTGGTTAATTCTAATGGCATTGTGAGAGGAAAGGAGGGAGAAAGGAAAAAAGTTGTGGTTGACATCCGTGCAGAAGGAGTTGTCAGGTTTGATTTATTAAGTGTGGCTCTTTCTCTGACTGCTGGTAACTTGTCAGTCCCGACAAAATGGATGAGGCTCACAGCTCACTGCTTCATGATTGGCTTTTTCCTGGATGCAGAAATAAGGTGCCCATCTTCATACAATATCTCTTTTTGATTAATTCAGCACCCATGCTCACACGGCACCCAGAAACATGACCAACTGAGAATAATTTTCCTTCTCTCCTGCATACACTCCTCTCTTGCCTTGCAGTGAATAACCCTGTCATCAGCTCTATGGCTCCCCATGATGTTCTGTCTGTGATATTTCATGATTGCTGTCAAAGCACTGTCACTGATCAAAGCTTTGCCCAATCTGTCTGGAATTCTCTCCAGACATGCTCCCATTGAAATGTTTATGGAGCACAGAAGTGCAAAGAACAACCTTACTTATACAAGTAAAGTGTGGCGTGACGGAAAGTACCGGGCGTTTTGAACATTTTAAACATTAAATCGGAAGACCAGACCTGGGGGTTAAAAGGGAGTCAAATGTGTTGTATGTTGTCCTAACATGAGAAATGACCTATTTGTGTCCCTCTCCATGGATTGGGCCCGTCATATCCTGCAAACATGACTCCTAGATTTATACAAAGCATCAGTGAACAGCTGAGTCTCTGATATATGTCAAATTGGGATCATGTACTTCTTAGTTAATGAAGGGAAAGGGAATCCAAAGTCTTCAGTTTGGATTCAATGAAGATTTTACTTACAGTACACCGTGGGAGAATCGACTCATGGGCTAGAACTTATGAAAGTAAGTCATATTGCTTAAGACAAAGGAGTGGGCTTATATATATATATATATATATATATATATATATATATATATATATTACATTCAGAAATATTAAGAGAAAAGCGATTGGACTTCAGACGTTTTATGAAGGTCTTTATATATTTGTTTTGTATCAGGGTGCCTGAATCAATTCAAAACACATCAATACATCGGAACTGATTTCAGTGTCAGAAACGTGCCTTACGTTAGCTTTCCTGGTTTGTATTCCACTACGAAATGGCTAAATGAAGACAGTTGAAATAAAGAAGGTTAATTATATTGACTAAATTGGACAATTAAGTACTTCTGTCTTAGTCCTAGTTGCACTTCAATGATTTGCAGCATTTTTATACCTACTTTAGTGGCCCTGTTTCGTACCCGCCAACCCGTTCATTAATCTGCATTTACAGGATTGTCTCTGAGTCAGTAGACAGTGAAATGACTCCTCACAATCTCACTCTTATACCATGTGTATAGAATTCCACTTTTTTTTTCCATGTAAAATGGACGTTTAGGGTCTATCCACTACTTCCAGATGAGTTTGCCAGTGATTTTTGGTTGTAGTTATTGGTATTTCGGAGGGAATCCGTTATTTGCTAGTAAACCTTTTCATTGTAAATATTTTGTGGGAAGTTGTATTGATTTGAGTAATTCTACCCGGCAGTCAATAAGGTATGTTATTTAGCTTCAAGTGACAGCAATCTTTACACAATCTGTCATTCATGGCAGTTTTGAGCAGCAATTTATGCGCGAGTTCCAGAAGAGTTTTGGATCATCGTGGGTCATCTGTTTGAGGCTGTACCACCTCTTTTCTCAAGTATCAGGTTTTCTTTGCGTGTTTATGTGTGCGTTAAGAGAAAGAAAGAAAGAAATTAGAGTAATGGGTTAAAAATCCTGATAAAAAGGAAAGGAAAAATCAATGCCACTTAAACTATAGCACTTGAAGAGTGTCACAAGTTTGCTCTATACAATTATTTGAATTTGATCCGCTGCTTGAAAATACACTTTTATTTCTTTAGTACCCATTGCTAACACACAGGAAGCTATTCTCTACACTAAATCGGTGCTCCTGCCAATGCTTTTTCCCTTTTCTGTGCTTTGCTGAAGGCATCAATAAACGCTGGCCCAGGGCATCATTGTTTAAAAAAAAAAAAAAAAAAAAAAAGAGAAAAGAAAAGAAAAAAAAAGAAAGAAAGAAAACTGTTTTCATTTTTTCTGGATGGTTTCAAAACTGGCATGTGAAGGTCAACACATGAAAAGAAATCAAAAGAAAACTTCTTGGCAGACCCTGCAATGAGTCCCCCCCCTCCCCCCCCACCATCTTCCAAAGCTGACGCATCTTAGCACTTCACAGAATGCGAGTGCTAAGGGTGTGTGGGTGGTATGTGGATATGTCAGTAGAAGGAGGACAGAGTGATGGCTCTTTAACTGATTGTTTCCTGAACATTCTCCACTTCTCCTCTCTGTCTCCTTCATTTCCAGCTTCCACGTGAAATATTTTCAATACTTTATTATTTCTTTTCTTTTCTTTTCTTTTTCTTTTTTTTTTGAGATTTTGAACCTGGTTGGTTAAGTTGTGAATTTGTTCAAATAAAAGTTCTAAAAAAATCAAAGTCAAACTGGGATGATCCGTCGAGTTGGAAAAATAGGGATCCTCAGCAGGTTTTTTTTTTATTCGACTGGCAGAATCAAGAATAAGAGAATGACCTTTAAGCTAAGTTGCGCATGACTTTGCTTTTCATAGCACACTCTATGTGTTCTGGAGCAGTTTCTTTGATGGAGTGGAAAGCCTGAACGCGACATAATACCTTTCACGTCGGACTCACGTTGGACTCACACTGGACTTCATTTTAACAGAGAGATTCTGAGAGAATGCTGTGTGTGGCCACCCACTAAAGAACTGAGCCATGAAAGCGAAAAAGGGAACAAAACAAAGCAAAAAAAAAAAAAAACAAAACCAAAAACTTATTATTATCCCTCAGTTAATGGTCTGCATTTTAGTTTAGGTCAATTATATTTATGCAATGGCCTGCTTTATCCTCTGCATCATCAAGAAATAGCTGTGGAAAAAAAAATTGCAGTAATTTTCGCAATTAGAGTTTTAGTTTTGCATATGAAAAGATTGAGCACTTATAGTAATCTTAATCAGTAATAGTCTACTCCAGCTTGTGTGTTTGTTGGGAAATGAAGGTTTGTGTACGTGAACTGGGTCAGGGGTAGCACAGTCACTACATGCCTAGAATCAGCAATGACCGAATGCAATTATAAAGTGCAACAAAGAGGAACTGGGTACAATAATCATCAAGCATTTTGGATTTCTTGAGTTAACCACATTTCACACAGACAAAACTGAACACTTTTAAGGTAGTAATGACTGCAAAAGTTAAAGAAAATACATTGTTTTAGAACTGCAGACTGATTTGGTGGAGGACTGTTGACCTTGCGGAATAAAAACTGCTGGATATAAGTATTTTATGATAGAGCTATTTAACTTTTTACATCTCTGAATGCGTATAAATTGCCTTTGTCTTCAGGAGATTACTTTGCATCCTCTGGCCTTGATACTTTGATTAAGACTGTAGGTGGAACAGGGTTATCAAATCAGTCTCATAGAAATCAGTCTCATAAAGTTATTAACCATTCATCTTGGTGTTTAACATTTTATAATAAAACTATTCAAACTTGATGGAATAATCTAGTTGTAACACTGTGCTGTAGTCATAGCAGGTATTGCACTACTAATGTATTACAATTACACTGCTAAGTCTGTGACACTCATGAAACAACCAGGGTAATGAAGGCAATGGGAGTACTTTGTTGGCAGAGAATGGCATTCAGTGAATACTGCAGCAAAAAGAAACAGGACAACAGTTTATTCCAAAGATACAGTTTATTAAAATAAGCAACACTAATTATCAAACTAATACTGATCCAGTGAAATCAATAATAAATGGCAAGATAATAATCAAAGCATAAATGGTAATATGCGGGAGTGAAAGTGTAATCAAGAATAAGCAACAATATAACGATCAAAGCACAAATAGTAATATGAGGGAGTGAGGCTAGGCACAAGTACTCCAGCGTAAGCTTGAATGAGCGTAAGAGTGGAGTGGATGCTAGAGGCAGAAAGGAGGTGTGTGTGTGTGTGTGTGGGCATGTGCGCAGCTGCGCACTGAAGAGAGAAGGAGGAGCGAGGGATAGAGACTGTGCGCAGGCGAGAGGTATGTGTGGAACCTGGGTGTAGGAGGTTAGTCTCAACTAGGCCTTTAATCCACGGAACTCTACCCAACCCCTATCTAACACTGAAGTCTCAACGTTGAGGTGTGTGATGAGACAAAGGGAGTTAGAGAGAGAGAGAGAAAGAAAGCATGCAACTTCAAAAGCAGTAAATGAAAGAAAATTAACGAATGGTCAAAGATTGAATCTTACATGAATTAGAGTGTGCACATTTAAATCAAAAAAGAATTCAAATAACACTTTTCTAACGTTAACTAAATACACCAACAAGACTAACTTTGCCCGGACGCCAGCCTTACTTGAGATCGCTCTTGTGTGGCGACTGAGGGTGCATCTTTTGTCGTCCGGTGAACAGTGCGGGGCACAGGTCCATGGAGAACGGTTCTGTTCTTTCACAACTCGCCATCTGAAGCTCCTCAGTGCTCCATCGGTCTGCTGATCTTGATGGAGTCCAAATTAGTTCGTCGACGTTTACGAAATGAAAAGGGATTTGGTCGCCTTCTCTTTCTTTGAAACTGCGTGGCCTGCAGTATAATTAACCAGTTTAAATGAAAAGTCGCAACTGCACGAGAGAAAGTGCATTAAAACTTTGGCTGTAAGTTTGGTACAAACAGCTCGCTTCATTGTTCTTTTTCCTGCAGGATAACGGTATCTCTTTATGCCAGAGACAAAGAATTTCAATTTCGCTGCGGTTTTTGATTGTGAAATTGTGTCACCGCTTGCAGTATTGCTGTATCCAATACAGTTACAGTGAAAGGTGATACCATCACAGTGAAAGGTGAGAAAATGGGTGGAGATTTTGGCCAAAATATTCATCAAGAGGTTCAGCTGTAGATATAAAAGGGTGCCTGTGAGGGGAAAAGATCTCAAACGTATGTGAAAATCAATAAAGTGATCAATAAGGGATTAACTAACAGCATATTTAAAGTTTTGCCATTCTGAATTCAAAATTTTTTGGGGGGGGGGGGGGGGGGCACAAAACAGGCAGATAAAGGAAACAACAGGCAGATAAACAGACATGATCATGAAAGTCATTGTTTATTTCTATAATAACAGAAAGTAGCAAAATGAGCAAAATTAGAAACCAAACTCAATTTATTCCCGAGGCCTTTGGAGGGCCCCCCATCCAGGCAGGGCCCTGATTGGTAGAATCTATGAAAGATCATTAGCAAGAGAGGAAGAGGGACACTGCCTGACTCACTCACCCAGTGAAACACAGCCAGTTGTACTCTCCTTTTGACCTTTGACCTTTTGACCTGAGCCAGCAAGTGCGCGACAGCTGGGTTTCAAACTAGGAACTGCACGTGAAGAACAGTGACTGTACACTGTGACACAGCAACTCAGCTGGATATCCCACTCACCAACTCTTAGCTTGATTCAACTGAATCGTTATTATAGAAGCATAGCTACAGCTTATGATTTGCCAAAAAAAATAAAGCCTATTACTTAAAAACAATGCTCTTCTATTAGTTATTACCAAGGATGGAATCATTTCACAAAGCATAGATGTCATGAATTCATGCTTTAGTGGGAGGTGTCGTCAATGTGTATGTCACGGCGCACACATTATAATTTACAATCTCTCTTTCTTTCTTTTTTTTCTCTCCCTTTACGGAGCACCTTCACTCTCCTTTAAAACGTAGTTGTTGTTTCCAAAGACACAAAGCGGTTGCCAACCCTGTTCCCTTCGGGATGGTTCTGAAAGGAAGGTAGACAAAAGCTGCGTATGCTAATGAAAATGCACTGGAGTGGGTTCAACGGACGAGAGCAGAAGTCAAAGTCCCTCTGATTGTATCGCAAGGGGGTACCACAGAAGTGTGTCTTTTGGCTTTGCTCATTTGCACCCGATGCACTTAATTAAGAGGGTCTGCCTGGAATGCAGATTAAGACATAAACAAAGGGATGGACAAGTACTGTTTTTCCTGCCCTGCTGAGTGATGACTGCTCTCTCTGTTCTCACATTTCTCTCCTATACCTTTCTGGAACCATGACCGTCTTGTCTGCAATGGTTTTTTTCCTTAATGAATTTTCCATCTAAAATGGCCTTATAGGTGTAATTTTTAATTTTTTATTTTTCATTTTTATTTATTTATGTATTTATATATTTCGATAAGGAAAAGAGCATGCTCGTTTGGGATTTTTTGGCTCGGAGCCTCTTTTGGGGGCTGGGGGAGAGGAGGTGGAATGTGAGCTCACTTCTGGCCAGGCTTCCCTGGACACCATTCAGAAAAGGGAAGAAAAGAGGAGAAGAGTACAGTGGGGTAGGTGAAGAGAAAAAAGAGGGCTTTGTTGTAACACTTTCGTTGAGACCCAAAGTTAGTCAAGAAGCTTCCGTATTGTGATGGGCAAGCGAGCTTTTGGTACAATGCTATCCAGAAATTCTTTGTGAGGTATCGTACACATTATGGAGAAGCTCCATTGTGTAAACCGAACAATGGTTGGTATTGTCCGTTTGAGCCACCGGGAGGCACAAAGGGTCAGTCATTGTCATTAATCGGTGATTATTAGTCTCGTAGTTCGGCTTCTTTACTTGGAGACTCAAGTCACCACGGTTCTTTGTCCAAGTCAATGACATCGACATTTGAACTCGGTTTCAAGACCAGTTCATTGAAAACTGGCAGGAGAAGTTCAGAATTTCTGACAGAAATAATTCATAATCCTAATGTAGTAAAATAGCGATTTGCTTTGCGCTACATATACAAATGCCATTAATGTGACCAGAGATGCATTCAGGCAAAGGATATTTATATCCTGAGTAAGGGAAGTGTGAAAAGTCCAATGCTTAAGCACTACCATGTTATAATATACAGACTTGCTCATGAATATCCAGGTGCGCACGTCAAAAGTTCTCTTTCTACAGAGCAGAAAGAGGGAGACAGTGACACTGCCTGTTCTCTTCCTGGTCTCAGCATTATCTATTGTTGCTACATGATTTCACTTTCCACTTGGAGGAGCAGGGCCAATTTCAGGACGAGAAATTTTTACTTGTTTTCCATAATGAGCGATATGTTTACTCAACGAAGTGTGTAATTCTCTGCATTTCTCAGGTTTGTGTGATGTAAACAGACAAGCAATGTGTGGAATATTTATTATAAGATGTGTATTTGGACAAGTCAGTCTCCATTTTGAATATGTAAAGAGGTTATACAATTAATCTATAACAAAAAAATATTAGTTCACATGTGATTTGATTAACTGGATTAATGCAGTTAACGCAATGGATTCATGCAGCACAGATTTAGAGAGTAAAATTAATGTCTACAATGCACCATTCAGTGTGTATGTTATATCTGAAGCACAACAATGTTTATGATCATTGTAAAATCTAATTGTTAACTGAAAGTTGTACACAAACCCACTGCTGTGACTAAATGAAGGAAAATTGTTACACAGTTCATGTCAGCTTTGAATCTGCTGGAGCTTAACACCATCTAAGTTACAAATATTTACTCCATGCAGTCAAGGCAATTAGTTTGTGTGTTGTTTTAACGCTAACAAACGAGATTTCACAGTGTACACAAATGTTGTTTGAAAGGTACCATTGTATTTTGCCACTAGCAACTACAAGTAGCATGATGATGGACATGACACAAGCCTTTCAGAAAACAGCACCTGCATGTTCTTGTACTTTTAAAATGAATTTTATTATTTATATTTGCCAATGCTAACACCCAGAGCGATTTACAATTATTTCTTAAAACAGATGTCACACAAACACACACGCACACACACACAAACACACACCCATGCACACACACACACACACACACACACACACACACACACACACACTTCTGGAGCAGCTATGGAGAGATTAAGTATACCTGTGCAGGGCACAGCATTTTTCAGGCTATGAAGTCTGTGATTCCCAGGCCTTTGTTTTCTGGGCTGTTTCCTGTACCAGTGTGCATTCACATAACCTGCCACAGGCACTATCACTGAGCCTTTTAATGACTCTTCATGAACCCACAGGATTCCAAATCCTTCTGATCACCTGTCAGTCATCAGTGCCTTGTAAAGGCAGGGTACAATTCCATTAATTAAATAGACTTGCCTTTCTCTGCTCTCAGCAATACGAGTATGCAGTTTTCAGATATGCTAATGAGCATTTTTTCAAAGAACACTTTTAACTGGAAAAACTGAGACATTTGCAGATGTGTTTTTTATGGTTTGGTGAGAAACTCTCTACAGCTATACAAATGAAAGAAGAACTCTTGGTCTGTCTGCACTGTAATAGGTTAACTTTAATAGGTTAACTTTAATTGAAACCAACAGGCAAACAAATTTCCTTGACTGAGTGAAACAAATGTTACTATCTTTACATCCCCTTAACCTTAACAAACGACATGTTTTACTTAATTTTTTTTTTTTTTTTTTACCTCTGGCGGTTTGTATGAATATTTTGTACATTAACGAATTAAAACTTTCTTTGTTACATTGCAAAGTTCGTTCTAAGTTCACATACCTAAGTTTCTTCACATGGTGCTCATTGTATTTGAATGCAGTATAAACCATATATAATAATGATGGCTTATTCAGTATAGCTTGACTTTGACAGACGTATATCTCTTGTCATAACACACAGCCATTTGGAACATCTCTGAACACATGGATGTTGGCATGATTGTGCCAGCAGGGGTAACTTGACAAGGCAGGAGACACGGTAATGAGCGATAGTGATGGGAGGCTATGACCCGGGCACAGACAACCTTCAACCTAGGACAGTCTTATGAGGGCTAACATGACCTCCCACAGTCAGCTGCCAGCCACCGAAAGTGTGATCGTGTCACAGTGACGGCCCCGTGACTGACAGCTCGGCACCATTTGCACCGCTTTCCCATGTTCTCCCTCTGTCCTCATTAAAACAGAAATGAGTGGGAGATATCACTGTCACTCATGCAGTAAAGCTACACGCGTATTAATATAAACACTGTAAAATTGGGATAGAGAGAGAGAGAGAGAGAGAGAGGGAGAAAAAAAAACTTGTACCCTCATATTTTTCTAATCCTGTTGGCTGGGAAGTCGGCCGGTGGAATTATTTGGCCTTCTTTTCTCCATCCTTGTCTCCAAGTCAGGTGAGTGAGAAAGCGATGCATGTTTTAAATGAACGGATCCAAGCAGAGTTGAAATGGAATTCACAATAAAAGTCCACGTCTGTGCGTGTGAGTCAGTGAGGTCCTCTTGATTATGTGGGAGATTTGCTGAGTCATTTTTCATAGTGGGGCATGGAAGTGCCAGACCAGATAATTAACTTAAGCCACATATGCTCTGAGCTTGCTGTCAAGAGAAAGAGTGGCAAGGATCAGAAAAGAAACAGGTGTGAATTGTCAAACATATTGCACAGACTGTAAGCTGCTCTCCCGTACAAGTTGGATAGACGGAAAACATATTAATGCAGAGCAATTATGTCTCTGTCACATCACCTCGTTTAAGGTCATAGAGCACTTGGGTTAATAACTGAACGTAAACAAGCTATCTCTCATCAGTGCATTGTTCAACCTGACAATTAAAAGGAAGAAAAAAAGACAAAGAAAAATTATATCATATATAAATAGCTTTGGAGAAGCTAAAAGCCTCTGAATTCTCTCTGTGCAGTCAACTGAACAATATAATGTACCAAAGTTTTGTTCCCAACATTAGCTCACTCTCTCTCTCTTTGGTGTGGCTACTCCATTAGCTGCATAGTTGAAATTTAAATTCTTTATGCAGAGCCAATAGCAACAAAGGTTTTCAACCAGGGGCTGGGGAGCAGCTATCTTGTTTTCATTATTTAAATAATATATTTCCAGTACAATATATGTATCTGTATGTGAAGCTCCTGCTCCATCCATAGAATAAAAACAAGTAAAACAGAAAGCTTTGTGGAGAATGTGCTGGAATTCAGGTCAGGTCATCACCCCACTACTTCATCAGCACAACTGACAAAGCTCAGACCACGGTTTCTCTCGCAGAGTGATTTATTTATTTATTTACTTACTTTAACGTGAGGAGAATACAAATATTTACATGATAGCTCCCGTATGATAATTGATTGACACGAGAATGGAGAGATTTGTTTTCATTGATTTGGCATGGGGGAGGCTGCCTCTTCTCTGAGATGCGGGTCACCATCAGGCAGGGTTAAGGAGGGTGGGGGCCACAGCGGGTGATGCCAGTGAAGCAGTGTGGTAATCATGTTAAAATTGAACCCCCTGCCCACGTAGAGACAGATAACTCAAAAATGTCACACTCACATAAGCCGAATACTAATTGACACTCCAGACTCAATTAAATAGCTGTGTTGATAAACATTGGATAAGTACCACATGTGGAGAAAATGGCATAGAGAGGACACATTATTCTTCTGTTAGTTCTGGTATAATTTGTAGACACAACTCCCTTTAAGACTTCAACAAAGTGTAAAACATAAAGCAGACCTCAAAGTGTTTCAATCTCCTCGCTTGATTAGAAATGTCAATCCATCCATGGACATGGAATTACATTAGAAATGTAGGATCTTGTTCATTTGTAAGTTTCAAATCCACCAGTTCATTGCTTTTTCTCCGTATACCCAGCTGACTGCCAAAATAAAGGAAACACCAAAGTAAAGTGCCTTATAATGGTGTTAGAGCGTCAGGAGCCAATAGAACCGTTTTAGTGAACCTTGGCATAGATTATTCAAGTGTCTGGAACTCGTTTGGAGGGATGTGAGAACATTCCTCTTTGAAAAGTGCCAATTATTAGGTGTTTTGTTGATGGTGGTGGAAATGCAATCCCAGATAGAAGTGTTCAACTTGATTAAGATCAGGGGAATAAAACAGTGATGGAATACCATTTTAAAACAGCATTTTCATGCTCATCAGTGCATTCAGTGACCACTCAAGCCCCATGGATAGCAATATCATCCTGGTAGAGATTCCAATCAGCACAGAAAATTCTTTCTTGCAGGATAAAGGAGATCACTTAGAATGACTTCCTTTTTTTACAGGCAGTTATCTTGTTTTCTAAAGGGTTGAATGGACCAAAACATGCCAAGAAAATGCAACACGCACCATAATGGTGCTATTGCCACACTTCACTATGAGAAACATAAAGGCTTCTATCTGTATGTGCTGCACATGTCCTTGTCTACTTGTTGAGAAGAGGGTAGCGGAAGACTCGAACCGACCAAGTAACATTTGCTTCTGATCAGTAGATCACTGCCTGTATCCCTCACACCTCTTAACTCAAGAAAGTTTATTTTTAGGCGCAATGTAATCTGATCGATATACCCCCTTCTTTGAAGTCCTCAGTCGACTACACTTGATCAAACTATCCAAATCGTGTCCTAGATTGATATTTGCAGCCACTTGATTTAGAGTTGCTCATCTGTTTTGCTTTGCATTTGAGACCAATATATAAATACCATGGTTGTAAAGTGTGCACTTTGAATTGCAGCTGCTCCAAACCTTCCACATGGTCACCACATACACATTACACATTTTTCGTATGTGCATATTGCGGCGTGGTATCTTTATGTCCTAAACTGAATGAGGTGTTTGTCTGTAGTTGGTGCAAAGTATCATTCTGGGCAACAAAGTGTGGACAACTAATTTAAAGAGTCTCTTAACAAGATGTGTTCTCCTCTTGTTATGGAGAGAGGTAATTTGGGCTCTTTTACAATGCCGTTAGTGGGGACCTTAATGAGGTGTCTTTGTTTAGAGGAGGGCAGACAAACTAAACTGCTTCCACAACAAGTCATTTGTATGGGAGGTAGAAAGCAGACATCTGCTACTGATCTAAAAATGAAACAGCCCCTGCAGTGCTTGGTAAATAAAGGAGTTTTCTGAGAGTATGCATGGTGTTTCTGAATTTATGCTCTTGTCATAAGAGTCAGTCTTGTCAAGAACCCCTGTAGTATTCCATAAGACTGAAGTCTACCATTTCCATACGTATTTTCAGGCACAAAGTGGTGCCAGAGATGAGCAATTTCCGAATTTCACATACAGAGTGCAGCGGCAACTAAACATGAAAGGGTTTCGCATCACATTTTAAATCAGGCATTCTGCTGACACTAAAACAAAAGAGTCATGGCACTTATGGCCTTCTGGAAGGACATAGACCAGAGGGAAGACAGTGTCTTTTTGCTCTGGCTGACAGCAGTCTGTTAATTAGGAGGCCTAATGGCTGTAATTGCAACCATTCATAGACCCAGCTGCTGAGGTAATGCTAGGTTTGTTATGGTTGCCAGGATTCAGCTGTCTCAGAGGTAAGAGTACTTGAGTGTTTGGCAGGCTGGGGGGTGGGGAGGGGAGAGGAGGAGGGGAGGAGGAGGGGGGGGTTTCATTTGACTCCTGCTCTGGGCTGATAGCAGCTGCTCCAAGCGAGCCGCCCTGCTGCTTTTGTGCCCCCCTCACCTAGCCTGTAGGTTGGAAACAGCACAGAGGCGGTCGAGAGACTGTGTGAACTGGCGCTTTCCCAGAGCAACACAATGGCAAAGCAGGTGCATAGGAAAAAAAAAAAAAAAAAAAAAGGGGACCAAAAATACAAACACTGGCAGGTTGATTTGCTTCGCTGTTCACAATAGAGCAGGATGCTGTGCCAATCGCCCTCCTGGCACCAACAGTATGTTAATTAGTATTTTGGCGCCATTGACCCAAAATGTATGTGCTGGATTCTGAGCTAATCACATCACATTTCGAGATGACCTCAAAAATCTCGTTACAACAAAGCATATTACTAAGTTGCTAGAGCTGTCTATTGATTCTGTACAACTATTTTATGCCTTGACTTCACTATTCTCATATCCATTGCTAAATTCGTGTAATATTTGATAGTTTGATTTTAATAACATTAATAGACACGATACTTAGTTGTTGTAGATGGTAGACATGGGTGAATCTGAGTCTTATTTCATTTGTGAAACATTGAATGGGCTGTTCACATATGTATGAGGTTCTTTTTTTGTTATCTAAAACTCATATGCACAAATCTAACTCTCCATCTGAATAATTGTGTTGTTATGGTGTAATTCCAAGCATTGAAATTTTGATATTGATTAGAAAACATTCTTTACTAAGAATCCAGCAAAAGGAAATCCATTTTCTCACTTGAAGTGGGAGAGTGAAATGTACAAAATCATGTTTTTTTTTCACAGTTTCCATAGAAGCGTTTGTTTAATGCAATACCTAGGGAAAACCCACAGTAGCAGATGACTGCTTAACAGAAATGAGAGAAACACAATGATATATGGATGCTGCTTAGGTTTTTATTTATTTATTTTTTTTCCTTTGAGTGTGTAGAAATCTCTTAGCTGTGTTTTATGTAAACTTAACAAGTTAATGTGGTGGATCAAACAGTATCAGTGTGCATTTTCCTCTGTTCAGTGAACCTGTCGAACAACCACGATTTCAATTTTCTAATGGCCTTTGAAGGCTTTTCTTTTTGTTTAGCAAGGGCTTTTAAGATTAGATACATATTTCCATTTGGGCATGTACTATATTTGGTTTCTTTTTTCCCTTTTCTTTTTATTTTTTACCCTTTTACCATGCTGCCATAATGGTTCAATATGACAGTATAATGTGCTCAGCAAGTAACAATGGCCAGAGTAATAGGAGAATTACCAAAGGCATTGTCTGTGAAGCAGAACCAGGAGAGCCTAGACTTTGAAAAGCAGAGATGTTGGTTTAGCTAATTTTTACTTGAATAACCCTCTCTGAGATGACTAGTGGAACAGCAGAACACACAATTATCATACCCTTCTTTTCTCTTTCCACACCAGCTACATTTCCACAGCTGTCAGAAGAGTCAGTTTCACATAGTGAACTAACACAGCACATCATCATCAACAAACCACATTTAGGTGTGTATGCTATAGATGTACTGTCTAAGTTATATACTTAATCTAAGTGCAAAGAGGTCCACAAGCTGTGGAAACACTTGAATGTACAGTTTTATAGTAGTTATCATGTGTGGAAGACTGATATGAGTCATTACAGTGAGTGCTCACTTTATGGTAAAGTAGCAGCAGAAGATGCCGTTGGTAGACGCATAAAGAACTGAGTGCATGACACTCTCATATGCACAGTGTCATGTCTGGTATTCTCACACAGCATTAAAGTCTCTTGTCTGTCATATTCTGTCTATTACAGTCTCTTGTCTGTTATATTCTGTCTCTTTAGATTATGCCATCCATCATATGAGAAACTGAGGATTTTAGAAAGGGATTCATGTTCTCTCATATATGCAAATGAAATTATTTCATTGTAGACTGTGGTAATCTCTCAATGTATAATTAATGTTTCCTTGACCTTACCCCCTACTCTGATCTAGTTGCTCACTTAATTAAACCACCATAGAAAGCAATAGGTAAAACTAAAGGAAAATTTAAACAATGTGAACATATAAGTGTGTATCTTCAATATGGATATAGATATAGATATATAGACATACATATAGATATAGAAAGTAGGTGATTTGTAGGGGGATGAGGGGGATGCCATCCCCCTTATTAGCAAAAGGACTGAAATGCAGCCCCCTTGATAACCTGCCATGCCCCTATGTACTCTATAGAGTAGTGTCAGTGACCATTGGGCCATCCTCCCTGTTGGCCACTGGGCCATCCCCCATGTTAAAAAATAATAAATCGCCTACTAGATATAGATATAGATATAGATATCTCCACAGACATCCACTGAATTCAGTCAGGTGGTTATCTTAATCTTTGACCTCACCTGCTTTCCTCTGTGGTCTCATTGCTCAAGTAGCATAGCTGTGTATAGGTCTATCGATGAAAACGTAACAGCTTTCTTAATGGTATTACTATACTTATATGCTGTCTTTATACATTTTCTTTTTAAATTTCTATACATTTCTCAAAAAATGTTGCATCAAGTTGTAGTAATTGCAAAAGTTTCTGAAAATATTCTACTACACTGCTCCCCATTTTCTTGCCAACAGCGTAAAAGACAGCCCTTTCACACAATCTAACCTATGAGTTAGTAAGTCAATAAATAATTTCCCATCAACCCTTGGGTTGAACATGGCAATTAGTCAATGGGGGCTGCTGAGGAGGAAGCGATCTTGGCTGAGTGTGTGCTTACTGTAACAGGCTAGGCCAGCAGGAATGAGGGGAGTGTGTGTGTGTGTGTGTGTGTGTGTGTGTGTGTGTGTGTGTGTGTGTGAACTCAGCTGTCCTGACAGGTGTGCACGGGGCTGATGAAGCTGTCAGATGGTGCGGGCTGGCTGCGGCTTTCCTCCTTTCTCAGGGGAGGGGGGGTATGGGAGGAGGTTTGGGGAAAGGGAGGGGGGGGGGCAGAGGGACATGGGTCTTGTTATTTGCTGCTGTGGCTCAACGTTATCATCCCCACTGTGGCTGGGGTAGTTCCTGTTCCCTTATCCGAAACACTTCTGAGATTCAACCATCGACATATAAGAAAAGCAATTCAGTTCTGCGGGGATAGAGATGGATTTTGTGTATGTGCATATGGGTGCATGTAAGTGAGAGGTGGGTTTAGTAAAGAAATAATCACTTCAAAGCGGCATGTACAAATACAAAAGCTTATGGCCAGAGCGATGTGTAGTAAGCCAATTAAGAATGCAATGCAATATTTTTTTTTTATTAACATCTTCAAGGCACCTAAATTGGTGCTCAGTTTCAGTGAAATGGCATGGCAAATCTTTTCTGATGGCAGATATGCACAACTTCAACTACTGTGATTCAAGGTTACTAGGACTGAGTTTGTCATAGACTTAGTGAACATCGGGAAACCGTTTCATTGTGTGATACTGTATTGAATGTACAGAACAGAGGGCAACTGTAACATGACAAAATAATCACACTGAAAAGAAGAGCAAAAAAGTATTCACAGTACATTTAAGCTTTCAGCTTTTCATTGGATGTGTGCTTTAAACGATCGTTTTTTTTTAAATAGCTTATCATTAAACCTGCATGTAAATCTGTGTGTGTGTGTGTGTGTGTGTGTGTGTGTGTGTGTGTGTGTGTGTGTATGTGCGTGTGTGAGCATTCGTGAGTCGCATTTAATCGAAAGGAGTAACTTCATTGTTAACCAGAGGGCTTTGAATTATTCATCCTTGTCCCTGATGTTCCTCAGGAGTACCACAGACCTTGCTCTCTTTTTGTGTTACTTACCTGCATCATAACTGATAGTGAAAAGGAAAGCTGAAAGCTCTCTTGTCTAAAAATCATTAGATCTATTCTAAGGGTAAAGGTGATGTCACATTGTTCCGCAGAGTCACGATGGTAAGAAAAGGTTTAAAGAAGAATCAGAACAAATTCATTTTATAGCAGTATATGTGTTGTAACATGAGCCACAAAGCCATCATTCTTGGCTGTAAAATAATTATTCCTCATTTTTGGTGAAAGACAGTGTTCAATCAAGCTGGTCACATCTTTTCAGTCATTATATTTAAGCCGTTATACTGGAGACAATGAATCTTTTAACATTTAGGGCTGTTTAAATGCTGTTCTATCTATCTATCTATCTATCTATCTATCTATCTATCTATCTATCTATCTATCTATCTATCTATCTATCTATCTATATCTTTGTTTCTTGCTCTCTCTTTCTCTTTCTCCCCAGACGCATATATATTTGTTTATATCTATATGTATTTGTGTTGTGCTCTGAATGCTCCTTGTGTTTGTGCAATGCAGTCTCTGCACACACACACACACACACACATACACACAAGAATAGAACTATACCAATATCTGCAGCGCCTTTACAGAGTTGCTCTAATCTCAACACAAGTTTACACCATTTTTTTTTAAAGGCCAAAGTCTCTGAGCCATCTGTTTGAGAATGGCATGACTTACAGAGGGACTAAAATATGACAAGCACTTAGTTAATCAATAATGCAAATGCTGGTGCTGTGTACCACTTACTGAACATAATAAGAGATTTTGTTTCATTACATTAGTATGTTTCCTTTTATAGTTTTAAAAGCCCACTTAAACCTGAAATTGAGCAATATCCACTTGGACACAAAAAGAAGAACTCAGACATTAAATGCAGTCCAAAGATGCAAATGCAGATGTAGAATGAGCTCAGAAACATCACCCACAGTGACATCTAAAAACTGCACAATGACTTTCAGTCCTCTCCTCTTGCAGATGAAGAACCACTAACGACAGAAACAAAAGCATAGAAAATATCCACCTGTCTGCATTCATACGAATGACAACAGTCGTTTTTAGGTCTGGTTATTGATTGTAAGAATTCAGTACTCCCTTTTTTCTGCTCTAAGCAAAGTCCTATCTCTTCCTTGTCTCCCTGCACTCTTGTCCAGGGAGCAGCGCCGTTCCAATACACATGAGTAGCTCTCGATGCCTTTGGTTCTCACAAGTTTACCTGAATATCCCTTTCTAGCTATAAAAACACTTGTTTCACTCAGAACTACTTTTCCATTGGCAAGTTTCACATAGAACGCTTATAGGCTACTGAGCAAAACTTATTGTAATCACTTTATCACAATGGTTAAATCGAATACTGAATCCATATACCAATCACACAAATCAGGACTGTTGATTGTTTAATTATAGTGGATCGCTGCAGGTAGTGGTTGATAGGAGAGGTTTAATGATGGGTCTTCTCCAGAACTGGTCAGTTAGGTTCTCACCTACATGTAAGTATTGATTTGCCTCAAGTCTGACTCTCCACTATTATCTGCCGAATGCTTAGTGCTGCTAAAATATATTGATTGCTTTTGTTCTGTATTGCAGATGTAATGCCTTCAGCTAATGGATTTTCATTAGATCATTTTAATTCTGGAGAATAAATGATTATTTTTTTCCACTGTCTTGCAATTCACGCTTTTGTTCATTTGAAATAATTAGTGCGCTGGTGCTAATAATTAAAATGAGCATATTAAAAGAAACTGACTGTTCCAAAGAACATTACGTCTGTACAGATCATTATATTTGTCCAATTAAAGTCAGTTTAGGTTTCAATCTAAGATATGTATACTGATTAAATAAGAGTTCTTAATGACACTGTTCCGTAAAGTCACATTAAAGTCCGGTTACTGTATGCTTAGCATCGTGTTTGAACTTCACTATAAGCAGACTTTTAATGAAAACTGGTTCGGTGTCCTTGCTTGCATTGCGTGGGTTTTTAAACTGACGTTCATTTACTTCAGAAGTTTCATTAACCTTATCTAGCATATCACAGCTTATTCTCCTGCTGGATACATGCAGTTTGGAGAAAAAAAAAAAGAAAGAGAGAACAACATATTTATATTTAGATCTACTTTACAGTCATAATGAAGATCTAAGACTTTACTAAACTGAGATCATTGGGTAAATTGACCTTAGTCAGTGATTTTTCTTTAATGTAGGCAGAGCTGCTATATATAAACATTATATTAGACAACTTGACAAAAGTAGGCTCACTGCCACACAGCAGCACATCCATCCATCCATACATTTCATCTCCTAGCTTTAGCATTCAGCAGATATACGGCAGAGGGTTGTCATGACTGGGCATATAAATAAGCAAAACAACTCTCCCTCCCTACTTAAGTACAGAAATGTGATTAACAAACAAATAAATAAATAAGCAAGGAAGCGAGCCACATATTGTACTCTCTATTTATGTGCTTTATTTAGGTGGGTGATTGCAGAGGATATGACATAGAACTTAAATTGGTTTGATTATCTAGTAATTTGAAAGGCGTTTAGTCCTGAGGTCAGAGAGAAGAGCTTTGCATTATTATGCGGGCATGTTTACTGTCTGACAAAACCACAGTAGTTTTCTGGAACGCTCGCTTTCTGAAAAGCCTGAACAGACTTGGTTAGTGTTTCCCAATGATCTAGACACAGTTCTCTGCTCTGTTAATTCAGTTCCTCTAAGATCATTCCTGTAATACTCTTCTTGTGTCTTCTGTTTTAATACTCTGTTTCTAATACTGAAGTTTAAAATATTCAGATATTAGCCAGGCACAACAGTTTAAACCTCATTACCAGCCAGCCATATTAAAAATGGAATTGTTTGTCAGGAAGACAGCTGTCAAGCGAGGTTGCCTTCTGAGGAGGTGGAATGGGGGGGGGGGGGGGGGGGGCTGTGGAAGGCCAATGGACCAGGGCAGGAGTATCTAAACGTCCTCTGGGGAATGGTCAAGTCAGTCGTTAAGAGATAGGCAAAGCCTGTTCTGAAACACCCCTCCAAACAGATTATGGAGGAAAGGATGAGGCCAGCAGGGGTATGCCGATGGGAGGCCGAAGTCTGATGGCTTCTATGTATGCGATGGCTACACATGTCTGTGACTATGTTTAAGAGTGAAATATACCTGCCTGAGAAAAAAAAAAGTCTTTCACAAAACTTACCTTTAGTATTGAAGGGAATGAGACATTATAAAATGAATAAAAGAAAAAAAAAAAAAAGAATCCATCTCTCCTAAGAGAGCAACAGAGCACGAGAAAGGCACTGCCAAATGTTTACAGTGTCATATGCATGATATCATTTGACCTTTTTTTCTTTTTTGTCTGAAAACAAAGAAGTTTGGTCTGCTCATATAGTATGGTGATTGTGAATGATCTTTAGTATAGGGAAGGATGGATGAATGGAAGTGTTGCTATTTTTGAAAGCACAGGATCAACATGTGATTCTTTTATGATGTTGCATGTGATATGGACTTATTCACACACGCAAACAACATAAACAAGTCCTCTGTATATTATGATGTCAACAGATGAATCATACTGAACTATTCCGCTTTCTTGTGATACAACCTCCAGCTAAAAATTCTTCAAATTCATTAACGGTCTAAAATTTAAAGAAGAAACCCAGGAGCCAATTTATTAAAAAAGAAAAGACATTAAAAGTTAAAAGCAATTTAGAAATTTGTGATCATGAGAAGCTCAACAGTTGCTTGCACATTCAACAGTTAATTTTTTTTTTTGGCATACGAATATCACTTTTTCCACCCAATCATAAGAACATTTGCCATCTTTTAATCATCAGATATCACATCCACTCTGCTGTAAGTTAAAGTCTGACAGAATTTGATTCCAGACACCAGTGGAACATCAAACACTAGTTTTCAGCTTAAGACAAAAAAAAAAAAAGAAAAAATTCAAAGATTGGATCCTGTGTTCCTGAAAAGATATTTGTTTTAACCTTTATTATCAGTGAAATGATTTACTCTTTTAACATGTCAGAGAACGATTACATGAAAGCTAAAATGCCTCTCTAAAGACTACCATCTTTTCAGTAATAGCAGAATAACTGGAAGGGAAAAGACAATAAAGCTGCACAGTTGGTATTATTATTTTATTGTCACAGGTCTGAAAGCGTAAAGCACTGAGACTCCCCCCGGTAATGCCCTGTCTGATCCACGGCAGGCACTTACGCTACATTCACCGGGTGCAGACAGAAGAGGTCCGCAACCCACAACTCAACCTACCATGCTACGCCGAGGCCACGGGTGGCCACAGGAGATTGGCCTTTCGGGCTGTCAATTAGGGCTAAAAGGACTAAACCATGGCAGGAGTCGACCAAGCATGGAGCGAAAACCTGGCATGACACCTGAAGCCTAATGGAAATTGACATCTTTGCTTTTAAAGATTCGGCTCTAGCCGAGACATTGTGGCACAGCGAGGGAGTAGCGGAATGGCGCAAGTGGAGCCATTGGGGGGGGGGGGAGGATGTCCCAGTCCTGCAGGCGTCCTCTCCAATTAACAACACCACCACGCCAGGCTTTGTTTGTTTCACATTAACATGTTAATAACATGGAACAAGACCGCCCTCAGTCAGCATATATTTTCACCACCACGTAACGAGACTTTAGAGGCATTCTTACATCAATGGGAAATTAAAACGCTAACAGCCGTAACATTAAAGACTTGAGACCGCACGAAGGAAGCTCGGAAAGAGAACAACTGGCGTACAGTGCATTTACAAAAAACAAACAAAAAAAACTAAACACTAGGGAGGCATTCAATAGACCATGTCTGATCCTGAAGCTGACCCCTGTCATCACTGTAACGAAGGGACCTGCCTCTGGCGAGAGAGAGAGAGACAGAGAGAGAGACAGACAGAGAGAGAGAGAGAGAGAGACAGAGAGAGAGACACAGAGAGAGAGAGAGAGAGAGAGAGAGAGGCAGTTCTTCTGCCTGCCTCAAATATTGCAGAATTTCGCCCCTGTCGTTCTAGCCACATTGTGTTACTCTCCAGTGCTCTAGAGTTCTGGCCGTGGCAGGGAGACAGACAGGGTTGGGATCTACTGCAACTCTTTCATCTCTGTGGGTTACCCCGGCATGAGTCAGAGGGAATAAGAAAACAAGACAACACAAAAGCACAATAATCCCACACACTTTGTGAGCTGTCCAGTTCCATGTTTGCCTCTAATCCTCCAGTTTTTCCCCCCCACAAATCAGAAAGGAAAAGCAGCTTGAATAATCTCTCCTGTTCACTAAATAAACCCCTAAACCAAGACATCTGAATCTCATTCAAGCTAATATATAGATAAATAAATACATTTAAAATCAAATAGAGCTATATATCAGCTTGAATAACATAAAAGCAGGTACTGAACTGTGTAATGTTTCCACATTTGGAAGGTTTGTTTGTAGTTTTGTTGCCAGTTCTACATAGCAGCATCACCTCCAAATCTCTCTTTCTAAATTCTCATTTTCTAAATACTTACTCAGATTGCCATCAGCGATATCTGAGGCAGAACTAGCAGGGAGATATGGCCCATTTCTCAGGATGTCTCAGTGCTTAGCTATTTGAAATATCCTGTATTGCAAAATTGCATCAGAAACTTTGGGATTGCTGAGGGATTTTTTTTCAAGGTTTTTATGAGGGCTGGACCTTTTTTTTTTTTTTTTTACAAGGCTCAATTGCAAATAATCTACAATCTAAAAAGCACAGTGAAATGCACTCAACATGTTAGCATGTTTTTTTCTGTACATACCTTAGCTTTTTTTTGTTGTTGTTGTTGTTGTTGTTAAATGTCCGGATACCACATCTTATCTTGCATGTATTTCCAAGAACTTCAGAGAGACACCTCAACACCTACCATAGTTAATATAAAGACCTATCTAACAAGCCTCATCCACACATCTGCCGGTCCTTCCAGAGGTACAGATTTAGCTCTTAGACTTTGTTCAAATGTGCCTCACTCTACCCCAGACCCAGCCAGCCATATCTCGAGCTGACTAGTCTTCCATTCACTCTCAATAAACCGACTTTATTCAAACAATCAGTTTTGACTCACCCACTCAGCTATCCAGGTTTAGGCCTAATCCTTCTTTTTAATTACATTTAGTATCAGTGCCGACCACATGTGATTAAATAGCTGAGGAAATTATCACTGAAGAATGTGAAATATGTCAAGAATGACTGAATCTTCAATAGTATGTAACCAGCCTAAGGGAACTAAAAGCCATTACTGATGGCTACATGCATATGAACACAAATTTCCTGACAAATAGACTAGTTAATCTAGACACCAATATATATCCTTTCACAAATGCATGACTTGTAATGTAGGCTCATCTAAATGTCTCTCTAAAAATGGACGCAAATGAAAATGTGTGAACAGATAAATTATAAATATGATGTGATGTGTATATCAACAATTTTCCTGTTAGTGATTTTAAAAGTGTCTGATTGTCAGAAATACTGTGCGCACATTCTGTGCGCAAAGAGTTCAAACTCTCATTCATTCTGACAGTCTGTCCCTACTGCTTTGAGTTGACCACCCCCACACCCCGAACTAAAACCCCCGCCGCTGTACCTCAGCCTCCTCTTGCCCTGCCCCCCCCCCCCCCCCCTTTCGTTCGGGAATCTAGCGTGCGAGACTGATGGAGTATAATATCTGTGATTGCTTCCCTGTGTGGGCTTCCTCTGTGCTCCACACCACTGCCCTGAGCCTAATGCTATGTGGCAGCGCTGGCATTCCTCTGTCCAAATGCATCCATCACGGCCTGACGTACTCACACAGCAACCAGCCATTTCCCACCTCAAGTGAAGAGAAGACCCTCGTTGAACACAACCTTCGATATGTGGACCTCACAGTACCTCAGATAGCCTACATAAGCACATTCCACACTGTTGACCTATCGGTAGTTTTCTTCATATCTTTTTTTTTTTTTTTTTTTTTTTGGGGGGGGGGGGGTGTTTATGTGGTTTGACATCATTGGATTGGACTTTGGAGGTAAGCCGTTTAATTGAAATCTAGCTTGGTGACTACTCCGGTTGAACGTCCATCAGTTCTGACTGGCAAACTGACAGTGAATAGATTCGTTTAGAGACATTTATTTCTACAGGAGCCATTCATGCATCACATTCACTGTTGTAACTGGAATCACACACAGACACAACCACACACCACACACACACACACACACACACACACACACACACTTAGTATAGTGGTAGAAATCTCTGAGTCACTGCACTGTCTAATTATCAGTTAAATTAAACTATCATCAGTGTTCAGGTACTCAGCCACAAGCTTTAGATAAACAGCAGGATCTTGCTAAACATCACTGCCCTTTTCAACAAGCTTTCTTCGAAAATGCGTGAGTGTGCAAAGGGAGCCATTGTTTGCAGTGAAGGAGATTATGAGAAGATTGTAAAGAGACTAATGAGAACAAGTGAAAAGCCACACCCACTACGAATGGTTTGAACTTTCAGAATGAGACAGATTTTCCAAGGACTTTTCCCTTTGAGTAACTCTATAATCAACCGTCTACAGGTACATGAGGTCAGACAAATCTGGGTAACTCAGATACATGCTTTGATATTTTTTGCACTTGTGGGCAGATTTATAGTGGAATTCCCTGAACCCCATGCTAGCACCTGAGAGACAAAGTGTGCTTTTGTTAAGCTAAAAGTGGGAGACAATGGGAAGGGTATGTGGGTACAAATTTGGCAGTTCTACCTTAGGGTCCATGGCAGGACTTCTGAGATTGGTAACATAATTGCCTGAAGTGTAGGACTGTCACAGAAAAAAAAAAAAAAAACTTCAAAAGTTACACGATATAAAACTAGTAAAAGAACATCAGCTTTTTATCATACAAAAGCCAGTCATTATTCCTCTTAATGAGCTCATCAAATCCAGTATGTGGAACTGACAGTCCAGCTCAGATTCTAGGAAAATGTGCTGACTTGAATGGAAAATTATTACCAGTTCAGTGGTAGATATGTAACATCAAAGTGCAGAATATAAATAGACAAAATGGTGTTTGGTTTGTGTAATATCTATAATGCGTGTTATGTTATAATGGACCCTGCTACAACTACTGTTTTTAACTGATAAATGCTTAAATCGACTGGAGTATTTAACAGCAGACTGTCACCAACTAATGCATTCGTTGTAGGTGAAATTTCAGGTCACAATATCTTGTAATTAAATCACAGACCTAGTCACTCATTAGCTCCAGGGCTGATGGGGTTGAAATACACACATGCACAAACAGTGTTTCACTCTGGTTGTCAAACTCAATTCAAGCAGGACAATGAAAAAATTATACTAACGTTCCTGGGCAGAGACCTCATTTAAAATAGCGCACCAAGGTCATCTCGTCGTAAAGCCGAGAATTAAAGGAGTGACAGAATAAATACGCTTACTCAAAGTTCAACTTCAAAGGCGGTTTCCAACCAAGGTAACTCCTGCTCAATTTATCCTTCTCTTCGCTTAGATTATACTTTTCTCTTTTTTTCCTATTTGTCTTTTTCTCGCTTATTTCACACTCGCGCCTCGCGGCCCTTATCCTCTTTCTTCAACCCACCGCAAGTATCATAGAGGTTAATTACTGGAAGTCTGCCTGCCGACACTTCAGCTTCTCAAGCTGCAGCTTGTCCAGACATGTATATGATAATCAAGTCAAACCGGACCCCCAAACAAATGAGGCACCGCTCATTAAGGGGTCATTAGTAAAGACGTCACGTTGAATCAGAAATAAATACATCAATGCTACTTCTTTACTGCCATGGCAATACAATAGGTCATGCTGTCCGTGGCAAGTGGAATATACTTCTGCATTATCGCGCTGTAGTCACCCAGTCTTTCAGATCAAAAGAAGTGAAGCTCTGAACAGATAGTGTTGTTGTTGTGCTTGACAGTTTTCTGGTTAAGGGGCATCTGTTACTCTCCATGCTTGAGCACTCTGCCATCACGGTACGCTGAGGTGGCATCTCCACTGACTCAGCAGCAGCAGCAGCAGCAGCAGGATGGGAATAGAGCATTGTTTTAATCTCTAAACACTGCCATGACCGGAGCTAATTCACAGGATGGATCCACATTTTCCATTGTATCAGCAGTAACTTTCACTTCGGAACTAATAAGCGAGACCCTCCGCCTATGGGAAATGGGGTATTTGTCCATTTGCCATGAACTTACAATAGAGTTACAGTGCAAGTGCTAGTCCAGCGGTTTTAGATGTGAACAAAACACCCTGTTAAGAGTAACTAACATGCAGACTTTCATCTACTGAAGAGATTTGAACCTGAAGTAGTTCAGAATGCCTCTATCCTTTCTGCTCTTCCAAATCTCACTAGACTTTCAAAGAAGGATTGTTGCCACTTAAACAAATGTCAGTTTTCTGTGGCATAAGGCCATTCTGTGTAACATGCAACTTCATTTGAAAATGATATACAGTACTGTGATGACAATACTCTTTTCTTTAAAGTGACAGTATTCCTTATCCTTCGTTTCAGAAACACAACACAATCTTGTTCTTAATATCAGTTTTGAATAAACAATACTTTCTTCACAGACTATGAATGAAAATGTAGTGAATGATATAACATCAAACATACTCTGTGACATGTTGTTACAAAAACTCACCTGAGCTTATCTAAATTAATTTTTCAATGGTGAGAAACACAGTTTTCCTGTTCTCCAAACTTATACTGTTACTCTGTTAATTAGACTCCTTACCCACCTCTCTCAAACCCAATACAGAAATTTGCTAACAGTGTTAAAACTGAAACAATGCCATCCCTAGCTGTGTTGTTGAGAGATTTATTGTTATATTTTAAGACAAAATCATTTCCCACACTATATTTCCCTTGTGGGAACATAGATCAGACATAGGAGAATTTGCAGAAAGAAATAAAAGTGCATAAATGTGAGGAAATTGGTATATAGAGGGTTTTATGCATGATTATCCTCTGTAAGAAACTGCCCATGAGAGTAGCTCTGCTGCTTTTGTTTGATACTTCATAAACTCTTACCAAATTAGTTCAGCCAACCCAGAAACACTAAAACTTCAGACCGTTTTTTTTTTTTTCTTCTTCTTCTTCTTTTTTCAACAATTCAAGTAAGATAATGGTCACCATCAAGAAGTGAAAAAAAAAGAAAGTGATGACTTTTAAGAAGAAACAGATTCACATCAAAGCTGAATACTTGCTGGGCAGTATCGACCCTAAAATACTACACTAATGCAACAGTGGATCTGTGCAGTCCTGCACTGAACGTATCAGCCGCTTGCTGTCTGTCCAATGTGGCAGTGTAGAGATTCCTTGTACGTTATCTTTTGACCACATATGTTATAATATGACAGCCAGCTTGATCAGTTCCAGCTAGCCTTAAAACTATGTATATCTAATTGCCTACAGACATAGTACTTGATAGCAACTGAATCCAGCTCTTGGCTCAAAGACCGAATTGTAGTTTTTGTCCAACCTTTAACACCCTCGATATTAAAGTTGAGCCAGAAACCCTCATGATTAAATATGCAGAGTCCGTGCTTGGAAAAAAGACTAGACCTGAATGGGTGGTGTAGTTGATAAATGGAAATGTTGCGGTTAAGACATTGCCATTGTTGAAAACTACATCAACTAGCAGGTTAATCTCTAAAGGATGTATGGACATGCATTATGGGAAATGTTCAATTATTCAAAATGACATTCTTCAGTTCCAGCTGTTCACCACATTATGATTACTCAGTCATTTAAAAAATTAGAAATTAGATTAGTTGATACTCTATTTGACTTCTGCCACCATGGCTGTGATATCTATATACACCTTGTCTTCAATGAGCACAGCACATTGTCAGTTTGATATGCTTCTACTCACATTGCATTTTAATCTTGAACTCGGAGATATGGACTTTAAGTTGAGTTATGGAGAAATAGCTCTTCTTTATGAGAGGCATGAAACCTTGGATTGCTTTTTTCAGTCATAAAGATTTTAAAACTCATCCTGATTTCAGACATGACTAAACAAAGAAAATCTCATCTGTAAGTCTGCTCGTGGAACTCCAAGGCCGATTTTTCATTCTCATCTTAACGCCAACAGTAAGTAAGCAATAAAAGTTGTATTAAAGTTTAATAACCCTTCCGTACCTTCCAGTAAAATGACCTGGCTAGCTATCCAGCTAGCTACAATAGTTTTACCAACTGTCTGTCAAATTGACAATGTCGTGCCTATAGCTCCAGGCTTTAGAGAGAAAGCATGATTCATAAAGTGAGTTTCACTCAAGTGACCTGATTTTCTCTTTAAAACGGTTTTGATCTCAGTGTTCATGTTAAACTGAGTTTGACATAGGAACCTTTGCGTCTTGAGTTTTAAACTCTCAGCATATTTATTTCAGTTTTCAAATTTGCTTGAAAGCTGTTTCACGCATTTAAGTTTGTAATTCATTATAGTCTATGGTGAAAATTGTTACTGGCAGATATTCGAAGTCATCTGACTTTGTTAATGAGAGTGCAATTAGCATGGACGATTCTCACTGAAAATTCAGAGTAAAACTGCAGAAGTCTGGCTGTTCATTAGTGATATGTGTAATCAGTACTGAAAAGCTTTGTCATTATACCTACACCATATAGATAAGAAAATATTCTGCGTAATAAAATGCAATCCAGACATTGTTATGTCAAAGCCGCTCACTTGCACCCACTAGCATCTACCAAAGCTTCCAGGTACTCCTACATTAGCTCTTTTCCTCTTACTTTATTTATCAGGTTATCATACTGACAATGCTCCAAACAGGAATTCAGCACAGAAGCTATGCACAGCAATAAGGAGCATGTAGGCTTACCCCCCCGTGCCGGTGTGGCAGTGGGGGGTTACTGTTGCAGTGGAGCCTCCTACGTTGTTTATTGAAGTGAAGGCAGGGCCACTGACAAGCATGGTTTGCTGAGAATTGACGAGTTTGTTTATGACACTGCTCATTGTATTCTTATGCTGTGTAGGAGGGGCATGTGAGAGTCGTACAAACAAAAAAAAAAGAAAAGAAAAAAAAAGAAAGAAACAACACAGGCTCTGACATTTCCAGTACACAGAGTCTTGTTCTATGATGGTCAGGTGAATGTAGAGCCAGTGTTAGTCCTCAAGTGTTTTAGTTGACGTCCTTGGGCTTGATGGCATTTGAGTGAGGTTATTTCTTTATTTCTTTATTAATTCCTCTCTCTCTCTCTCTTATAGACCACAGTTTTCATAAGAGCAAGAACAGATTTCTACTCATACCTGCTGCCGGATGTGTCTTTGTGATATCTCTCACTGCGTCTGCAGCACAAGACAGCACGCTTGTCTGAAATAAAAATTTTAAACGCTTACACTTTTGCCGGTTTCGCGACTCTCCACCGTAACTGATTTTGCAATAACTGATGTTTAATTGAATATAGGACCTTAAGGGAAACATTCTGGTTTGGCAGTTTTCCATACGCCTTCCCTTCTTAGAGGGGGTTGCTTTTATGGTTTTTTTTTTTTACAGTTTCCCATTTAAAGGACAAAAAAAGACTTTTTTTTTGTCTCTTCTGACTTTTTTATGTTAGTGCAAAGTTAACGTATACCTTTATAGCAAGGTGGTGATAGCGGAGTCCTTTACAGAGACATTAGTCATGATAAGGTCAAACTGTCAGTTCAAAAGCACACTGTAATCCTCACTGACTTGACCTTTCCACTGTAGATTAGGTCCATTAGTTCAGCAGGAGAGCCTTTCCGGTGAGCAACCTGTCATTATAGTAATTCACCCATTCAGGAAAATCGTATTGCAGACAGTAGCTATAAGTAGGATTCCTCCTTAAGGCAATGGCTCCTGAGAGCAGAAGTAATTCAGACAGACTCATCCTTCATAAGCTACTGGCCGGCAGGTACAGCAGACATGTTGGTGTTTGAATCTCATGTCACAGTTGGTATATGTGATCTGTAAGATGCATCGGTGGGGCACAAAACGCTCTTGATTTCAGGAGCTGGGTGCTTTGTGAAATTCAAAACAAATCAAACGCGGTCGGGGCATAAAACGGAGCGTGCTGTGATCGGGGAGAACAGTATGGTCATGTTTGCTTAGAAAGTTATAAAAGCAACGTTTTGCTTGTTAAGACACAGGCTTTTGGGAGTTCATCTCTTTTAACTCAGGATGTAAAAAAAAAAAAATGCAATGCGTTAATGTAATCTTTTTGCAGAGTTGACTGGTCATGAGTGACTGCCGCTATAACGTTTACTGTGAGAAAGTGCTTGTCAAGCAATACGGCAATTTGTTATGAGTTTAGAGCCAATTGCAGAGCCAGCATGTTGAATATCAAATTATTTCCTGTCACGGGCGGAGCTGTTCAGCTACCATACAGTACCTTATGGGCCTTGGTCCCTGCCCTAATTAGCTCTAGTGGAGAGTGGTTTGCCCTGTCTGCATGGAACCGTTGCCTGCTCATCAGTGTTAATGAGATTGGAAAATTGTGCTACTTTTGTTATGCTGGTTTTACATCCACGTTATAGCAGCAATTATCACTTGTCATGATTGTCTGTGACAGTTGGCAATCTCCCATTGGCCCAAAGACACAATTTTCAGCTAAAGTCTCTGGGAGTCTTTGACAGTTTTCTCCCCCTGCCCAAACCCCCTTTTTTTTTTTCTTCACTTGAGAGTGTTTATGCACTATTTATATCCACAGCTGCATGAGTTCTCTTAGGATCAAGTGATGGTATGAGTGTATGCATGCAGACATGCATGTGTGAGTTGGTTCAAACGGCTACAAGTGGACTGGAGTATGTATGCGATGCGTTTGGGGGAAGGGGAGGACTGTCCATGAAACACTTTGAGTGTGGGGGGAAACTGGATTATAGCCCACGGTTGCACCACAGGCAAGATTAAGTTCAGAGAACAGAGTGAAAGCAGGAGTTCAGGAGTTTACCTACAGCTTTACACTCCTGTAACAGAGGAGCTGCTGGAGTGCCCTGAGAGGGAAATGAGGCCAGACAAAAGCAGCAGTCCATCTCCCACTGCTTCACCCTATACATACCGCACACTGTCAATCAGAAGCAAAAGAAAGAAAAATGCAGCATGCGCAGGTAAACATCCGGAGGAATAAATAAAGTCCAGGATGCGAATTTTACTCCATTGAAAATAAGTTTGTGTACGCGACGTACTATGTATAAACCCTTTATGTATAGGCCGCAGTTTGAGAAAGCGTTAAAAATGTGCTGGTGGCTCTCTCTGTGTGTGAGAGAAAACTAAATTAGTTCGATTGCTGGAGTAGTGCAGTTTTCAAATGACATGATATATACAGTTTAATGAACTGTAATATCAGCGAGACATGTTTTGTATTTCATTAAGTCTTTGGGTTTTGACAATTCCTGGGTAATATAGCTAGCAAATAAAATGATGAGGTCAAATGATGTCGACATAAATACATTGTTGAAGATATAGATGTAGTTTTGGCACTGAGATGTAGGCTATATGTATAGCTGTAATTGCTGATGCAGAGCAGGTTCAGTTGCAAATGCTCATAGCTTCAGAATACAATGAGACCCTGCTAATGTTTTTGGCTTATGTCCAGATCATAAAATGTATGTGAAAGATGACAAAATGTGAAGACCTTATACCATTTAAATCCACAGCCAGACCACAAAATGTTTTGTATGGTTGAGGAATTTAGGGTTTGTATAATAAAACTGGGTGTTCTCAGATATTGCTGTCATTTGTTCAGGGTCTTGTTCCATGGAAGTAACAATCAGAGTAAGCATCTGGGGGGGGGGGGGGGGGGGGGGGTGTTCCAAGTACCTGGTTTAGTGACTAACTCGGATAAGTTAACTCAGAGTAAGTAGTAAACCCCCTAATAAAAGAGCCCCATGGCTTTGTTTTGGTAGGAGAATGAAGCCATAGGGCTGTTCTGTTAGGAGGTTTACTACTTACTCTGAGTTAACTTCTCTGGGTTAGTCACTAAACCAGGTACTTGGGACAGCGCCCCCCCCCCCTTTGTTCTTGCAGTGGGTACAGATATATTTCAAGACTGAAGTGTCTTGGAAGATTTAAACCCATGGTACAGGCATTGTAATAAAGTATAATCTTGACAAATAAGTAGTTCTGATTACCATCTTGGAAACTGAGGCACACATATAAATGCTACACGTGGGGACTACATTTAACAACATTTTTTTTTGTTGCCATTGTTTGTTTCCTTGTTGTTTTTGTTGTTTTTTTGTAATTATCCCTCATCACTGGAATCAGTCTGAGATTTGATTGCGCCCTCATCACCCATCTACAAATGATATACTATTTCTTTTTTTAACTGGAGTTGTTGAGCTGTAGTACTTAAAACTTGGTTTTATGAAACACTAACAGAAAAAGTTTGTCTCTGTACATCACAGTGACCCCATGAACTGCTCAGTATGTGCACTTTCTGTATGTTTAAGTGAACAAGAACTGGAAACAAGACAGAGAACATTTTTAGATTTTGAGATTTTTGCGGAAGGGAGAAATGTTTCTGTCGAATTGACTGCGCTCAGATTTCTTTCTTGGCTGGCAGCTTTTGTGCTTTGCTTGAGAGTTTTGTACATTCAGTTGAAGAATCAATCCAAGAATCAAAGTGATCCCAGGTCCAATTTTCCCGCTCTTGCACTCTGCTCTCACTCAAGCCTGCGAGGACTAGGCAAGCTGAACCTATTTTCTGATAGGGAAACGCTGTTACACAGAGAATTGAAAGCTAGTGCAATTTTCCACAGCATTTTAGTATCTCACCCTTTATCTTTCAGGGTCTGTCTAAAACCTAACAAGTAACGATCTCATTTTTTTTACAGAAGACTCAAGAGGAACAATAAGTCTGTGCATTTGTTGGTCACAGTGTGATATGATGTCTCAATCAGTTTATACTTTGCGGAGGATTTGAAAAGAATAAATGTTTTGTCTATTGTAATCATTTCTCATAGTAAGGTAGAAATCCTGAACTACAAACTATTTTACAGAATCATTTACTGAAAGTGGACCTAGAAAATCCTTCGTGATAATTCCATTATGCATGGTAGATTAATCCAACGCTTGCTTGTTTTTCCTCAGGTAGACATTTACTGTGTCCTTCCGAAAAGAACATAAGCTGTTTTCAGGGAGGGTCGGGGAATGTCAATACAGTGGAAAAAAAAGAAAAGAAAAGAAATGTTTGTTTAGCTTTTAACAGTTTTTGCCGCTCTGACAGGAAATAGAGGGAAGGTTTATGACGGGTGATATCTAATTGTCTCAGAGACCTTTTCGAAGAGTGCCCCTTTGACAACAAGACAACGGCATGAGTTTCTTTTTTCTCTAAAGGTTCTAACTTTTTCTTAGTTTTTAGTTTAAAGGCAAAACGGTCTACCTTAGAATGCAGTATAGGGACCAAAGGCCTGCTTTTTAATGAGGCTGAACCATCAGCACTCAGGCATAAATTGCTGACACTAGCAGACGTTGCAGTCTCCCTAGTCAACTTTTTTTTATTATCTACAGCGACAATTAAAAAAAAAAAGCAGACAAATGTCTCTCATCCCCCCCAACAGGTGAGTGAATAAAAAGACTTGCTTACCAGTCAAATTCAAAAACATTAAATTTAGACCTGTTCATTGTTTCATGTTTAACTGCATATTAGTCATTATTCAAAATATCTCTTTTCCTTGTTAAGAGAAATCAGCGACATTTGGCTGGACTGTTAACTGGGCTAATTTTGAATTACATATTCATGAAGCCATCATGAGATGCCCTCATTGACTTCATTAGCATGACATAACAGCTTTATAAATATTATTACTGTCTACTACAAATTGTGAGATGACTCACATGCTAATTGGTCTAAAATATTTAAAATCAGTATACAGGACTCTGTTTTATCAGGAATATACGTATATATATTTTTCAGCATCCTTTACATTCTATTTCAAATGCAAGAAAATGTATTTTCGAAAGATGATCCTGCCCCTGCTGTATGTTAGTGAAGACATCCTGGCTATTGGCAGTATCCTGACTATTACCTAGGAGAGACTTCTGTGGAAATTTGTCATATATACAAATCCCAAAGACACTTACTACTGTTCTGTAGGTAATATGATTTATCTCAAGCGCATCGATGCTTTTCCATATACCTGCGATCGGAAACGTGATTAAAGGAAGTAAGACTGGCCACAGGAAAGAAAATATTTCTATGTTAACATAGCGCTGGAAGAAATGTTATCTAACTCCCGTGAACTACACGTCTTCCCACTGTCCCTGGTGTATCTGCGAGAACTAATGTTTTTGGTTTGAAGCTTTACTTTTTTCAAATGTTTTTTGGTGTGTGACTCAGTGAAAGTGATATTTAACTCTGGGTGCAGGAAACGAAACTGCAGGGATCCAATAACAGAATTCATTTGTTTAGATTTGACTTGGGGTGTCTCTGCCCACTGAGAAGAGAAACACTAAAAGACTGAATGTAATGATGAGATTTATTCATTCAATTGAGACTCTCATTAGAGCTGGCCACGGTTTCCCGAATCCCTGTAGTGAATATTTGATGGATTGCATAAAAGAAACGCACTGGCTTCCACTGACAACAGATGCTGTACATTCTCTCAAATGAAAATACACCTACACATCACATCAACATCATTTCTAGCATGCCGCTGTTAAGCTGCCATAAGAACTGATCACTACAATGAATAAACTAGATGAGCTAAAAAAAAGCAGTCTGGTAGATAGATAGATAGATAGATAGATAGATAGATAGATAGACAGACAAACAGATAGATAGATAGATAGATAGATAGATAGATAGATAGATAGATAGATAGATAGATAGATAGATAGATAGATAGATAGAACGAACATAATTGAAGGGAGAGCTCCGTGTAAAAGGTCTTTTGATTATTTCCAGGTGATACATCTTTTTTTCCCAAGTGAATCACTTCCAGGCTCACTTTGAGGGGAGGGGGGGGGGGCAGCAGTTCATTAGTGGCCATTGCTAGTTTGTAAATGGAGTCCTGCTGAACCATAATGGAAGTGTCTAATCAAGAGCAAAATGCATTGCCATTCATACTTCAGCTGCCTCACGTCTGCCAAGTTTTCTGAAATGAATATAAACTCTCATCACTTCTCTGTACATTTATGTGACTGACACCTTGTTGTACCATTCAATTTCTGGAAGAAACAGATTACAAAAACAACCACACGAAAAGAAAAAGGGAAGAGGCCTGAAAAGGAAAACATTCTATCTTAACCAACAAACAGTATTACAGAAAATTGTCTTTTGTCACCTTAGTATTTTACTACCTCAGTATCTTATATTCTGTGTGGGACTGTAGCACAGAACACCTCTATATTTCCATAGATACAGTTTCCTGAATGCTACAAATTTAAGTTCACTGTTTTGAAAAGAACCGTGAATATACAAGCAGCAGGTGACAGGAATAAGTAAATGGAACTGGTCGCTAATGAGATGATTGGGAAACAAAGGGGAAAAAGGTTAGTTATTCATTGCCTAGATTAGTATTTCTACTCAGATCTGTGCATAATCAGATAAACAGCAGTCATCTGCAACACACTGCTGAGGGAATGACCTCATATCTAATGTGATGGAGAGGCTCTGTGCATTAAGTATCTTCTTCTTGGTAGAAGAATTGTGAACTGAAAAGAAGAATGTGCTACATAAACTTGAAAGGTTTAAACTGATGTGCGTAATCTTATGTACTATGGCTGTCAGTCCCGAACAAAGACAGCATTATAAAATTGGTCAGTACTGTTATAAGTTGACACTTTTCCTTATATCCTCTGTCCCTGAATCCCATGGAAATTCACTTAAATCAGCTTAGCTCTGGTTACTATTTATGAAAGGCACATCTCACAGAGCTGTCGCTTATTGAATTTAAGACAAAAATTGACCGAAGAAGTCTCAAGAGAACCATGGAAACGCTTCCATTTCTCTGGATGTGTCATCTGTTTTCACACAAAAAGACAAAAAAGAAGAGAGAGAGATGGAGAGAGGGAGGGAGAGAGAGAAAAGAAAAGCACAACCCGTTCTTGTAAACAGTAGATCCTGCATGCTTGAGATGTTAATATTTTGGGGGTAGCTTGGCAGATCTATTCACGTAGATAACGCAAAGCTTTCAAAGAAATGTTCCTTTTAGTTAAAGTTCCAAAACATTGGGCAAAAAATAATAATAATAATAACAAAGAGAAGTTTGCCCTATTTTACTCAAGAATTTAAGAGCACAGGAAAAGCTTTTCACATCCTATATAAAATGTAACACTTGAGAATGTTATTTTCATTCACAGTGCATCCTCTTAAGGCACTCTTGAGAAAGTGGGGGGGGGGTTTATCAGCTGTCAGCTATGCCCCATGTCATTGCACTCCCAGCCTGAACAGCCCGCAGTCCTTCAAATACTCCCCACCAACAGGATACTTGCGTAGACAATTCTGAATTGCATCAGTAGGCAACCTTTCCTGTCTCTCCCTGTCTGTTTGTTGATTTGTTTGTTTTTCCCTTTCATCTTCTTTTCTGTCTTTGTTTCTTTTCCTCATGCCTCTCTTTCACACTCTCTCTCTCTCTCTCTCTCTGTTTCAGGAACCTGTGCCGTCTTTACCCAGCAGCCCCATGACCTGGTTGTGGTGGCAGGCCAGCCTGTAACTCTACCCTGCTCCATCCCTGGATACCACGGGATAGTGCTGTGGGTTAAAGACGGCCTAGCACTGGGAGTCAACAGGGATGTATCAGGTAAGACCACAAACCATGCATGTGAAAAGTCAAATATATGGTCATCAGTAATATGATTCTTAGTGTTCTTATTCCTTAAGATTCTGTTGAAAGCATGAGCTGCTCATTTGAACACATGACCATTTAATTTGTTTAGCATAGTTGTATGGAAGAGGAATGACAGGAGCTGCCTAAACATTTGTTTCCTGTTAGACATGAGTTTCTTTTAAAGTTTGGTTTTTAATGATATTTTACATCAGGCCAAAAATGTATGTTACTCTCACTATACCATGAGCTCTATTTTAACAGCTTAGACATCAAAACTCTAATGGAGAAAATGTTTTGGGCATGGCAGCGTGTGGTTTGCTAGTTGGTGAATCAAATCTGCTGGTGGTTCTTTAAAAGAGGATGGTTTAAGGAAAGTTAAGGAGGTGCTGGTATAGTATGGCTGTGAATTGGGGCTTAAAAGTATTGGTTGATATTTTCCCTTTGAGAAAAGTAGTGAGTTGTTTCCATGGCGTTTTTTGACAAAATGTTTGGTTCGTCTACTTTTCATAACAGCACGCCTATGACCCCCTGCGGAGACCATGGAAGAATTTTTGTGTATAAAGCTGCAATTTTCGGCTCCTGTAACATTTAAAAAAAAATGAACAATAGACCGTAGTTGTGAAATTTCTTTTGATATCAGTGAATACGTATTCAATATCAATATTACAAAAAGACTAGCTTGTCATCCAATTTTTATTTTAATTCCAAGCAAAAAGAGGACAAAGACTTGCTAGACTGCTCGAGCAATAATACATTTGCATAAAATGAGAAACGAGTTAATGACTGGCTTAATATTAAGGTGGATAACACACCCATTTATTCTTTTTATTGTCGTCAGTGTGCTTTAATGTCATCCAAAAAATGCCATTTTCACTTGGATGGAAACCTAAAACTTCAAGTACTCTTCCGTTTAGGACACGACCAGCAATATTTTTGGGTCACACCCAAAGTTCAGTACACACATCCCATTCACAGTTCTGGAGGAAAGAAGTTATGATCAAATGATCAAACTGAACAATACAGGAATCATCTCGCTGCAAATATTCCCAGAGGCACAAACTTTGCCTCTTTTCATACAACTTGACAAACCTAGTTTGTTTCATACAAACCTATTGCTCAGGGTATATATATCAGATTGAGTTGGCTCAAAACATGAAGTAATACCACAGGTTTCAGAACTTAATGCCAGCGTGGTGTAAGCAGTTTCTCCAGTAGTATCTTTTGCCATCAAACAGTCCTAACGTAATAAGTTAATGAGTTGCTGAGACAACTTTGTTATAAATTTCACAGAATATATTTCAATGGAAAGAAACTGATGTCAACTACTAGACAGCACACACTTGTATAGGTCCCAGTCATATACTTTGACATGCGGACATGTGACAGAATGTGAACAGGATATGAGGTGTTTTTTTTTTTGAGCAGTATCCATTGAAACAAATAGGGAGAGGCACGAGCTGGCCGCAGTGACATGAGTTGCATATGTTTATGCCAGCACAGGGTTTTTATGACACACTAATAGAGTCCAATGTCATGTGACTTAGGATTTGATGTGATATGTTACCAAGCTCAGTATGTCCTCTCTTTGTTGCCACACTTCATCCTCAAACAGTGCTAGGCCCTGGTTGGGTAAAACATTGCAGAATCTCATTCATTTCTGGCATGTTGCATTTTCTTTTGTGCCTATCAGTCAGCTGCCTTCCAGTTTCTGTTTTTGTTTTTGTTTTTTGTTTTTTTTCTGTGTGTGTGTGTGCGTGTATGAACTTTCTTACCGTATTACATTTGCAAAGTTTTCCTTTGTGTTTGCTTGAAAATGTGCCTGTCAGAAGACGCTGTCACACAAACATTACTTTGGAGTATTAATTGTGTTTTGATCATTAATTAAAACAAACTCATCATATCCCAAGAGTCCCTGAGAGACATTCTGTAATTACTGCTGCTCTGAACTCACAGGATGAGTGTTACAAATTACTTTGATAGTGCAGATGAATTAAATACGCAAAAACTATTTGCAGAAAACAAGTCACTTTGCAGATGTTATTTCAAGTTCATTGTGCTCCTTCAGTCAATATTTATGTTCTTGGAACGTGTAGTTTTCTGAGACTGTTTCAGAACATTTGATGTCACCAGTTCCCAATCAGATATTCAGTGTTGAAAGACATAATTTTGTCTGTGATAGCCTCAGTGTACAGTTGCAAAGTGTGTTCAAATAGAGCACTTAGCAAGAAAAACACTAGTGTTTAAAGTATCTCTGTCTAAACAGGCTGTAGTTTTGTAGTTAAATGAAGAAGCAAATATATGCCTTATTTTAAGTAAGCGCGAAGATATCCCTTATTTTAATGTTAACGGTTTTTTCGTTGAAGCTTCCCACCGTGAAATTAATGCAAAGTGAGCACCACGCACTGTGTAATTAGTTCTGGAATGTACATGGCAAACTCAAATTGTTAAATTAAGCAGCAGTTAACCTTTAAGTGATTTTCAGCATTCCTGTGGATCAGAGGGAGCCTTCAGTACCATTAAAATTACTGACAGTTTGTGTTTATGTGCTCTACATTAAAAAGAGTGCTCAAACTTTCTACTTTGGTTTTTAGAGTTAAGATAAGCTTACATAAAACGAAAAAACCCCCAAAACAAACCAAAAAAACAAACCAAAAAACAAAACATGTTTGTTTAGTTACCGATGGCAACTAGCAAAACACAATGTTACTTAATAATACCGTGTAATTATCACAAACCTGCAGAGAACTTTATGTGGAGCTTTATGCATCAGATTTGTGGGTAGCTTATATTAAGCCAAACACTCTGTATCTGAGACAAAATTCCTTGTGTCAGCATCAGTTTTATATGAATGTGTTTATGGAAAGTTAGTAGTTCCCTTTGCAGAATTCCATTAGCTTCCACCTCAAGTACACCCTTACCCTGTCTCTTGTAGTCTAACCCTGTGTCGAATCAAAGCTCTAGTGATTTACAACAGCATCTGTTTTATCAGGTAGACTAATGTGTTAATATACTGCATTTTACCCATTTAAGCCTCAGCTGTCTGTTCCTGTAAAAGTTAGCACTCGCTAAAATTAAAAAGAAAAAAGAAAAAAAACCCTTTGCTTTGAATTACTCCTAGCAGCAATCATTTCCCACAAGCAACAATAAACTTAAATTTGATTTGAGTGGTTCTTCCAAAACTGCAGTCGTCACTAATTCTCACCGCCTTTTTTTTTTGTTTTTGTTTTGTTTTCCTCGACGAAAAAGCCACGAGTGTCAGTCTTTACATTATAATTATTTATTTATTTTTATTCTTTTTTTTTTTTTTTTTCCTGGAAGTTAGTCTGTTTTATCCTCAGCTCTGGGCAGCGTTTAGTCATGGCCAGAGTTCTTTAATTGAGCCTCAAAGGGCTCTGCTGTCCCGTTCCATTCATTTTGTCTCACTCTAGGCCTGTAAAGGCATCTGGGGACTCTGGGGTGTCATTGGATTGCAGCATAATAGCCAGGCCCCTGAGGCTGATGCTGAGAGAGGAACTCTGATGTTTAACCAAACATCAGTGGCAGCTCTACGGCCAGTGAGCGCTCCTGCCATGGGATAAATAGCACTTCATTTTTACGGCGGATCAATTGCGAAACCGGAATGATCCTGGGAGGATATATCCTTTTTTTTTTTTTTTCCTTCCTCGCGTATACTGTGGCCGCCGTTGCCTTGCGGGTATTGGCGAAAACCGTCTTGGAAAAATTTCTCAGTGGCATGCGCGCTATTGCCAACGTGTGCATTATGACTGCCGTTCTAATAATTCCACTGACAGCTGACAGGAAATGACTTCTGCCACTTGGCAGTTTCGCTTCATTTTTAATGTACGCTGTTCATTAGATTTGCAAAGAGGGCATCGGTGTGAGAGCCATTGTAAGGCCATAGTACATTGTGTGTTTTAATGTAACTTTGGTCCCTCGAGAAACACCGTGCTTGGCTAAGTCAATCAAATTGCCTAAAACATGCTATTGACAGCTTCAGTACTGTAGCTTTTGCATTGTAAAATCTTATGTTTTTGTTGCAGAACAGAAAAAAGGAGGGCAATGTGGGCTACAGGGCCTTCACAATTTTTTTCCCCCTCTCTCACTTACTCTCTGTTGTTTTAGCCCCCATCTTCATCCGTTTATTGCTTTGATCAGCCTCCGCTCTGCCAGGGTTCATCCCTGTTTCCTTCCACTGATGTGTCAATGAGATGCCTACACTCCTCCTCATGGAAATACATCACTGTCCCCTGCTCCCACTCAAAGCCTCTATTGATCTAACACGGAGCCCAATCCATTTCTGCTGGATTCATTACCTGTAATAGGGCTATTTCACACTGTTAGTCTTAATTGACAGGCCTTGTCTTTAGCTATTCATTCAAGTATATTGCAAAATTTATCAGGAACTTGAAGGGGGAGGCGGCTGTCCGCCGTATTACGCGACGAAAATAATGAAGCGATTAAAAGATGAAAAGTTTATCTGACATTGTAAATACTTATTTCCAATAATCTTGAACATATTCGTTTCTTAAATGCTATGTTTCACGCGCTGTGCTTTTCGACATAAGACAACATCAGTTTGTTTGATTGCGTCCTGTTTTATTGTTCTGCTTCCTGTCATTAGTGCTTGAAGATTTCAAAGTTTATGAGGCGTTGTAGATTCTCGACAACGCGGTCCTCCAGTGCCTCATCACTGTCCCTCAAAAAAACGAGCAAACTTTATGAGTACCACTGACAATTTACTGACATGTAATGTACCATCTGATGGATTTACAGTAGGAGAGCTCATTTTTTCCATTGGAAGACTCCAGTGTACCTACATCTAAAATGTTTCTGCATGATTTAGTGCGACCATTGATCCCTGCACGGCAGAATAAACAGTAGTATTTTATACAGAATCAATGGGCATTAATGTTATTTAGTCTAATTCACTACGCACTACCCTCTCTTTGCCCCTTTTAACTGATTTCCTAATGCCACTGTGCGGTATGAAATTACTTAAAAGTGTGCATTGATTGTATAAGGCTAGCATGAATGATTTATCAACAATATCTAAATTGTTATTTGTTATCTGAGTCCAACACAGGGATCCATGTACTTTAATCTGAAATGGGGAATATTATCTTGGCCGGTATATCATATGTATCATTTGGTTTATATTATCGGATAATATTTTATTTGCTAATTTGTCCTTAAAATACTGCACAAATTATACAGCATTGCCAGATAACGTCTTTCATCCTCCCTGGATGCAGAAAGAAAACCACATGTTACCACATCCCCCACAATGGCTAGATGAGCCGGTAATTACTCCCGTGTGTCTCCAGCTATGTAATCTAGAACAATGGATGGCAGCATTGTTGAGCAGCCTAGACATATATATATATATTCCACCATTTATGTGTCTGAAATATATACAATGGTTCTCCTTTTATTATAGCTCACAAGAGTGCTGGAGACCTGCCAAACTAATGTTTGTAATTACCATACTAAACAATAAATAATAACAAATGAAAAAAGAAACAATAAAAAAAAAAAAAAAGAAACATGAATAAAGATGATGTGTGTCTCAAAATTTGTTTATTGCAGTTTTTTTTTTTTCCTTTCTTTCTTTTTCAGGGTATCCACGTTATGATATTGTGGGAGATCCCAGTAAAGGAGAATACCATCTTCTCATCCAGAGGACCGAGCTGGCTGATGATGCTCTCTTTGAGTGTCAGGCCATCCAGGCAGCCATCCGATCCCGTCCGGCACGCTTGACGGTTCTGGGTAGGCCCAAATTCAACGTCGTGGTCCTTTTCCCTCTTACAATTAGTTGAAGTCCAAATCTTGTGTCAGTTCAGCCTACTGTCAGGATGAATTCATTTTGCTCCATTCTGACTTGCTCCCTCCACCATAGCAAAGTCAGGGGCTAAGATAAGAGTGTTTTGGTGTGGGCGTGAAAGAGCAAGAGAGAGTTAGTTATTTGGCGGGGATTAAGTAGCTTTTTGAATCAGATAAATGTGTAATCTTCTCAAATCAGCACTAATCATCTCCACTAAAGTAGCTTAGATATGTTTTCCATCTCCACGATTTGGTCTGGATCGATGAGAATCCTGATGCAAATGCATTGCGTCAGACGTTCCTCAGGGCAAGCAAAGGAGGCCTGATTTCCATTATCGATTTGTCGTCCTTGTTTAAACCATGATATATTCCACGGGTACCAGTTCATTATTCTGGCTCCAAATAACAGCGTTTTGGTCCACTAATCTAAGGCTGGTTACTTAGAGAGAAGTGAAGATGTAGGTGATTCCAGGTCCATTAAAATGATTAATTATAGATAAAAGGGTAACCATTTGTTTTTATTTTTTTTTCTCCTCTTGGTCTGGTGGCGGGAGAGACAAATCATCTGGTTCCCCCAGGGCTCAGCCATTAGCCTGACATTTAATCCCAGACAAACTGGCTTACTTCTGAAAAGTTGCATACAAAGCTACAAAGCTTGGTCCTGAGTGAGGTAATGAAGTTAATGTATGGATGGTGTCACAATCAATCCACCGCCGTCATGGCCCCTCCCTGGAGAAGGCAGTGTGATCAGTGCCAGATGCAGTTCTCTCTCTCTCTCTCTCCCTCTCTCTCTCTCTTTCCCTCTCTCTCTCTCTCTCCTCCTCTGTCTGTCTCTCTTTCTCTCTCTCTTTCTCTCACTTTCTCCTGACAGCCAAGCCTTGGCATTCTCTTTTCCGCCCCTCTGTGAAGTCTCTCTGACTTGTCTCTGCCGGTTACTGAGAAAAACGTTTGGCAAAGCTTTCTTTTTCCAATTTCTGATTATGAAGCTGCGAATGAGGATGTGAATGCTGAGCCTTACAATCAAGGATGAATATGCATGACCCCCCCCCCCCCCCCCACCCCCACCCCCACAACGAGTCAAGTTATTTGACTGTCATCTCTGTATAAGGGATTTTTCAGTATGCCAAAGCATTTAATTTCATAAGTAGTTTTACTCATCGAACTGACATTTATGACATCATGACATTTGAACTACGAACCTCCATCTGAGAGTTGCAGGGTGATCTGGGTTGCTTTGCGGTGGCCAGACTACTGAATAAGGTATGAGGTGCAGCAGGTACATGTACCAGGGAGGGGACCCCTGAGGCTAATTATATCCCAGGAAAACCCCTGCAGCAATACAGGGAAACCCCAGAGATTGGGAAGCGGAGCAGAGGCCCAGGTAGCATGTTTAAGGGAGAAACCTTTGAGCAGGCACAGGTCACTCAACACTGCTTAAAATGGGCTTGAGAGAATTATGTTATAAGTAATGTGCTGTTGGTAAAGTTGCTCTTGGTTTTACATTTACAGACTAGTTTGCTAAAAAATGTTCCCCATACATATATGTCCCATACATATATTAAAAAAAGTCTCCCTGATACATATATTAACATTGTAGAGCCCAAAGTATAAGACTTTTAGGTGTTTTTACTGCTTACATATTGCCTTTACATTACATCACGTTTATTTAGCTGACGATTTTATATCCAAATAAATGCGATTTTTCACAATGTAATTTTTAACTTTACAGGAAACTATTCCCATTAGTTAGGAGTAACCAAGAGAAACCATTCCATTAATAAACTCCTTCGAGATGTACTCCCTGAGAGGTCTTTGTGAATGCATTTTACATGAACTCTGTGAAGGCAGTTGGACTGCAAACAAGCCAGTGACACAGTTGTGGGTCTTGCACAACTGAGGACTCCAGATTCTTTTCAGCCTTTTTTTTTTTTTTTTGTAAAGCAGACTCCGTGAGATGCCGTTTTGTTCATTATTTTCTCACAGCTTTGGACTCGTTCGACAGCTTTGTGTCATTAGCTTAATTTGTGGATATAAACCAGTTCTTTTTTCCAAAAACATCTGAGCTTTTTATTATCTGTCTTCAACTTTTTTACACCCTTCAGTGGCTGCTTCTCAACCTCATTAAATTTATATTAAAACACATGTAGTAATAATAAATGGTGGAACCAGTGTGATAATCAAAGCATGAACAACACACTAGAGTAACAAAGTGCTGAAAAATACAAGCATGTAATAGACGTTTCGAATGGTACTGTAAATGTATCACTGCTTGTGTAGATAGAAAAATGGGGAAAGTGGGAAGAAAAAAAAAAATGTGTTTGGCAACCTTGCACCACAGCTCAGTATCCACAGACACATCCATCAATGTGAGTACAGACACAAGACCAAAAAGACAAACACCAAAAAAAAAAAAAAGGTACTTCAGAAGAACGCTACTCTGAAAAAAAACAAATCCGGACTTTACAAACCTAAAGTACTTCTAAGCGCGAGCCTTCTCAAAACGTGTCCTTCTTTTTGTTTGTCAGTAATGTATTATCCATTTACCATGGCGCTCCGTATGTTCAGGTTACTGTGGCTTGCCCCCCCCCACCCCCACCCCCACCACCACGTCTGGTCTGCAGCACATTTTCACTACAAGCCCTTTTGGAATGCTCCACATTTTATTCAATAGAGGGAATGTTGATTGGCAGACTGGTTGTATTAGGTGGATCAGTAATGGGTGAAATGAAATTCTGGAGTGTACACTAGATGCAATGACATGTCTCATCACATAAGCTTTTTGAATGAAGACAGACAGACAGTAAACAACCTTATATCTCACATTCCGTGGTAGAGTGCGGAGGAGAGAAGTAAATGGCTTGTGGATTAGAACAAACCATAAGCTGTGATCATCTGATTTGTTACAAACATGTTCAGCAATACATGAAAACCCTTCCCAAAGGTATTCTCCAATCAGTCCTAATGAGAAAAGGAAATCCCAATTAATCTCTACCTTTCGGAGCAAAGGGGAATGCTTTCCCTTTGTGCCTGTTTTCTTTCATGGGTTGCCACTGGTTGAGAGGCAATCACCCGCCATGCACTGCAATAAAAGCTCAGATAAAATGAGTGGGGAGATGGAACATGGAATCTCTGTTGGTAAAATGTTCACATGTGGTACTCTGAGTTTGTGTGTGTGTGTGTGTGTGTGTGTTTGTGTGTGCATGCATGCATGTGTGTGTGTGTGTGTGTGCGTGTGTGTGTGTTGATGTGTACACAAATGCACTTGTGTGAACATGTGTGTTTCTGTTTTCTTTGAGCAGTAACTCTGCTTTGGTAAAGTGGGACTCCCAGATGCTCTAAGCAAATATTTTAAAGCTTACATAGACATCTTAACTCACCAATTTGCCTCTCATTTGATGTCAGAACTGCTACTTGCTCAGGATAGAAGAAGAACAAGTAGCTCAAAATGGTCATAGAAAAAAGGCAGAGTTGCTTGAAAATTGGATGTATAGTAGTTCCCATATTTTGTGACTCATAATTCCAATGTCATTTTCTACACCAAAATACATGTCTTACACTGTTGTTTAGAAAATAGACCTGTCTTGTTTGCTGTGAATTCAGCAGAAGTAATGTTTTAGCTAAGGTGTAAGTGAAATTTCTTCCTCGAAAAACTGACTGAGATTTCACACCATCTTAAATTTTGAATCTTCATCATGCCATTAGAATAAAAAAAAAAGTTTTAATAATGTGTCGGTTATTGTTATATGTTAGGCTTCTGGCTGCAGCAACATTGAGTTGTTTTTACGTGCAGTTTTGTTTTGTAGTTTTATAGTTTTGTAACAGCAGGCTCTCAATGTTAATGCCAGACTCATTTGACTAGTCAACAAAAACACTAGAACAGTTATGACTTCCCTAATTTTTACACTGATTGGCACATGATGGCTGTAAATTACATAGTGTTTGCTGTTGTTTTGTTTTTTACGTGCCAAAGCCAATCACTAGAATGAAACATTTATTCTAAAGAAAAAAAAATACATGGAAATATTGTTTTCGTTTTTATGTAGAAATACATTGTAATGAAAATCTTGGACTATGTTTAAAAAATGAGAGAAAGTGAAGAAGCCAAGGCAGTGTACCTCACTTCTCAGTTTTTTTTTTTTTCTCCTCTTTCTGTCATGGTCTCTGCCTTTGTGCTGTCATAGTGGATTGAGAACACTAGGAAGAGGCCTGCTAGGAACTCAAGCATGTAAAGTTGAACAGAGAGCCTCTGCTTGCTGCCTTGATCATGTTGAAGGGCCTGTGAGATGTAGGCCACTGGGCCATGTCTGCTTCTCATCTCTGAACATGGTGCAGGTTTTGGGGACCTATCCATCAACTGGCCCGTGGTACAAGAAGGGGCTATTTCCTGCAGCCTGCCGTTATTTCAAGCAAAACTCAGTGAGAATAAAAGGAGAAGAACTCTTCTACAGTATTTTTTTTTTCCATACCTCATTTCACATTCATTCTTCTAGTTATCCCTCTTAATGAGGACATGCTTTGTATCAGCTTCATAACTGTTAGTCTAAAGGAACTACACAAAATCCTGTAGAAAATCATGTAGTTATGCGCAGTAGAATTTGATGAATTTGTTGCATTTCGTAGTGACTCCGCAGTCCGTTTGTACATTTAAAGATGTCCAGTGGTAAGTAAAGATTACACAGAAGCGTTGTTATCCATTTGTCAAAATATGACTAATAGCCTGTTGTAAGGCACAGAAGGACACTTTGCAGTGTGTCATCTTGATTAAGAGTGCCCCTTTAAGTAGAGCATTCTATTTGGCCAACATATTAGTCACAAGAGATCAAATGCCTTTGAAGAATGTGACTAGGGGGCAGAATCAACCTGACGCGCTGCATGTAGTTAGTAGGGAGAGCCTCATAGAATGACCTACTGTAAAATGGAAAATGTTCATAATGAGTTCAAATTCCGTTTATATTTTCTGTATATATATATATATATATATATATTTTTTTTTTCATATATATCATGCATTTACATCCATGCATTGATAGCCAAGCAAGACATAGTCCCTGCCTTGGCTTGAAGTTTTATCTTGCTTTAAGTAAGTAGTTTTTATTAACTATCATTTTTTTTAATGTGTGTCTTAGGTCTCTCATACAAAATTGGATCGCAAGTCCGCAAACTGATTATATATCACATAGTTGATTAGGAACACATACAGAATGAATCACTTGGACCAGTGTGGTCACGTATTTCTCAGCACACTGTAATGGAGTCTTTTCATTTATATTTATTAGAAACATGTTTAATGATCTCTAGTGGTATTATGGTCAAAGGATTGCCCTTCTGTATCTCACACAGTGGCCAGAGAAACAGCCTGGTAACTTTAGGGCCATGAGTTTCAACCTTCAGCATAATCACTCTCTACAGCTTTGCCCCTGAGCAAGATATTTAACCCTAAGGTTTCTCCAGAGGCGTAACACCTCTGACACAGAAAGTAATAGTCAATTTCACTGAATAAAAGCAGCGACCATGTGAATAAATGCAAGGAAATTATGCAACTTGTAGACAACCACTACAAAAATATACCTCTTCAAAAGTTTACGCTACTCTTTAACTACACAGCTCAGGAAACAGGCTCTCCGTATTCTTTTTTGTCTAGAACCGGCACAAATTTAAGACAGCATACCCCGCTTATAATTCAGTTCCCACAAGGGGTATATGATTATTTTTCTAAATGTATTTTTTATAGGTTTTTTTTTCTTTTTTTTTTTTTTTAATATTTCAGCAGATTGATAGTCTCACCAGGGGCATCACCCCATCGACGTGCTAAATATTTTTTCTTGCATATCTGGGGTTCAAATCTATTATCATTTCAAACATATGCTAGTTAACTGAATCTGAGAACATGTTTGGTTAATCCGCCTGCAAAAGAGCTAATCACTCAGATGCTGCCGTCTGCGGCGTAGCAATGATGAGTGAACCCGCGATGAAAGTGATTAATCCGTTTCAACCACAAATTCCTGAGAGAGAGACATCCCCAGATCTAAGGCCGGATTCAGGTACATTAGAAAAATAGGTCGTATGTCCCAGAGCACCCTTACTCTCTGTTTTCCCAAAATGAAATTGCTCTATTTTTCTCCTTCTCTTTCCTCCCTCTCTCTCTCTCTCTCTCTCTCTCTTTCTACAGGCTGAATGAGTCTTCATTCTCCCAAGGGTTCACTGTATCAAGAGTCGAGAAAGGGAAAAGTAATATGGTGACAAGGAGCTGAGCTTCTATTAGAAGTATCTGAGCGTCTTTGCTGCTCTGGCTTGCAATTAAAGGGTGGGGGGGGTGGGGGGGGGGGGGGGGGGGCGGATTAATTCACTCTGTTGACCAGCTTGTAAGAGATCTATTGACTGCCCATGTTAAATCGTCAATTTCGAGCCATTATGCCAGGGCACATTCACAAACATGGCTGTAATGGTGATGGTTAATGCGGGTAAGCCACTGTTGGACAATGGAGAGGGGCATACCCAGACCGGCTTTTTTTTTTTTTTTTTTGGAGGTTTGAAATCACATCTCTCTCTCTCTGGAATCACTGCTGCTTAAAGAGTCACGTGACGTTGTCTTTTTCTCCTTCAGATGCTCTGTAGTGAAAGATCCCCTCCTTGTTTCTCATAGCTTACTTCTTACCACAGATTGAAGTTACCAGCCAGGCAGCGATAGCAAGTTTTTTTCGGTTGTGTGTTCACACGGAATGTGTGAGGTTTGTTCGATGCCAGCTTAGCATTCTGAACTGAAACCAGACAGCAAGGCAATGCTTGGATGAACAGATGGCAAACAGTGGATGCTTGCTTAGTGTTCATGTAATCATTCTTATGATATTTCATAGGAATGACAGCTGCAGTGCCTCTTGATTTAGCATCAGAGAGTCCTGGGTATCGAATTGAAAATGTGCTCTTGAATCACAACAAATATCAAATCAAATTTCAAACCTATGTATGTATGTATCTATCTATCTATCTATCTATCTATCTATCTATCTATCTATCTATCTGTCTGTCTGTCTGTCTGTCTGTCTGTCTCGCTCTCAGCTGTCTCCCTACATGTATTTCTGTCTCCCTGTTTGAGCACTCTCAACCTCTCATTTCTCTGATTGTTTGTCTTTCTGTATACCGGTATGCAGAGCCTTTGTGATATGAGTAATTACATTTTCACAGAGACTGAACAGGGTCTTCTTGAAGGGCCACTAGAACAACACTGTATTTTCCAGCGTACTACTTTGACCTCTCTATCTGGCCACACAGTTTTTCATTCTTTATCTTTCATTTTCCAGAAACCATGTTGACAGCAAGATGGTAGAGGTTGGCTTTATATTTATGGAGGGCAAAATGAGGTCTATTCATAAGCTTTCAAAGCCATATGATTCCTTCAGCTGGAGGACAACTTGATTGGTTCCATGGAGGTAATCCCACCTAATAAATCAAAAGGCCCTCCATCACATATTTTCAGAAAGAGCAAGGCTGCATATCAGATGTCTGAAGAGCAGATGGGAGATATGAGGGAGGCAAAGAGACCATGGTGAATAAAGACTTTGTCAGACGTTTTCTTCACAATGTGAGCTCTGTGTGTGTGTGTGTGTGTGTGTGTGTATTTTACTTTTTTTATTTTATTTTATTTTTTTTTTATTTTCTTCAGTTGGGTCTATACACAACGGACTTGTTATGCAGACGTAGCGTGTTCAGGTGGGGTTTTGATTGTAAACAACTTTCTGCAACCCTAGAGTTTTACGGTGCAGAAACAACCACGCTGCCCCCAAGCTTTAATTGTTCCTGCATTCTGATTGGCTGGGAATAGTAAAATGTCCAAGCTTTCTGGGGTCTAATCAGTAATCCCCTTGTTGTGGGAAATGAATAATGAGAGAAGCAGTCAGTCCACCTTTTAATGAAGTCAGCAGCGTCTCTTTCTGTCTAACTCTTCTTTCTATCCCCCCCCCCTCCCCCCCGCCCCCCACACTCCATTTATTAACTTTTCCACCGTGCCACCCTCTGTCTCCCTCCCTCTCTCTATGCTCCCTCTCTGTAGCACTCAGGATGTGCCAGCTGCTTGTTGCCTTTGATTCAAGCTTGCCCCAGATCTACTCTCTAATGAGCTGAGTGCTCAATCAATAATTCACCCGAGTTTGAATGAAAATGCGGGTGATCAGAGTTGCTTAAAGCGAGCGGTGCAATCAGACCTATTCAGGAACCTACATTTTGCCCTTTCTCTCTCTCTCTCTCTTCTCTCTCTCTCTCTCTTCTCTCTCTCTCACTCCTGCTCATCTCTCTCTCTTTTTCCCCCTCTCTCCATCTTACTCATCTTTCTTTTTCTCTCTCTCTTTTTCTCTATCTCTGTCTCTCCCTGCCCTCCTCCCATACCACTCACTTACACGCTCACTCACTTTCTCTGTGCAGCACGAGATGATGGGCTTCTCCTTTTCATTCATCTCTGTTTATTGCCTACTCTGTTTTCGATCAAAGAGCACAAGGCCAGCATAAAGTTGGAATGACCCTCTTTTGTGTAGCACAAGCATATTAACAGAACCAATTCCTCCCCCAGTTCCACCTGACGACCCCGTGATTGTTGGGGCTCCTGTTGTGAGTCTGAGGGCCGGTGACCCCCTGAACCTTACCTGCTACGCGGACAATGCCAAACCTGCTGCCTCCATCATCTGGATCCGCAACGGAGAAGTGTTGAATGGAGCTATGTACTCAAAGGTACCGTCTCATAACCATGTCGTGCCCTTACACTGATATTACGTCTGTAAATCGAATCAAATTGCTTAAACCACAGACCTCAACCCCTACAGCAAATGTTTAAATTTAACTTGCACACAGAGATTAAAAAAAAGAGCAAGTGGGGTTTGGAGGGTGTGTGTGTGTGTGTGTGTGTGTGTGTGTGTGTGTGTGTGTGTGTGTGCGTGTGTGTGTGTGTTTGGGGGGGATGCTCCATCGCTAACCACGCGAGAGAGCGACTGACCTCAGAAAAACGGTTGGCTCTGTCAATTTAATGACAGCGACAAAGTAATTTTTAATTTAACCCACAGGGCAAGATGGAGCTCTCACAATGCGTTTTTAAATATGACCAAAGAAAAAAAAAAAAGATGAGGCATTCCAGTATTCTCAATTATGGATGTGTTCCTGGGCAATTTGCTCACTTTGTCAGCTCTGGATATGAAATGGAGAAAAACCAGCGCTGTGTTTAAAAGAGCATTCCCCTGATGATTGGATAGTGTTATCTGCTCATCTACTTATCTGAGTTCTACCCTCCGCATGTCACTGAATAGAGAGAGGGAGAGAGAGAACTCGTTCATTAATTATCAGGCCCTAATACACACATATATAAGATGGACAAAATATTACCATCAGAGTCAGTCATTTAATGTGGAATATGTTCCTTATGTTAAAACAGCATTAAAGTGATGAAACTTATTGTTCAGTGGCATGCAAACCTTTGAATGGTTTATGAGACCATACATTTGTAGAAACTTTTGCAGAAGTTATTGATGACGGTTAAAGAGTTTATGACATGAAATGTTTTTGTCATTTTAATACGGCCATCCTACTTCACGATGAGCCGCAGATAAGATCTAAAGCAGTGTGGTAAAGGAGGAATTCCTCTGGGGGGGTTTCGGCTGTTTCTTTCTTTCTCTTTTCAGATTTTATTCCAATGTCTTTCCAGCAAATTTTCGAATACTCTATTACATATGAAATCTCACACATCAGTGGATGCCTTTGTGTTGTTGAGTAAAGCTTGACACATGCTCCCTGCAGTATGTGTGAAGTGTCTTCCTGCATCCTCTCACGCTAAGATATGCTTAGCAACTCTGAACAGCGTAACCCTGGAAATATATTTCCACAAAACAACTTTAAAACAATAATCGTAATAATAAAATAAAACGATAAAAACAGCATTTGGCCAATAATCAGAATGATCCTGTCAGAGTACTCCTTAAGTTTTCAGACGCTGTACAAGACACACAGAATGCACACAATGACATATTTGCCAACGTTAGCCTAGCTGAAAAGACTATCCTTGCAAAGCACTCCCTCAGAATTAAGTACTTACTGTACTGGACAAACAACACTGTTCTCATTGTCTGGTCTCATAATGATGCAACTTGACAGGCTGGGAGAATAATCCAGAATTTTCTTGGCGGTGTCAGTTATGTTTGTTTTGTATCATCTGATAGATACCACAGCACATGATAGGAAAGTTAAAACATGCACCACAGCTAAGCTTTCCCACAAAAATATGTATCTGTATAATCATATACATTACAGTACTCATTAACATACATTATTAGTCATACTATAACCTTACATATTTATGAATGAATTATACACCGGAAAAGCGACCAGCTTGACAGTTTCAGTCTTTTGAGGCGTGCCTCAGATGGAGGATTTTTGGTCTGCAGAGTTGTCAGTCAGTGCTTTAGCGGTGAAAAGGTAAGTATTTAGAGAGTGCTCGTTCTTTTGACGGCTCACACATCCGTCAGAGACTTCTTGGCACGTTGCTTTTGGGAGACAAATGATGGAAAAAAGACTGATTCCATCTGCCCAATCTGACATGAAGGCCCACATTGTTGGTTTCTTATCTGGGCTGTGTGTGGAAGCAGGGCGGATTTTTGAATCAGAGCTGGCGGACCCTCGTTGTACTAACCCTTGTAATTTTTTTTTTTTTTTTGGGGGGGGGGACCCCACGCACTCTAAACCCGATCTCTTAAGGTTAAGCTAGCTAAAATCCATATACTGTCTCTTCTCTCCTACTCCTCTTTCCTGTTTCCCTCAGACTCTTCAGAGGGATGGACGGAGAGAGAGCACAGTTAGCACTCTTTACATTTCTCCATCCAACATCGAAAGCGGACAGCAAATCACCTGTCGTGCTTCAAACAAAGCCGCGCCCAACGGCAAAGAGGCCACGGTTACCATCGACATCCAGCGTGAGTACTGACGTAAATAAAAGTATCAAAGATTTACGGAGTCTTTAAAAACAAAAAGAGAGAGAGAGAGAGAAAAAGTTTACTTTGTCTGAATGCAATTTGGGTCTGTGTATTATGCAAAAATCCTCATTTCTCTCTGTCACTCTGAATGAAAATTTCTCATTTTTCATGTCCGTAGATGAATTATTCAAAGCCGAAAATTCTCTCATGTGCTGTCCTATTTCCTTTGACAAACGGTGGTGTTTGTACACATGATCAGAAATTGTCATTTAAAATATCGCAAGAGTGCAAACAATGAGTTAATATTTTTTGACCATTTGGGTACTTAATTAGTATTTTGTTGATTGACAGGAGTGTTAAAGAAGTTTACTTAGAGCATATGGACCAACATGCTGAGCACCCAATGTTGTAGTCACATCCCCTAGAAATCCATTTACTTGCAAACGTCCCTGTTTTCTTTTCTTTTTGTTTCCACTGTCTATAAACAATATATCAAAATATCAACAAAAAAACAACAACAAAAAACAAAAAAAAAGGGCTCCCTATAGCAAATTCAATTAGGAGTTTATGAAATTTGATCAAAAAAACATTTATGACAAGATATGGGTTTTCAACAAAGGTATTTTGCATCACTAGCAGCCCCTTCAAAGCCATTAAGTGTGTCTAACAAACCAGAAAATGCCATTCAAAGATCCATTACTGTTGACAGCTCCATTCTTCCTTGCCATGAATTCTGCATTATTGTCCGGCAGGAATGCTTTTCAGCACAATAGGAACTGCAGTAGAGAAATGAGAGCATGAAATGATGAGGAGTTGCTGGTTTTTGTGTGTGTGTGTGTGTGTGTGTGTTCAGACTACACCCAAATCATTTTGTCATGCAAAACAATAGGGGAATTTTCTTTCCATCCAGCTTTGCAGCTTCATGACAAACAATTGACTGATCCTTTACATAATACTATACTTCTTTGTTTGGTAAGCAAAACATTTTTTTTTTCTGTATCTATGCTTTAATCAGTTCAAATAATCATTTAGAACACCAAACCGGCCACATATGTTTGATGCTGATTTTAAATTTTTCATTTTGGTCATTTGTGACTCAATGGAATGCCAACTGTTGTTGTCAAGACTGATTTTCCTCAAGGTGAAAATAGGCAGGGAGATTTTTCAACCAGGTAAAGGGCATATTTAGTTTGTTTTTTAATCAAAACCGGGAGAATAGTTCACTCTGTACGCGTGTGCGTGTGTGTGTGTGTGTGTGTACATGTGTGCCTGTTCCTGTGTGTGTGTGTGTGTGTGCGTGTGTGTTTCCATGTTTATACTTGCTTCTCACCACTTTGCATGCATTTACATTAGAGGAAGGGGGGATTGGGAGGGGGAGTTTAACTCAAGGAAGCAATTTGGTAAAGTGGAAATCTTGCTCGGCGCCACAGGCCCCCCTGTTTACCATAGTGAAACAGGTGTTTGATGAATAAATGATGACAGAGCATGGCAAGGTGGTGGAGCACAGGGGCCCAACAGGTCCTCAGAGGGCCCCCAGCCTCCACCAGGGGCGCTGTCCTGTCACACCACCCCTTTAATATTCATAAGAGACAGCTGCTTGCTTGGATGGGGCTTTGACAACATGGGTAACAGTACTGTAGTACAAGGCAGAGGGTAGACAAACACAGAGGCCTTTTGCTGGCACATGATGTCTTTCTTCACCAACTAAAATATTTACAAAACTTGTAATATTCTCTTTTAAAAGTCCAGCCCTTGTTAAAGGATGCTCAAGGATACAAATACATTTCAGCATTATTCTTTTTTGCCTTATTAATGTCAGAGAATGGGTTCTCAACATTATGGCTGATGCTGTTCGCCCTATAATACTTTGCCTCTCTTCTCTGAGTTGTATACCATTTCAGATCTTTATGTGCGACAATAATAATGTATTTTATTGCTGCATATTTCTTTATGCCCAAGATATTAATATTCTGAACTGTTTCTCATGGTTACCAATTTTCGTTCTTTTTTTTCTACTGCAGACAATACACAGCCTTCACTCTCTACTTGCTAGTGACACAAATTAATCGGAGATGTTTTGACATTCACGTTTGCAGTGCTCCGTTCTCCATTTACGTTCCTGTTTTTTTTTAAAGGTCAACGCTGACTGTGAAGCACTCACTGTAATTACAATTTGCCTATTAAACATCACATTTCATATTTTACTGAAAGATATTTTTTGACCTCTGTTAAACTGTTGCTATAAATTAATGTATAGTGTGTTAATTTTAACTTTTTCTAATTAATTTTTCCTACAAACCTGTGATTAGGGTTATTCATATTGGCTGACTTGTTGTGACAAAGCTCAACAAAGCTCTTTGGGTTGATTTCTGATCGCTGTCTGACTTCCTTTTATTTTCCTCAGATGTTGTGTCTACTGATGGGGTCAAAGTGAGAGTCAACTCACAAGTGAAGTGTGTTTGGCTCACAGGCCCAATGAGTAATTGTATTTTACATAAGACGAAAGATTAAAACAGTAGCATTCATGGAGCATAATTAATGGACAAATACAGATGCAGTGTTGTGTCCAGGGGGCCTCTCAGAAACTCACGCTCTTACTTCTTTAAGCACGCTTATTCCACTGGGCCGAAAAAAATAAACGGAGTGGGGGGGGGGGGGGGGGGGGCTGCTTTATCAAGCTCGAGGTATTCTACTCTCTCCCTTCTCCTTAAACCTGTTTTTTTGTTGTTGTTGTTGTTGTTTTTGTTTTGTTTTTTTTTTTGTTGTAAACGGTGTGAACATTCAGACAACAGACCTAATAAAATTTACAGCTTAATATGGTTTTTGATATTTCTTTAGTTTCTTTAAAATAAACCTGTCATAACTAGATTGAAAAGATAGTAGATAGGAAAAAAGAGAAGAAAACATTGAGCTTCATTTGATTATTATCTGTAGCTCAGCACCTCTTACTCTCTGAATTTCAAACAATGTCACAATCTATTCAAATGACAAAACATTTCAGCTTTGCTTTTTTTTTTCTTTTTTTTTTTTTTTCCACAAGGCCGCCACCGCCGCACTGTTCTCTCTCACGTTAAAGTCAAATGACATGTAATATTAGGTTGAATACAATCATAAATCTCTGCAGATGATCAAGCCCTCTTGCCGGTGTGTGTGTCAGATTTCTGTCTTTCCATTGTTTTGGGGTTTTTTTTTTCTTTTTAAGTTTATTGTTTTTATTGTTTTCCATCACTATTGCTTCCCAAACACATCATTGTTTGTTTTCAATCTAATCCAAAACCCCTGCAGGTGTGGTTTAAAATGATGAATCCCTCCACCATAAGGCAATATGAATGAAACATCTGTTCCAGGTAATAATACGTTTTTCGGACTGAGCCGACTTGACTGTTAATGGGGAATTTGGCCCAAAGCTATCTGTTGTTTTCGACAGGCGTTCAAATGGCATTCACCTAGGTGGAAGATGACAATTATGCTGTGGTTTGGGAGGGGCATTAGCATATATAGCATATAATTTTCTTGTAACTTGGCCACAACCAGTAACCTGGACAGTAATTGGTCAAGGCTTTTGTATTGTGCCAATCACAGGTAATGTTAAAGTTGGGGGTTTTTTTTGTTTTGTTTTGTTTTGTATGTTTTGTTTTGTTTTGTCAGCAGGAAATTAATGTTAGTATGCAGGCGATGTCTGTACATCTGACTCTAAACGCATAGTGTACAATTATGATTTTGTCTGAGCTTATGCAAATAAAGAGCGTTCTGAAGAAATGCTGTCCGAATCAAGCAAATAAAATGTGTGCCACTGCTGAAATCTTTGCCGTTTTCCTCTTACTGTAATTGTGTCCCTAGACGTTAAAATCAAATATACAGTCACTCCAGTATAGCTTTTTGTCTGTTATGCCTTAGGTTTAGAATCACTGTGAATAATAAAAAAAACTGCAATGCCAAAGCCACAACATAGATTCTCTGTTCATTCTTTTGATTAGTTATGTTAACATTTAAAGAGAGATATGAAAAGAACCCAGTCAGGTCTTCAATATGCCATGACGATCACAAACTTTTTTTTTTTTTTTCCTAGTCTTCGTATAGCTCTAACCGCTGAAAGCAAAAGGCATTTGAGCATATTTTTTTATTTGCGTGCCTATTCAGTCATCTTTTTAAAGAATTTCTGTTTATTTCGAAAGGTGACATTAAAAATTCTAAGAATTTTCATTGTATCTGTTCAGCAGCTTCCTTCAGTCTGTTCTCTTCCATCTTAATATCGCGCTCACGTCCAGGGGAGCTGTGTTACACACATTGAGGGTGATTTGAGGATATGAGGGGGCCCATATGACTGGAGAATATTCCAGTTGGACCCTCTGCTGATGCTGAATCCGGGCAGGCCGAGGGAGGCAGCTGGGAGCCTGCAGGGAGAACTCAGGCGCTTCCTTGTTGTCCTCATAACTCCAGTAGACATTCACATTTCTGGCAGCTGAGCCAGGGAATCAGAGTAGGACTGCACGAATCCATCAGATATTCCTTTACCCATAATGTTTCTGACTACGTTACTCTTACTTGAACCCAATAGGTTGAACTAGTGGTTTAAGCAAAGAGAGACATATCCAGACCTGACACTCCCAGACCTTAGTAGTTGGGGACGCTTTGCTTCGTGTTTGGTCCAGGGGCTTTTAAACCATTCCTCAAGGAACAACAGGCTCCGACCAAAATCTGAAAAATGCCCTTTCAATGATTCATGCTTGCTTTGTGCCAAATATGATAATAATCAAGGGGTGAAATCAGAAGCTTTATTGCATGAGTGGAGTAAAAGGTCCTGGGACGCAATGTTATGGAGTCCTGCCCGCTTGGCAGCTCTCTTACCCCACTGCCTACCTCTTGTGATGACTGCTCCTTTACAACTCTGTCCGTAACGTATCTGTGACAAGGAATAGCTCTCAGTGTCTCTCCAATTACACAAATTAAGTACTCTAATAAGCTGTACGTACTCCACCCCAATAATTGAACAACCCAGTACCAGCGAGAGGTGCCTAGATTACCTATTTGGAGTCTGAGTCTCTGTCAAGGTTTCTTTCTATTATGGCCAATGGGCGTTCTTTTCATGCCACTGTTTCCATAATCTTGCTCACAGGGGAAATGGGACCTAGTATACTGTAAAACAGCTATGTGAAAAAAAAAGAAAAATTTACAAATAAATTTGAATGTAATTTAAATTGAATGGGATGATTTGGATTGACTTAAGGAAGGTCACGGCTAATCTTTTAGCAAGCTTTCAAAAAAAAGAAAAGAAAAGAAAAGAGAAGGAAAAAAAAAGAGACAAAAAAAACCCTTAATGCACATGTCCTTTAAGTGTTTGTCAGGGCAAATGTCATTTTTAACACTGGTGTTCTGACAAAAGAAGCAATTTTGGATTTGTATTTTGAAATCACCTTGAGAAGTTGTGCCACCCCCGCCCCCCCCCCTTCCTGACCGATCTGGAAGCAGAAATAAGTTTTAACAGAGCCAAAGAGATGTTAATGTTAATGTTGATGTTAAAAAATTTTGAGTACTGTGGAGAGGGTCATGAAGGTGTTTCCATTATCTACCCATACAAAACTCCTTACAGTTAACCACGAGTCTTTTCATTGTACCAGGGTTTCTAAACTATTTGCTTCCCTGCCTTCCTTTCTTCTCCTTTTTTTCTCTTTTTTTCCCCCTGGCCACAACAAATGTTAATTGAGATATGCTTTGAATTCATGTTGTCAAATGAAATAATGCATCTTTTTTTTTTTTCTTCGGAGAGAAAGAGAGAGGGGGGGGGCAGCCTTGTGAAAGGGCTCATTCTAAACATCTCTCTCTCTCTCTAGCTGAAGGTAAATTTAGATGCCTGTTTATTTAATTTGTTTAATCAATGTGTTTGTTACTTTCAACAAGCACACTCTTTAATCATGGGCATTTTAAAAGTTATTTAAATTCTAATTCAGCAATTAGCAGGCAAACCACTACTCCAATTAATCTTACAGCAGAGTAGCTCCCATTACAGGGAAAATTAATTATCAGACCTTTTTTTTGCTTTATTGTCAGTTGTTTTCTTTTCTTTTATCCTCACTAGAACATTTCCAGTATCTTCTATTGCTGGCGGTGTTCTCACCTCTGATGACAGATATAGTCTGTGTGTGTGTGTGTGTTTTCACTTATTTCATGATTTGGGGAAATAGAATAATTCTTCTTTGCAGTGATTCACAGTTCATTTAATTCTGTGTTACTTTAGCAAAATGAACACTAAATCATCTCTTTCCCACAGATCTACCTTTGGTGAATCTCTCAGTGGAACCCCAGCCCATCCTTGAAGGCAATTCGGTTAGGTTTCACTGCTCTGCCAAGGCCAATCCGCCAGTTACTCAATACAGGTGATACACACACACACACACACACACGCATGCGCGCGCGCACATACACACACACACACACACACACACACACACACACACATCTTTTGATTTGGTTCTGTTTTTCCACTTCTCTTCACTTTCTCCCTACCTCTCGCTCCTTTTGAGCGCAGTTTTCTCACAGTGCGTCATGTATAGTTGCTCATAAACTCATTATAATGTATTACAGGATGTTCATAAGCATTCACAATGCCTTTAAGTGTATCCATGTCCTTACATCACCCCTCTGCTCAGTCAGCTGGAATACAGCCGTATTACAGGACATGGTTGTATTGAGCGCCGTTAACTGAGTGCTGAGCCTGTTTATGCAGTTCTTCTTGTCATTTCTTTTTCTCAGTTTAATGAAACCATTTGTGCAATTGGCAAAACGTTTCACACAGCAAAGCAGAATCATTAATACAAACAAATTAATACAAGCAAATGCCAATCAGACAAAGAAAACTACAGAAAACTTTTCTTACAAATTAACATGATAATTTCGAAAACCTTGAGTGAGTCATTGCGGAAACATTGTTTTGATAGTTGAAAGGGAGCAACATGCAAATATCATTATTTGTTTGTGCCGTGAAAGCAAATACAAACTCGTTTACTGAAGTGCACTGTAAGAGGGAATAAATTTCAGGGAATAAATTTGTCAGCTTCACAACAGCGATATGATTTGCCCCAAGTATATATTTCTAATATATTTCAGGAGGGTTTGAGCACTGTAATTTTGAATATGTCTATCTGTACATTTACATTTATGAAATATTAGAAATGCTTAATGTTCACTATTACCCGTCTTATATCCCAGTGCTCTGTACTACCACACATAACTGAACACAGTGAGGTTTTACGGGTAGAACAGTGATATTTTTGGAACATTTTTCCTAATATTTGCTTTTTTCTATGTTGTATCTGCAATGCTACATAATTTTCATGACTTCAGAGAGTGCAGGCAAACCCAGAAGTCAGGTGACAGGTTAAGGGCAAAACACAAAAAGGCTAACTGGGAACAAGCATGCTAACTGGGAAGAAGAAGCTGACAAAGACTAGGAGGGCTAACAGGGACAAGGAAGGCTAGCAAGAAGCAGAGTGGCTAACAAGTAGCAAGAAGGCTAATAGATATGCTAAGCAAATAGGTAACAGGAAATAGATATGCTAATCAAATAGGTAACAGGAAATAGATATGCTAAGCAGGAACGAGGAGGTAAAAGGAGAGAGGGTAGGCTGAACAGGACCATGGAGTCCACAGTTCAGTACTCTTGCAGAGGGATATGCAGAGAGAGAGCTATTGAGTAGAGGCATAAGGAAGAGGTGTACAGGATGGTCAGGGAAATCTGACTGGAATAACAAAACTCAGTTATACCATGAACAGCGTTCTTTGTCTTTAAAAGACGGTTCATCGATGATACTTAATCATTCACCTCTGCCATTCAAAAGACGCATGCAATCACGTCCATGCCACTTTTATGGCATTAAGAATGACACTTTTGTGGCTTAGGACAAAGTAAAGTATAAACGAATTTGCATTCTTTTTTTTCTTTTTTTTTAAATCAAGAATTTAAATTTTGAGCACTCAGTTTTCAAAGCCATGTCAAAACAGTTCAGACTGTTGTCCAGAAGAATGAGGCTATTTAATTGTTTAGGTGACCTTCTTTTGAGGGAACTGTTTGTATAACCGGTGCTCTACTTAGATTTGAAGTTCTTCAGAAGCGTTTTCAAAGACATTTTCAGACATAGGTCTGTACCTGGTTATGTGTGTCAGAAAAGGAAAGAGTTGACCTCAGAGCGCAGTACCCCCTTAGCAGTTGGTGACACATAGATTATTGATGTGCTCGTGGCTGAGAGAACATGACGCACAGTCCGCTGTTTGTGTCATGCCAGACAAGAGCTCCCACATGACGTATAACCATAATTAATGAGTCTTCCCACAAGTTGCAGGTTCCCTGTGTGTCAGTTTTTCAGTATTCCGTTAGGCTATGTGTCACAGATTACGTTTTTTTCTCAACGATCATAGTGCACAGGCACGGCACAACCATTTCTCAGGTCTATAAGAGGATTTAAGGAGGATTCAGTTTCAACCAGACAATTCCAATAACCCAGTTGATATTTTGGAATACATGAGGAATGGAAAGAAGTAAATTCTAACCTACCAAAAACCGCTGCATGTCCTTGGAAAAGGGAAAAGATACATCACAATGCCACACAATTTAAAGTCAATAATAATGAATAACTGATATTTTAAGTGAAGCATCTGGGAAATATACAGGCATGTTGAAAAGGGATTAGAGAGCTTCTCTTGTGTACAGTGAAAACAAAGGACAGGATTATGTTCACATGTCAATATGCCTTGTTTGTATATGTGTAAAACAAACATGGGAATTGAAATAAAGAGGCTTTTTAACATGATGAAAGAACTGTATCATATTTTGGTGGTTATTAAGAGGGCTTCCACTCAGAATACATTTATACTAAACATAATTAACTGACTTAATTAACTCATTAAGAAACATGATTTTTTTTTTTTTTTTTTTATCACTGTCGATTTGTGTATATGTGAAACCAGTGCAATATGTGTATGGTCACACAGTAGTGGTTGTATGAAATCATATGAAAAATTAAAGAGCAGATCAAATTCTTTAACATCCCACAGACTATATTGTGTGCAAAGTTACCCTAACCCTAAGTCTAACCCTGACCTTAACCATTTGTGACCTCACATTACCTTGTTTGTAGCATTTCCTACAGTGCCAAACTGTGGGTTCGTTTACATGCAGTCAGATTCTGATTATAGTTTCGGTGAGGGACCGTACCCACTCCATCTGTAATGAGTGAATGAGTGCGCTGAAGACGCTGCAGAACACGGCGTGTGAAAACCTAGTCTCTCACAACATCTCACAAGTTCTGCCCTTTATAAACCAATACAGACAGACCCGGGGAAAGAGCTCCACAACTAGAATCAGCAACCAGTGTTTATTTCTTATTAAACTTGTTTGGTGGAAAACTGGGACATGGATGGAGAGAGAGAGAGAGAGAGAGAGAGAGACAAATGTGTCGATTGTGCTTGCAAATAAAGTAGGTTTCAAATCCTCCCCTCAGGGGGTTTCATGTCAACGCCAGCATCTGAGGCTTTCTTTTTGAAGCAAATTTGTCATTTCTTGTTTTCTCATTTGTCACCTCTGAAGTGTCTAATGGAAAATACTCCATTGTGCAGATTTAGCTCTGCATGTCGGGTATTTGATGTGAACATGTGGGGTATAAACCACGCTGTCGGTGGGCATCAGCGTTCCTTCGTCTGAATGTTTGTTTTGGCAAGAGGATCCTCAGGGAGATGGCATATGCCACCTAGTGCTTTAATTCAACTGCAAAAGATCATAGGAAAAACCAATTCGACATCTATATATATATATATATATATATATATATACACACACACACACACACACACACACACATATGTATGCATATATGCATACATTTGTATACACACACACACATACACACATATGTATATATGTATGTATGTACATATAGGTAGATAGGTAGACAGATAGATAGATACAGATATAGGTTAAACGCATTCATTTTCAGTTGCATCTGAATGCACACGCAAAGGATTTCATGTCCCCTGTTTGGCATTGCAGCTGAATTATTCAGAGTTTTTTTTTTTTTTTTTGAAAGAATGCACCCTCAACATGTTGCATTGTGTGGTTTTTTGGCATTCAGATGGACGAAGTGAACAGACTAAGAGCCTATTGAATTTCCGAGCACAACATTTATAGCATCTTTCCCCTTTTTGCATTCGTCCTTGTCTTTTCCTTTGTGAGCGGCTTTGAATGACACTTGCGTGGAAGAATATTCACTGATATAGCCAACACTTCGTTTACTTTTCTTTTTGCGTTTTCATGAGATCCCATTGTCTAAGATTCGTATTGTGTGGACTCTATTGCTTTTCAATTCACACAACGTTGTCCTATACTGCTTTCAATGGCTGAAGTGTCTTTTCATGGGTTTTTTTTTCAGAAAGCCAAGCATGCATTCAAAGCATATGTGTGATATCAAAAGGCAGATTGGATTCTCTTATACTGCAAGGGTTTTGATTGAATTAAGCTAAAACAACCCTGTTTGCATATTAATGTCAAAGAGTGATCCATTTAATTGATTAGCGACAGCTTCTGCATTTAGCATCCATAGAAGAGGTGACAATACAATCGTAAGCTGCTTATGCTGATATGACGGAATAGAATTTCCCTACCTATACGATGAAATAAATCCATTCCTTCCTTCATTTGATTTCTTAATGAGTTCCCCCAAAATCTCACAGTAATCTTTGAGTAAGCTTAGATGTTCTTACAACCCATGTATATGAGTAATTAATCAGTGCATGATAATACTATAAAAAAGTTTACTTTAAAAATAACGATGTTGTCCCTTCCTCGTTTGTTCCTTTGCTCCTGCTCACCCATACATCCACTTTTATCCTCCCTTTATCTCTCACTCTCCCAGTCACTAATACATTCAGTCCATTGCTCACTCATTCATGTGCTTATTCACCCACTCACAGCAAATATGATCAGTGTTAACGAACTTCTGATTCTTATTCCGTCTAGAATTGAAAGTGCTCTCCAATTCTAATCTCCAGGGTGGGTCAGTTACTATGACTCACAAGTGTAACCAGCTATTACACCTTTACAGAGTTGGACTCCTCTGTGACTCTCCTGATTTAATATCCCTGGTTCTGTGTTTTGTTTGAAAAAGCCTTACTACAGTTTCAGGTCATGTACAGAAATATGTATGTGTGTGTGTGTGTGTGTGTGTGTGTGCATGTGTGTGTATGTGTGTGTATACACAGTATATTTTCATGAGCATAACAATACTTGTGCACCTCACTACACAGATTTCAGTATTTTTTATACGTGCTACATATGACTATATTTCCTCAAATGAAATACACTGTTCCATCTGTGCAGTGCTTGATCTTCCAAGCTCGCACAGGGTTTGCTGTGTTTACTTATCCTAGCCAAGGTCTTTTTTACTCCAATTTATATTTCAGTATAATGACTGCAGCATCAAAGGGAGTGAATGGGAGAGACAGCATGCAAGAACCTCATAATGTGTTTCTTTTATTCTCCTCCTTGAGAAGGCATCCACTATGGCAAGAAAATGAAGGCAAAAAAAAAAGAAGAAGAAGAAGAAAAAAAAAAGAGACTCAAATCAAAACCACGATGTACTGAAATTACATTAGACACCATGAACGCTGCTTTTGTTGTTTTAGAACTGCATAAAAAGAAAAAAAAATAGACGACCACTATGATTTGTGGGTGCAAAAAAGCATCTTGCCATGTCTTTGATCTACAGAGTGCATCTGAAAACAGACCTTGGCAATGTCCGTAAAGGTTCACTCAAAAATTTCTTGCTCTCTCTCTCTCTCGCTCTCTCCCCCTCCTCTCCCACCGTGTCCCTCTCTCTCTTTCCCTCTCTGTCTCACTCTCTTTCCCTCCCACCGTCTCTCTCTCTCTCTCTCTCTCTCTCTCTCTCTCTTTGAAATCAATATCTAGGTGGGCAAAAGGTGGCAACATTATCAAGGATGTATCTGGTGAGAGCTACGAGGTTGTGGTAGACCACTCGTTTTTCACTGAGCCTGTGTCCTGTGAGGTCACAAATCCCCTCGGCAGTACAAACATCAGCCGCAATGTAGACGTCTACTGTGAGTGCCTTTGACCCGCACAGCAATCTAGCCTACCAAATCCCACCAAATCTTCTCGGGAAAAAAAAAAAGTCTCTCGTCATTTCTTGTTCAACTGTAAATACACTACCTAATGCTGTCGATATCTTCCATACGTTGTATCTTCCCCGTTGTCATGTTACTGCGGTTTGTTGTTCTAGTTGGACCCCGCTTGGCAGCAGAACCCCAGTCCCTGCAGGTGGACCTGGGTTCTGATGCTGTGTTTAACTGTGCCTGGACGGGGAATCCCTCCCTCACCATTGTGTGGATGAAACGAGGCCATGGAGTGGTACGTACTGATCCGCTGTTTATCCTGTCGATATCTCCCCTTTCACTCTGGAGCCTCTAGGGGCTGTTTAGACTGTAGTTCTGTAAGTGAAATCAGAATGGTTATCATCATTAGCATATCTCCCATTAAAAAGCATTCTCCTTAGAGATGTTTAGAAAAAATGTTTCAAATATTTATCCACATTGCTGAGAGAGTCGATGCAAATGATACTGGTCTGTTATCATACAGGTGCTTAGCAACGAGAATATCCTCACGTTAAAGGCCGTGAGACAGGAGGACGCTGGGAAGTACGTGTGTCGAGCTGTTGTGCCCCGAGTCGGAGTTGGAGAAAAGGAAGTGACGCTTACTGTAAACGGTAAATGTTCCAACTCTCTCCCCTTCTTTTCCTGAAGACGACACCAATATCTCTCTCATTGGTCAAAAGCCCTGTCAATACAGAGCACGTATGAAGCCAGTCACCAGCTGTTCTCCAACATTACAGACTGCACACAATACATTAGCATCAGGCACCGTAATTTGCATGTTCTTCTGCAGGTAAATGATCGTTAGATCAATCAGTCCTTAGGCCTAGGCAAATATGACTAGTTTCGTTTCCTGGCATTTTCAACCACAGATTGCAAGTATGTACTGGCTGACTCACATCTTGAATCTTGAAGGGAAAAAAACGCTAGATAGTAGGTGATACCCTAATTAAAGGGATTTCAGACACACAAAGTAGTTGTCTTTAGGGATGTTCCTTGGGAAAGTTCAAACATTATTTGGTTAAAACCCAGAGTGGAAAAGATCTCAATTTCTGTTCATTTAAAAAAAAAAAAAGGGGGGGGGGCAACAGCTAGGGTCTTCTGTTCTAATTTAAAGAGAGAATTCTTTGCAATCAAAGAAAGAAAAAAAAAAGTTATGTTTGGCTGTTAGACCTCAACAGTAACAATGACATAGGACTCTTTATGTCAAGCTATGAGAAAAAGTTTGTCAAAGGTGAATCTTATGTCATTTTTATTGATTGTGAGAGACCTAACTGCAGCCCCTTTCTCGCCATTTGTTAGATCTGTCAGACTAAATGAGAAGTTACTGGGGCCCTTCTTTCGAACTGATCGATACATAATAAACAATGCCGCATGCTCTGTTGTGTAATATGCCTTTAGGACTCTGCAAGGTGGTTGAATTGATTGTGGGGAATATTGATTAACCCATCAGTTCAAGCACAGGTTCTTCAACTGGCATATCATCATAAAACTTATGGAAGACTGCACCTGAGCAAATCAAAAGATAACAAAATGTAGGATTCAGAAAACTGTGTTTCTCTTGCTCTCTGATAGGATCTTTTAATCGGTCGTTGTAGTACTGGCTTAGATTTGTCAATGAGAAGGGTGTCTAGGGCATGTAGTCGGCTTGTTTTCATTAAATTATTATATTGCCTTTTGCAATAACACCGTGCTGCTTTTGCTGAGGCAATAAGGTCTGTTCAATACTTTATGAATTTTCAAACTGCTGTGCTTATAAGTTTTAAGTGAGAGAGGCACAGTCCGAGAAGGCCTGATGAACCCACATTCTTGCTGTACCCACATGTTATTGAAACCAAAACCCTTCAGCATTTGCAGATATTACATGTATATCAGATTGGTTCTTAAAAAAAAAAAAGAAAAATTGAGGGACATCAATGGTTAATTAATGGTATTTATGAGGATTAGGTACAGAGAAAATAAGATTACTTGGATAATGATATGATAATAATGAAAACAATCGTGTTACTTTCAAACATGCCCCAAATTCGTTAAGAAAAACAGATGAACGTCTTTAAACACGTATTTCAAATAGAGCTAGAGAAAGAGCTTTCTGAAACTCTAACTGAACAGTCAAAATGTCACTCTCTTAATCAATATTATCTGGATAATCTTTGAATTGGCTTCCCTTATCTCGCAGCTGCAGTCTTTGTAGAGACTGTACAGTGAAACATACTATTCAGATGGTTCACTCAAATGCTTCATTCAAATGGTTCATTGAAAATCAGAAATAGCATCTAATCGGCAAGGTTCCATGAGGGGTCGTGTGAGTTAAAAAGACTGTTCTCAATCTCTTCTGCTCTCAGAAAACTGATCCCTGTATTCACTAGCGCAGCCTCGTGCAAAGGCGTGTCAACGAAGGAAACACACGACACGCTCTCATCCTCCCGCGCTCCGTGTAAGACTTCCGCCGTCTCTTCTTCCAATGGGTTTGTTAGCTAGCTTCCAGTCTGAGGCAAAGCGATAAAGCCATCTAATTACAGTCCTCATTTACGAGGCCTGATCCACTGTCAGATTTGCCCCCCCCACACCCACCCCCACCCCCACCCCAGGACTCTATCTGAATAGCCTGCCTGTGGAAAAGCCATGGAATGCTATTCCACACCACCCTTGGCTTTGTGGCCATGCGTAATTAAGGGGGGGTTGGAGGGAATTGGGGGGGGTAGAACATTGTTTTCCAGTTCTCCAGCCAAAGCGCAATTGCCACACTACAAACTCCGGGGCAGTGGCTGCTACAAGATTTTAATTGGTATTGTAGTCATATGCGAAGACTTCCCGATTCCAATTAAAATGCAAATCTGTGTTTGTGTATGGACAGGTAATGAACTATTAAACAGAAAAGCGAGGAAAGATGCAAGATGTCACGGCCATCCTCCCTCACATCTCTTTATTTTTCAGAAGGTTTTTTTTCTTTTCTTTTCTTTTCTTTTCTTTTTTTTTTTTTTGAAGAGTGGAAAGTAGGTTTCAGTCTTTCGGCTCTTGATCCTTTGGGAGGCGACACAGTTGGGGAAATGTAAATTGATCTTTTTCTCACGGTCAACCATTCTTTTTTTTTTTCCTTCTTCTTCTTTTTCATCTCAAGTGGCCTTGACTGGGTAAGGCCATCTTGTCTGCTTTATAAGGTTAAAGGTCAAAGATTTCAAAACCTTTCAAGATGAAAGAGAACAAAGAGAACTGAAATATTTACATGGTATGAGATAAGAGTCTTCTTCAAGTCTTCAGTAGTCCAAGAGCTTCAGCATTCCTATGCTTTCAGTTGTTAAAGAGAGAAAGAAATAAACAAACAATAAAACCAAAACACTTTCTTCCCGGAAAAAAAAAATACATTTAGACGCAAATATCCAACAGAATTAAATGTTCGATAAACACTTCGGGTTTGTCGTCGTTGTTTTTTTTTTTCCGGCGAAATCGTTACGTTGCTGCCTTCTGATGGCTGTGATTTTTCAGCGTTCGCAAAGTCTGCTGTCTGATGTGTACCGACGGCGCATAATGAGTAAGCGCCTTAGGACGCTCTGATCGACTTCTTTATCATTTGTCATGTGTTCCAGGCCCTCCCACTATCTCCAGCACCCAGACTCAGCAGGTTCTGTACGGGGAGAAGGGACAGATCAAGTGCTTTATTCGCAGCACTCCTCCACCAGACCGCATCGTGAGTCTCCTTACTCTCCTCCATTCACGCTCCTCCCCTCACCCATTCGCTCACTGCTCGTCTCCTGACCCAAACCATTGATAGTGCGGGTGGGACGGCATCCAAAGCCTCTTCTCTCATTACCAGATGGCTTCTCCCTCAGCTAGTATCGGCCAGCTTGCAGTTGCGGGTCCTCTTTTCAGATATCTCTCGTTGAAATTCATCGATATGAAATAACGGGGCTATACTCTGCAGAGTAAGGCCAAAATAATGGTTGATGATATATGACAGCCACTGCTATGAAGGGAAATATATGGGTTGATGGCTGTGGCTTTCTTTTTTCGAGATTGATGGTTTTTAAAGGAAATCCCTTTACTTACACTGTAACCACATGCCTCCTGAGTGCTGTGCACTGTGAGGGTGAAAATGAGCACGGAAGTGTGTGTGTGTGTGTGTGTGTGTGTGTGTGTGTGTGTGTGTGTGTGTGTTGGAGGGATGAGAATGGGAGTTACGAAGAGAGAGGTCTAAAAGCCCCCCCTCTCTCTTTCTCTCTCTCTTTCTTTCCTTCTTTCTTTCTTTGTCTGTGTGTGTGTGTGTGTGTGTGTGTGTGTGTGTGTGTGTGTGTGTGTGTGTGTGTTTGCATGTGAAAATGTGTGCGTTTGCTTGTGTATGTTTGTGTCTACTGAGTTTACATCTTCATCTTTCCTGCAGGCGTGGTCATGGAAAGAGACTGTACTGGAATCAGGGACGTCAGGGCGCTACACAGTGGAGACGGTCAGTACAGATGAGGGAGTCATCTCAACCCTGACTATGAGCAACATCGTCCCTGCTGACTTTCAGACCATCTACAACTGCACTGCATGGAATAGCTTCGGCTCCGACACTGAGATTATTCGCCTCAAAGAGCAAGGTGGCATCCAATTTCTTTCTCTCCTGCCTGTCTGTGTTTGCCTGGGAGTGTGTTCTGGAGAGGAAGAGAGAGAGAGAGAGAGAGAGAGGGAGAGGGAGAGAGAGAGAGAGACAGAGGGAGAGGGAGAGAGGGAGGGGGGGGAGTCAAAGTCTGTTTTATTAATGTCTCCAACAGATTAGTGATGGTGCTTTGATTATTCTAAGCATAAGGGCAGAGACTCTGCGATAAGCTCTTTACTCAGGGAAATGTCAACAATTTAAGTCTGTGAAATTCTGTAATGGCATTTAGACATACTCCAAACTTCCATTTGTAATCTAATTTAGACCGCCTAATGTATGTATTTATTTATTTATTTATTTTTTAACTCGTATTTATGGTGTATTTGAAATTTTCATCGTAGATGAGAGACGGTTTTGATGCCCCGTTTTCATTTATTAACTCAGATTTTCATGAGGCAAACAGCTTTTTTTTTTTCTTTTCTCTTTTTTTTTTTTTTCGAGAAGGGGGCCATTCCCTCGCCGTCCCTGTAGGATCTCATTTAAAAGCGGGGGACACAAAGTGGGCTTCCGAACATGACTTCATTATGTCTACTGAAGTGACAAATTGGCTCATGAACTAGATTTTGTGTATTCTTTTGGGGGCTCTTGTACGTCCCATGACTGGATTACTGACTGTCCCCGGTGACTGCGTGTGATCCTCAGGGTCCCTGCGATTGGCCGTTATCATTGGGGTTGCCGTGGGAGCTTTCCTGGCTCTCATCATTCTCATGGGGACCCTGGGGGCTTTCTGCTGTGCTCGATTCCAGAGAAGTAAGTACACGCTCACCCTTCGACGACGTCGTAAGGCAGCTCGGTGGGTGGGGTGAGGAAAGAAATGGATTAATACTCTCACCTTTGCTTGATGAACACACACCTCCACAGACATGCTATACTCTGTGCTAAATCTGTTTGGTAGGGTAAGTTACATGATTGGGGAAGTGCAGAAAGACAAGGGCCGTGTGCCCTGCAGGTATTTGTTTGACACATCCATTACATTTAGGTTTTTTTGGGGTTTTTTTTTTTCATAATGTAAACTCAATTTTCTCCCAAATCTGGGGCACTCAGTCATAAACGAACCCTTCAGTGTGGCCGAGCTAGCTAAGCTAACACAAATGTCCTCCAGTGTGTGTCCAGCTACTATATGTTTCTACATGTTTACAACACTTAGCATCACTTAGTAACAGAATGCCCTTGGAGAAGAATGTTAATTGCATGTTTACACCTCCAACTGCACGGGCACCTGAACCACACTGACCACAGATGAGCAGTGACAAATCTGGCTAAAGGGAACTCGGCCAGTTGTGAAATGATCTACTCAAGGGAACTTGGCCAATTGCGACGGATTCACTCAGGGGAATATGGTCAGTTGTGTTCCCCCAGACCTCTGGCCAGAGTCAGCCAGTGTGGCACAGCTGGTAATCAAAACACGAATCCCAGATATTGAACGCTCCCCAGCACTGTGATACAGTGCATGACCTGGGTGTACTACTCGGAGACCAGTATCGCCTGATTAAACTAATGATCTGATGCTGTGAGCCAAACAGGCCAAAATAATTCATTAAATCAAGCAATGTATTGTTTAGTTTGAACCCATACCTACACCACTTTACTTTACTTAATACTGGTATAAGAAGGTTAACCTGGAAATGCACAGTGTGACATGAGTCAAAAGATTCCAGACAATTAGCATGTAAGTGTTTGCACACGTTTACATATATATATGTGTATGTCCTTTTGAGCAGTACAGAGAAAAAAATTTTGTTTCTTTTTTTTTTAACACCAACTCATTTGATATGGGCAAAGTAGGATCCAAAGTACTACTTGGAAAATCACTTTTTTTTCCTCCTGCATGTCAAAAGTACACTGAGTTAAACCCCTGGAGACTTTCTTTTTTCTTTTATTTTTTTTATGGTGAGGGATGTTTACCAGCATGTTGTTATTATTGTTGTTGTTGTTGTTTTTGTTGTTGTGTGTTGCTACCACAGAAGACATACACCTGGTCATGTCCTCACTCCCCGTGTCCATCTCTGCTCGCCAGAGAGACATCGCGAACACTAATAAGACCGAAAGTAAGATTCCGACTCGCACACGTTTACACCTCCCCCTCTTCTTCTTCTTCTTCTTCTTCTGCTTTTTTTTCTTTCTTTCCGTTTTCTTTTGAAGTAGACTCTCACTTAGTCTCAGTGCATGTTGCTGTTGTAAATTAAGTAGAGAGTTCTGATCTTACTCATGTACAGGGACACTCATAGGCACAGCAGGAGGGAGGAAGGGAGGGGGGGGGGGGCTGGGGGGTTGTAGAGCAGTGGAAGTGGTGTGATGTCATGCCAGCGATCCCGGGAAGCCCGGCTAATCAGCGCTGTATCTCGTAGATCTTAAAGGGGTTGTCTCAGCAAAAAACGACATCCGGGTGGAGATCGTTCACAAGGACCATAACACAGCCATCGAGCCCGAGGAGCACGCCAGCATGAAACAAATGATGGTGAGTGTCTTCTGCTTCCTCTGTCTTCTTTTCTTCCACCCTCCTCTGTTCTTTGAAAGAGTTTTATGATTTATTGAATCTGGTCTTGGGGGGTGGGGTGTGGAGGGGGGGGGGGGTAAGCTTTTCATTCCACATTGAAAGCAGTTTTGTACTTAACTTTTTTTTTTTTTTTTTAAAGTATAAATTTGAATAATATCACTCAGCATATTCTGCAAAAATAAGGACTCTTTTAATCTCTTGGTCTTTGTTGTGTCCTTCAGATTGAGCGTGGGGAATTCCAGCAGGAATCTGTGCTGAAACAGTTGGAGGTCCTACAAGAGGAAGAGAAAGAATTTCAACATATTAAAGTAAGTACCTGAGACATTTTTGCAGACCTTGTGAACTGTTACTATGGGCTCTCAGACTTCTCAGTCTGCAGATGTCAATGCCAGTTTACTTCTAGGTATAATCATTTCTTACCATATTACATACATTTTGGGAATTTAAAGTGAGTTTAGATGTGCGGTCCTTTATAAAAAATAAAACAAAAACAATGTATTAGTTGTCTATGTTGGGAACCGGCATGTGAGCTTGTTTCACCTTTCTTTGTACAAGAAAATAAACACTGCTCTGAATCCTGGTGTCTCCCCTGGTAAACTGACAAGATTTATACTGTAATCCAAACAAGGTTAGTGCCGTGAGAAGTCTGAAATTAGTTACCCATAGAATTAGGCTTTCATCCATCATTTGTTGATCTTATTTGGCCTTCCCTGTGTCAGATCCACTGTAACAGTGTGCTGATATATCTTCACTTGGTTTCATACTTCTGTCAACCCCAACAGATCCAATTCCCACCCTCCTGATTCAGCTGCATCCACTACAATCCACCTATATATTGCTATCCGTAATAGACCACTTCACAATAGCCTGAAGCTACGAGTGCAGACAAAGATATCTTCCACCATGCCAGCAAAATGTACTATTTTCACACTGGGAAAAAAAAAGCAAAAAAACCCCAAAAAACGCACAAGCAAATTCACCCTTTTTCTTAGCGTGCTCCCACTGTTGGCTCGGTTTGAAAGTGGAAATGAGGCAGCCAAGATTAAATTATGGATTTTGTACGTTTAAAAATGTGACCGAAAATAAGGTCTGAACGAATTAAGAGGTGATTGTTTTACATATGCCCTGCCAACGCGAATCAGAGAGACCCATTTAATTAGCTGATAACAGGATTTGACTGTTTATAGGAGAGGTGGCTGTTCCACACCTCTAAACCGTGTAATCTGCTTTACATGTTGCTCTTATCAGCCTCTTCCTTCATTTTCTTGTCATAACGGCTATAATTAGGGCCCAACGATCTTGACCTCATTGATCATGACCTTGCCAAGGTGCAAATAAACCTGGAAGAATTTCTTTTTGTCCTTTCCTGTTTACACTGCGAAAAGCACGGCTTGTTAGAATAAACTGCGGTCACAAGCCAGCGCTGGTGTTAATTGTTTGTTAATGCAGTTCTAAGGAAACTACACAAGAAACGTTGCATCGAGCATCTTAAGCAAGGCAAACTGAAAAATGATCAAAAGATGAAATAAAAACTGGACAAATTCACAGATTAATTATGCAGTTAATCATATTTTGCATATTTATACAGCATTATTTATTGTGACTCCAAAATTGTTTGGACTAATTGCTATATTTTGTAACTAGTGGCCATTCCTCTTCATGTTTGCTCAGTTTGAACACCTCATTGAATGTTAATATCCTGGTGTCTGCGCTTTCAAGTGATTACTGTTCTGTCTGTTAGTGAAGTACTGTAATTGACCCTCAATATTTCCTGTCATTTCACTCTTGCTGTGGTTGAAGGACCCTACCAACGGTTACTACAGTGTCAACACTTTCAAGGAGCACCATTCCACTCCCACCATCTCTTTAGCTAGCAACCAGCCGCCTGAAGTACGCAACACCGCGTCCGCGACCATCGGCAAGCACCGGGTCCCCACGGGCATGTCCTTTACCAACATCTACAACACCCTGGGTGCCGGACCCAACCGCCTGTACGACTACAGCCAGCGTTTTGTGTTGGGAATGGGCAGCAGCTCCATCGAGCTGTGCGAGCGAGAGTTCCAGCGTGCCTCGTTAAGCGATTCCAGCTCCTTCCTAGACACGCAGTGCGACAGCAGCGTTAGCAGCTACAGTAAACAGGATGGGTACGTGCAGTTCGATAAGGCCAGCAAGGCCTCGGCCTCCTCTTCCTCCCATTACTCCCACTCTTCCTCCCAGAACTCGGACCTCACGAGGCCCCTGCAGAAACGCATGCAGACCCACGTGTGACTTAGCCGTTTTTTTCCAGAAAAAAAAAAAAGGCTCGGACAGCGTATGAGGCGGTAGCGGAGGGAAGGCCTTTGAAAATACACTCTATGAGGTTACGTGTGTTTTCCTTTTTTTTTTTTTAATGTATTTATCATTTGCGCTCTATCTGATCAAAGGCAGATCAGTGGTCCTTGTCTTGGATTAATCACGCTTACATCAAACACAGAGACCACTTGTTTCTCTAAGTTTCTGTGTATTTTCTAACCTGTGTGAGTTGAAACGTTCTGTTTGAGCAAGCCTGTTCCGGGGATAGAACCGCCAGCCATTATTCACTCGTGTTGCAAGACTTGTCTATCTACACAATTGCCATTAACAATCATGAGGCTCTACTGAATTGACCCAATAAAGAAAGATTTGCTTCAACAGTCAAGCCCCTTTCACACAAGGCAGCCTGTAGACTCATTCATGGATTTTAGGGGTTGAAAACATGAAGGTGAGGGTTGCATCAAAGTCGATTTGTTCCTCGAGCCAAATGCCTGAACCTGTCCGTAGTAGCTCTGTTACAGTTCAAAGCACAAAGGTACAGTACAATATCAGCAAATTGCTGACAGCGTTTATTTTTCTGCCCGTCTACAGAAGATCATGAATGGGCTAACTGAACCTGTGAAGATTAGCTCTGCCCCCACAACTTCATGACCGCTTCGTTCTAATCACAAAAGGACTTTGAAGAACTCTAAGGGGATTTTTTTTTTTCCTCCCCTGTTTTTTTCCATTTGGGCTCTTTGCTTATTTGCTGTCATGCTCAGCTTTATTGCATTGTAATTTTTTTGTTGTTGTTGTTGTTGTTGTTTTTTTTTTACATATGTATAGAGCGGTGGCATAACGCATAGTATGAGTTTGTTTTAACGGCACAAATGAACATGGTAACGGATAAAACAAAACTAGAGGAAATGGACGGATCTTATTTTTTTTTTTCCAAGCTGAGTGCTGAGAAAATACCGCACTCTTGTCTATTTGTGGCTTTTTCAGATACGGACTCCATTGTTTTTAAATTGTGCTGGAGGACCAGAATGTGAATACAAATGTTCCTGTTTCATACGAGCTGTCCTCAGAGGACTGTACAGATAATCAAATGACTGCACAGATTTCTGTGGTGCCAAAAGCTCCATTGTTAAAATGTCTTTCTCTCTATCTATGTATTATTATTATTTTTTTTTGTTTTTATTTTAATTTTTTTTTTGATGTCATTTGCTTACAATGGTGCTTGTAAATCCAGCAGTTTGTGCAGACCTACTGCGATTGCAGCCCTGGTTATTCATTGTAAATGGGAAAACATATTTTTGCTGATTTTTTATTTATTTTATTTTATTTTTTTTTTTGGACCACTATGTTTGTTTTTGCCCACTGTTCTAAGTGAGCTACTGTTTTGCTGACAGATTGTGTTGATGCCATTTATTAAAGGGGAAGTTTACCCTTTTTGACACATCAGCTCATTATAACACAGGCAAATTTGTCAATACCATAGATGGTTTTACAATTAATCACTCGGATTTTTGTTTTTGCTGTATTTTTCAAAAGGGACTGTGTTAACAAATTAATGTTTTCAAAAGAAAAAAAAACAAAAAAACAAAAGTTGAAAATCTGCTTAAAAAAAACCAAACAAACATATGTTTCCTACCACCACCAGGTTTGCTGTATCGTGTGTAAACCGGTTGATACCGCCTTTACACATTTTCACGAGAGGCAAAATCATTTTACTTCTCTTTAAGGAATGCATGTGAACCTTGCTGTGTGTTTTTTTTTTGTTTTTTGTTTTTTTTGCTTGGTTGGACATTGATACAGGATTTCAAAAAGTAAACAATAGAGCTCTACTGGGGAAAAAAAAAAAAAAAAAACCCTCACCAAAAAATTTCACAGTGTTACCGTTTTTCATGCTCTATGCTAACAGTGGTGAGCTTCCCCTTTAATACTGTCTTTATGCCATTTACTGCAAAACAGCCTTTGTTTAGAAACTGAGTTGGTTTTTTCTGTTGTTTTTTTTTTTCAAAGAAGGTAACACGGTAACAAAACACAGCATCAAAAGCAGTCAAACTGATTTAATAACCATGATTCCAAAACAAAAAAGGTCACAGTGATGTGGTAAATAACCATATGAAGTCATACTGTCTGTTCTCTTTGATGATTTGTTGTACCAGCTTGCAATAAATCTGACCAAATCGAACCGTATCAAATGTGATCTTCCAAGTCAGAATCCAGATAACAATAAGTTAGCCAAGTCATCTTAAAGATTAGGAACCCCTCCACACTCTGAAACTTTACTGCTGTATTAAGCATAATGGATATTATCTTGGGGGAAGTGCCGCACATAAGGAATACCCTCTTTCAGTTATTGGGTTCGATTCCATCAAAAAGACATACTGGAGTGCCACCTCGGCAGTGCTTGATTTAGGCATAAATGTTGCATCAATATCTCTGGACGTCTAAGACAGAACTCCCTTTCAAACATTCATTAGTTCCATTACCAGAAATGTCATAACACATGGAAATGAATTATTGAACTGTGACTTTGCTCCATCATCCTGGTTTGTAAAGCTCTGGGAAAGACCAATGTGAGAGATCCGTCATACAACAAAATAGATCTTATGCTCACGAAGATGCTGGTTATTTATTTATTTATTATTATTATTATTATTATTATTATTATTATTATTGTTGTTGTTGTTATTATTATTACTTTTTTTTTTTTTTTTTTTAATAAACATGGAATGGGTTTGCCAGTATCATTGAGAAGCCCGCACACACACAAACACACACACACACACACACACACACACACTCTCTCACACATACACACACACAGAGGCAGCAGAGGCTACTAGCGAAAGCCTTAATCAGCAGATTGCGGGCTGCCTGTGTGCAGAGTTGTGGAATTGGGGCTATATTTTGGCCCACACAGTGTGACCAGTGAGTAATTATCACTGCAGGCACTCCTACACCCCCCCCTCTATTGATTTTAGACATGGGCAGTAGTGATGGGATCCTAATGGTTTCATTTAGGCCAATCCACATAGCCAATGATAGGCTGATACATGTACTCAACTGGGCACTTCAGCTTCACCTGAGTTGCCTTGCAATTAAACGCAATACTTTAGACAGTTTTTTCTTCCTGTAATGTATTTATGCCATGTTGTATTGACAATCATTTAAAATAGATTTGGGTGTAATTAAATAGCTCAAGCATTTTAGTCATTTTCTGAAGGATTTATTACAAAAAAGAATATATACATACATACAAAAAATGCATATGTGTATATATGTGTGTGTATGTATATATATATATATATGTGTGTGTGTGTGTGTGTATATATATATATATATGTGTGTGTGTGTGTATGTGTGTGTTTGTGTGTGTGTGTCTGTTTCATCATGTAGTTTCTTGTCCGTTACGTCATGCACTTGAAAGAGATAGATATTTTGAGGTTTGAGGTCGTCGCTGTTATTTATGTATGTGAGGGGACTAATAGCAGTAGGATTTAGCTTTGCAGCTCTGTGGTTCCTGTCATATTTAGTGAGATGTCTGTCTGCTTGCAAAGCTGAGAGGTGATTTTTCCCTCCCCTGGACTGCAGTACTGCTGCTATTGCTGCAGGTTTGACGTATGTTTCCAGGAGGGAATGGGAACTGTCCCTTCTTTGTGAGGATTAAGGTGACCTTTGTCCGATCTAATACCCTTGTTTCTACCGCAGAGGCGCTCGGTAGGACAGCGGGTATCTGAATTTGGTGTGTTCATTTTAAATTTAGTTGGCAAAGTCCTCAGGACCACTGCTTTAGATCCTCAAAACCAAGAAACATAGTCATTGCAGCACACTTGATGCTCTCTGTCTTATTAAGGATTCTTCAGTAGGTCTTTTTACTGAAATAGTGTGAATGTTTTATTAATTCAGTAATTCGGTAAAACCGACATTCCATCAATCATGACATGTAATTATGAATAGTGAGTGAAGTGTAATATAGTCCGTTTATAACACATCTTCATCACTCTCTTTATCTGGTTTTGTAGTATCTAACAGGAATCAACCACGCACATAACTGTAAACAATCTGAACTTTGGTATTTAATTGTTAACTGCCACTACACATTTGTTTGTTTATATGTTGGTTTGTAGGTTTGTTTGTTTGTTTGAATGTTTGTTATTTTAAGGACTGCAGAGTTAGTGGTTTCATACAGATCGTTTCTTGTTTCAAGGCGTGACTTCTAGGGAAATACAGAACATATACGTTAAAAAAAAACAAAAAAAAACATTTTCATACCTCGTAGGTTTTGAGCACAGACGGTTTGTATTGACTGGATTTCAAAGATAACATATAGTGTAAGAAACTTGATATTCTCCACCACCGAGGAGAGAATCCATATTTACATTTCAATTGCAGTCTTGAGTGGACCACAATGAACATTTAAATGCTTGGGTATAGCTATCATATACTCAAGGCTGGCGTGGAGCACTCTGTCTCAAGAGTCTCTGCCTCTCTCTCTCTCTGTCTCTCTCTCTGTCTCTCTCTCTGTCTATGTCTCTCTCTCTCTCTCTGTCTCTCTCTCTGTCTCTCTCTCTGTCTATGTCTCCCTTTCTCTCTGCCCTGTATTTTTCTCAGTCCATTCCAATCTTTCTCAAACTGAGAAATCAAGAGAAAGCCCATCACCATGGGTCAGATTTAGATCCTCTCCTCTTGGCAAGCTTGCAAAATGAGTTAGGCTTGTTACAACTCCAAAAGCACTTCAAAATAGTTTCCTAACAATTTAAATAAATAAATAAATAAGTAAATAAATAAATAAATTACAAAATAAACACCATTCTGGAAGATTAGTAAATTTAGATTAAATTGGTGTTCAGAGGACAGTACACAACATCTTCAGAAAGAAATTGGTTACATAAAAAACCAAAACATCTAGAAAAAGAATAAGAATTTCTCCCCCAAGGTGAAATTCCACTAGACCATTCCTGAGGTGTACCTTTACTTGTCCTACGGTCTCTCTAACTTTGCAGCAAAAAACAGAATAGTGTACAACACAAAGCATTCTGATGACCATGCTATTCTTTTGTACTCCATACAGTACTCCTCACTGCCTTTGACATGAAAAACATCTGGACATGAGTTCAGGAGCTCTGATGCTAGTATAATAACAAACTGAAATACATTAGGTTTTCTGCATGACGTATTCCCTGCCTGCTTATACATTAACAGGATTGATAGTTGCAATATGATTTTCACACCCTGCTCATACACTAGAACATGAGAAATATTCTGTTGTACAAACCGCAATGTACATCTCCTATGTTAAAGCAAAGCTATCTTTTTTGTCCTGTTTACAAGAGGAAAAGAAGGAGACAAACAGACCCCCGAGCCCACCATACACACACACACACACACACACACACTCACACACACCTCCCAGCTCCCGCTGCCCAATTTTTCCACAGGGTTATGGAAAAAACAGAGGTCTCCATGAGAGTAATTACAGTTCAGGTACTGGGCAAGAGTACAAGTGTGGTCAGCTGCCCCTCACTTATGAGTTATAGATAAAATATCACTAAACCCACAGTTTCACAGTAGCTCCCTAAACAGTATGGATCAGTGAACTGCAACATGAAGCTCTTCTTCAGAAAACTAAAGCTTTTTCTATGCCCATTAAACCAACACCATCGGGAAGAAAATTAGCTGCGTTTGCCAAATGAATGCTAAATGCACACATACAGTACATCAGCTTCACATACACACACACACACACACACTTTGGGATTCACATGTTTACTCTGTCTCGACCTATCAATTATTTCGGCTGTTCTGAAACAGCTAATGACTTCACCAGACCTTTAGCATGATAGACATACATTATTGGTCTAACTATTTGCTTTTTCCCTCCAATTAATATCAGAGCCGGAGGAGATGGACAGACGTCCGTGGAAAATAGACCTCTGACATTTTGAAGTCCTCCACAGACCAGTGTGCACCTGTCACTTTGGGAAAATAATTTTTAAAAAAAAGAAAGAAAAAAAAAAAACAACAACAACAACAACAAAAAAACCATCCAACTGCTTTTATTATTGACCTGAAATGTTGAGGTATTATCACCCATGGCTCCTCATTTTTACACAGTTAATAGCACTGATAATTGAGTTTTCTGACTCGCTTGAAACCTCAGTTTGGTAGATTGATCATTATCCACAGGTAATTACGTTAATGATGTACGCTCAGGTGTTTTTTTTTTTTAATATTATTATTATTCTCTCTCACGCGCTCTCTCTCTCTCTCTCTCTCTCTCTAAAGCACACACATTTTAATTGGCTTGCTTAGGTAATGAGCTCTAATGAATTAAGTGTGCTTCAACAAAACTTGTGTGTATTTTCATCACTTATATTTGGTCTCTCAGGTCAGAGTACATGTCATCTTCTCATCCTTTTCATCTTTCACGAAGCATTTCATTGTTCACGTCACACATTTCTTTTCTCCTATGCTGTTGCTTTTCATATGTAGAAAAGGATGGTCCAGATCCAAAGCAACGAGCGAGCACCGGATATTCTAATGATCCCGCCCAGTTCTCTCACGTGTCCTAATAATGGCTCTTTAATATTAAAAGCCCCCCCCCCCCACCCCCTGAAAAAAATCTGTGAGATTCTGTCGTTCTAAGGTCTTCAGATTAAAAATAGCTTAAAAAAAGAGTAATTACGAGTTATATAAATTCTATCACGTTCAAGTTTACGTAGTCGATGGAAAGTTTTGCTGTGCTTCTCATGTTTGAGACAGACATTTGAGTGCAGGTTCAAAGTTTAACTCTGTTCTGCCTCAGGTGCCTTTCCATTAGTGCAGAGCTGATTCCAATCAGTGCCAGATATAGTTCTCCATTAAACTCTTCAAGAGATGTTTACTAATTGAAAGGTAATACACATCACATTGCAAATAAACTTAGTTTCGACTATGGAAAGATTGCCTCCCACATGTCTACATATTCAACTGAAAATAACAATTCTTTATGAATGTTAATGTTTTTTTTTTTCTTTTGAATATTAATTCAAACAGAGCTCAGTAAGAAGTGTGTTGTTAAGTACGAAATCGTGAGCTGGATTATTTAATCAAATAGCTTAATGAGTATGCAGTCCTTCTCAGGTGCTTGTGCAAACAACACATACCCAGATATCGACAAAAACAATGCCTCGTTTCGGGTGTCTAATCTGACTCGCCAAGTGAAAATTGCACAGTAACCTACCCGTAATAATGACGCCTTGTAATTTATTGTTATTTCTACAACGCAAGTGAGGACTTATAATTGTTTGTAATTGCACAATTACAGTCTAATTGGCTTGACTTTATCAGTGTCTTCAAGAAGATGGGAAGAAATCCAGATGAACGGGGGAAAGTCATGCATCATTCATGATAGTACCTTTCCTCGCTGATTGCATTCCACCACATGTGTCATGACCAAATAGATTTCAGGGGCGGCGGGCGGCGGGTGGTTGCAGGGGTGGCAGAGGGTAGAAGGGGCAGGGGACGCAGGGGTGTAAATGGTATAACAACGCCAAGTTCTCATCAACTGAAATTAGAAAACCAAATTCGGTCAATATGAATAAAAGAGAAATGAATAAATAAGTAAAAGCTGAAAACATTGCAATTTAGAGAGAGGGGGAGAGAGAGAGACAGAGAGAGAGAGAAGCAGATATTTCTCCTTAATTACATTTCCAGCGTGCACTCTGATTTCTGTTGGGCCATGGATCAACACAGGTCGTGTTTCTATTCTACATAAATTATAGGCCAGGGAGAGAGAGGGAGAGTGCTACTGGACGATTAATCAACAGAAAGTATTGACTTGACAGAGGCAGCTCTCTCTGCAGAATTTGAAGATAATTCACTGTGTGACTATTGACATTTGGAAAATGCCGACATGCAGTGAGCTGAATTCCACTGAGGTGGCCAACAAAGATTTGTTATAGTTAATGCAGCCTTTAAAGAAGTGAATGTAGGCAAAGTTGAAATCACATTATTCATGTTTCTCTTTGATGAAGAATCTTGATGGAAATTAATGTGTCTGAATGAACTTTCAAAATGAAACACAACAGAGGTGACAATAATGTAACAGATAAAAGCGTGACATTTCCCCGACATGAAACCGTCAAAACATCAAACAAACTTTTAGATCTTTTAGAACCAAATATACTTTCATAAATATCTGCGAAACTTACATTAAAAAGGACAGCATCAGTCATTTTCAATTCACTATTAAGCTTCAGTTATTGTGGATGACAATGTTTTCAGACAGCACAAATATTTTATGAACTGAAGCAATATTCTACATGCTTTGAAGGCATTGACTGAGATTTCACACACAGACACGCACGCACGCATGCACACTCGCACACTCGCACACACTCACACACACACAATCACACACACGCATATATCACTTATCAGGAATGTCTAAAGTGAATGAGCTCCTATCAAACTTAAAGAAGAGTTAGTTTACTGTATACATTTATTATGCTTAAATGTAGCAAACGGTTCTCCATCTAATATTAAGCTGGACTATTCAAATCTACGGATAGGAGGTTGTAACATATTTGGATTGTGTTGTATTCATTAGTATTCAGCACAGAGGGCTAAAGGCACTCACCACTGTGGGCACTGACCAAGGATGCAGGGGTCAGTGAAGGGGGTAATAAGAATTTAATTGTGCAAGACAGTGAGACTTATTGGCTTATTGGCAATAAGCTTGGAGAGCTAGAGTAGCCCATGGCTGCGTTTGCCTGTATCAAACCAGAGCTGCATTTTAAACAAATCCCCATAAACAGTATAGTGTCATTTTTATGAGGGGTTTGATTTCATTTTAAATACTGTTGCCTCAATCGCTCTTCTCATTAGGTAAACTAAACTAAACTAAACTAAACTAAACTAACTAAAATAAAGTAAAATAAAATAAATAAAAGAAGACGGCAAAAAAAAAAAAAATCTGCCATGTAACGTAATACCCAAGTGTGGGATGATAACTTCGGCCTTTTGATGCTAGTCTATGAAAGACTTGTAGGGAAGGTTACAAAAGCAGTAGGAAATACACTGAATCACAGAGCAGAACCGAGGGTTTTTTTGGGTTTTTTTTTTCGTTTTTTTTTTTTTTAAGTGCCAGTTAGGCTGCACAAAAGTTCTTCTCAGTCTTGCTGAACAGTGGGAGAAAGTTATTCTGCATATTACACTGCCATTGTTTGTGAAGACCAGGGGACCAAGTTCAGATTGGTTTTTTTTAAATCCCCTGTTTTTTTGTTTGGTTTTGTTTTGTTTTGTTTCTTCTTTCCCCTTTTTTCATTGGTTTATTATCCATTCAGAGAACAAAACAAGCTATTCTGCTCTGGTATTCTGGAATGTGCAAATTCTGTCCAAAAGCCCAATACTCATTTCAGAGCCACCAATCAGAGTCAGGCGGAGGACACACCAAAGACTAGGTGTTCAGCTTGATTTGACCTTCAAGTATTTGTGTGTTCTAAACATTTGAGAGACTCTCTTTCACTCTCTCTCTCTCTCTGTCTCCCTGTCTTACTCTTTTCTGTCCTCAACATACAATAAAAGAGAAAAGAAAAGCAGCCTTTTTTTTTTTTTTTTTCGAAAGAAACGCAAGACTTCCACTTCTTCTGAATAGGTAACTTTTTGCTGTATTTGTGAGTCATAGTTTTTAAAACTTTAAGAATCGAAAGGTTTCTTTTTTTTTTTTTTGCTAGACAGATTTTTACAGCATTTTATTTATTTATTTGTTTATTCCTTTTTGGATTGAAAGTGGTGAGCAGAATGGAAATGACTACAGTAGAACTGAAGACTACAATATGAGCTAACAGGTCAGCATGTCTCACCATCCTATCAGTATTTTTGCATTAAGCTGCTGCTTTTTTCAAGTATCTACCCCGCAAAGCTTAAGGTTCACTGTCACCAATCTAATGACTCCACCGCTTGCTACTATTCACTCTCACTCTTTGTACTCCAGTACTGGTAACAATCCACCTCAAGATTTCAACTCTATGGAATCAACTATAGTAATTCTACACTAGCCTAAAACCTCTACTTTTCATCAAACTCAGTATGTATGAATTCTGTATACTTGCGTGTTTTGGTTCAGTCTGGAACAACGTTTCCTATAAATCACTAAATGTTTCTGTAACTCTGAACTCAGCGCTCTGGTTATCATGTATAATGATGTATTGCTCTTTTGCCATCAGAGTCATTTGTAACGATTATTTGGAGGACTAACCCATATCTGTAAGCCCTAATTAAAAAAAGTGTTGAAAAACTTGACAGCAAAAGGGAACAGAAAGCCGTTTTCTGTATGTTATTAATGAGACACAATCAAGCGCATCACTCATACACCTGCAGTATCTGTCTGCATAAGACCCTCAGGGGCTGTGAAAATCCAGCCTTCATCTCTTCATCCCCAAACCAATGCAGACGGATGCCTAACGGTGCAGGTGAGCCCCAGAGAGAAGCGTAACGGGTGGGGGGTGGATGGGGGTTTAGGAGGAGCCGGAGGGGGGGGGGGGGGGCTTTACGTTTATTGTAAATAAAGACATGAAAGACTCCTCTCAAGAGTGTAATACTGCCCAAGATCGGGCCACATCGACTTACATCAAAGCCAGAGAAATGTGTCAGAACCGCGGCTCCCGAAACCTTTGAGGTGAGCCCAGATCTAAATGTGTCTCTGAGCGTTATGTAGTACACACCTAAAGTTTGTTATATCAAGGTCGAAAATAAGTCATACCTGAGGCTCAGGACACGAACTTTAAGCTTTGTCTGTTTTTTTAGGGTTTTTTTTTCTTTTCATCGTTGTGTGAGAGAAGAAAGGAACGCAGCACCTGAATCCGTCTGACACGCTCGGAGTAATCGAGTCCCTGAAGAAAGTCTGTGAATGCCCTTTGACCCTCTCCTTTCTCCATGATTTATTTTCAGTGCCCGTGTTTTTAATGCAGTTTAATCTCCCCTTGGAAACCAATTGAATCTTTTTAGTTGCCCACAGCCAGGCTGACAATCATACTTAAGGAATAAGATGAGCTGTGTATGCTGGCTGTGCATCTATGGGATCACAGATGCAGCAAAACATGCAGTGGGCGGAGGGGGGGGGGGGGGGGGAGCAGTTTAATCTTGATGTGAGAGGTCAAAGGCTGAGACCATACTTTGATTAAAAAAGTTTTCCTGGCAGCTGTACTTTTGACCACTTGACTTACAATGTATGCTTTCAGCGTTATTTTATCTGACACATATTTTATGTGACGGGTGTTTTTCAAATATGATTTCATTGTGTTTCTGCTGTGGCTTTCTCAGGCATGCAGCCGGCATGATCATTTGGAAATAATGCCAAAATTCCTTGGAAATGATAAATGTTCATGTCTAACCACCAAGTGTTACTAATGGAAAAATGAAGTGTCACTTGCTTTTAACTGTGTACCTGCATGCTCTCCCGGGTCATGAAAGCTTCATTAAACTGAAACTAAGAACTTAATAAGTTTTCATCATCCATTGGCCTCATTGATCCATTAAAAGGTGACACACACACACACACAAAAAACTGTTGTACACTAAAAATCTATAGGAGTGCACTAATGTTTTAAATTAACATTAACATTGGACCATCCCCAGCTCTCCACCCGAGTTCACATTTTCACCACTGTCTTTGAACAAGCCAGCATATCCTTAATTGTCATAAAGCAAGATTTAGAGAACCCACTTGTCACTGTTTCTTAGTCGGCTCGGCAGATTTGTGCAAGGCGGCCTGATAGGTGTGAGGAATATTCTAGGCGGTGCCAGAAATATAACTCTCAGGTAACATCTCTAAGTGACCTGATAGTGGTGGATGATATCATGTGCTAACCCTACATCATGCTGTCCTTTTTTATTACAGCTGGAGGAGCAGGTTCCTCACTTTATCTGGCAAGAGTTCAAGAGTGATGCATGAGTACATGGACCAGTAGCTTTCAAGGGCTTACATCCATTTGCTGGATTATCTCTCTGAGTCCTACTTTAATGACATGGCTTAACCCAAAAGATTCTATGAGTTTGTCAGCAGACAGGATGAGGATAGCTTATATATATATATATATATATATATATATATGATTTCACTTTTTCCTTCTTTAAGCTTGAAGCCAGTCTCACAGGGTCACATGCTGAATTGTGGCATTCGCTCTGCCTCTTAGGTCTTTTGGTACATTTTACTTTACTGGAGTGGATAACAACACACCTTTTTCATCGGTGCCTCTAGAAAATTGTAGGCCAGTTGGTTTTGTCGGAGGTTCTACTGCCTCTCTCGTATTCTTGGATTTCTTATGGCCAGCACCATAACAGGTTTCAAAACACACAAACCAGGCTCGTTAACAGTGATGACAAGGTTCAGGGCAGAGCTTCCCACTCGTAGTCCACGAGATCCATGGACCATTAAGGTTATATCCCAGAATGAATGCACCTTTGTGTGTTCATCAAAGACGTGTTAATGAGAGACGCTGAAGTTTATGTGCTAGTTCTTTCCTAAAGAAAAAAAAAAAAAAAGGTGTAGCGCCCTTGGTCTCTAAACCTAGACTACAATACATTGTCATATTTCTCACCAAATACTCTCATTTTTTTTCATCTAAAAGACAAAGGCTGAGATGAAACAGATGTGATACCAAATACCAGCACAGAACATTTGGAGAATATCCTCTCCGATGCAGGGGATATGTTTGTTGTACAAAACACCTGTTTTTAATTCATGCCAGTGGCAATCATGGGTAGCAATAATTACATTAATCTGTATTAGGCGTTCTTAATTCTTCTATTTGATTCAAACCATTTTCAAAAATCAGCGCTAGTTTAGATAAAGATATACTCTATGAAGACTCATGAGGGACTGGTTTCTTTTTTAAAGTCATAAAAAGATGACAGTGATAGATGGAAATGTGGCACAAACGTAGCAATCGCCAACTCCACTGTATCAAAGAATCCTTTGAGTATATGGTGTTCTGGATTTTGGAATTGTTTCAGTTATTGTGCATATCGATTTGTTTGGTTTGCTAGTTTGTTTGTTTCTTTGTAAATGTAAAACTGGGATGCTTCTATACTGTTGTATTAAGCTATTCATGTTCTTTTACTGGAAAACTGTCAGAGCTGATATCCAGAGGCTGGTGAGACTATCTCTCCCTGTTAGTACCCTGGTTACTCTCAGTTTCATCATTTTTTTTCCCCCCATTATACTTGTTTGAATTTTATATGGTGTGTGTGTGTGTGTGTGCGCGCGTGTATGTATGTGTGTGTGTGTGTATGTGTGTGTGTGTGTGTGTGTGTGTGTGTGTGTGTGTGTGTGTGCGCGCGTTTTTGTTTGTGTGTGTGCGTAATGTGTGAAACAGAGTGAGAGAAAGACTGAGATAGAGAAAGAGAGAGACAGGAAAAGAGAGACAGAGAGGAGTGATGGAGGGAAAGAGAGGGAGAGGGAGAGACGGAGAGAGAGAGAGAGAAAGAGAGTTGAGGGCAGGCAATCTCCACAACATTAGTCTCCTTGTGGAGTGAAATCACTTCAAGAGTCAACCACTGCCCTCAAATGGTGTGTGAAAGGAGTGACAGCCTGTGTGTGTGAGGGGTGCCGGGGTGCTTCTGCAGCTCAATCCACCTAGTCTACTCCAGCTAATTACTTTGCATGCCCTATTAGACCGAAACCATCAAAAGAGATGGGGAGAAAGACAGCATCTCTCGCTTCAGTGACTCCTTCCTTATTGAGCTGTGGTTCTGCTGCTAGGGCAGCACAATTGTACAACTTTACTTAAGTCTGTGTCTGGTCTGGAAATATATCAAAAAAGGAGTTGACACTTTTAAATCAGACACTTTTAAAACTCCTCCCAACTACTACACATTGAATAGTCACATCCTTCCAAATTCATGGTTCTGTGATCTTTTAAAAAAAGGTTTGTAACGAACCTGAGGGGGACCATTTTTTCTTAACACGGCACTTCAGGTCTTTCAACAGCAGCAGTGAGAAGATAAAGATGATGATGTTGAAAGTCAAGTCTTTAAGGTGTGACACTGACAGATCTGTTCCTCTTGGGTACCTGAATACTTTGGGCTAAGAGCTTTGGGTTCGGTGTTAAGATGTGAGAAACATGTCTAACATCAGATTGGTAGATCTCAGCTTGGACGAGGAGATACTGGAAATTGTGAAAGAGAGATCCTTCCCTGTTCCGTTCATTGCACTTGAGTGTTGAAGTACTGGAAGATGTTTGCTATGGGAACATAATGATAATCATCATCATCATCATCATCATCATATGGATGTTAAACCTGTGAGGGAAGGACTACGCAGATTATCTCTTAACCGTCATTACACATCACCACTAACAGTGAAGATGGAAGACAAACCTGCTTGGCATTAAGTTTGGGGGTAATCAAGCTTTTTTTTCCTTTCTACAAGAGCAGTAGTAGGTGTGTAGAATTACTTATGCTCTGGCACCACCCCATGGTCATGGGGGTAAAATGTGTCACTGCTATACTTTTCAAAAAAAAAAAAGAAAAGAAAGAAAGAAAAGAAAAGAAAAGGAAAAAAAAACTTTGAAATTTTCGATCTGCAGAAACACCGAGTCTGACCAAGAATTTTAAAATATTAATCTTTAAAACATTCCTCCCATTTTGATCTACGTGCTAATATAATTTATGACAGCGTATTTTCCCTCACTGTTAGTTGTCTTTGACCAGCCATCTTCCTTGAGCATATTCCTGGACCATGTGTTAATAATTTGCCATGTCTTAATGGTTTTATATAATCCTGTCAATCATCCAGAAGGCTAATGACCCATAAGGGTGTGATTAAGTGATCTAAAGTGAAGATGGCAGGGGAATGTCAGTTTTGCATTTTAAATAATCTTTGTATAATTTAATATGTTCCACCAACCATTTTGTAAGGCACGAAAGCTTTTAATCCAGTCGAAGGTTCCTTAATATACAGCAAAGCAGAACGGATGCATTTCATTCAGTATCTGATAATGAGTTTTATGCAAAACTTTGTTATAGTATGTGTATGGTAGAATTATAAAACTGTGGTGCGTGGACCTTTACATCATTGATTTCATCATAGTGTTTGGTTACGTACACAAATACATGGTTTGAAACAAGAATGCTGCCAAAAAATAAAAAACAAACAAACAAACAGAAAACCTCCACAACTCAACCTAAAGCAATCAGTAGGGAAGTTAGTGAGTGTTTGAGTATCATATGGGTCTACTGAAACCAAATTCATAATGACTACTGAACATATTTGTTTAAACTATATCACATATTCTAATGATGTGACACTAGAGCCCTGGCCTATTACCCACACTTGCAGTCTCTTGGCCTTAATGAGTATAGTTTCGTGGAGGTGCATAAGGGTTTAGTATGACCCACTTCTCACTTTGTATGATCAAAGGGTGCTCAATAGCACCCCCCCAGAGCTCCCCCAATGCACCCCTCATTAGTGCACATCAAACCAGACATCTCAGAAGGACATTGCCCAAAAATGTATGCAATGTAGCAACATGAAAATGGTTAGAATCAAGGCCAATCAAAACAGGGAGAAGTTGTTACGTCCGACATGCTTGCGTGGAAACTTCATGACCTTCATCCAAAGGCACTGTTTTGTCAAGGACTACACTCTCACTTGTATATATTCCAAGGTAAGATTTTTTTTTCTTTTACTGAGGTAAGTTCATACCTCCTTTTTTGCTGAACTGTACAATGTGCTTTAGTCATGATCTTTCAGCTAGTGGAACCGTTTTTGATCGGACTAAATGACAAAAAGAAAATACGATACACGGTTTGCTGTTTCTATTTACAGCAGAATACAAGAACATCCTTTCAACGGACGCCTCAAGGCCCCCACTCATGAAATTGAGCCAGAAACATGTCAATAAAAATGTTGTAATGAATGTTGGATGTGAGTGATTAAAGTATATGTACTCTGTACAAGTCCACTATTTCCCAAACCATAATGGAATAGCAACAGAGCATACAACAATAAGAAGCATTCAGGCTAATATGAAGGTTATGACAAGACAGGAAACTGTATTGCTGAAAGATCCTTTGAATACTTGCACACCTTGAGTACAGATTTCATTTGTGTCATGGAAGTTAGGACACAGAGAACATTAGGGCTTAGGATACTTATTTGTTTATTGATTTTTTGATATTAGCATTTTTATTCGTGCAAAGCCACTTTACAAAAGCTTGGTGCCTTATCTGTGAATATCTGTTAAAAAATGTATTTGCTTGTTTGAATCTCTGAATGAGCACAGCTTCCAAATGTGTGATCTAACCTGATGATTTATCAAGCAAAACCTTTTAGAGGTTGAATGTAATTTCACGCATTTCATTCTAGCAATTTAATATAAAGCTTCTGAAGTGTGGAGGAAAACACATTCCAAAAAAGCAAAATAGAGAACGTCTACAGTGAAGGTCACTATGCAACTAATGAAGCATTATGTTGCTTAGTGTAGCCTACATCGTGATTCATAAGATTTTAAATGTCTCTGTTTTTACTGTAAATATTGCAGTGGATAAATAAAGGAAACACGGCCATCCCTCTTTTCTCACTTTGTGAATGGCAGTACATAGAGCTACTCACTGCAGACGACAGATGAAAAATTAAATCAAGCACGTGCTACAACACAGCTTCTCTCACAGTGCAGATTCCTCTGCACCAAACCCTCAAAGAGCAAATGAAGTATGGAAGTCCATTTCAAATGCTGGCACTTACTCACTCTCTAATAGGGTTACATTCACAATAGAACAGACAGCTTGAAAGCATGTAGGCCCACTCCCAAAATACACAAGTGTACAGAACACAAGCATGCAATCTTGAAAACAGCCTTATCTAAGTTTTGTATTGAAATGTATTTTTCCCCCAACAATAATCCATAATAATTAGCTTTAAATGGAAATAACAATACTAATACGAATAATAATAATAATTTATTTCTATAGCACTTTTCATACAAAGAATGCAGCTCAAATTTTGCATTTCAGCATATAACAGAAGAAAAAATAAAATAGTAATAAATAGACCACACTATGAAAAACAAAGATAAGCCACATAATCCAAAGGGCATTAAACAGGGAACATCATCTAAGGTAAAGAATAAAACAGTTTAAGGAAAAATAATTCATGGATAAAATAAACAAACCAGTTAAAAAAAGAGACCACACAATCCAAGAGGCATAAAGCAGGGAAGATCATCAAAGTCAGTGGTTCTCAGCTCCTGTCCTGGGGGCCCGCTGTGCTAAACGTCTTTATTTTAACTCAGGACCGACACACCTGATTCCACTGATCAATTAATCATCAAGCCCTTGATTAGCTCAGTTAACTGTGATAATGAGTTAGAACAGACGTGCAGGATGGTGGGCCCCCAGGCCTGGAGTTGAGAATCACTGATCTAAGTTAAAGAATAAAACAATTTAAGGAAAATTAATTAAAAGAATGGATAAAATGATTAAAAACCAGTAAAAGAAAAGAAAAGAAAATTGCTAGATTGCTGTTTAAAAATGTCCACTGATAGTTTCATATGGTATGAGGATCTTTGTCACCAGTGTGCTCATGGAGAAGAGAGAGAAGCCTAGAGCCAGTTAGTTTGCTGCCAGAATTAACTGGTTGGTTGACATCTGCAAACTGTGTGGTGGTCAGAGTCAGTGTCACCAGGAGAGCAATATGCTAACAGCGTCGTGCATTGCACAGACCCATCATGTGCAATCGCTTGTGTGAGTTTGTTCAGCATTTTTACCTATGTCTCTGTTGATAAAAAACATTAGAATCATGAGAACTTCATCCTTGCTGTGAATGTCCAGTTTATTCACTTAGCTCGGGTGATTTATGAACAACACGTGTGGATTTGTAACCCATTATTTGAATAGTAACCCATTATTTGAAAGTACATGAAGAATAAATAATGACCCCAAGTCTTATTTCCTTGTTTTTATGTGTCGTGGCACTATCCCCTGAAATATGAGAGAGAGAGAGAGAGAGAGAGAGAGAGAGAGCGTAAACGAGATTAGGTAACGTGATGTGCACTTTACGACAATTCAAATCGGAAGTTGACCAGAATGCCGGTGCCCATGAGTCCAGCGTGGACTTTTGGGTTGAGATTGTTTTGCAGGGTGACGAGTCAGTCTACATTTCAAGCTAGACGATTCCGTCAAGTATTAGCTTCTCAACGTGTAGCTCAGTACACAGGGTGCCACATAGTTAGAGGCCTTATGTCGAAACGAATGGACCCGAGATTAATGTCAACTTCATCCTCAACATTAGCAGAGAGTAAAAACATGACTCAAAGGATGGTATGGGTGGACTTGGAGGTAAGGTATTTCACAGTTATGTGTCTCGTTAGATGGTAGTGTAAAATGTAATTGCGCTATGTGGCTTGGAACTGTCATTGATGACATAATATCTAACTACACAGACATGCTAAACTATTTTTTTTTATCATTTTAGCTACGCTAATGACGGTGCTAACTTTAGTTGAACCGTTGATGCTGGCTAAGACATCTCTGGCTATTTTGGCCTGATAGTGTATTTAATTGACAGTTCGCAGCTATAATCACTAATAGCCAGCTGGGATAACATATGTCCAGCTGTTGCAGCTGGCTAACGTTTATCAATTCCCTGGTAACAAGGTTAGAGGTTAACTTGCTATCTCTAGTTTAACATCTTTTTGACACGATTTCACATGTTCTAATTTGTCTGGTAAATCCCTCCAGAATTAATTCAGGGGTTATATGTTAGCGGTCCAATAATCTAGCACTTATCTCAGATAAGGTTACAGCTAAATTAGCTGCGTTGCTAAAATGGAAGGAAAATGACTGCTACATAGTAAACTCCCTATACTTTTTATCTATTGGATCAGAGATCAGTCATATCCGCATATGTGGTTTGTATATACATGTACACGTTTTAGATTTTAAGCGCATATCTACATGCCCCAGACTACTGACAGTGTGTTAAATTGTTTGAATGATGGCTTCAGCATATGCTAAATGTTATTCTTCCCCTCCAGATGACAGGGTTGGACATTGAAAAGGATCAAATAATTGAAATGGCATGTATTATAACAGATTCTGACCTGAATATCTTGGCAGAGGTAGGTCCAATCACTTCTCTTGCATGGTTCCAGTTATTCTATTTATTGTAGAGCAAAATAAAAAAATTGTAGTTGGCAAGTAATGGGAGTACAACAGTTTAACTCTTTCAAGGTCTGTAAAGGGTAGTCTAACGTCAAGATCGTATTTTCAAGGGTCCAAATTTGATCATCAATCAGTCGGATGAACTGCTAGACAGTATGTCCGAATGGTGCAAAGAGCATCATGGCAAGGCAAGTATGGATTCATTCACTCATAATTCACTCATAATTCACAGAAGAAAATATGAAAGTTGAGGGAAAAGAATAACTTGTGGATCTTTTAATGCAGTTAAAAGATGAGTGAGGCTGTTATGCTGCTCATTTGTTCAATGGCTACACTTGGTGCTTTTATCACTGGTACAGCCTTTTCACCAGTGCAGTTCGTTCATACACACACTAAAGCAGTCTTACGTTTTTTGACTGTTTTGTTTTTTTTGTTTGTTTTTTTTTTCCCTCCAGTCAGGGTTAACTCAGGCAGTCCGGGACAGTAAGATCACTTTGCAGCAGGCCGAATATGAGTTTCTGTCTTTCATCAGACAACACACCCCACCCGGTCACTGCCCCCTCGCTGGTAAGTCAGCCTCTTTCTCAACGTTTGGTTGACCGGTGTGTGTATACCCCCCCTGCTCTAGTTCAAATAGACTTCATTCTTCTCTTCTCTTCTCTTCTCTTCTCTTCTCTTCTCTTCTCTTCTCTTCTCTTCTCTTCTCCTCTCTTCTCTTCTCTTCTCTACTCGTAGGAAACTCTGTTCATGCAGATAAGAAGTTCCTGGATAAGTATATGCCACAGTTTATGCGTCACCTCCACTACCGTATCATAGACGTCAGCACGATCAAAGAGCTGTGCAGGTATGTGAAGTGCTTCCTCAGTGGCTGATGGGATGGAATAGTTTCCTGTAGCTTTTTATCTGATGATTTTTAGTGACCTCTGTTTCCACACTGTGTGTGTGCCTGAGTCTTTGTCTTATGTGGTCTGTTAAGCTCAGAACACGACACCCCTGGAATGTTCAGTGAATGCTGCTGTTTTTTTTTTTCTTTTCTTTTCTTTTCTTTTCTTTTCTTTTCTTTTCTTTTCTATATGGGCATGTCCCAGCTGTCTTGGGTCTGAGAGTCAGCTTTGGATTTATATTATGAGCCTTTTTGTTAATATAATGAGCCAATATATTAAACATTTTCTTATAGCACTTGTTATTACAGTCCGTACAATGTAATCAGTCATTTTCACATTACTGACAATATTTTCAGTGTACTTCCTAGGTTAGACTTGAGTTGTCCTGTCTCTGTGCAGAAATGATTTTGTTAAGCAGAAAGCTGGTCATAAGTGTAAAAGGTTGATTGATTTGTATGATTTTCATTTTCTGCTTAGACGGTGGTTTCCAGAGGAGTACAAACTAGCACCTCAGAAAAAAGCTTCACACAGGTTAGTCAGCCCATTAGTCTTACCAGAGTTCCTCTTACCGTGCTGATGAATTTTTATGTCTTTCCATGACAGTTTTCATTAACTGCTGTAACCACATGAGCGAATTTATGTTTACGCAGTCAATACCTAAATGCTATCGAGTGAGACACCGCCGATCCTCAGAGTCGTTTCTAATTGCTTTTTAAAATATAAGCGCATGGTTCAGACCTGTTCTTTACTCTTGATGCAAAAGTCAGTGAAATCCGTGAGTAATGAAATGAATGAAGGGAGAGAAGAAAGAAAAGGGGTAAAACGTCACTGGTCTGGGCTATAAATGCGTGCTTGTATAGTAGTTCATCACATTACTGAATCAACACTCTGAGGAGTAAAATATAGAAGTGGTTAGGTTGAACATATTTGGATGTACTCCTTGTTGGAGTGTGAATTTTTTTACTGAACAGCTTAGAAAAACAGGTAAGCACTTTTGGGCTTATTACAAAAATCTTTGGGACACTTAATCATTATAGTATTGAGTGAAAAGAAAAAATGATATTGAAGCAGTTCACACTCTCACACAGTGCTGAAAAAAAAATGTTTTGAAGGCTAGACTGAGTTGTTCCATCTCTGAACGGAGCATTAGCATGTAAAATAAATGAAAATGATTGGTTTCAACGCTCTACTTCACTCCTGTTTGGATCAAGTGGCATTTGAAATTGCTGGCTCGAGAGTCATGAGTGTGGGGTTTTGTCTCTTTTGAGAAAGTTGCCAAAGGCCCCATTCATTCTCCTTCCTTTGGAGCAAGTGTAAAAATGTAATGTGATTAAGTTATTTGGCGTCTGGAAGTTATTTGATGATTCTTTTTCTCTCTCTCTCTCTCTCTCTTCAGAGCTTTGGATGACATACAGGAGAGCATAAAAGAACTGCAGTTTTATAGAGCAAACGTTTTCAAAGCACCGACGGAGGAAAAAAAAAGAAAGATAGTAGAAAACGGAGATAGTGTCAAGCCTTTGATTTAAAAATCTGACGCGTGCTGTAGCCAGCGTGGAGCTTTTTGAGAGAAGGTCATCTTTAATGTAACTGTAATGTGCACAGTCAGCCTGAATCCTTCAATTCTCAGCTATTATGTGCAACATCTCCAAACACCGATGCTCTGTATTTAAGAGAACCCCCCCAACCCCCCCCCCCCCCCCCCCCCCCCCCCCGTTAGACTAGAATTTTAGTTTTCAAATTCAAATCATCAAATGCTGTTGCTTGTACGTCTACTTGAACTGAGAAATTTAAAGTTAAAGTTAGGTTTACTTGAAAGGCTGATGCCTTTACCCCATGTGTTTCACTCTGAAAGCAAACAAAAAAAATATTATTTTTGCCTGTGAGTGTAACTGAGATTTGTTTGAATAGCACTATTTTTTCGAATGACCCTGTATTATTTTACCTGTTTTGGAATAAAAAAATATGGTCATTCTGAGAAAAATTCTTTTTTAGTTGCATTGACTTCTTTATTGTGTATACGCAATGCTCAGCTTACTCACATTGCTATAAAGACACCCCAGCAGTAGATGGCAGTAGAGTTCTGTTTTGGAGAGGTGAACTCTACAGACTGACTTTGAAATATGTGCTGAGATATCGGTAATGTGTTCTTCGTGGATATTTTCCTCTCTGCAACCATTTAGATTAGTTTAGAGATTACTATATAGATCCGTTACTTCCGGTCACAGATATTTGTCCGACACACAATATAATGTCACAAACAAATGGAAAATGTATGATAATTACTGTAATGATTCATTTGAATATGTGTGCCTTCATTTCTCTATTTGGTGAATTTTAATAAATTTACATTTACATGTATCTATTCATTTTCTGTTAGTGTTCCTTAATTTCCAGTGTGGGCTTCGGCTCCAAATTGTGTCCCTGGCTTTTAATGTGACCAGTTAGATTTTACTAAACGCTCCCACAAGTGTACAAACACCAGGGACAAGGTTGGACCATAAACTTATGTCACTCCAGTTTTACTCGTTAATATTTTAAACATTCAATATTTTGATCCTTTTATACAATGAACTTTATTATTTTCTCAAGACTCTGAAACGGACTCTTGATCAGTGTACTGTACTCTACAGTATGATTCATCATTTTGCCATCTGATTTATACTATCCAAGACAGATTGCATGTTCTTATGTATTTGCACCAAACCAATCTGCAACGGTGTCTGCATAGCCTTTGCTTTATTTTGTGTCCTGAATGGACTTGTTCAGAGTATATGTGTATCCTCTACTTCACTTCACACTTGCATCTGTTTAGGGAAGGGGGGCTGGGGGGAGTTTGGGGGGCACACCTCTTCCTCTAGGATAACCCTGATAACCGACAGCATGTTAAGTAGGATAATGTGGCTATCTGACAAATCCCAGAACCAGACTCTTGCGGCTACCTTACCTCCCCACCAGGTCAAATCGAAAAAAGGACGGCATCTAGCAGAGTCGACACAGTACGGAAGTTAAATCAAGTCTTCTTCGAAACTTTTGCTGAGACCTTGAGACAGTTCTTTTGAGTTCACTTCAAAGTGAACGGACATGTAAAACTTCTGCTCCCTGCCTGTCAAATATTCGGCCTCAGTCCGGTCATGTCTCCCCAAGTTACAGCTGCCTCTTTTAATGGGAGACGGATGAATGTAAAATCAATCTCTGCTACAGCCTGAGGGCCTACTTCAGGGTCAACAGACGGATTGCTCAGCAAAACTCTGCTAGATCTGAGGGAACACAGGGTTTCTATTGGAGATGATTATCTGTTAAATGGATCTTTTGACTATGCAAAGACCTCAAGCGGACAGGCAGAGCACCTTTTTGAAAAATGTGGAAAGGGAAGAAAATGAAAATTGAAAAAATGAAAAATTAGTGACATATAGTCGCCACGTTGCTGAATCATCTTTTCTTACCCACAAACGTTTCCCCCGGAGCTCGCCCCAAAGATGTTATCCTTCGACGGATACCCGGCGCAGGAAAGATTTTAATACTCATTTAAAAGACTACGCTGTTACTGTGTGACATTTCTTGAAATTAGTAGAGAATTACTTTAATTCAGTTTAATTCATGCTGAGCAGAGTGAATGTAAACATTTTTTATATACTGTAATAATAGACTTATAAAATAGTAGCTTTATAATAGAAACACTGACAGCTCTATGTACCATGAAATAGTATCTTCATGCTGATTAAAGCATTCACTGCAAACCAAATGAACTCTGGTTCGCCACAAAGACTTAAAAAAAATTCAAAAGAATAATTAAGAACATGGGAATAGATATGCGCACGTTAAATTGGGGAGTAAAGCCAACAAAAGCAGCCTTATGGGGTAAAAGTTATCAGTAACTTTCTCATGCCTGTTAATTTTGTGGTCACAGACAGTTACTGCCTGTTGAGGGAGACAAAACCCTCCTTTCCAGTGAGGTCACAAGTGAAGCAGTTCAATGCAGGTACAACCACACTCAACACTTGTTTTAAACTCTCAAGACAGATGACATCAAATCTGCTCATAGATGGAAGTGTGTGTGTGTGTGTGTGTGTGTGTGTGTGTGTGTGTGTGTGTGTAAAACAGCTGACTAGGGCTATATTTTAGTGATTCTCATCTGCCACCATGATTTTCACATGGGATAAAACAAGCACTGAGCTAAAAAATAAATAAAAATTGCATGCCAGTTTCATCAGTATGGTCCATAAGTCATAAATCCTAACCTCATATGGATCATACTGACTGGCTGAATACAATTTTTGAACAATGGTAGAGAACAGAAGAGAGTGGCAAAATGCACAAATAGCACGAAAATTACCAGAGTGTTATTCAACTGACAATTTTTTTTTCCTTTCAAGTGTGTAGATACACACTCATAGAACATTTGTGTCTTCATTACCAAAGGCTGACTAGGAAACATCTGAGTACATGCTGATATGTTTGAGGCTGGATTGATCCACCAAGCTCAACAAACAAGAGCACAGATAATCACTGTCAAGGCCTTTTCTGTAATCCATTACACATGCCAGAATACTTGCATTCATGAAAGGTTCATTAAAAAATACCCACTGACAAACACACGACATTTTATGTTAATTGCATTACACACTAATTATCAGGAGTGTAACAGAGTGGTGTGACAACAATATAGTGTTAGCGGAAATGTACGTTCATAATTGTGAATACGCATTCGATTATGAAAAATTACAAACGCACAATTAAAAAGAGCATGTGTATGACACAACACTGGTGTGCTGAGAACACTGGCGTCCTTGTTATTGTCTGTTGTGTTTGGCCAGACATCTGCTACATTGTTCTCTGGACAGTAGAGTCAGCATAAATAAAGCATTGATCTGTGTTCAGTCATTTATATCCCTAGATGATAGCACAGAATACCAAGGATCTAAGGTTTCGATTAAGTCCAATTCCAAAAAGGTATCCATGGCATGTGTCAGAGGAGGTTGTGCTATGAATACAATGTGTTTTGATAACCTTCCACATGCGCACACACGCACACACACACACACACACACACAGGAGAGAAGCCTCTGTCCTCTGTCCAGTTGGCTACAAATGAAATTGGGATGTACCGGAGCCATATCTTTCTCTGTGCAAATGCCTTTGCACCTGTTGTAAGGTAATGAAATAGCTGCTATGGGTACTAACCGTATGGCTTTCTGGTAAGTCACTGTAACTCAACATAAACAATGGACATCTATGTGCAATTCTTATCGTGAGATTTACATGGGACCTTTGACCTTGTACAGTCTGTTTGACAATAACAACATAGGCCTTCCACAACTTGTGCATTATCCAGAATGTTACCTTATTGTCATCATATGTGCCATGTAATATGGTAATGTCCTGTGTGTGACCGCATGTGGAACTCATAAGATCTCTTATCTCTATCTATATTATACTTATTTTGTCCTGCAATTCTTTCTGGCAGAAGGATTTCCTACACAAGCTAAGATAAATTTGTTTTCTTTTGTTTCATGCTACTGTTTCTTGCAACGTCTGGTCGACTTAATCTTTCCAAATGTACACATGCTGGCAAAACCCAAATAATTACAGACCAAACTCCACAAGGGTGTCACACTAAAGTCTGCGAGAGCTGTCACAGTAGCTCAGGTCTTTTCAGAAATCACGGTGTCCGTCAAAGTTGGCAGAAGAACGGATGTCATTCATCTGTCTGCCAGGGCATGCATGCGCAGTCCTGTTTTGTCATTTGTGAAGCAGCTGATGTCAGATATTCTATATTAAGCATTTATAACGGAATGTTGATGGACAACCCTGAGTCCTGAAATACAAGTGAATACAGGATAAAACAGTCTACATCCACATCTTTCAGTGTATTGGGTTAGGGGAAAGAATGCCGGGTTATTGCTACCATATCCTAACAATTGCATGATGTAAACTATTGGTATAATTATTCAATTCTACATCAAAGACATCACCTCAATTGTTTTGCGAAAACACTGTTAAACCACTATTAAACCACTTAACATGCACTGCTTTTGAGAAGTGCTGTTATTTTTCTCATTTCATGTGAAAACATTCATTAGTAATTAATTATGATAGTGGATAGATCAAATACAGCTGGGATTTAACACAAATGGGCTCATATGGACTCCATAGATAGTCTCAAGAATATTAAGACACATGGTCATACTTGGGAAACATACCTTTCATCTGTTTACCTTGAATTCAAAAAAATATTTTAATTGAACTGCTAATTTAATTGGCTAAATATTCTAAATGGAAAAGCAGAACGCGAAAATTATTGATCTTCTTAGCAGCCAATACACAATCGTTTGTAAGTAAGCATGCAGAGGACCAGTAGTGAAGGTAAACAATGATTCCTTTATGTATAGTTATTGAGAATTACAGTCAACCAATGAACAAACCAAATGGAGTATTGATTTATTGCTCAGGGAATGAAATAAATGAGAAAAATAAAATATATTGTCAGAGTAAGGAGAAAACTGTTCTAATGTCCATTGAATTGACTCTTAAAATCTTTTGTCACCTGTGACTGGTTTGTCCAACAGTGTCTGTTATTCGTGGGCTTTTCTTTGTTGTTATCGGTGTTGTTAATAGTTCCCGTAAGACTGTGAATTATGCTATTCAGAATTTTTTTTTCTCTTTAATGTGGTTCTTTTCCTTTGTTTCCTTTTTTGGTCTCGGTATACCATGATATTAAATGTGTGATTTTGTCTAAGTGAACAACTTCAAAAGGATAACATCTCTTTAAACTACAGATTACGCAGCATAAATAATTATTCAAGAATAAACACACACTCCATAGGGGAATGGAAATAGGTTAAATCTAAGAGCATAACCTAACCAGTAAGTACAACAGAAGAACAAAGCCTTAGGGTCTCAGTTCTCATCTTCAAAGTATCAAATTTTGTCACATCGGTTGACATGCTTTGCTCACTGAGTTTAGCGAGACAGTCTCAGAGCAGACAATGATTACCCCCGGTTTCATCATCAATCCAATTTCCCTTAAGTTCTTGGACACAATAAAAAGTCTGAAAAACAGTGGTAAATACATATTGAAAGGAGGGGGAAGAAGGACAGTTTGCTGAGAAGCGTTTGTGATCAGCAAACACATGTACTTTAAGATGAGAAGTAACATGCCGCATGCTGGAAAAAAGTAGCTGATTCCTGCATAGAAATGAACAAGATACCCTGAGTTTTCTCAAGTCCATGTATTTCAGGCCTGAAAGGTACGAAGTCACCCAAATGCTAAATCACAAAAAACTAATGATAGACAAAATGATTATGTTGCATACCTACAAAGACCAGCCATTTTCATGTGTAATAGGTTTTATTAAGTCAGACCACAATGCATCACTAAAAGAATTAATGAGGAAAGACAGCCAGTTCATGAAAAAAACCCATTAAGTCACAGTTGAAAAGGTTCAAAGTGACCATAGTACAATTAAAAGAGACATGTGTCATCGTTCATCTGACAAGGGTGGCATGAAATTCAAAGGCTGATTCAATTTTAATGCCAGAACAATGTTCTCTTGGATTTTCAGAGTCACATTTTTGTTCAGAAACATTCTTTGAAGGTCAGTAGCACCTTCCTTTAACAGAGTTATCAACCATGTGTATAGTGTGTGTTCAGCAGACAGTGAACATGCCACAGCACACTGGCTACAAGATCGCAAAAGGTCTAAAGGTCAACTCCACAGGAAAACAAAAGGTGAGTGTTTGAAATACACGTGGATATACTGGGTAAATTGCTTGCCTTTAGGTAGATAAAATTATATAAATTTGCTTGATTGTGCTTTTTTTCTAATTTGACAGTAAAGAGTTCATATTAGTGATGGTGCAAAGAAAATCATTCAAATGTGAAGCATCTAAATTTTGTGTATTTAAAATGTAATTCATGTGCCACCAAAGTCCTTACACTATAGAGAGAGAGAGAGAGAGAGAGAGAGAGAGAGAGAGAGAGAGAGAAATGACCTGAGGGAGGTTTTGACTAACTCAAACATTTGCTCTATTATGGGGAAATGTTTTCTCTGTATTGTGCCATATTTCTCAAGTCCTGTCCACAGCACACACACACACACACACACACACGCATAACAGTACAATTCTGTACTGTCACAGGACCAACACATTCGATTGGTTCACTAAAGTGTTACCATTAGCTGTCACAGAGAATCAGACCAGTTAATACCGAGTTAGAGCAAACACACGCTTTCCATCGGATCTCCAAGATCAAAAACTCTGCCCAGGCTCACAGTGCACTTACATTTCTACCTTTTCAATAAAAAAGGTTCAGAAGTGTGGACCAGGATCTTCACAACAACAAAGACGTCTCACTCAACTCCGACTCAGTTACCGCCCATTACCAGTGCCTGTGTCTTAAGATGGTCTGTTAAGGTTTGTTTAGATCAACAATCTAGACAAAAAAAAAAAAAGAAGCTACACATCTTCATGTGAGCCCAAGATGGCACACGCTCTCTCAGTCTTTGCTTCTCTGCGGACCGTCAGAAATATTACACCCGATTGATTTTGCAGACAGGAGGGTTCCAGCCGAGGAAAGTTCATCCTGAATAATGGGCAGAGGAGTTGACTGGGCTGCATACCAACAAGGAGGCAAGACGTGAAGTGCTGATGCCATTTTTCCGTTCACAGGGGGTTGTCTCATCTTATAAGTGACCTTATGGATTGAATATTGACATATATTTTCATCCAGCAAAAAAAAAAAAAAAAAAAACAGACTGCAAGGGTGAAAAGCAATAGAATAGAAATTGGCCGTCTGGTTCAAGTTCAGCCTCTGCATCCAAAGCTGTTGGCAAGCCCGAGAAAGAGCATGGCGTGTAAGAAAGAGAAAAAAGAAAAGCAAAAAAAAAAACGAAAAAAGAAATTGCCTTGCATGTCTGTGATGGCACTCTTCAAGACTTGTGAGGTTGTGAATTATGCATGGGTAGGCAAACAGAGACAGGATGTCAGTCTAGAGCATCAACACACGAGGAACTGAACAGGGAGAGACGCGCACTGGACGAACCGGGTGACAGAGAAGGCAGTTCCGCCAACCGCTTTGACACCAAATGTCATCTGCGAAACGGTGAGGATGAGGGCGACGGAGAATACGTTCTCAGGTCAGCCGTCCACTCCTTGCAGATCTTCAGCTTGTGAAGTTCTGCTCTGGGAAACTGCTTGTCACGCACACAGTCATAAGCCAAATGATTTGTCAAAAATCCTGAGATCTAAAGATCTTTCTGCAAAGCGTTGTTTTCTGTTTTTGAATATATCAAAGACATTCTTAGAACGGTTCAACTAATTGCATCAGCTGCAGGAAAAGTATTTACGTACAGCAACAAATTCGCATCGATTTTTTTTCTTTTTTTCACTCCCTTCCTTTGGTAGAATGTGCTCATGCATTCAGTCCATACAATGACAATCAAACATTTTCCTCAGCGTGTGAGCCTAGAATACGGGGCTCTTGTGAAAATTGTTAAAATTGCCCCAGTCGACTCGACGCAGCTTGGCTCCGGGCCCTGTGTGATCAATAATCGATGTTGTGAGTTGCTGACCGAAGATTGCTCTGCCCAAACAATAGGGCCTTTGCATTTCACCGCCTTTACTGAGCCCTTAATTTCGCTTTCCACTCTGAATGAATGAAATGTCAGATATTTTTAGACCTACTTGTGTTGGTGGCTCAAGTAGAGCTCAGACTGTGTGAGATTCAAAGCACAGAGCACAGAATTCTTCCCTCCCTCTCTCTCTCTCTCTCTCTCTCTCTCTCTCTTTCTCTCTCTCTCTCTCTCTCTCTCTCTCTCGCTCTCTCTCTCTTTCTCTCTCTCTTTCTCTCTCTCTCTCTCTCTCTCTCTCTCTCTTTCTCTCTCTCTCTCTCTCTCTCTTTTGTCTAAACGTACAAATAAGCCTTTGGGTGTGTTTTTGCTCACAGTGTCACTGTATTGGCGAACAGTTTTTCCAGCTATTTTTCTTGCCATTGTGTAACAAGGCCCATGCACGCGAGTGATCAAAATTTTTTTATTATTTATTTATTTATTTTCTCCAAAGTCTTCATTTCTGATTAAAATTCAATAAAGCATGCATAAAATATGATTTATGGGAACTCAAACTGAATACATGGTGTTTATTCTCTCTCTCTCTCTCTCTCTCTCTCTCTCTCTCTCATATCTTAGTGAGATGCAGGTGTCTAGGCTGCACTGACTCTCATCAGAAATCTGTAGGTTTGTGTGCCCTTCACACACATAATTGGGTCAATTTTTCTGACCATCTTCTTTAGCCCATTTGTCTTTGAGGGACAATTGCTCCCTGTCAGTACCTATTCCAGAGCACAATTACAGTGTCATAGCACTTGAATTAGGTTTTGGATGGATGTTATGGCATTCAGACCAAAGTGACTACATTTTATGTCATACACGGCAAATCCACCATTGTTTAACCGTGAAAGTGCTTGTATTGACCTAAACTAGACCAGAGTGAAATAAACTCTGAGAGTGTGTAAACTGCCCCATAATGGACCAATGGATGTATACAGAGTTCTGGTTAACAATGGTTTTAAGCAAACAACCGCACAAACTGTGGCATTTATCAAATAAATCTGTGCTATATCTGTCCTGCACTAGAATATGGTCTTATTTACACTCTTCATACTGCAAGTAGATGAACTTATGTGCTTTAATATCTGGTCTCTTTTCTGCTGTGTGTCCCTCCGCTGCCTAGAATGAAGCAGTGTTGAGAAAGCAATGGTTTCAAGGTGACCGCTCTTATTTCGCAGCCAGTGGAGCTGCTGCATGTTAGAAGACAGATCGTTTTCAGTGTTAGAGAAACCTGCATCATCACCAAGCCAACCGAGCTTTTCACGACAACTGCCTGTCCAACGTCAGTCAGCCCAAAGGACATGTGTGGATGCGTGCACATACTGGGTTTTTTCAAGTGCTAATGTAAATTCGGACCACACATCATTGAGTACTAATAATCATACAAGGATTTAAACTCTAAACATTTCAGTTCGTACCTATGAAAAAGAACACAGTAACATGTTCAAATGGACAACATTCTAAACTGTGTAGTATCTGTGTAGCTCACCCATGTTAACACAGGCAAAACAGTGGACATTTTTAAACTTATTCTTTTTGTCCCTTTCTCCATAAATATCCAAAATCTGGTACTCCATGTGTTTTTACACCTTATACTTGAACAAAAAAAAACTGTATTAGATTTGTGCTTTAAGAGGATCACAAGAAAGTGAGACAAAACGTTAATGATATAGACACATTTGCTTTTGATATTTTGTGGCAGTGGACTCTACTGCTGTTGGTTGAGTTCAGCATATAATTGTATTATTATACCACATAAAATTATACCAAAGGAGAGAAGTTTTAGCCAATTTGTTTATATCCACTTAATCATGAAGTCAGAATCACAAGTCACCAAATAAAGGACATTCATTAACATTCATATTAAATCTTAAAGGTTTTCTGCTGTTGTTGTTGTTGTTATTGTTCATAAACAAGGAGCCCAAAAAAGGCTCAGATTACTAAGATCTGGCCTATTCGACACATATTTTTTAAAAGTGGTCGGTGTCGAGAATAAGGCTGAAGCCTGTGCGGAATGAAAGGCACACTGGTGGCAGTGAAGTGGAAATGAAAGGTGTTGCCAGCAACGCAGTGGAAAATTGGATTTTTGAAATGTATTTATTTATTTATATATTTATTTATTTGAGAAAACTGCAGCTGGGCAGCCAGCAGTTAGGAAGTATAACCCAAAAGAGGAAGCCAGAGTTCAGAAGCATCACTGAAACTTTAGTACAGTTGCAGAAGAAATAACTGGAACCAGGTACAGATACAAAGGTACATTTGAAGGTTGGCTACTTCAGAATCCTGAGTGATGCAGCAAGGGGAGAGAATTTCGGATGTCTAGACAGGTTTTAAACCCTTGTCCATAATGCTGCTGTGCCTGCGAAAAAGGCTCCTTAACCCAGGCTCGGATCAGCAGTGGACAGTTTTTCCACGGCTGAGCATCGTGACTTAGAACAAAGAAGTGGGCTGGTGACTTGATAATTACGTTTCTACTGAAGTACTAAATTAACTGGGACCTGTTCAACTGACCCATGATGCGTCAGTCAGCTCTTAATGGGAACGGCCTCACGTGCCTGTTTCCTGTTTAAAGTGCCACAAAAAAAAAAAATCTGCCTATAATTGACTGTTCAAATTAAGAACAGTTCAAGTTATCTGATGGCACATCATGTTTCAAATAAGGCATGCGAGTGATTTTCCTGTTCTTGGTTCAAAAGAAGAAGAAGAAGCATACATCAGAAAAAAAAAATAAAAAACAGCTTCAGTCAAACTCCGAACACTGAGCATTTTCAAACCGATAAGATCTGAAGTGCTTCCTTTGAACTGTTCATTAGTGGGATTAGCGGGTGATGTTTTTAAGTGGATTTTGTTGTAACCAGGTTGTCAAATTTTAATTTGGTTCATGTACTGTTCTGAAGACTTTATCTGTAGAAAAAGTTGGTCCTGCAGTATGTTCAGTGTCACAATCCTGCTGTTAATAAAATAAATAAATAAACAATGGTGTAATATTAAAACAATGGATGGTGTATTCTCCTGCTGATGACATCAGGATAGCAGGACTCTCAGAAGCAAAGGTTTCCAGAACCATTATCCAGTCAGCAGCTAACTGCAAAATGTTCCATAGACCCAAAATAGACTGGAAACCTCTACTCACTTTATGCTTATCTTCTGTGAGCTTTAAGCGTTAAAGAACATTGGTATAATATTCATACAAATGTGATGCAGAGTCCCTTAATGGATTCACAGAGGGTTAGGAGTTATTTTTATGGTAAATCTGGGTCAAGGATTTGCAATGGGTTATTGTCCTCTTTAGCCATCTCCTTTGATCTGCTACTGTGTTGTCCCAGAATCTCCAGTAATGACATAACGGGGCAAGATTCTTTTTGTGACACTTTTACGAAACTCTTGTGTCTTGTTTGAATGTTTTGTCATTAATGAGTTAGTGTGTCAAAAAAATATGTTTTATTTATGAAATACATTCAGCTTCCATTGAATGTCTAAATGAGTGCGTCCCACTCTCATGGTGTAAATAGAATTCGTATCGGATAAGTAGAGGAGACTCTGAGAGAGACAAACATGATGAATTGCCCGGTGAATTTCACGGTAAATTAACATCCCACGTTAATCCGCTGAATCATCAAACACTGAATTCCTTCGTTTACTCTCTCGTGGTGAAAGGTGATGGAGAGTTTACTCGTGGATTTTATGTTATAAAGCTCAGTTTCAGTTGGAGTATTCTCCATGCTGAGTTTCTTCAGTGCAACTGCTTTGCAATATAACAATATATATATGCTATGCAATGTTGATGTATGAACAAACATGTGTATAAACACATATTATTACCTTCCTTAGTCATAGAAAAACACAAAAATCATAGAAAATAGCAATTATATGTAGTACTGGAAATAGTGGTAGTGGTTGCAGTCGCTGAAGTAATGTTGACAGGGTAGTTGTTGTTGTTGTTTTTATGATACTTACCAGTAGGATGAAGCTTTTAATTAGGTTAGCAAAAATAGTAGCTTGGTTGCTGTTCTTGCTGAAGTTGTCGTTTGAACTAACTCATGGGCTGAGTCCACAGTGGCATTTCAGCATTAACCAGTGGATTTGTAAAGGACACATTACCTCTGCAGGAACATTGCCTGACTAAATCTATTTTGCTGCTAGAAGCAGTTTGTGGTTCTGGTGAAAGCTTGGACAAACTAGCTCCATTAACTGCTATAATAATCAATAGGATCTGTAGTTCCATAAAAAATAGTGCTGGTATGCACCTTGTGCGCGCTGAGTTAGTCATGCATACTTCGATATTTGTAATGTTTTTCTTGAAAAATATGATGCAAATTCTTGACACTAGGGAGAAAGATTGTTAGAAGCAAAAAGTGGCCTTGACTCATCCTACATCTGACTTTATTCAAATTTTTTATACTTTTATACTTTTAACTTCTCGTGGTTGACCTGAAGTTCATTTGTTTTGTTTTATCTGCAAAATTGCAATGCAATGACCTACACATTCTGGAGAATGTTAAGTACCCAATTTGACAAAGGTGTTGTTTTGAAAATAATTTAATTAGAGACCATATTTCACACAGAAAATTGTATTATTCTCAAGCTTTGAATAATGTATTCAGAGCATTGTAAATCAGCATAATTGGTTCATGCTTCAAATAAGCACAGAGCTCTCTTCTGAGTCTTGTTTGTTGCAGTCAACAGGAAAGTTACCCTCTCTCTCTCTCTCTCCCTCTCTCTCTCTCTCTTTCTCTCTCCCTTTCTTTCTTTTTCACACCAGACAACATCAGTTTGGTGGCAACATTTAAACCATAGCTTTTATACATATAGCAGGCAACAACACTGACGTGTAAGCAAACAGATTTTTCAAAGAAATGTGTGATCAATTAACATTTTTTTAAACATATTCAAAGTGAGGGTATCATCACTCATTAAGTCAGTGAAACAATCAACATGAGAATTGGATATTCTCGTTCTGGCTCCAGATATGTTAAATAGTTGGGTTTGAACACCAGACACTTCAACGCCAACATCATTTGCAAGTCTAATGATTTTGGCAGTTAGAACTATGGCAGTATTTAATGAATTTAAATAACCCACTTAAAATTATGACACGTATGTGCTGAAAGATTGATGTAACCATCATTCTTGGTAATATAATCTTGGATTTCTCCCCCCGGTTGCCCCTCTGACCTCACACATGAAAATTTTAATATAATAAGGGACAAGCTGGTGGAATTTTCAAATATAGCTTCTTTTCTGTTCATGCCAAGTTCAGAAAACATCAGAGGTTCTCATAAACAAAAACTATTTCTAATGTAATAATTTCTCAAGGTTAATCAGTGCAAAACCTGTTTTGACACTTCAGAATAATCCCTGGCCAAATCCTCGCTTGTTTTCTTTGCAAATGAGTGTCTGCCCCATGTTTATCCATAGACAGAGCAGAGAATTGAGTTTCCAGTTATAATGATGTGTTGTAAAATGAGTAGATTATTCCTGTTATATTCCCAGTATGACTGAAGATGGGATGAAAATGGAAATCTTCAGATGAGTCAAAATTAATATTCACTCTACATTAGTAAAGGTGATGTCCCGACTGAATCATAATGTCTGCTCCAACAGACACTCTCTGCCTTTGTTTCGTTAAACTTTAATAGCACATTATCTCACCTGGATGTACTTGTGCACTGCAGTACCACCCCCCCTTCCCCCCCCTCTCTCTCTCTCTCTCTCTCTCTCTCTCTTTCTTGCTCCCTCTGTCTCTCTCTTTGTCTACTGTCTATTAGGTATATTGTAACTACTGTGAAAGCTACATATATAACTCTACCGTAGAGGAAATACAGGTTAGATACATCTATGCTGTGTCTGACTGGCAGTTTGCAGATGATTGACATATCTTGAGATTCTGACCACAAAAGTCTGGGACATGTTTTCATCAGCTGGATTGTTATCAACGGAATTTTATCCAGGTTCTCGGAAAAAGCCAAAACAAAAAAACGCTAGAGGCCTGTGCTTCTATCATGGCTTTGGGATTGTCGTATTTGAAAATGTTCAAATGATATTGCCACTTCACAAATTTAGAACATATTCAGTTTGTATATGTAATTTTACGGTTTGATATTTAATATGAATATCTGGCTTTTATAAAAAAAAAAAAAAGAAATTCTGGATGTAACTTTGCTGTGTGGTTGGAGCATCAGTTCCTTTTTATAGAAACATGCCTTTTCCTAGGGAATGTGTCTCTGGTGCTTATCAGTGTCAGACCTCCTGTGGATATAGCATTGTTGGTGTTCGATGGTCTGTGTCCAACACATCTGTCCCCTCCAGAGACAGATGTATAGATGAAATGAGATTCTTCTCATACTTTCCCTCTTTGTGTGTGTGTGTGTGTGTGTGTGTGTGTGTGTGTGTGTGTGTGTGCGTGTCTGTGTGTGTGTGTGTGATAACACTTATGACTTATGTTCTCATGAGACATAAAGTGAATTGTGCTATGAAGTAAACTTCTCTCTGCAGACAACAGATGCTACAATAGCAACAGAACTACCCTTGAGGTCCAGATTTACATAATGTGCTTTACTTCTCCCCTCAGAAAATCTTGTTTATGATAAGACAGAATTGTTTTGAGGAGCATATTTTCAGTATTTTGGCTGAGGGGATATATATGAAAAAGTATTAGAGAGATGATCTGGAATTGACCTCCATATCATTGTCTGGTGTCTATTCTACTCACATGGGTCTTCACTCCCTCCCTGTCCAAATTAAGCTTAGGCTGTAAACTTCAGTGGGTGTAAGCAGTTCTAGCCAACCTGAACTTTATGACTTTTTTGAATTTTTGGTCTCATGTCGATTTTGCTCTTATTATATTTTGATTTATGTGCCATTATGTTGTTCAATACTTAGCTTTGTTCAGTTTTTACCACGTTGTGTGGGGAAAGCACAACTTCTAGCTGCAACCTCTCATTTTCCTATACAATCTGGAAACAATGCAATGAAAGTCCAAGAGAAAATCCCTACAGGTTTCCACTTTCATAGCAGTACTGAAACCGATGCTCCTGATAGAGATCAGACCACAGATCGTTGGGGATATGCATCCCTCACTGAACACTGTAAACCGATATGATTGACCTTGCACAGTTTGTATCAATGGTAAACATTCAAGGCTGGCTTTCTCCATAAAACAGCTTTTCCTTGCAGTGGATAAAATGAAAGTAAATTGGTAAAATAAGAAAATAGGTAAAAAAAAAAAAAGAAGAAGATGGAGAGGAAGAAGAAGGAGAAGAAGAAGAAGTTGTTAAATTTGGTCATGAGAGCGTTAAAGCGTTAAAGTGTTAAACTTCAGCATTAAAGTGAAGCTCAGCAGTGGAAACAAAAAGAGAAGCTTTGAGGGGTTTGAAGTTAACGACAGGTAGACAGCAATTATCTAATGTGGCATTTAAAATGCCTTTCTTATTCACCCGAGACCTTGCATATCATGCAAGATTCAACAACAACAACAACAAAAGTTTTCAGCAAAGAAGAAGAGCTGTGGAGAGCTGGTCAACTGTCTTTCAACCATAGAGAGAAAAGAGGTCCTCACTGCCCTTAAATAACTTAATTAATGTAAATCTCTTGGGCTAGGTTGAATACAGGGTCAGATTTTACTAGGATGTGCTGCTTGGTAATGTTTTCTCCAAATTATTTAATAAATTTGTATCACAGGATTTTTTTCCCAAAGCCAGAAAGGAGTCAACTATATTCCCACTGCTGAACTGTCATACTGACTGGGGTGTTAGTGTTACCATCACTTGGGCGCAAGAGCCCAACTGGCTGTGTTCTTGGAGGGTTGGCTAGGCGGTGAATGGCTTCCTTTCATCACACCACTGTGGTTCCTCCACCTGTACAGTTCCTGTGGATATGCTTCTACACTGGCAGGTGAAAAGAGGCAGTGACTGATTTTGCATGCATTGGAGGATCCAAGTGCTAGTCCTCACCCATCTTCATTGTTGCAGTGGTCATGCAATGGTGGGGACTAACAAGAGTAAATGGGAATTGGACATGCCCAGTTTGGAGAAAAAGGTGCTAAAAAAAGTTGATAAAGTTAACATCTAGAGAAAACCTACAACCAGGCCTACGTCAGAACACTTTTTGTAGACTTCTCATCAATATTCTATAGACTGTATGTACTCCTGAGATTTCTGTCAGAACTTGAGGTCAACTCCTCATCCTACTGAAAACCGAGGTCCTCACACTGAACACTGGAGTCACCTGGATTCTAACAGCCTGGTTTTGAAACATGGCTTCCTCCTGGTTGCTGTCTTTTACTACTTCTATTCTCTTTGTATGATGATCAAATGAGCCACAGTGATGAGACATAATTTTCATCAAGTATGCTGAGGGTGCGTGCAGGTTAGTTTCTTCCTTTTAGCTCCACAATACTGACAACCAGTTGTGTTGGTCAGTTGTCTTGGGAGATAACAGCCTTTTTTCTCTGGCCCCATCAAAAAGGAAGGGGAAGAGGTTTGAATAAGTCACTCATTTTAAATATCTGGGAATAATTTTAGACTTCAAGCTTACCTCCCAGGAAAACACAGATCACATTCACATGACAGCCAGCTTCCTCTGAAAACTCAAAAATTCCAACATACTGCAAGTGGAAGCATTCTAGAGGGGTGTAAAACAGCTACCATTGAAAGAGCTGTATTCTGAACCCATTAAAAGGAAAGCATTACGAATTAGACGGATCCAGTGTCTCCATCCTTTCAAAGTCTGCCATCAAAACAGCCTTTTAAAATGTCTTCAGTTTTAGAAAACATTTGTTGACTTCAAATGGCATATCAGTCTTGGAAAATGTAGTACTAGACCAATGAACCAGCCTGTATACTACCTACAGTAACCATCATGTATGTAGATCTGTTCTCACTTTATTTATTTCTTAACCCTCTTAAGGGTTTGTTGTCTGTGTTTGTGGTCTATTTTAGCCTGTTTGTGATGCCTATGTACTAAAACCAAATTTCCATCACCTTTGCATTGGGAAGTCTAATCTAATCTCTTTTTCTCAATTCATTTTCATACTGGCTTAGACATGGTTTAAGCCTATTATCTTACATTGAACAATACTGATAACTGAGAACTAATAATGTTCTGTCTCTGCCCCCCCCCACCATTCATTCCCATGATTAAAATAAAAATACTATGGACTGGAGTATCAAAGGTTGCACAACAAAGATGCTTTACTTATACTACATTACACATTATACAGCATGTTTTTGGATATCATAGCTTTTAAGGTGGATATCCTGTATGATATGGGACCCACTGAGAGGCAAGGCTGGCTACCCACTCTCCAAATGGAATGACTGATTGATTTTCTTAATGTCTTGTCTCATGTCAGGCATTGCTGCTCACTCAGCATGATTAACTTTGGTTTAGAGTGAATGGTAAATGGTTCTGATTTAATACATGGCAACTGGCTGAGAGCATTCAATATTTTCTCAAAGGCAATTGTTTTAATTAAAGACGAAGCTTCAGGAATGTACCCTAACTCATAGGGACTATTCAAACAGAACACTGAATGACTACGTGTTAGCATGTGGTAGTGTTGGCTCCGTGTTGCTGTTTTTGGTCTGTGCAGAAAAGACTAAATATCACTCATTTGTCACTGAGAGCTCCTACATGCTCCCTGCCCATGCTAGTGATGTGTTGCTGGGCAAAGGGTATCATTTATCTGTGCTTCACACTTCAACTCTCCATCATTGCTCTTCTTTAGAGGTTGTCAAACAAATTATCTTACACACTGTGTCTCTTTGACAGAAAAGCCTCCTACGTGGTCCTTTTGAGAGAGCAGCCTCGCTTCTGAATTCAATTGAATCTAAAGTCCTTGAATTTTTTGTTTTGGTCTCTCCCCTGCTCTCCTTCGTATGTTCCTTATCCTTGGGTCAATTTGTCTTTGAGTACTTTTCAGAGCAATTCTTAACAGAATTGTTCTTTTTGCAGGAACAGCTTTCACAGGAGGTAAGTGATTCATTTTGATCATCCAGTCTGCTGGTGGTCTTTGTCCTTTGATGGTGCCTTCAGATTGAATCAGGCGAAAATGAACATGTCTGTTGCACAACACTGGTGTTCATGAGAAGTGTGGTTTGATGACAAATAAATAACATAGCTTTCACATCGGTACAGCATAATCAGTTCAGAAAGAACACAACTGTGTTTGTTTTGTTTTTTCATAACAAGTACAATGTCTTAGATGCATATGCACATATTAAAAGGGTATCACTCTCAATTACGATACCATATTGCTTTGCTTAAACACATACTTTTCCTTAATAACTTTGTATTTATCCATTGCAATTATCTTGCTAAAACTACTATTCCTAGCACTACTACTACTACTTGTGCACATAATTTGGTTGAAAAATGTATGACAGGCAGTGAATGTCATGAATCTCTGTTGCATTTTTTGCAAGTATTATCAGTTGATATCTCACTCACAATGCAGCAGACAGCAATGGAAATGGGTGGAGGGTCACCTCTCCACCACCACCAGCAATTATATAAGGAAACTGAAATCAATATTCAGCAAGCCATTTTTATTCAGAATCTGTGAACTGACTCTTTCATTTGTCACGACTTGCTCAAGATTCCTGAAGACCTGCCCCCATGCTTGTTTACAAAGGCAATGGCTTGAACTGACCAAATTCAGATATTATTTTTAGCTGTAATAATATATGTCTGTACATAATTGGTCTTTCAAACACTACTCTGTAAAAATATCCTCTTCTGTGTTTAGATGCAGACATTTAAATACCTCTTTTTTACTTTAACATAGATTTTTTTTTCCAGATTGGTTGCTCCTTGTCTGACCCAAATTGATTTGTACAAATTGAATGCCTCCAAACCAAAGACAAGGTAAATTAATTATGGCAATGAGTACTTTGGTGCAAAAATAGTATCCTAACTTGCTTGGCGGGGGCAGGGGGAGTTATGCATCTGTATCGAATGTCCTTACAAACACAGAAGCGTTGGTATCAAACAGAGCATATATCAGACAGATTTTAGGTCAAAGTGAGCAAAGCGTGCTCATGATGATTTGGCCGGTCCACCACATAGAAACAGCATTCAAAAGTACTATGCATCATATTCAACATCGATCGCTACGTTGTGCTCCTGCCAGTCATCATATTCAATTCTTTTTAATCAGATCATAGTAATAAGTTCCACATTTCCTCAGACCTCCTTTTTATGAGACCTTACAAGAATAATTGGGGGAGGGGGGGGGGGGAACAGGCCAATGTATGCTTTTGAAGTTGCTCATGTGAACTAAAAATAATCACGACTGGAAATTCATCCTTGGTCAGTATACAGTAATAAAGAACTACCATAGCTGTGTTGTGCTGTTTGTATATTGAACGCCATTGTGCACATCACATGTATATTTCTTATCAGTTGTGGGATATTTCTACAGACCCACATTTATTCTGCATAAATAAATAATTCATTTAATTGAGATTGGTGTGGGAATAAACTTTATGATGTAATTTTTAATCTCAAAATCTTTGCAAAGACTGAAGTTATCATTTCATTGCCCATGAAAGATGAAATAAATAAATACATAAATAAATAAACAAATAAAGCACTTTTATCAAAAAATCATATCATTAGTGGTTATATGCACAGAGAGGAGGGAGTAAATGATTAATCTGAGATCTGATACTCTTTACTTGCTAATTTAACTGAGAAATATTGATTTACTACCAATTGGCTATTACTTTTTTCATCTATTGATCTGGGGCATGATTTGTTACATATCCAAATTCAAAATGCATCCATAAAACCTTCCTACATCAGTTGGAGAACTGCCACCCCCTCTTGTCTTTATGTTCGGTCTTTAAGTGTTGGCTTGCCAGGCTCACTCTAAGAGGTAGGCTTTCAAATGTGGATCCAAAGTGGTTACTGCATTTTTGTGTGTGTGTGTGTGTGTGTGTGCGCGCGCGTGTGTGTGTGTGTGACAGTGTTCAGCTGGCGTTTTGAGGAAAACCATTATTCCTCATCTCTTACTTCAGGAGATCAGCAGGATAGTAATCTATGCTACGTCTATTGTTCTAAACTCCTGTTGCCAGTGACAGAGCAGGGGATCCCAGAATTGTGAATTATGTGTATGAGACACACCCTCTCATTTTGGTCATTTTTAGGGCTGATTTACGCTTCTTGTTTCCAAGTAAAGCCTGTAATTAGATGGATTTTCCCCTCACTGCTCAAGGTGGCAAGATCGGTTAAGTTGTTTCTTAATAGTTTATGAACCTCCTTTAAATAAGCCTTTTCCATTCTTCATGAAGCAGATGCCGTCCCTCTGGACCCCAAATAGTGTTGCGCTTGTGCTCTTCGAATGAAAATTCTCCGGGCCTCGTTCTCCCTCCACTTCTCCTCTGATTGTGTCTCTCACTGTTTACCAATCCTCTCAGAATGATCCTGGTAGTCAGAATTAGCTACAGTCTGTTCTTTGATGTTTTGGGGGGACATTGTTTTGAATTTTGATTTGTGCATTTCCACTGGGATGGATACATCATCATCATCTTCCACAGTCATTGCCTTTTTGTATCCCCAGTCTATGAGTTTATTTTCTCATATCCATCTTCGTTCCAGCCCCCTATAAGTTTGTGTCTTATTGTTTTTATTATTGTTGTAAGGGTGAAGTGAATTTAAAGAATTTATGACATCTGTCGAATCATTAAATGAGTGCGTATTCATTAGCGCTAATGGACACGATATTTCTCCCTGACGTAGTCTTACAGATGAGAACTGAGCATACTGCCGCACGAAGGACAGCCTTCATGTTTACCCAAATCTGAAGTCATAACCATAACTGAATAAGTACACCGTACTAAATAAATACGAAAGTTGTAAGGTAAAGTTGAGTAAACAATAGCCTACTTAGGTAAGTGCACATTTCTGAAAAGACATATTTTCCCTTGTATATGGATAATATAAGCTAATTTTGTCGAAATTACAGTTATAAATTGTTCAAACGCAGTTTTTGGAGCACACGGTCTTTATCTCTTATTCAAATCCAATAAGTGACTTACAGTTGAAGTAGTCCGTGTTTAGTGTGCTGACGTTCTCTTAGCTTGTCGCTTTGAGCAATGCGAACGGCAGATGAGAGCACTGCAAAAAAAACGTGAGAGCTTTCAACTGCAGAGGTCCCCATATCGCAGTATCCACCTTACGCACCCCTAGGTTTGTAAAGAAGGAGAGAGAGAGAGACGGAGGAGGCAGAAACCTGGATCGCAGAGAGATCAGAGCCTTCACGCATCTTCCCGGTGAAGTCAAGGGGAACTTTAATTCATAGGCTATTCTCGTGGAAACAATGAGCGCAAGCTCTCACGTTTATGAATGACCTCACGGACGTTAAAATACCTTATAGACATGTGCGAGGGTCCAGTTTGTAACATTACCCAATTCAAGTTCTCTTTAAAATTGAGAAATAATTTCAATGACTCGTGGTCATTGTAAGGGAACACGGGAACGTTCTTTGTGGAATTTTCAGTCCAGATGGGAGTCGTGATGACCGCTTTATTTCGTTCATTGTTTCTCGGTAAGTTTTTTCTGCACCTCTTAAGGATGGACTAGCTCCCCAGATTAAAACTAACATGTGCTTTTAATGTTTGTGTGCTGGATGTTGTAAGTATCGTCTCAAGATATAATCCACATCTATGGGATTTTACAGTAAATGTCTACTTTGATTTCCTTTCTGGGGATGTGCTACTCTATCTCGCAAGAACAAAAGCGTGTTTGACGTTTGCATACCAATTAAACCCGTGTTGCCTGATAAACATTTGAACTGGAACATCTGATTGTTTGAGTGGTAATGAAACTGAAGTCTTTGAGAAGTTTATTTTGAATATCGTTGTGAAGGCTCTGTTTTCCGTTATAAAAACTCATGAAGGATTTGTCTAAGTTTTTCGAACGATGCCCTCAGCACTGCCTATTGTATTTAGTTCCTTTTTGTAAAGCACCTATATTACTAAGTTTTTAGCACCGTAAACTAGCCTACTGTTACTTCCAGTATTAGGAATACTATTACTTACGCTTGTTTTTACAAATAATGATGGAGATCCAAAGGGTTAAAGACAAATTTGCGATCAATCACTGTTTATCACTTAGGAACGGACATTTGCGTCCAGTAATGCTCAGTTTGAAGCACCAAACTTTCTATGGCACTGTGGTATTCTGGTACTTTTTTTATTGTTTGATTTCTGGTATTGGTTATTCCTCAGTTTTATGAAATTAGAAAAATTAATTAAAATTAGAGCTTTTAGGCTTCTCCCTCTTGCACTGGACTTGTTAGAAACCATTGCAATACATTGCAATCAGTAAATTTATTCACCATTTCATAAACACTGAAGCCCCAAATGTGGACGGCACATTTTCACTCAAATCTCTGAGCACGCTTGGCTGAAACAATAATCAACTGGATGACTGTGTCGTGAAGTAGAATCAGGTCTGTCATGATGGGTTAGGAAAAAAAATGCTGTCCTTTGGATCCTGGAGACCAAAACCAAGAAACACGACTTTAAGAGAAAAATCAATTTTTGTTCCTGGCACTCAAACACAATCATCAGTCTGGATCTCGGCTGTATCCTTGTAGAAATTACTTCAATATTCTATTTAAAGAACAATAGAGGCAAATTTCAGTTATTTTCAGAATCTTAAACTGCCTTTCCCGGCAACTCAGCAACTTATCAACAAAGTACCAGAACAGCACCACGAGAGAGAGAGAGAGAGAGAGAGAGAGAGTTCATTAGCCTACTCATTGTCCCTTAAGTGGTTACGCAGTGGCAGGCATGCCTTCACAAGCAGAACATCCCCTCTGTTTCAGTGTCCATAAACCATTGTACACCACTGCAATTAGCCTGTTTGTCCATGCCATTCTGAGCAGTTTCATTAGTTGCATTAGCAAAAGCGTGCTAGACAGCCCATGCAGCTCGGACGCAATGGAAACAACACGCTTTCCTCATGGCAGTCACTTGTCCTCAGAGCAACACAAACAAATCAAACCAGTGTATGTGTGATGGAGGGGGGAAGAGAGAGAGACACAGAGAGAGAGAGAGAGAGAGAGAGCAGTGTTTATGTACTGCACTGGAGAACTTACAAGAGATCTGTTAGTGTGTGTGTGTGTGTGTGGAGACACTGTTTTTTTATGATATAGATTGCAATGTTGGCTTTATTTGCCCATTATCTATGAATAAAGAAAATTCTGTCTCCTAATTTCTGGTGCCAGAGGCCAAATCCCAGCCTATGCTTTAGGTGATCAATATGGATACAGTGTTTCACTGCTGTGTTTTGAAGACAACCACAGTTAGTCTCACTTTGAGTTTCCATCGTCGCTATCCATTTTTTCTAACGCTCATTTTATAGTATTTCACCATGAATCACATGAATCATTACACAGTCAGTTCAAACTGAATCCACCATTCCTGATTCACTTCCTTCAAAGTTGTTTTTTTTTTAAACCAAACTCTTCTCAGCTGCATTGCATATTCCATAAAAATTCATTTTTAAAAATATCAAGGTCTTACTTTACACTGATCTTCCCACTTCTTTGAAACTTCGCACTTTATTAATAGAACGCTTGGGTGGTGACCTTTACAATTCACAGTTGTTTTTCTTTCTCTCTCCTGTACAAAAATGTCAATACGTCAGACAAACAGAGCGTAACGCGTGACTGTCGCTCCAAAGTCTTTCGCCCGGTGTCTCCGCGCTTTCAAATGACGTGTGATGTTAATGTAAACAATGAGTTAAAAAGCAGATAAGTTCTCTGTCTATATTTAGATCAGATCTCCAGGGGGCGAGGCAAAGTATCTGTCATGTGCAGAGATGACACAAGCTTCCAGAACCAGAGGTTAGGAAGTGACATCTTGCTGCGCACTGACCCCTGAATTGCTTGCTCGCGTGCTCTTATGAACACTGAAATTTTCCGTCGAGCGGAGCAGGGTAACGGGAATGTCGGCGGTCCGAGGAGATGGAATAAGTATTGACTGGGTTCCATTGACTCCACCTGCTCACGCGGCAACCTCTCCGACTTAATTAGCATTTGCCATGTTAGGAACTCACTCGGTTGTCTGTAAAGCCTGACATTTGCTTTGTCAGCAAAGGCGCAAGCTATTTTCAGTCACCTTTGCGCAATAATTAAATAACATGTCGCCCCTGTTATTGAGTCATGTACAAGTTTAGTGAGATTTCTGAATAATCCTCATTGACTTGTTGACAACAGTTTGAGAGGCCTTGATTTTGTTTCAAGAAACTTCGATATTGGAATCAAATTATTATTGACTTGGCATTTTCTTCCACATTAATTTACAACAGACATCTCATCTTCTTTTAATTACTTGTATTTGTTTAGTTTTTACTCAAATCAGACTTCAGTTTTCATGGATTCAGAAAGTTGTCCAAGCTAACTTTAGCTGATAAATGTTCACTAGGTAAATATTTCAGCCTAATAGTGTTAGAGCATTATACACAGTGGTCTCATTTAGCACTCAATTGCCCTCCATTTGCTCTCCAAATGATGGATAGAATTATGATTTGGAGAACATCCCTAAGGACGGTAATAACCTAAAGACATCAAACACAATATTTTAACAGCCTGAGTAAAATTTTGGTGCCCCGAGGAATGTAAAGTCAATGTAAATCTGACAGCAAACACCCAAACCCTACACCCTAGGTGTAATGTAAAACATGTAAAACAAATTGACTTTAGTAGTGAAAGGTCACACAGGGCTATTACCACTGAAGTGCTGTAGGACTCAGCTCAGCTGAGGGAAATTGTTTGGAGACCTCAGAAACCACTGTTGTAAGGATGAATGTAAACCACATCTTTCTGATACTCCTCTTGCTGTATTCAGGTATGGAATTGAATGTGTTTTTGCATGAACACATAAAAAAAATGTTGGAATATCCATGAATGGACCTCACATTTTCACTGTTTTTAAAAACATTTTTGTTGTTGTTGTTGTTGTTGTTGTTGTTAGTGACATAAAAACGATCATTTATAGGCGCACCTCATTTTGTATGTAGGTGGTTAATGCTCAATTCTGGTTCGCCTTGACTCTGTCAGCTCACGAAGAGCGACTGTGCAGAGCATGGACGTGTCCCCAGAGGGGTGCAGGGTCTTTAATTAGCACAGCACAGCAGGGAACACCCCTCACAGAGAGCCCTGTCATCCAGCTCGCCCAAATCACAGTGACAACGCCGACCTCCCACCAGACATCCAGCAACTCCTGACTTACCTTCCTCTCCACCAGGGCTGGACTCAACACCTACAAATAACACACACTGTACGTCAGTCCCTGGCCTGCAGAGATACCGGAATATTCCTTTTCTGAGTCTGACAGTCTTGGCCCTCAGGCAGCTCATTTGAAAAGACTGACTCTTTCATTGTAGACAGCATCATTTTGTTGTACTTCTAAAAAAATAAATAAATAAAAAGCACCAGCACGTCTTATAACGTAGACAGACTCAGGGCTTAGTTCTTACCAAACATTTTAATGATCTTCGCTGAAGTATCTCTGTTTGAACGGTTTTGCGTAGTCGGTAGAGAAGGGTGTATACTGCAGCTTTCTGTGAGGAGGGTTACTTTACCTTGGCACAGTGAAAGGTGAACTAACAAAGTGTGTAGTCCTGTTTTATTTTTATAGTTCATGGTGCGTTTTAGGCTCTTCAGTCAGTTAAACTCGTAAGAAAATTACGATTTGTGTAAACGGGGGGTGATATCACTCAACAACGAAGCTTAAGGTTTGTTGTTTTATTTGAGTGGGTTTTTTTGTTTGTTTGTTTGTTTGTTTGTTTGTTTGCATCTCTGGATTTAGTAAGTAAGTCAGTGCAGCTCTGAAGCATCTTCTCCTGCCTGTGACACTCCGCTTTTTCGGCCGCTCTGCGTGACCCACAAATAAAACACCCCATGGAGAGATGAGTGAATAAATTACTGCCAGATTGTTTGGGAGTGTTCATGCGAAGAACAGGGACGGCCTACTTTACTCCCAGGTCTTAGAGATGTTTTTGAATGGTTTCAATTGACGGTAATTCAAAACACATGCACCCCTATGCTCTCATTGTTGAGAGCCAGATAGATCATTCAAAAAGATTTGTTTTGTTTTTAGAAGCTTGCTGCCAGATTTATAGCCTGACCCCGCTATGGCGGTTTGCATTAGCGGATGATATCACCTCTGGGATATGTCAGTACCTGCGGGAAAAAAAAATTCACTGTTTCCACATTGTTAAAATGATTTTTCTTTTTTCTCTCTCTTTTTTTTTCCCCCCGGTCCATGCCCACACGGTCTTTGACTTAATGAAAGTCAATATTTTTTTGGCGTTATGTTTCCCAAGAATTCTGGAAATATAAGCTGAAACAACAGAAGGATATGGAATGTTCGGCTCCACCTTTAACCTTCAAGCCCAGGTCCAACAGTGACCCAGCTTTCATCATATCCTAGGTCCGCATCAGTTTCTTAAGTTAAATGACATTTTCTCAGTAGGGTATCTGAGATATTATTAACACTGTTTTTGTCAGACCGTGTATTGAGGATTACCAGAACAATGACGTTTGGAGATGGTGATGTTTTGTATTGTGGTTTTGTATTAAGTACCATAAACCTGTCACATGGAGAAGGTCAGACACTGAGGAGCTGGCATGTTTGTGCAGACTCTCATTAAGCGAAGGAAACTGTCATGTCTACAGAGAGATTCTCTCACTCGTTATGTGTCTCTCTTGCTTGTTTCTGAACAGATGGCACCACCATTTCTGTTTTTTTACGAGTCGTTAGACAAAACTCGGTAATGAAATCGAGCCTTTCCGCTGTATTGAACATGCACATGTGTATATTTTCGCTCCTGACTCACTGATGTATCGCCGAGTTCTGCGCAGAGTAAGTAAGAAAAAACATCAACAAATCTTTGACGGTTTGACCATCCTCTCATCGATTGTTCAGCTCTGCATAGTTTACTCGAGCTCTTCTAAACTGTTCCTAAATAGTTCTCAGTGGCAGCAGACATAAATAATAATAATAATAATAACAATAATAATAATAATAATAATAAAAAAGGTCGCTTTTCCCTCCCCCTGAAGCTGCCGCAAATACTTTAACACAGGCTAAATAGCAGTGTTAAAGCGTCTGAGTGCAGAAAAACCTTCATTTAAGTATCAGACTGGTGGTTTTTTTCAGATCAAGTGGAGGGGCGTTTAATGCAGGTGCTGCCGGTTTCCCCCCCCCCCCTCCGCTGTTGTTTACCCATCCACCATGTCTCCAGTGTCTATTCTGAGCTCTTTTACCTTGCCGCTCATGCGGTTTGACAGCCAAACTGCAGTGTGCATCGCTGCTGGAGAAGGCAAAAAGGCTAAGGTCTCTCCGAGATGCCCACACCAGGATCCGTAACCTACGTGAGACGCGGCCTTTTGAAAACGACATGCCATTTACATGACTGCACTCTGTGGGGGTGTGTGTGTGGGGGGGTTGGGGATCCAGGAATACTGGTAAAGATGAAAGGTTCAGTCGGAGAAGTCACTTTTTTACTTTGTTTTATTTGGGTGGTATAATTCCTGGTTGCATCATTAGTTCATGTTCATTTACGTTGGTTTACTGCCGGCGCCTGTTTGGAACGTTACAGAATAATTTGTTTTCTTTAGAAATAAATTTTGATGTCAGAGAAAGTATCTAATAATAGAGCTTCATTATGATTGGCTTCATATCCAAACATTAAGAAAGCAATTGGAGCAAACATTATTTAATGTAATTATATGTACTTCTTCCATATTTATCCTTCTTCCATGTTCTGTGATATCAAATGGTCGTAAATAGCAAAAACCTCCCATTCTTCGTGACCTGACTGTTATGAATAGACATGCACAAAACCACATACGCATGCTAACACACACACACACACACACACACACACACACACACACAGTCGCATTAGCCCTGTCACGCAGTGTATGCTTTTCAGTCCGCTAGCTTCCCCTCTTGGATGTTCTCGTGACATTGACTAATGCTGAGATGGAGACCCCACGGACGGCAGTTCGTTAAAGAGCCAATTAAGCCTGTCTCAGCCCAGGTTTGTTATTTTGTAGCTTAAATAACTAGAAGAGATGTTTGCTGTGTCAGCGATCAGCAAACCCATGGCGTTCCACAGAGAGACAAACACAAAAGACATATCTGTAGGATCCTTAACGCTGCATCTCTGTAAGGTCTTTGGTGTTCCTTCCCTGTATGCTTCTTCTTAGCTGTGTGATACCCTAGTGAAATCTCCCAAAGCTCCTTGTGAGGTAATAGGGCGTAGGGGAGATGCCAGCTTAGAAGATCAGTCTTACCACAGGAGATAATTACCTGAGTTCAACCATTTTACCTACTTATCTTCTCAATGGATGAAACCACACTGAGAAGGTTTTACTCTGATCAGCAAACTGCTGTTAAAGGACTGTGCGGGAACCACTGTTGGCTCAAAGTACATTTTCTGATTTTCGGTTTGGAAATCCTTTGCCTTTTCCGTAAATGTTGTTCTCGCTATCCGAAGACTGTACGAGACTTCCGATCAGATTTCAGGAGGATTTTCTGGTCTAGCAGACCTTATGTGTATTCTGTTCTGATGTTTGACTTTGAGTGTTTGTAAGCCATCTATGCTCTTTGATGACATGAAAGAGATTTCGTCGGTAAGACCGGAGATATGCTCTAACAGCTCAGTGTATCTCTGCAGACAACATCGTCTGGAGCATTCTGATGAGGTCATTTGTGTTGTGTTTTGTTGTCAGCATGCATACTGTAATTTTCCCCAGTCATTCATGCTAATAACGCCTCAAATAGTACTGCAGATGGCTAATATTCTCTCAGGGGTTGTGTGTGTTACATTTTTAAAAGAAAATGGCAGTCCAGATACACTACAAAAAAACAAACAAACAAACAAACAAAAAACATTAGAGACTGCAGCGAAGTCTTCATTACTTTAAAAGGTCTGACCATATGACCTTTGTGTATCACATATACGGCTGAGTGCTATAGACCATATCACAGTTCACTGGCAATGCAAAGACAAAGGTTTTATATTGCTAGTCACAGTGCTGGTGCTTCTGCCAGTCTGTTGTTCTGTGATCTGTTGTTCTCATTTCAGAGTCATCAAAATGATTTCTTTTAATAGTGTAAATTATCATGAGGCTCCACGTAATATGTGAGAAGTGCAGGTATGTATTGCCTTATAAACCCATTGTAACGTGGCCAGCGATCAGTTTGTGGACAGGTTACCAAGATTTAAATGTATGAATCATCTCTCTGCTCAGATTGTAATGAAGGACTGTGGTTGTTCTTCTCCTGTATTCATAGTCTTCCTGTATTGGAAGAAACTCTCTGTTCTGGCCTCTCTTCACACTTGCACATGATAAATATGACACATACCCAAACACACATGCACATGCACACACACACACACACACACACACACACACTCACACTCACTTGCATGCACACAGGCACGTGCGTGTGCGAACACAGACACCCGCACACACCACACACACACACACACACACACACACACACACGCAATATTACACACAGCTGGGGAGTAGTATTTCATTTGCTAGTCACAGAGGGACATCTTTCTCTCCCCCAACCCACCCCCCCTTCTCTCTCTCTCTCTCTCTCTCTCTCTCTCTCTCTCCTAGCCATCATAATTCTGCATTGTTTCACTCTTTCTCTGTTTGGACTAGCAGCAGGAAAATGAAAACGCTGGCAGTGGCTTTCTGTGCCCATTCAGTGGGCTGCTGTATCCTGCCCTATGGGAAAACTTCATATTTCACTGTAAATATGCCAAAGCACATATGTATCTCTCTCTCTCTCTCTGTCTCTCTCTCTAGTCTGTCATCCCTGTGAATACTGCAGAGCTGTCATGGTGGGTGTCTTTGTCTTCTATGTAAGGTGGGGGAGGCGGTAACGTGAAGTTATGTAGGAACTCTGATGAAAACAAAATCAGCTGTATTATCACGATGGTTCTCTGACAGTGTTAAATGTGATAATGTGTTTTTGTGTGTGTGTGTGTGTGTGTGTGTGTGTGTGTGTGTGTATGCGTGCGCGTGTGTGTGTACGTGTGTGTGGGCGGCTCTCCGCGTGCATGTGTGTGAGTCAGAGTGGGTGCAGCTCATCCATCATTCCCGCTGGCCGGCCCGTGCCCTCAAAGGAACACACAGGCGTCACTGTGACATTGTGCTCATTTTAGTCAAGACAAATAGAGCAGGCGCTTACTGCAGCCTCGCTTTCCAACTGTGGGCTTCTGTGGCACTGACACAATCTCTCTCTCTCTCTCTCTCTCCTTCTCTCTCTCTCTGTCTCTCTGTCTCCCCTCCCCTCTCTCTCTCTCTGTCTCTCTCTCTCTCCCCCTCTCTCTCTCTCACAGACACACACACACATACTCATATACTCTCTCTCTGTCTCTCTCTCTCTCTCTCTCTCTCTCACACACACACACTCACTCACTCTCTTTCTCTTTCTCTCTCACTCTCTCCATCCCCAGATCTCTTGATAATAGTGGTAGAATTGCCAGTATAGACTGTTAATCATTTCCAGTTTACACTGCCTTTGTCCAGTTCCTACTCGTGTCTTTGTTGTGGTTGTCCTTGTTAAATAACCTTCATGTTGTCAGAGAAAAGTGCTATAGACAGGTTATTTGGATATGTGTCCTATTGGAAGATACTGTAAATCCCTGATACATGCATTTCACAAGCTCTTTTCCTCAATCCTAATGGGAGAGGGTGACTCTGCGTATGTAGCCATAGCATTATGTTTTTATGCTCTTTCTCTCATCTGCGTGTCTGTGTGTGTGTGTGTGTGTGTGTGTTTGTGTGTGTGTGTGAGTCTGTGTGTGAGTGAATGAGCACTATAAAGAAAGTGAATTTTGTAGCTAACTCTTATATTCTTCTATGAGAGAAAGTTCGGGATACACAGAGAATGCTTTAGTGTCATTGTGTCTCCCTTGCGCAGTAAGAGGAGTTTGAACTGTAACTATAGTACTAAGTTGCTGTTTCAGGAGTATATTGCCATTACCTACTGCAGCACACTGCTGCTGTTCTGACCAGCGGACTGGTCCCCGGCACTGCCCGTGCGTGCAGCCTATCTGCAGTGCTGGCACGCTCTGCTTAGGGGCTCGACCTGCTCCAGGACTGCTGCACTGGCATCACACACACACACACACACACACACACACACACACACACACAGGAAGAACCTGACGCCAGCTACTCTGCAGGATGTCCTGCCTCCACCAAGCTCTGCATTGCTCACAAACAGTCGCCTCCATCAGTACCGTATGGAGCCCCGCCCCAGTGTTTAAAAGTCAATTCGACATAAAGATCACATGACTGCCGCATAATCCCTTTATATCCCTCTCGGACATTTTTACGTCAGGCGCTGAGAGAAAAATCGCAAGTTACGCAGTCCCCAACGCGCTATTTGTCGGGGGAACGTCGCTGTTATTCACGGCCTGGCTGTCCGACGACGACGGCACAGCACGTCGTAGACTCCGCCACCCGCGGTCATTGGCCGGTAATAGCGGAGACTTTAATGTCGGTGACATTTGTTCCACCGTTCTCCCTGAAACACGTCAATCAAGGCTCCTTAAGTCAGCAGCTTTTTAAATGAATCTTTTTTCCTCTCTCTCTCTCTCTCTCCTCTGTCGTTCCTGGTGCCTGATCATGAAAAGATGTGCTCGCACAAGTCCATTGATTGTTTAAGTGTCCTTAAGGAATCAATGCCAAAGCAGTGGACTGATTTAATTATTACCCCCCCATCTCCCCCATCCCCCCACCCACCCCCACCCCACCACATGCCAGACTGTAAAAAGACATCTCATTCACTATTCCACTGTGCTGATTCATTTATTCTAAGCAGTAACGCTTCTTGCCTTATTGATTGCAGTAGCTGATCAACGGTGTCCGTGGCTGTTCTGTCCAGAGTGTGTTTACTCTTTGAATGACACCGCTTGACGCAATGTGTAGTACCGCGCTAGTGTGTGCATGCACATGAGCGTTCTTAGTGAAGGATACTTCCCAAGAATTCAAGACCAGGCATTAATGTGCCCTTTACACGTATTATATTTCACATACAAATGTTGCTGAGTGTTGCTCGCATTTTTTTGCAAGGCTTTTACTTATCTTCATGGAAAATTGATCACAGCGTACTTAAGTTAAGGCTTAATGTAGCGGTTTTTATTATATTTAAATGGAACGAAACGACTTTAGATACGAGAAATTCTTAAACCGGACGGAAGTGGATGCGAGCGTGAACAGGTCACGATGAAAAACCCCGCCACTAACGACTGATGAGATTGAATATGGATGTATGGTTCTCACACATGTGCATCTGAGGACACCCATACAGGAGTCTGCTCACGCAGCTGCAGTGCCATGCTGGGCAAGGAGCTTAATTACCCAGTGAACCTGGTTAGGCAAACAAATCAGCAGCAGTCAAAGGCAAGGGCCAGATGCTTCGGATCCCTCACAGGGGCACATGCATCAGGGCCTCAGGGTGTACGCAGCCTGTAGGCTATGGAACTGGTTGGGTTAAAACGACTGGCTCTTGTAGTCTGTTCATTCCACTGTTATTTATTTACCTATTTATTTACTTATCTATTTATTCATCTAGTTATTTGTTCATTTATTCATTCCGCAAATGTTTTCACTGATGTCAGCGTGTCCGACGAAGGCAGCAACCACATCGGTGTCGCACTGTTCCTTTCAGTTTGCCCCTTAGAGAAAGGAATTAGGATTAATATTACAATGGCTTGTTAAAAAAAGGAGAAAGTTTCCTTTTTTTTTTCTCTGTGTCTCTAGTGAATTATATCACAGGCCTTTGATGTTGCCTCACTCAATAGAACGATTCACTTGTGCAAAAAATTTTTAATAGACTGTAGAGGCGAGGAAATAAAGTAAAGACCCTGAACTTCAATTAGCAGAAGACGTCATTAGAAAAAACACAAAAAAAAAAAAATGTTTTAAAAAATGCAGATGATGGCTCCAGAAACACATTATATGAATACCAATTGACCACTTCACCCTTTCATGTCAGCTTTAAATTGTCACCCCATCGTCCCTTTATCCCTCTGAAGCAACCTATCAGCATTCAGCATCGCAAGCCTTCTGATCACTGGTCTAACAAGGGCTTTATTCTATTATCATTTGCGCCCAGTTTTCTGTTAACCATCTTTTTAATTTCTATGTATTTACATCCCTTGTGTTTCATTGGGGGGTTTTTTTGTTATTTTGAGAGTTCTGGGCCCTAGTAACTTCATATATGACAGTGTTCCATGTATTGTTCATCAGTGTGTACGTTACCTGTCTTCAGTGGATTCCTTCATGTTCATTCTTGCCTTCGTAAAACCTTTATACCTTGCAACCTTTGTTTAAACTAAAACCCACTTTACACATGTACCTTGTTTCCCATCGTCTCACTGACATAAATATACATCATTTGTGCAATGACAGCAAGACCGGTGCTGAAAATTGTGTTTAATTTTGAAGATAACCACAGAAGCTGAGTTACAGAAAATTTCCCCAATACCTCCTAATATTGTCCTTAGTGAATGAGATCATACACGGCTTGCCTGAATGACTGTCTATATTTGGAGATCCCTACTTAATTCATTTTCCCTCTGATCTTAATGAAATGTTTCAGCTGCATTAATCACTCTTCTTTGTAACTTTCGACAGTGAAAGCACTTCATTAATGCTGAGGGATCTGCATCACCAATTGCCTCTTTTTTCGTCTTCAACCGCAAATGTGAACTTGTGCCGATCCTTTTTTTTTTTTCTTTTACTCGAGTCGAGTAATTCTAAAGCCTGATTGTATAGTTCATCCCCAAAAGGAGCTAATTTAGACAATGTTAATTTGTGCAAATGAGGGGACGGGAGTTTGAAGGAATTATCGAATCTGCAGTTGTCTCCTGTTGAAAACGTACGACCCGTCTACCAAAAAATTAGCATCTTCTGAAATTTCCAGAACTCACAGGGCCCCATCGGTGTTTCACAAAAGTTACTGAACGGCCTCTCTGCCAGAGCAGATAGAGAGATTGTTAGAGATGCAATATGGTGTCTGTGGGCACTAGGACAAATCCAGCAAGTTCACAAGATGATGCCCGGTCCATTGGCACACGGACACCACAGACAAACCCCTCCGTTTCGGTTCTTCATCTCTGCCCTTATGTTTGGGGGCCATGTATACAGCATTGACTCTGTGTGGGCTGGCAGGACTGGCGCACTCCAGATTCCAATAAAAATGGAAATGGGCTTTGAAACCTGGGCCCCAAACAAGCTACATATGCTCCCAGGCTGACCGTCCAACTGCTCTCAGTCACTGACCAACGTGCTTTTCTGGAGCCATGATTTTAAAGCAATAGAGAGAAAAATAGGGAGAATCTTATTTTGAATTTTGTTTATTTATACTGTTCTTAGCTGTCTAATCAATCTGTGGCTGTTGAGAAATGGAGAGCTAACTGAGCATTATAAAAACATCTGTTCAGATATGATATCCAAAGAAGTCTTTTTTTTAAATATTGATCAAAGGATTTGGCTGCGTGCTGACTTATGTCGTGTTACTTTGGCATTTTTCACCAGTGGTTAGAGGGCAAATGTAAATAAGGGAAGGGAAAAACTCATGCCTTTGTCTTCACTTGATATACACATCTCTACTGCACATCTTCATCTCTTCAGTTCTCAGAAAACAATCAACAACTCTGGACAGTAAGACATTAACTTCAGTCCTCAACTGAGAAATGCTTTTTGACTGCATTCAGATGTGCGTTCAAAACAATCCCTTTGACAAGCAGTTTAAAAGTCTTGCAGCATTAGCCATTCTTTCCAGCTTTTTGAAGGCAGAGAGAGGTTTTTTTTTTTTTGTCTTTTTCTTTTTTTTTCTTTTCTGTATTGACAAGAGAGCAGAACGCTGAACTCCAGTACATCTAGGGCAGGGGGCTGCCTTAAAACTACCAACGCTAGATACAATCAGCAAAGGTACAGTGTAGCTCCTCTATAAGCTACAGAGGAGGAGGAGGAGGGGAAAAAAAAAAAAAGAATCTTGGCACGCAAGTCAATCTGCTTTTTCTTTGGCATACCACCATGGCTCTCTCAGATTTATTAGTTACAGAAAGGCGGGGATCCACCCGGTATTGATTACATTAGTGAACTTTCTGTCAATCCACTTCTCTTTCCTCTCTGCCTCGTTCCCTTTGATCTTCTTCTGTTGTGCCCCCCCCACCCCCTCAACCCATGCTTACGCTCCCTCTCTCCCCCTCTTGTTAGCTGTACTTCTGTCCTACTTTTTTTTCTGCTGCTTGCCCTTTCCCACATAGACGTATATACTCAGAGAAGAGAAAAAGAATGTCTGGACTCCCCTCTCTCTCTCTCTGTCTCTTTCTCTCTCCCTGTCTCTCTCTCTCTCTCTCTCTCTCTCTCTCCCTGTCTCTCTCTCTCTCTGTCTCTCTCTCTCTCTCTCTCCCTGTCTCTCTCTCTCTCTGACCTTAGTCAGTCCCGTTAACGACTGTATTTATTGGACTTATATATCTGCTGGTTCTGCAGAGTAATGTACTATTAAAAATGCAGAGCGTTTATTTGACTTTTGATGAGGATGTGTAACTATATACCCACCGTGCATTCTTCCTTAAGTCCACACCATCTACAGCAGGGGTGGGTAGCCCTTCCTGCCGTAGAGTTGCAGTGTATGCAGGCTTTTGTTCCAAACCCCTACTCCAGCACTCCTGATTCAGCAAATCAAAACACTGATGAGAATGTGAGTCGCAGATGCAAAATTACACCCAGAACAAAATCCTGCAGGTATGCTGTATTTCTGTTTTGACCTGTCGAATATACCCGTAGAGGTGTATCAGATCTGAAGAGCTGCTATTTCAGGGGTTGGAGTAGTTTTTTTAATCTACTATCCTAGGTGACCTGTATTATCATTTCCGATTGTATAATATGTAATTTAAAGCCATTTAGATTGGGATGTCTGTCAACAGACTGACAGCAGCTTGAACAATTTGCTTGTGGTAAGGCTGGTGTGGACCACTGACCAGGGTGGAGGTTGGATCAATTTCCATATCCATCAAAACCAGTCTCCCAGGATTAGCTGTCAATGCGGCTCTACAAGCTGATCTATGTGCACGTCCGTGGCAGGCATAGGAGGATAATGCTTAGGTTTGGATCTCCTAACTCAACCGGGTGGCAGAGTCCCTCCATCGGCCATGCTGACAGAAGTGAAAAGCTTGGGAGGGGGCTTTGATGGATGGTAACAGTTAGCATGACGAGCTGTGGCTATCAATCTTATCGGGCCTGATTAAAATACAAGGTGACGAATGATATTTACTACCGTAGAGCAAGGACACCGGCCTTGTAGAAGCAACAGTATGGCCTCTGACACAGCCTGATCACAGGCCAAGGCACCTATTGTTTCGAAGAGATCCAGTGTGTTTCCCTTCCATTGGCCGTGGAGGACCAGAAGGAGTGTAAGGGAAAATGACACAGTGGGAGGAGATGGCTCTGGTGTGAAACTGAGGTCAGGTTACTCTCTGTGGAATACCCCGTCATTCAGCCAGGTAGAAGGATTAAATGAAATGAAGGACTTTGATGGAAAAAGTAACATTATGGTGATGTAAAGGAATAATAGACAAAGGGAACTGTTAATATATCTGGTAATAGAAGGTTTATGCTTTTGTGCGGTGGCAGCACAGGAAGTGACAGAAGCGGTTGAGTTGTGTAAGCTTCCTTCAGGATAAGCACGTCCATCAATCCTTGAGCAAATTCGGGCAGAACCCTGACAGTACCTCACAATTCATCGAAGCATGTCAGTGTGTACAGAGGCACCGGGGTCAGGGACGGTACTCCACGGTGGGTTCAGTAGATTACAGATGTGTCCTGCCGCCTCACTGCATACCCTCATGTTTACTTTCACTCTGTTTTTTTTCATCTTCTTTCATGTCATTCTCTGAGGATGTTTGCTGGAGATGTAATGCAAAAATTCACTGTGACTTAATTTTTTGTTTTCGAGAGGACAATAAAAAAAAGATTCGTTTTCTGAATAATGTAAGAGTTATTAGTTCTTCTTCTTCTTCTTCTTCTTCGTCTTCTTCTTCTTCTTTTTCTTCTTCCGACCGGTATATCTCATACTTTGGAAAATGCAGGTATTGAATTATTGAGAATGGATAGCTTGACCTTTGCTTGCGGTATGAATCAAACATTAGCAGAGATACAGCAGGAGAAATTTACTGGGACCATGTCTAATAAATGCAGGCCAGTGAGGTGAACAGAAGTGCTGAGACCTGAAAAGCTGCATCCATTAACCAATAATTCACTGAAGAGATGAGAGGACAGAGAGAGAGAGAGAGGACAGAGAGAGGGAGAGAGAGAGAGAGAGAGGGAGAGAGAGGGGAGCAGGCCCATCCTGGGTTAAGCTTTTAGCTCAAAGCATTGGGGTCCTTTCCTGTGAGAATTCTATGGCTTTGAATTTGCACATTTTGAAGAAAGTGTTAGCGTGATTTCCTCGGCAGAAAAAAAAAAAAAAAACACAGGATAAACTGTACAGCGGATGGGAGCATTGTAGAGTGTTGAGCAGCTCTCCAGACCAGGTGAAGAGTGGTGTTTACTGAAGGATAAGAGTGCAATCATGCTGGATGACATCCAACAACCCCATTCCACATAACCAGACTTCCAAATGGGATTTCTCAGGTGTCTTGTCTTTGTCCTCACAGGCAGTTACCTCAGGCTAGAGAGAGGCTCTCTACTGTGTTTGCTCTACCTTCAGCACTGGAAAGAGCTTTTAAGTTGTCCTTTCAATTAATTTATGTCATTTGCTTGATTCTATGGAAATTTTCTAAAATCGTGAATTTTGAATCCTTTTATTTTTTTTTCCATTTGTAGACACAAATTTGGAAATAAAAGGATTTTGTTGATACGGATCCAAATTAGTGAGTGGTCAGAAGGTGTAAGTCTCCCTTTTGGGGACCCTTTTAGATATGTACAATATTCCAGATTACTAAATTCCCTCCTGCCTCAGTCAGTAAGAGATCACTCTGACCTTTTGTCAAGGCCAGACAGACAGAGCTATCTTATAATGTTGGATTTACATATAAATGATTGCAATTTATATAAGTCACTAGGCTATTCCATCAAATGTCATGTGTTGCCGCAGTGACTTGATACATGTGCTGCTATGGTAAGCGTCTTACGCTCTTACACACATGACTGACATGACTTATCTTCTCTATCACATTTAGAGTAAGAGTATTCCTTCAGTGACGCCTTATAACAAATCTAGAAAAATGTAAAGAACTCCCTCCCTTCAGTGTGTCCAACACTCTGGAGAGTGTACAGCCCAGCAGCCTTTGAACTTAATCACTGGGCGTGTAGTCATTCCAGTAAAGCCGTTCTTCTACTCAGTATGCCTGAACAAGGCCAGGAGTGAGGTTTTAGAAAGAACTATCTTCTGACTTGTGAGGGACTCGTGCCACTTGGAGACATCGTCCACGGCTCCTCATCGCCTCAGCTAATGTAAACACTGCTCTGGAATGCATGCTGTCTTGTCAAAGTATAGACACTTTGGGATTTCGGAACTGTCAGAAGTTATGAAAGGCTTTCTGAAGACATAGTTCTTTGAGCAGAATGGCAGAGTCTTGTTAAGAAAACCACTCATCCACACAAACAATAACAGATAGCTCTAGCACACAAAATTTGGAGGTCATTTTACAATTTATTTCTTTCTTTCTTTCTTTCTTTCTTTCTTTCTTTCTTTCTTTCTTTTTCTGTTTTAGGTTCCTGGATAAGCTATGTGTCAGGTGGTTTCTCTTTAAGGTCTGCTTTTCTCTAATGAGGATATTGAATGTCTATATTTCAGTTGAGTGTAATTACATTAGAAACCTGTCATGCTTGTCACAACAGTTCAATGAGTTCATTTTGTCACTAATCCCAGTGTAGGCTTCAATACAGTCAGTTGTCAAAAGTTTACCAGTACAAACTAACCAAGTACTTACTGGAGGCTTTCTCCTAACATCTAACAAAGTCAGATGAGTTCCTAAATCTGTTCCGCCTTGCTTGGCGCTACAGCTATCAGTCAAAAATGATGCTGCCATTTACAAAGTCCAATTAAAATGCACTGACATTCAAGCTTTGAGACAAGGCAGGCAGTCAGATTAATTTTTGTAAACTTCATTGACATTATGACAACTGACTTTTATAATAGGTGGATATTCTCTATGACTGCAGGGATCCATACCATCCAAAGTCAGTCTGTTCACAGCACAAACTCAGAGGAAGAAAAGAGTACGGCTTAGAAAGTTTGGTATCTCAAGAAGAACGGGGTTTTCAGGCAACACTGGAGGGGCTCTGAGGAGGGCAGATAAGACATGGGGTAATTTACATGCTTATCCAATCAAGGCCATCCTTCAAGCTGAACTGAAGACGTAAAACAAAGCTGAGGCTCCGTCAATTCACATTACAACACAGCACTGTGACAAACAGCCAGAGGAACGTCTTTAATGAAAGAATTGGGAGAGGGAAATCGGAAGTGCTGCAGCACTGAGTTAGTAGCCCTCTTCCTGGGTCGAACCCCCACGCAAGTTTCTCATGCGGAGGAGTATGAGTTTTAGCAACAGAAGGCCTATGCTAAGTGAATAAGCTTAGATAAGTTCCCAAACCTTCCTGTAAAAACATACCAGGAATTCTTTTCTCCACCCAGACCCTGAGGAGAACACGCAGTAGGAGGGTCGTCAGATTGTCTCCTGTGTGTGTGCGCTATCGCTTATGTTTAAAATCTGCCACAACGAGTGCGTTTTACACTCATCAACTTTGGTTCGTCCCCCCCCGGTAAATGACCAACTCTGGACCTGTTCCATGAGCCAGTGGTATTTGAGTTTTGCTCTAGAATATTTATATCCAATTTCATAAAGACACTTTGAAGAATAACAGACACATTGATGGGGGGGTGGGAGTGGTTTGCTAAACAGATGCAAAAAAAAAATCTCTCTCCCACTCCTTCACTCCACAGGAGGGTGGAGAGTGTAAATATTGTCCCGGCCGGCGGAGTGCATAAGTAGAGGCTGTAATGGACTCTGAGTTGTCTATGCCTGCCTTGTCTTAATCCATTTTCCCTTCAGTGCTGCTGCTCCACAGATGATTTAATCATTCACTGTAATTGAATGTGGAGAGAAATGTTGTCATGGCCTTAGCATTAGCCCTGCCATGCGTAGCAGCTGCATCATACTCCACACCCTGTGTTTGTATTAAAGGATGCTGGGCTTGAACAGTCCAACTAGGCGGGAGAATCTGCTGGTCCTCTCCTGAGAGAGATCGCATTTGTAATGGAGATGGTGTTAGATCATGTATATGATGGTGATATTTTTCCTCATACAACAAACGAATCATAATTTTCTTCATTCTCCACAATGGGCGGAAATACAGCCAAGATGTGTGAGGCCCATCTTTTTTCGGTGCCTGGGTAGGTGGAGAATCCAGGAGGAAAACAGATGTGCTCAGTGAAGTTGAAACCTTAGTCCAAAACAAGCATACTTTCTCTCTTTGTGTGGCCAGGCGGGTCAGAAAGCATGTGCAGCTATTGAATCCTGAATGGTTACTCCACCTCCCCAGGAGTATAATCACAGAACCTCAATCCTGACTCATTGGGTGTATGATTCCCTGAGGAAATACAGTGGTTACTCATCATTGTTTGACCAGAAGAAGGAAGAACAGAAAACTGTATTTTGAGGTGAAGTGTTTCTATCTCCCAGATCATCTTTAATGTATTAGCATGTTAGATATTCCTGTCCTGCATCTTGCTCAGGCTTTTTTTTTAAAAAAAAAATGTTTTCAGGTTCACTAATTTGTGATTTAGCATCATAAGAAAGTAACACTGCATAGTAAATACAGTGAGAAATCTGGTTTTGGCGCATGGCCTTACCAGCCCCTGTCTTGAGATTGCTTTTCTTTGTTGCAAACTACAATGTCAGGTTTGTTCTGATTGCATCATAGGCAGTCTGTGAATCTCTGCAGTCGACAAATAACACGTTTCAAAAAAACACTAGCTATATATCCAGTGTGGAAAAACAGTAGGTGAAGAAAAACCTTCATCAGGAACACTAGAACATCAATGGGTAGTGTTAGTGTATGCACATCCTCTACTGCTGTAAAAAAAAAAAAAAAAAAAGAAGAAGAAAAAGAAAAAAACTTGCATACAACAAATAGAGTGTTATACCAGTGTGGTAAAAGACAGTCAAATATCCTTGTTTTCAACCTCTGACCGTGAATACAGATCCTTCTTGGGGAAGTGGGATAGATAATAGACAGAGCACTCAGCATCTTCAGCCAGGAAGGCGATTTTACATTCTGTTGCAAAAAGGAAAAAAAAAAAAAAAAAAACATTTATTTCATACCCAAGAGCTCTCATAGCTTAAAAGGGGTTGCTCACTGATTACATTTGAAGTGCTATATTGTTCTGAGTGCTCAGCTGGATATCTGTAGCCCATGTGTAATAAAAGAAAAACAGGTACGTGTTTTTCATCACAATAAGTGGCATAGGAAGAGAGAGAGGGGAAATGACGTCCCGTGTACAGGTTTTTAGCTGTGTACAAATAAACCTCCCGGTCCTGTTATCCAGATTCAGACCTTGATTATTTTCGCAGCTGGAATCGCACAGGGCCACGCTGACAGTTCTTTTAAGTTCCCAAACAGTGTGTACCTTGTCCCTTAATGTGGAAACATATCACACATAAGCCACAACACAGACATAGCTAGCTGCATTATCTGAATGGGAGCACATAAAATGTCTGAAGTGGGAATGTTCTAGAAGGGGGAAGGAAAAAAAAAGAAAAGGTACATGGATGGTTTGTCAGGCGCGGGATTGAAGTCTGGTGCACCCGTTGTGGGAGGAAGAGGGGTTTGGCCCAGTTCCTCTCCACCTTGTTTTAATCTAGCTGCAGGAGCTGAAACACAAATGCAACGTGGGTGTATTGTAAGAGGCTCATTCATCTTCTTCCAGTCTTCTCATCACCTTACAATCAAATGTACAGAAGACTCACAAGTAGAGAAGACACTGGTCAGCACTGAGCATCAGCAGTAAGTAATGTGTGTAAGACAGTGAGGGCGGTTATGCTGGATACTGTGGAAAGGTGAATCAGAGGAAAGTGTCATTATAGATTGGGTTGGACCATTTTGATGCTCTTCTGCAGGTAATTGATTATTTAAGAGAAACAGAACTGACCTTGTCAACCTCAAGCACAAGTTCAGACAATGTGACTTCACTACCGAAGACTTGAACGTTTGGGCATTTGGGGAAAACAGACGCTTATGGCTGGAGCCATCAGCACTAATGGTTCCCTTCCTACCCAGTTCCCCCATACAACCCTGGCTTTGCTTTCTGATGCTGAGTGAAGACCTGGTGGAACTCAGTGGGTGATCACCATCTGCTGCTGGAGTAGCCAAACTCTTCAACAGTGCTGCTTTTCTATCATGTTTACTCTTTGGTCTCATTTCTTGATTACATAAAAAAAAAAAAAAAAAAAAACTATATTAATCTTTAAGCAATAAACATGTGATATCATTTTTTCCATTCATCAGAGGCTAAGTGGAAGCAAACTTCGCTGAATACCAAAAGGAACAAAAAAAGGCTTAGTGCTGTTTGAGGCAATGCGTATGCCCCTGGTCTTCTGTTAAGTGCGTCACCTGAAATACTAAAGTGGTTTACAAATAAACCAAATCATTCTCTCCTTTATTTGCCCAGTAGATAATTAGTACCTATCAAACTCTACACGTTTGTGGAAGATGAGGAAAAGTTGAGGATTTCAGTTTATTACACTAGTTTCATGATTGTTTGTTTAATTTGGGGTGGGTTTTTTTTACAGAGCTCTCTTGAACAAACAATGAGTTGTGTGTCCTACTGGCATGCTCCTAATGGTAGCAATGTAGCAATTTTTTTTCAGTCTGTAATAAAACCTCAGCAAATGTCTGTTTTCAATTAACACGAGGAATGCTTAAAACACAGCTGTCAAACTGTTCTCCCCGCAAGCAGGGCCACGGAACAAGCCCAAAACGCTGGCAAAGGACCTGCAATGTGATAGAAAAGACCAAAAAAAAAAACAACAACAAATAAATAATGACAAATTGTTTTTGTCACTGAGGTTGTAAGTCAGCACGAAACTGGATTTGTCATTCCGTAACCCAATTGTGTGCTGAGATCTAACCGCAGCCTTTAGTGGTGTGTACCATCAAATTTTACAACCAAAACCCTGTGTAGACTTAAGGGTCTCTCTTGCAATTAGTCATGTTTTTACGCCCCAGTGTCTTTGGAATGTATTAATATTTTTATTACCTCTCCACAACTGGTAAAAGAGTGTATGGGGCCTGTTGTCGAACCTTGAGGCAATTAAACTACATTTAATGAAAGGAAACTGAACAGGACTTGGAGGGATGCAGTAATTTAAGTGTGCATTTGGGCCAGGCCATTATTGCAGAGTGGATTCTGGAAGACAAAGCCTACATTTAGTTTCCTCTGCTCCCCCTTCACAGTCAGCTATATATTTCACCTAACAGGCATAAAAGTTGCAAATTACAGCAAAATGGACTTGGCAGAAATAAAAGTATATTAAGTATTGATCTATATCGTTCAATACTAAACTCTTGGCAGTATATCTAACAACAACAACAACAAAAATGCACATACTAAAAACGTAGAAAACATCTCGTGAATAATGTTTGGGCATGTTTTTGCAGTGTTAATGGTTATGTCAACATAACATGGAAACGTTTATTGACTGAGAGGTTGAGAAAATAGCATTTTTAATGATTCAAAAGTGTTTATGCTGTGTTTTGAAAAAGGCGAGAAACTGAGTCGTGTTTTGGAAGAGCAGCAAAAATGACGGGCATATTTTACTTTTTTTTTTTTTTTATTGATATCTGCAGGAATACATTGGAGGACACAGCCTTGTCTACCTTGTAAATTGTAAATCAGCCGGTGAAAAGTATGCGTTGAGGCGTTCTCAGAGATGAAATTTCAAAAGAGGTGTAACGCCGTCATCAACTTTCTTTAAACAGGCCGCTTTGATCCCGTAAGAAGTCTGAAACAGTATGACTGAGACCGCCAGAGTTCAGTCAGTCTTAATTAACCCCTTTCGTATCTTACAACGCAAAAATACTCGTGACGTAAAGATCAGAGCTAGATGCTCACTTGATCTGACATCTCGAGAATGGTTGTTCATTCAAATGACAGTTGAAAGATTTTTTTTTTGTTGTTGTTGTTGTCGTTCCAGTGTATTCTGAAAATAATGCCAACATTTTGTGGCAGTGGGATGTTTTGTGTCAATATTGCTCTACTCCTCATTTCTGCATTTATGGCAAAGAGCCATTTTTGTCTAAGGGGCGGGAATCCGCTGGGATCTGTTCTGTTGGGACTGCAGTAGCCCCAGTACAAGATTTTCTGCTCATTAAAAGGATAAAGGAAGGCAAGGCAGCACACTGTAGGTGTGTGTGTGTGTCTCCGCGCGCGTGTGTGTGCGTGCGTGCGTGCGTGCGAGCGCGCGTGCCTGTGTGTTTGTGCGTGCCGCTGCGGGCTGTGTGTTCACTCTCGGGAAAGAGGAAGGGAAAGAGCGGGGAAATGAGGGGAGGTTTCAAGCATGGAGGGAAGGAGCAGATTTAAAGAAAAAAAAAAAGAACCCAGGCACCCAGTAATGCCCCGGCAGCACAGGGGATAATATCTCTGGCAGACGCTCACCTGGGTTCAGGGCTTGGCCTATGCGAGTGGAATGCTGTTGATCCCTGGGCTGAGGCCATGTTCTGATCCCAGGATGCAGGACGAGCCTCAGCGAAGACAGACGCACCGTTGTGAGTGACATCTGTGAGCGGGATCAAAGTCATTCAGCATCTGAGTGCCATCACGCAGCTGTAGGCAAGTCTCCTCACACCAGCAGGTCATTTGACTCACAGCGATGGTCCAGCACGCGCACTTCACATTACAGCGAGAAACACATTTCTCTTGCCTTAAAAAGGGGGCGAGAGCACGCTGTTTCTCCAAAGAGCATTATAGTCCACAGCTGGATATAAACTCTTGACCCGTATTGTGGATCTTCGTGTAGTCTGCGAAAAAAGGTCGTCCGCTTCGATCTCGTGCCGTCGAATTTTTTATCAATGCTTTTAGTTTCCTGTTGAGGAGCAGTTCAGCAGAGAGTAGCTTCACACGATTGTGTTTTGTTTTGTTTTTGTTTTTTGTTCGTTTCATAGCGCAGTTGAATGCAAATGAGCCGTGCCTTCAGGGTGTGATTTACAGAGCGACTGAGACCCATATAAAAATGATATCAAGGAATGATCAGCATATTGCCCAGATGAAGAACATAATTTAGAAATTATTGCCAGAAGGAGGGATCATATCTACTCAGACTTGATGAGATTATCTAGTGATTATTTTCTTATTTTCCTTTCGGTGATGTTCAAGAAAGATGGCACTGGTAATCAAAGACGACACTGGTAATCAAAATATTATTTTTTTGCACATAATCCGCTTTAAAACAATCCTCATTTCATTTCTCATATCTACGTGGGGCTGAAGGCGACGCCTAGGGAGAGAGATCTTAATTTAGCCTGATTAGATAACTCATAACTGACTTCATAAATCCAAATCTTTTTTTTTTTCCCCTTTGATTTCAGAGGTAAAAACGAGTGTCGCTCCGGCACAGCTGTGTCCACAATTAAAGGTGTCGTGTCACCTGATAAGTCCGTATTAGAGGAGAGGAGAAAGAAGAACAGACTTTGTCAGCAGCAGGAAAGGATTAGGGGCACTTGCCCTGTCTTCAAAGTGACGCCTGCAGACACTTGAAGACACAGGCTTTGATTTTTAATGATGAGGAAATATTCACAACTTCAACCCGGCAGGCCAGATGTAAACGAGCGCTCACACAGAATGCTTGATTGGGAAAAGGCATTGGGACCCCTATCGCTGTTGCCATGGTTTGCCCATACTGATTACTGTTAAGATGACCAGCTATTAAATGATCTGAATCTGATTGGTTTTTGGATTTTTTTTTTCTTTTTAGAGGAGGCGTTTTCTGTTCTGTACGTCTTTGCATCTACGGTATGCGAAGGAGACGTTGAGCTTTTTGGAGTATCGCTGGTGAATTTTTGTCTGCGGGTGTGGAGAAATAATTCATTTTGAGACACCTCTCCTCCAAGGACAGAGGGTCTAATTGAAATCATGAATGCTGAATTTCACACACACACTCACACATGCACACGTACACACACACACACACACAGAGAGAAAGAGAAAGAAATGAAAAAAGTTACAAATTTGTTCAGGTTCTTATCATATTTTGATTGAGCAAAGTATTCCTGTATCACTTTCCACTTTCTGGCGAGGCTCATTCAGTGTATTAACATACTAATCCTTTTCTTGGTATGCTGTGCTTTGTGTGTGTGTGTGTGTGTGTGTGTGTGTGTGTGTGCGTGCGTGTGTGTTGGGGGGTGGGGGGGGGTGGGTCCTGAATTCCATGAACAGTTCTGTTAATACTCAACTCTGAATGATAATGAGTTTTCCATCTAACACCATGCAGATGGAGGGACCATGAACCTGAGATCACCTCAAGCGTTCTGCCGCCACGTAGCTATTTACTGCCACCCATATCTCAGAGTGCCCCGGCGAAATGCAACACCCATCTTCTATCTTTTTTACCACTCTGTGGAACTGTCACGCACACTGTGATATATCAAGTGTAGAGACTCTTGGAGCTTTTAACTCACTAAGGCTGTCCTCTCAGACTGACGCTGGGAGACTGCTGTTGCTGGTTACTTGTTTGCGATATGAAACCGGTTCTATCTCAACTGCCATATTTCAAGTAAAGCCCTCAGACCTTCAGTGAAGAGGTGTGTTTAAAATGTGCTTAGGCTGTGTCCTATCCTGCAGTATGCAGATAAAACAACATGTATGAACGAATTATGACTGCCCACTACCTCATTATACGCGCACTCAGACGCGGGCCATACCTGCTGTGTGATTCTCAACTTCATGATCGGATTAAACAATGGAACATTTCAACAAAGGCAGTGGAAACAAAGTCCATATAACTTGTATTTTCCAGAAAAAAAAAAAACCAACCCAAAAAATCCTCCTTGCTTCAGTATGTCTCGAGGCCCTTGACTCACATCAGGCTTCTTGCCAGCATGCCACGGTTACAGAAGGTTGACAGAGTTATTAAAACAGCTGAAAGGCAGAGAGTTTATTTTCTCTTCTTTTTTTTTTTTTTTTTTTTGTTCCCTTGGTTTTTTTTTTGGTTTTTTTTTTTTAATCAGGTGGGAAAGATTGGTATTGTGTTTAAGATCGGATCCAGGCTTCAGCGGGTGGCCAGAGCTTTCGAATCCGTCCAATGCGCTGACTTGGAGGTGCAGCGTGACTTTGGCCGGTTTGAAGGGTAAAGACCCGATGGGTCCCCTTGGCTTCACTATAATAAGATTGGTGGGGTCTGCTGGGGAGGGGGATTTACTGGAGCACGACTCCCCCCAGGGCATCTTCACAGAAACCAGCCCCTCCACCAGCTTTGGAGCTGGGCCCAGCCAAAGCGGCTTGGCTTCCCTATTGTTCACGATCACATGTCGCCTTTTTCTTCCACTATGCAGACTGGGCCAGAATGCCTGAATTAGGCCAGAAAATCATAGTCTTCTCACTGACAGAAAGAGAACACTGGAGTTCTGAAGGTTTATCCATAGCCTGCAGTCATTAATACAAGTCTTTTATCATCTGCTCCAATTCAAGCAAGCGGTCTTTACAATATTTCTCTTGTTTTTATTGTTGGTATTTTTTCTTTTTTTTTTTTTCTGAGGATAAAAATGTAACAGTCGCTGATGCGTCCATATACTGCAGGGTTCTTTGAGAATGTCTGGTATTAGAGAAGTTCTTGATTTCAAGGTCATGTCTTGTTCAACTTTCACCTATAAGGAATTAAACCCGGTACAGTATAAAATGAATCATCTTTGAAATTTCCTTTCACTGGTTAGTTGTAGCTACTGATCTATGTTTATTACGCTCAACCAAAAGATGACAAACTTTATGGCGTGCTGAGCTCTGTGTTTCAACTTTTTCTTAAAAGAATGACGTGACACTTCTTACTAATTATTGCTGATGGGCTGGATGTTATCCCCATCCCAAACTTTACTCTTTTCTGCATGCATTCAATTAAGATAAACCCTGGCCAACCTAATAAAACCTGTTTAGAGGGCCTCTAAATGAACTCTAAAGATTTCACAAGTTTTTTGCCTTCCAACACTGGTGAGATAAATAGCCAAGTGAGTGAGGCAGTGAAAAAGACAGAGAAGTTTTATTGGTGATCTTGTTATTTAGGGGACGGCTGTTGGCCTAACGGCACACTTTGCTGAGCAGTGCATTCTACCGGTCATTGACTTTCCACCTCCACAGCGAAGCAGGCAGGGACCACACTCCAATTCCCTGCCTGGCTACAGAGTTATTACTTTTCCAAAGGGGCTCATTTTCACCTGCGTATCACATCCATAGCCTTCTAAAGCCACTCGCTTTAATCTAATTATCCCTCGATTGAGTAATCATGAGTAATTATCCCACTGTCGTCACCTCGGTTCTTTATTAATTGCCGACGCTAATTGCGACCGTCACGCGCGGTATCGCGACCGCGAGAGACGGCGCAGTCGACGACGGGCGAACGGGGAAAGTCCTCGTGTCACTGACGCGTGATGACGCGGGAAGCGCATAACTGTCACGGATAGGCAAACAGCGCGGAGTCGAGCCTGAATGTTAGCCTGAGGACACAGGCCATAGGCAGTGTCAGTGCAATGACTGTCATTTGCATGCATTGGTGAGAGGAAATCAGTCAGCATGACAAATATTAACATATATGGAGAATGTAAAATGGATGTTACTGCTCAAAAGGGTTACCGTGAGCTAATGTGAGGCTTTACAGAAGTCCCGAGTACACTAAATTTACATATTTCAATGACATGAAGCAAGGATATTTCTTTCCTGATTTACTGATTCTGAGGTGCTGTAAGAGAAATATCTGTTCAAAAGAAGGATAAAAATATGATCTCGTTGATGAAAGGTTTACAGAACTTTAGGGAAGAGCGTGAATTCCATTTTCGCCCTGAACACGAGTACTCTAAACTGAAAAGTATTTAAAAAAAAAACAAAAAAAAACATGGCTTGTTTTCCATTCGCAATTTGTTTTGAGATGTCCACTGCTGTATTGCAGGGTTTATTTAATATTCAAAGGCCATTTCAAAGAGAATGGATTATACAACATTCAGCTGTGTGTCTTTTCTGTGGGATTTGGCACAGAAAGACAGCTGGAGATGGGGACACACCATTCTCTCGGTTGTTCTTTTGTATTTTGCTTAGAAACCCCTAGCCCAATAATATCAGCTCTCACTTACACATCCAAAGCGTTAATGTGACCACCGTGCCTTTGCATTTAAGCCATTCGAGAGTGACGCTGGCATACGGCTCTTCTAACACGCTGCCCAAATCCTGAACAAAAATCCCAGAGACGCTTGTCTCTCCAATAGCATCCAGTCCAGCACCTCTGCCTGGTGTCCCTGCACTAAAGCCATCCAAATCCTTTCACTGTTACTTTCACTCATACTTACATGGCTGTTGCTGGAGCTCCCCAAGGACCAGCCCAGCACAGCCCAGCCTAGTTCAACTTCGACTTTTCCTGCCCCGCCCTCACGTACTCTCTCTGTCTCTCTCTCTGTCTCTCTCGCTCTCTCTCTCTTTCTCTTTCCCAGTGGTGCTGAGTGTGCAGCAGGCCAGCAGCCAAACGGAGATGAAGAGGGTGGTAGGGGACAATGCAACACTGCCCTGCCACCATCAGTTCTGGCAGGCCGACACCTCCACTCTGGACATCGAGTGGTTGCTGCTGAATCCTAGCTCCAAGCAGAAAGTGGTAAGGTTTTTTTTTTCCCCCGACTTTGTAACCCGCCCCCCCCCCCCCCCCCTCCTACCCACACCCCCCCATCCTCTGTCATGCCTCTTCAGTAAGCCTGCGCTCTGGCACGGCTAAAGCAACAAATCTCTCACCTCTGTTGTCACCTAATGTACCGTGTGCCGCGGCTATAAGTGATCAGCTCACTGCAATGTGGGGAGAGGAGATGAAAACACGAGGGGTTTCAGCGTAGACTGAACACACAGCGTAGACACATTTACATCTCAGGAAGAGTGAAACTGTCCAACTATTAATTGCATCGTTTTGTTTAAAACCCATAGCGGATCTTTTTTTTTTTTTCTATTTTTTTTCCTTCCCCCAAACACCTTCAACAAATGCCTTTATGATCTAAAACTGGCAAGTATACAAGTTTGTCATTTTAATCTGGCTCATTGTCAACTGAGTCTCTGAGGTCCCATCCGACGCATTACATTCGTCAGGATAAATCCGTTGTTTGGCCTTAAGTTAATGTTACCGCCGCTACAGATGAATAATAGTTTACAAAGACTTTTTTCATTAAGCTAAGATTTTTGCATATGACCCATTTACGGGAGCCCCAGTTGGACGACCAGGCGAAGTATCAAATACGCTCGTACACAAAGTCAAAAGTGCTCCGCGCGTGTCTCAGCCTCTTTTAGCATTCTCTTTTACGGCGTCATGTTATACATTTCCACATCTTGAAGCCACGAATAATTTTTTTTTTCCCCTCACGCTGCTGAAGAGTTACAGCTCAAGAGAGCTCTCGTGCATTTCAATTCAAATTGCTCTTCAGTGAGCAAGGACAAATCTCAACAGCCGTGGTATAAACATAAGAGAAAAGCGAAGTGTACATACGCACACACACAGACACACATACACACACATATACACACACACTCACTCTCTCTCTCTCTCTCTCTCTCTACACATGTTTTTGGCCTCAGTAGCATGCTGTGCTTTTAATGTTCTTTTGCTGTAAAGGCATGTGGCAGGGACGCGGAAAGTCAAACATAACCCAACGCCGACCGGGATGATTCATAATGGCATCAGCATTTAGCAGACTCCTTCCTCGGCCCAGTGTAAGAGCGGACAGAAGGACTTCCACTCCCCAGATGCCTCCTGTCTTGGGGCGAGGAGTGACAGAGTCAGTTTGTCACTTCTTTGACGGCCCGAGCTCCGTAAAGGAAAACTCATCTCGAGAAGTTGAGCAGTAAATATAACGTATTACTCTCGCGTCACGAACGTGTCATTTTTCCACGTAGTCTCCTGCGGTCATGGACGAACAGATAACAATCTTCTGACATCACAGATAGGCAATAGACACGTGGGACATCCTGTACTTTAACAGAATTCACGTGCTCTTTAAACAAGTCCTGTTTATTTGCGCGGCCCCGGTGACATACGTGAGCGTTCGTGCGTCTTGACCCCCACGTCACGAATGAGCGCTATTGATTTCCTTGGCTCTGACATCATTTCCTCCCGCCAGGTGATCACATATTTCGCCGGCCGTGTTTACGACCCCAACGAAAGCGAGAGGGGTCGCCTGTCCTTCGCGGCAGACTACCTTAAGGGGGACGCCTCACTGCTGATCAGTGACCTGTCACTGGCAGACTCTGGAGAATACAGCTGCAAGGTGAAGAACGGAGGGAAATACGAATGGAGCACAGTCAAGCTTATTGTACTGGGTGAGTGTGGAGCCCTGAAGCCTTCCTTTAATGAAGAAGACCCCCCCCCCTCCACACACACACACACACACACTCACACCCCTCACATGGCTACAGTCATGACAAGCACATGACAGATGCTTATGTCACAATAGGCTAAACTAAAAATAGCGCACGAATATTGTCCTTTGGCTTAGCAGAAATGATTGTGTGTGATTTGAGAATGAAATGTCACTCGGAAATGTCACAATTTGAGGGGCAGGGGTTTAAAAAGAAAGAAAGAAAGAAAGGAAAGTGAAGGGTGTGTGCGTGAAGGATGTTTTTAGATTTTAAAGTACTTAAAGACCAAGATGTTCTCACAAGTGTATGGATATCTAAAATAAAAAAAAAAAGTACAGACAAAAGTGGGGATGTTTTTCTCTTCCCCACAAGCTGTGATGTTTGTGTCTACGAGCTTTTAAGTATTTGCTAGTTTGGATCATGTTTTCTGAAATATCTTCTTGGAGCTTTCATTTTTAGTCCCTGTCAAGCCATCTACTCTCAAACACACACATACACACACACACACACACACACACACACACACAAAAAGCATGCACATGCGCACACTAACTAAAACCATCGTAAATATACTCACTGTGAGCACATGCTGAATCTGTTACCAGCGTTGCAGTGGCCTTTATCTCAGTTCTCTGCCGCATAAAGACATTAACTAGCGCGCTACAAATTTACACATACACTTGTACAAATAGCCCGCGGCTTTGCAACGACACCTTCGATTCGGAGGGACAAACATTAGCATTTGTCTTGTTCAACACAAAGATAATGGCTTGGCACAAGACCCAAAGCCTGCCGCGGTTGAACGGTATAAGCGATCCTGACAGAGGCTGAAGATGTAAAGGCCCCTGCATCCTGTTCACTTCCCTAATTGCATCCTTCAGTGAGTGCCTGGGCAGAATTGTCCCCAGTCAGCACAAAAAAGCAGAGGAGAGCAGATGTCTGTGTGTCTGAAAGCCGGTGTGGGTGGTGGGTGATTGGTGATGTGGTGGTAGAGAAAGTGAGTGTGTGTGTGTGTGTGTGTGTGTGTGTGTGTGTGTGTGGATGGGTGTGTGTGTGTGTGTGGATGGGTGTGTGTGTGCATGCGGTCAGCGGTATTTTGGGATTAAACACCATCAGGTCTCAGTGGAACCAAACAGGATTTAATGGTTAACACTTTAGAACTTTCGGTGGGACAGGTGTTACATCGCTAGGTGCGATTGTTTGTTAATCTAACTGTTTGTATGCTTTTGTGTGTGTGTCTGTGTGTGTGTGTGTGTGTGTGTTTGTGTTTGCATCAGTAAATTTTGTTAACATTTTACATTAACCAAGAAATACACAGTGTCATTAAAATGTTCAAATGGTATGTGCTTTTCTCCGTAATAATGTTCACGTGTAATTCAGAATAACTAAATTCTGTGGTTTTGTAAAGCAAGTTTACACATTCACAGATTTAGGGGCCATTGGAGTTATGAACATTCTCATGTTGACATGTAAGCCAGACATCGCTTAATATGCCTCTCAAAGATTTGAATGTTCACCGGCTGTGACATCACAGACCACAACTCACTACAATTTCACATGCAGACAACTATACCTTAAATCTTTTCTGTGATATATACGTTTAATGTGTTGAGCTGTGTAACTGACCCGTGGCTTTGTAACTTGATTTGGATTTGTGAGGGTTTTAGAGTTGTTGGCTCCTGGTGATTCTCACAGACATAGAAGCAGTGTGTGCAGTAGTGTAAGCAGCATTGATAATTAGCTGCCTTACAGTTCACTCTTTCTACCCGCCCTCATCACACCCTTAACTGGTGCAACCATTAATACCGTTATGGTTGGCAATCAAGTGGGTGGGGCTAGTTAATAAGGATGCATGTGAGTCCTGAGTGTGTATATGCGTGTAAGTGTGTGTGCGTGTGTGTGCGCGTGCATGTGTGTGTGTGTGTGTGTGTGTGTGTCCTGTAAGTGTGTTTATGTGTTTGTGTGAGGGAGCTTCATTAACGGGCTAGTGCGTGCGTGTCGTTCTTTCTCTCCAGTGAAGCCGTCGAAACCGCGCTGCTGGATGGAGGGCAGATTACTGGAGGGCAGTGATGTAAAGATGAGCTGTAAGTCCACAGACGGATCCGACCCCATTCATTACAAGTGGGAACGTCTCCTGGACAAGGGCAAGTATGTGGGGAAGCTGCCTCAACTAGCTCTTATCGGTAAGAATTGATCCTGTGCTTCTTCAATAACCTATTTGAAATGTCTGGTGTCGTTAGTTGTGGAGTGTTAGTGTGTGGTAAATTTGTGAAGGAAAAGGGACAATGGATCACTGACTTCAAAGGAGGGGCTCAAACAAGGAGGGATCTGATTGGCCTCCTGTTTCTCAGGGGAGTCCAATAGAAACTTTTTGTTCGTTATTGTATGCAAAACAGTAAAGTGTACCAGACACAGAAATGCAAGGTGAACTCAAGTGTATGATTATGAGAGAGCATCTGTTTTAGTCGGGTCTCAGCCCGGATTAGCAAACTTTGCCGGTGTTCTCATCTGCCAGCATTTTTTTTAAAGCTATTATTATCCTCGTCCTCTTTGTGAAAGAGTGTACACTGTGTTACTTTTGTTTTATTTCGTTTAAGGATTGACAAATTTTCCATCGAAAGGCTCTCAGGCATGTGTTTCTCGCGTCTAATTGACCGATCTGTTTGGCTGACATCACAGATTAAAGACATTCAATCTTCTTATCCATTACTCTCTCAAATAAAAACAGAAAGACTGTGTCCTTCTTTGTTCTTTGATTAAACTGGGTGGGCAGCCCGTCTCTAGAGGACAAAGAACCTGGATTGTGACAGTACAAATTAAGCTCAAATTAGATTTGGATTTTAGGAAAAAAAAAAAAAAATGGTTACAGCAGCACTTGTCCTTACATGCTCTGATAATTCCTCTAATTAACCTTTCTAACTAGATTCAGAGTGAAATGTTCTATGTGTGAAACGAACACGCGGGGGTTATCGTCGCTACTATTAACAAAAAAAAAGAACAATAAATGATTTGTGTTGAGCTCACGCTGTAGATTTTGAGACGTGCCTCGCTGTTCTGTAGACCTGAAGAACCCGGAGGTGGTCACTCTGAAGAACCTGACCAGGGAGAGCGCGGGGGTGTATCGCTGTACGGCCAGCAACGACGTGGGAGAGGAGAGCTGTACCGTGGAGGTCAAGCTCCACTGTGAGTGTTTGAACTTTGAACCGTGAGCCGGAGAAACACAATTTCAAAGATGTTTTAATTCATGAGCGCGTGCACGAACGAGCACGCGCACGACCCACGCCCCTCAGGAAGCAACCTGTCTTAGTTTTCAGTTCTCAAAGATTTCCAAATCTTTACTTTCTGAATCCTAAAAAACTGTTTCATATATGTATATTTTAAACATATCCATTCACTTTATTAACTGAGACAACGCATAGTTGTTCTGAACAGTTCTACTCCTTGTTCCTTCTTTTCTTTACACTCCTCCCTCAGGTACCTGACATATGTTACATGGGCTACATCATCTCCACCTCTGTACGATTTGTTTGAGGATTATGATGATATCCTCCCTATGTTTGCAGTTAATCAGAAAATACGTGCCCTGCTACGCAGAATAGCGCAGCAGAATTATTTCAAATCCAGATTAAAAATTCATTCCTTTATTTAATTTTTTTTTCCTGTTTCTTCTTTTTTTTTTCAGAGAGTTCATTGATACAGTTTTATCCCCTCAATAAAATCTAAAACCTTTCTATGCGGCATTTCCCTCGTAATTAAATTAGAAGAGGAGAGAAAATTAAGGGGGGTAAAAATTAATCAAATGAGGAAAAAAAAAAACATCTTAGCCGTGCGAAAAACTAGGCTTTTATTAAAAAATAAAATTGTCACTGTGGCGTCTGGATTAATGGTTTGTGCTTGCTGGAGTATTCTCATGGTGCTGTTGGATGGATTGCCGTGGATATCTGCAATGCAGAGCTTGTTTGCTGATAAAGTAGTTGAACATAAATCATTGGCATTTTGAGATTTGTATGTGCGTGTGTGTGTGTGTGTTATGCGTATGTATGCACCTTGGTATGTGTGTGTGTGTGTGTACACGTGTGTGTGTGTGTGTGTGACATTTCAATGTCTTTCTCCAAAAGACGTACGCGGTATGGGAGTGGTGGCGGGCGCTGTGGTGGGCGTGTCTTTCGGAGTCTTCCTCATCATCTTCATCATCTGGCTCGTCTTTCGCAAGAAGGAAAAGAAGAAATACGAAGAAGAGGAGACCCCTAACGAAATCAGGTACGCATCACACCGCACCTTCGGCGCCACCACCATCATCATCATCATCATCGCAGGCCCAGCAAGAAACAAGCTCGTATGAATGATGATTATAACGTGGAAGAATATGATCTAGTGCCATGCGTTCAATAGGGAAATGAGCTCCGGTGTCCCGCGTTACGACTATAGATGCTGATGGTGCTACTTGTTACGGCATCAACAGCGTTTCTTTGTTGTGTAGCATCCATGTCTCTGCTTATTTGCAAGTGTCAGGATGAATTATGCAGCTTCCGGGGCTGACTGAGCATCAATAATGCAGACGTGAGGAGGGGAAAAGAGGGGTGTCGACAGTCTGTGTACACATTTCGAATTTTTCTACAGCATTTTCACAACGATTACAGCTCTGTCGTTCACTTGATTATGGAACACGACAGCATTCTAAGTCAACAAGAATTAATCGTATGTTATTAGGTAAGAAATAGGCTCCCGTGTGGCTTCAGCTGGCGCTCTGAGGAGGGTTCTAGATGATTTGAGTGGGTGATTTATGGCAGTATAGTGGAACATGCTGACGGGGCAACCAATGTCCAGACAGACAGCGTCTTAGTGAAGAGCCTTAGGGTTTTTAAGGCTATGGCTGAACTGAGTGTGCTTTTTTTTTTTTTTTTGGTTCGTTTTTTGTTTTTATTTTTTTTTTCTTTGTGTATTTGCAGGGAAGACGCGGAAGCTCCCAAAGCAAAACTGGTGAAACCGAACTCCCTGTCGTCGTCTCGGTCCGGCAGCTCCCGCTCCGGCGCTTCCTCCACTCAGTCCATGGTCCCCAACACTGCCCCCCGCGGGACACACCCCCGCCTGCCCGCCGTGGCCGCGCTGAAGGAAAACGGCCAGCCAGGCGGGTTTCCCCAGTCGCCTCCCGCCTACACCCAGGTGGCCTCCAAACCCCTAGAGCCTGGGACGCCCAAGCGTAGCCCTTCAAAGCTCAGCCCAAGCAACTTGGTTAGAATGGGGGCCACACCTGTTATGATTCCTGCCCAAACCAAGGCCTTCCAGACTGTGTAGGGGGAAAACAAAAAACATCCAAGACTACACACGTAATGCAGAAAAAAAGAATAACAAAATCAGACCCCTTCAGACTCAAATCAACAATGGAGCACCTAAGAAACGTGACGCCGTGGACACTCAAGGAGCGAAGGAGCAGCGAACGCCGCCTGCCCCCCCCCCCCCAAACCCCCCGCCCCCGAAAACAAGAAGTGGTAACCCCACCTATTGAACAGACGATGAAGCAAAGAGATGTTTTCGTAGCCTCCTCTGTCTTCTTGTGACACCGGAAAGTTGTTTTTTTTTTCCTCCTATTCTTGACAGCGACAGTGGTGACGTGCACAGCGAGGTGGAACGAATTCTCGGTGGTGTTTATTTATTTTTAAAACGGAGCGACAGGACAGAGAGGAGGAGGAGGAGGAGGAGAAGGAGGAGGAGGAGGCCACGAGCATGTGCCACGACACGGTGTTTTAAACGGACAGAGGACAACATAAGAACGAAGGTGACAACATCGCTGCTACCTACAGAGACGGCCCGTCGACCCGGTCGCGCTGTTTCACTGTACGCCGGGTCTAACAAGACAGCTTTGGAGTTAAAAGAAAAAAAAAAACAAGAATATGTCAACAAAACTCTTTCCAAAACACCTGCTTTTTTTGTTTATTCTTTGCCTAAGCAAGTCTCTGCACCTGCCACACTCATCCATAGCCTATCAGCTTATGCCAAGCTACCCCTGCATTCAGCACAACACTATCCAGCAATGCCAGCTCTCCTGCTGTGACCAGGCCCTTGCAAATGGCTGGAAACAAGAAAAGGCAATGAGCAGGTCATTGCTCCAACACATATGGTACTAGATCTCCAGAAGCTTACGAAAATCCTTTTTAGACATTTCTGTTACACCACCGTCTAATAGAAGGAACCATTGAAATGTCATTTCAGCATGCTTGTTTCACCCCTGTTAAGGATCCAGAATATTCTTCCTGTTATCTGGGGTACTAACTGGCAGTATACGTTCTTTACCTTCAAAAGCGTGTTTTGAACTACCGTGACCATATCACTTGTCCATTAGCTGGAGAACAGCAATGGATACTTCCCTTCTGTTTACCTTACTGGTGATGACAAAGATTTTCATATATGAATTTACCTCTGAAGGACACCGTCGCATCTTAGAATATTACCGAGTTGGATGTAAAGGTTTGTCAATGACGTTTCTGTGCTTGTTTTTTTCCTTATTATGTCTTCTTATCTCCGTTTTCTGTTTTGTCTAATCATGATTAAATGAATGAAGAAACTTATGAATGTGTAATGCTATGACTTTTTGTTTGTTTGTTTAATTTTTCAGGGGAGATAAATATAGCAATATGATTGCGGTCTTTGAGTTTGTTTGGTTTTTTTTTTTTTTTCCAGACTTTATTTTTTTCTTTTGCTTTGTACTTTTTACGACTAGAAATGAACTAAACCTGAACTAAATCAAATGTATTTACAAGTACTATTTTTACACTATCCAGAAATTAAAATTCAGAGAACATTCAAAAGATTTTGTAATAATGACTCAACAAAAGTATACGTTTCATGCCATTTGACTCAATTAAACAGGAAGACTCTTGAGAGACTGGCAAAAACAAAGACCAACGCCATAAAATGTAATGTTTAAAGAACGTTCTAGCCACTGCTATCACAAGACAGTGGATGGTCTGTTGGAGCGTCAGCCAGTTAGAGTTGGCCGAGTAAAAGTCAAACTCTGAACTTTTACACCTACTGTCCTCAGGGACCGCACTCTGTTCTCTCTTCTTTAAAATGTGGCTTTTATTTCTGAGTGATAGCAGTGGCTTTTATCTTCTCAGATCATAGATACTGTTTTAATGTGCTATCCTACAAAAGGCTGGACAAAACATTAATATGAAATTCCTCATCCAAGTAGACAGCTTTGTTGTTTAACAACCCCCCACCACCACACGCGCACACACGCACACACACACACACACACACACACACACACACCTCCCACCCCCCTCCCATAATACATTTGACAAGTGAAATGTCAGGAAGCATTTAAGATGACTGATTGTGTAACACCCTTAAGGATGGCACATTGTCTTTCTCTCAGAGAACACAGGAAAAGCGGCCAAAGTTTTCCACAAAGAGAGGCACTCTGTAAGACTTCCATCCGAAAGAAGAGGTTTTAACTGATTACAGATTTATTGATTTTCATCACTCTGACTCTTCTGTTTAAAGAGAGTGGCAATACAGTCGGAAACAGGTGTCTGGAAACGTGTTTCAAACTGGATGTTGATTATCTTCTCATCTGAGAGTACCTTACAAACACACTGTATATGGCAGACCACACCAGAATACATCTCTAAACAAATATTTAAGACTTAAACTTTATATTTTTACCCACATGTATAAGTGTCTCTCTAGTTTTATTGCCAAATCTTTTTTTTTTTTCAACCTTACATTAATCATAGTTCTCTATAAATCCTTAAAAGTTTTGCTGAATGCACAATTCTCCCATTCACGTAGCTCTTAATTGCATTGATTTGGTTTATCTGGGGGGGTTTATTCAATTACTAAGCTTCCTCTGTCATTGTAATGCGCCCTTCCACAGAAAGCAAAGTATTTTTTAATGGACCAGAGAGTATTCGCCCGACTACGCGATTCTTCATTTGCAGAGATCAGTCTAGTGTGGAGAGCAACTGAAACATATGAATGAGTGTTGTTTTATATTGCTCATTTTGCATTGGCCATGGCAGTGCAGTTTGAATACTGGATCCCAGTGTTAAATACCATGCCTGTAAAAGCAAAAACAGAACGTGCATCTTAACACTGAAAGCAAATGGAACTGCATGTTACAGATACTTAAATAGAGAAAGATTAATCTGTATTTTGTCTCAATGCTAAATAAAAGAAACAAAACAAAACAAAACAAAAAAAAAAAAAAAGAAAGAAAGAAAAAATGTATTTATAGAGGTACGCTAAATAATGTTTTGACCAAAATCTTATTACTGTGAATACGTAAAGTTTTATTATACTCCCAACTATTTCATTTCAGTTTTTGTTTGTTTGTTTGGTTGTTTGTTTTTGTTTGTTTGCTTATTTGTTTGTTCAATAATTATTAACCAAGTATATCAGATTTTGATGACTGTATGTCCCTTCTTTGGCTCAGCCTGTTTAAACCTGCTTAGAGTTTCAGTCACAGGTTAATTGGTCAAGCGATAAAGGGAACCACATGCCACTCCCCCTTGCTCATAATTTCTTTGTAAATGTTACAGACTTCTTTTGATTTGTTGTAAACCAAAAAAAAAAAAATATGTACATACTCTTTGTCCTCCTCGAGTATAACAAAATGTATATTTGTACAATATCTTAATTATTACCCTTTGGTTTGTAATAAAGCATCCAATGGCAAGACAGTGAAGGTGACTGCTCCATTTACTTTGGCTGAATCTTAAGAGAAAGACGCCTGAATTCGAACAGCAAAAGATGACAGATATTGTAAATTCAAAACTGACTCAAATAAGCCTGCTATAGACTGGCAAACAAATGACATCATATGTTAACTTTGTCGCTGATTGGAGTTTTGGAAGGAATCTTTTGTAAACGAATTGGAAGCTGAAAAGACGAAAAATGACTTGGCCGTGGAATTTGCTTGTTTGAATCCAAAAAAAAAAGGCTGATTTCTAAGCTTTGACTCTTTTTTTGCTGCGGTTGAATTCCAGTGGAGGAGTTCCTGTGTCTCAAACTGCTTAACAAATTTCTTTGGTCTCTGCTGTCACTGTCTTTTCATTTACAATCGATGGCTCCCAGCACAGTTCTGCGACATTTCAGAGAAAAGTAGGCTACCTCTAACAAAGAGATTGCCGACTACATCAAAAAAAAAAAAAAAAAAAACCCAAAAAACCCCAATGTGGAGCGTCCTTAAGAAGACCTGTCTCAGCCCCATACACTCTGTGCGTCAATATCAAATTATACAGTGCATCTCTTGCCTAATTCAGCATAAAATGATCTAAAATTGTGAGGTGAATTCTCTGGAGTTAGCAGAGTTTCACTGGCTAATACTCCGGGGGGAAAAAAACAACAACAACGACAACAACAACAACAAAAAGGAACGATTTCTATACACTTCTTAATCCCATTATTGCATACCAAGTGCTCACTCGTTCAGGATCTGATAGAAACTCTCCTCAGAATTCTAGAATGTCAGGAGTTGCTTTGTCAGAACATTCCCTCAAAAAAAAAAAAAAAAATCAATATCGCAGTGCAGAATTGGAGGACACCTTTAAAACACAGGAATCAACCCTCTTTAAAAGGCAACAGATCATTACAAAGACAGCATTAACACTATTTCCAAAATTTCAAAAGAATAAGCAAATATGACCATTTTTTTTTCTAACTCTGTTTCCAAACAAGCGAATCAGTTTCAGGATCAGTACTTCCTGAGTAGACGGAATGACGAGATATGAAACCTCAATAGGTTTACATCAAAGAACATTAAATTATTCTAAGAATAAAGATTTAAGGCCTTCTGAGTTTTATGACGGGATTTATGACTTTACAACAGTAATGAGCTCGCCACCACTTGTTGTACTACTCTGCCCTCTAGTGGTCTTCTCTAAAACATCCACAAATATCCACATAGAATTTCAGAGCCTGGAGAGAGCACCATGCAATAACTGGGTTGTAAATGGCATACAAAACTGCCCAACCTTAAACTTAAATATTTTGAGTAGTGACATTATAAGACGTAGCTTTCAACTGTAAAAGTATGAAACTGTAACACTGATCAGATCACTCAAATGAATTACTATTTTTTTGGGGGGGGGGGGGGGGGGGGGGGGGGCACTGACATTTCCATGTGTTACACTGTGTTACTGTGTATTATTTTCTCTCATTAATATTTTCTCTAGACAACTTCACTACTGTGAGTGGGACTGTACAAAGACACAGAGAACTAGAGGATGCTCATTCACAGGCTCTAAGTCAAAGTGCTTATTTTGACAGAACAGTGGCTCAGCATAATCCTGGAATATTGATCTGTAGGCATCTCTTAAAGGATTTGGCAGAGAAACAGACTATTCTTGCAGAGTTTTAACAGAATCTGCTATCAGTTGCCATATTTCCTGGTAGCGCCTAAGATAAGTAATTGAAGTGATGCATTTAGTGAATTAGAGGACACAAAGGAAAGAAGGTTTGAGAGAAGAATGTAGATGATATATATACACACACACACACACACACACACACACACACACATATATATATAAAGAAATTATAACATTTATAAAATGTATAATACATATAATGTATGATTATATAATATATAATATAATAACATGTATAATCACATAAATGCAGAGATCTGTGTGTGTGTGTATGTGTGTGGCGCATACGTGAGGCATTATATCGTAAGACAACTTTACTTTATCGCGGACTTATGCAGACAAAGGGTAAACGTCTCAAGCAAACCCATGAATTTGATAATCCTCTGGCGACCGTCCTCGCTATCTCACTCACACCCTACCCCCCTGCAAGTTCATTGCATCACCGCGGTCCACCTCATGTCTCAACACTTCCATGAAACGAGAGACAGGAGTCAACAAAAAAAATTACGGCGAATAAAACCGATTCCGTAGCGTCCACTTTCTCTAGCGAGACATTCCTAACTTTGTCCTTGCGTTTTCGCAACGTCATTGACCCAAGTAATATGGCTAACCTCGGACATATTGTCCCACAGCTAAATATTGAAGAAGCAACGGACGACAGTTCATCAACAAGCATCTCCTCACGATCACTGTCACAGACTTTGCAGCGGAGTAAGCCCTCCACACCGTCGATTTCTAGAAGAAACCACAGGTAAGGCGCTGATGCAGCCTTTAAAAATGAGTCACCTGTCTTTGAAACCAGTCTACGGTATGTGATGAAAACACGCGGCTGCCCCACTTGGAATTACAAGTGTAACTGCGCTCGCGGTGTACCAATTTTTGTGCTGTAGTGTCCTGCCCTCCAAGTGTTCTGTGGAATCTGAATGGACACAGTCCAATAATATGATTTAATGTTCAGTTTCATAATTCGCTCTCTCAGTGTCATTCGCTTTGTGTTTTATTTGCCCTCAAATAATAATCGACTGCAGTGGGGTCGGGAGCCAAACTGTTTCCTCCTCATAGGCAAAGAAGGCTGTCATATGAAATAACTTTGAACTTAATGTATTACTTTTACTCAGCAAAAAGACGTTAGCAACTCACTTTTCACACAACTTGCGTACCACCATCAAATTCTGAATGGTCTACTGAGAGCATGTTTACGTTCTAAATGACACTTAAATGCGCTTTAAAACGAGCGCATTTAAAATCAGTTATGCACACTTGGATTGTTTCGTTAACTTTTCATTAACTATAACATACAACCATGTTTAGACAGCTTTTTTTTTTACCGTTGTGAACCTAGGTGCTTCGTGAGTCTAAGTGATCACCCAGTCATTTCCTGCCAAAGAGTTACCTTTTTTGCGAGGCTGTGTGTCATCATGATATTGTGAGTTGAACAGATTTGTTTACCTGACTTTGCAGTTAAATCATAACACCAAATTGTTTACACATGCATTGCAATGCAGTTTTTAAGTTAAAATGTTGTCAAAAAGAGCCCTTTGCCTCAAAGAGATAAACAGAGACACTAAGAATCTGAAAGAGTAAAGATGTAATTCTCAGAATGGGCAAACCATATATGAGCATTTTACAAGTTGCATGGATTCAGTGCACTTTCAGTCTGTTGGTAAAAAAGCAGGAGGGGGGGGGGGGGGGGGGACTTGAACGAGGGATGAAATCCTTGAAGGGCACCTTTGTCGAGGCATAGCGAGCAGGAGCAGGACAGGAGGGGGTGGAGTTTCCTTTCTTCTGCCTGCTTTATTGACCACTTCTGACCATAGCTGTTTCACAAACAGTTCACTCAGGCCTTCCTGTCTGATACTGTATGCTTTTTACTGATATGGTTGAGAAATGTCTTAGATTTTTGTACTCTGAGGAAGAAAATAGCGATGTCTTTACTTTTTTATGTGGTTATATCTGATGTTTACAGAGTGGCTCTATCAAGCACAGTATATGCAACGACAGTTGTTTTCTGCTTTCATATCTCCGAAGAGATCAGATCTCACACACACACACACACACACACACACTGACACAATGATATGGAGACCATACTCCATATTATACTATAGGTTATCAAGTTCAGTCAACCTTGCTTTTCAGCTGGTCTGAATTACAAGGACGTTAGCTATGAGTTAGAATAGCCTCCTTGACAGCATATCTTTGCTCTCAGAAACATTTCCTTGGCTTTGTTCCACTACATTCCCATGAAGGTCACTAGTTTGTGATTAAGCTTGTAGCATTTAATATCAAGACTTGAGTGCATGATTCTTTCTTCATTGTAAACCACACACACACACACACACACACACAATAAATAAATAAATGATAAATAATTCAGAAAATGGATTTTTCAGTGTGTTCAATGAGGTGTAGCTTTACAGATTTGGTTAAGGTCTTTTTTTTTTTTCTTATTGAGGGAGTGAGTTCAGTTATCCTAACGTTTTTGGTGTGCAGTGGGATACAGAGAGAGACAGACTGCTTGCCTTAAGCAATTCAGCAAGATTCAAGAATTCGAAGAAGGAGCACATAACTGTGGTTGATAAGAATTTCTTTCTGAAAGAGGAATGAGCAACAAAGCAAACCGCTGCACAAAACAATGGTTAATCGGTACAAATCTCTTTGAGACACTTTTGTCTTTGCTCGATCGCCTTTTTTTTTTTTTCTTTAATTTAATGTTTTCTCTTGTCTGTTTTTTTTCCTCCAGACATTTGTTTTGCTCGACGGATTACTCAGATTCAGTCTGTTCCCCTCTTTGTTATCCGTTCCTCTCTCTGACTGCTTCTAAGAGCTGGTTTTGTATTGCAGTGATTTCTACCAAACTTATGGAGTGTCAACATTTCCCTGGTTCCCAAATCTTGGGATATAGTCCTATGTTAACTATGAGACCCTTTCTTTGTTTCTCCCCCCCCTTAATTTAGACATAACTTATCAGACCTGTTTAGTGTTATTCATACAGTCTTAGTGTTGCAACATACCATGCAGACGGAATCTCATGGCATTTTAATCTTGTGGCAAAGACATTGCTGGGGGTATTTCCCTAACCGCCCATTCCCGACTGTTTGTGTTAAACCTTCACACCAAGGTCTTTGAGAAATATGTCGTTTTTTTATGGCTGTGTCAGCTTATTAAATGTCAAAACGTCCCAGGCAGTCCCTCTTGTGCGACCATCTAATTTCCCACCCAGCAACAAACAGTGCACGGTGTGAGTGAAGACGGAGCGTCGGCCAGGGGAGAGGTTTATAGATCCGAAAGATCTTTTCTTCCTCTATTTCTGCCTGTCTAATGACCAAAGTTATTGAACTGGGAGCTGTCTTTAGTCGCCGGATGGCAGATACAGAGTGTGTTGCAGTCACTGCGAGATTCTCCCAAGGACCCCCCCCCCCCCCGGGTGCTTGGCCTCACATATCCCGTTCCCCCTGGCCATTATCGTCTCATATACATTATCGACTGTTTGTCCATTATCCATGACCTCTATTAAAAACTCAGTGTGTCAGAGCCAGAATTAGATCTGTCTCCTGCTCTGCTGGTATGCAGAGAGGAGCCCAGCTTTGGATAGAAGCACACTAATAGTATATTTCATTCTGCATTAATGTATATATTTTGTAGAAATGGTGCATTGATATGGTAGAAACATGTTTTATCTAGGGATGTTGTCTTGTTAAATAATCCAAAAGTGGGGGGGGGGGAGTTTTGTTGTTATTTTTCCCTTCGTATGCGGTGTGTGTGTTTTTTGCCTTGTGGAAGAATTAGCACCGTTAGCAGTTATTCATTTTAATGCTCTCCTCATGTCGTGTTAACGCATTAGAGAACGCTTAGGGAGACATTGCTTCAGGGCAGAGTACAAAACGTTGGACGTCCTGAGTTTTTAAAAAAGACTGTATTTGATTTCACCTGTGCTTTCCTTCTAAAGGATAAATCTAAATAATTGCCCTGAGGTGTTCCCCTGTGTCCAGTATCTCTGCAGCTCAGATAATGTACAGTATAACTTTATGGGCTGAGAACTGTTACCTTGACTGTGCTGCTTACTGTTCACCTCAGTGCTCAGCGCAATCATATAAACTGACTTTCATGTGAGTTCTTCAGTAAAGTACTTGAGTGGGGATAATAATGTCTTTCATAGACCGGCGTATGGGGCTTTTCTAAGTTGAATTTATTCCCCTGTTATCCCAAATTATTATTTAATTAATGGAAAATGGGAGTATATGTACAAAAGAGGCGCATACACACACAGACACACACATACAGTAATAGACTAGGAAACGTACTTTACAAGGTTTAGCAATGCATTATGGGTGAGACATAAGAATGTACCTTTTTTTATCTACAGAGCATAGCTTTAGAAGTCTAGTTTTAATGTCTGTTTGCTCTAATTATATTATTTAGATACAATGACCACTACAGAAAGAAGTCCCCAGTGTCTCCAAAGTCTCATGAATTCTAGACGTGGCCAACATCTTAGCTATTGGATATCCACTGTTTTTTTCAAATACTACTTTCCATGTTACTAGACCTGTGTAGAAACAAAGTGCTATTTTTAACCTAAACAATAGCACTTTCTAGATATCATCTACAGTAGCTCTTCAGTGGCTCTGCAATAGTTCACACTAGCAGTAGCTTCAATAGTACATACCCTTTTCCCCCAGTGTGAGGTACACCAACTTACATCTAAATCAGATGCACACTGCAGCAAAATGTGATTTTGCAACCTTTGAAACTGAAAATGACTTTTCCTGTGTCGTAGCTGTGTTGAAAGGACAGCACTTGCCCTCTCACAGAGAATAGACATTTCCCAGAAAACACAAAAGTCTGCATGACCGCTACCCATGCACTATGTCGACAACATAAAGAACAGAGCAGAGCTGATTCCTTATAAAGTACATAGATCAACATATTTGGCCACACTTGCGAACAGCCGTTTTGTTTTTTTGAAATTTTATGATGCTTCAGACGCTTATCTTTTTCATCATTGTTGTGAAATAATTACACCATTTTGACTCATTTTCACCCACAGACAACTGACCCCTTTGTCAAACCCATAGACCAACTGTAGTCAGTTAGAAGGCGGCACATAACGCCTTTCTGCTCCTTTTCCGCGGTCCTCGTGGCCAAAATACAGATTCGCATTCACATCTGCCTGTTCCGCAGAGATACTGTAGCCACCATGCTGTTGTTGTTTGGGAAAGCTTTCATTGTGCCTCACCGATATAATTTTCCATTTTAATATATTTACTGTGACAGCTGCAGTGAGCATCCTCATAACCATATGAATGATGCCATTATCTTCTGCAACCGCAGCTTGTGATTCATTGCTGTGGACATTAGTTTTTCTCTGAGGATCTTTGCCCACATGAGGGCAGACTTGATTCATTAAAACGTGATGGGCTGACATTCTTAAATAAGAATTAATCATTGTTGTGCTCTTCAGAGGGATTTCCTCGTTCAGAAAAAAAGCCTTAAGAGTATTTTCGCGTGCACTGATTTGACTGTAAAAAAAAAAGAGGATTTATGCATCTGTGTAGGGGAAATGCGGTAAAGCAGAAACTCTTTTGCTGTCTCTCTCTCTCTCTCTCTCTCTCTCTCTTTCACTCTCTCCCTCACTCTCGCTCTTGGTGTGCGTTTTGTGTATGCGTGAGTGATCAAGAGAGAGGAGGAAAGAGAGAGAACCAGCGAGAGAGGCAAATTGAGCATCTCTTTTTTGAAATGTTGTGCATGCACTTGAATTATCCTGAGGTAGCTGTTTCTGTGTAAACTGATAAAAAGAAAAAAAAAAAGATATTGCGGATGTAGTCGGGGCTCTTTTGTGAAGTTTTGTCGGAAAACTTTCACAAAGACGTTTCGTGACAACTAAAAAAAAAAAAAAAAAAAAAAAAACTAGGCAGGGAGCTGACTCACAAGCATTCAGTCATACAGGTTTGTTGTCAGTTGCAGGGAGAAAAGAAGACAGAGACAGCATTAATGGGGGCAGCCGTGGCCTAAAGGTTAGAGAAGCAGGCTTGTGACCGAAAGGTCACCGAAATGTCACTGGTTCGATCCCCAGGAAAATTGTGGGTGGGGGGAGTAAACAAACAACGCGTTTCCCTCACTTCCTCAACACTCCCTCAACGTCCACGGCTGAAGTGCCCTTGAGCAAGGCACTTAACCCCCAGCTGCTCCCCGGGCGCGGTTCTGCAGCTGCCCACTGCTCCTGCTCCCAGTGTGTGTGTGTGCCCACTGCTCCCAGTGTGTGTGTGTGCCCACTGTGTACAGGATGGGTTAAATGCAGAGATTGACTTTCACTACTCACTGTTCCTTGTGTGTGTTTGTGTGATCAATGAAGATCACACAATAATCCTCTCACCAAGTATTGAAAACTATGGGAGCTTTTATTTTTATTTTATTTTATTTATTTATTTGTATGTTTGGGATCGTTTAGATAAATTAGATAAATACAATGGAGACTGTATGTCAGTCTCAGTTGCATTTCAGTGGTACATTTCTCGAAAATTCATTTAAGTAATTTCCTGAAAATGAATTGTAATATTAATGATATCACAAGAAGCTTGTTTTAATTGTCAGTGGACATGCAGAGAGTTTCAGCTTTGATAAATGGATGCGTTGCCCACATGCAGTGATGGCCATGGGTTGAGAGGGCTTACGGGGTGGAGCTAACAGGACCTGTCAGGGGAGAGACAGAGAAGAAAAATGGAAGCGCGTAAACTGAATTGATTAGGTGTCAGATTAAAAGAAGGATATTTCTGGAAAGAAGCACTTAGGTGGTTTGAGTTCAGGGGAACTCTACAGAAGATTTTTAAATGAGCTCCTTCTTGATTTTTGGGAAAAAAAATTTTTTTGGTGTTGCAATGCTAGTTACTCACTTCTCATATTATATAACCCTCTAACATGGTAGCCTGATACTGCAGTAATACACTAACACAAAACGCTTCTTCCACAGGCAGTCAGGGAATGATAAGAAACGCAATTCTCTTCACACTGTTGTCAATGAATGAGTGAATTCCTGGTGTTAGGCATGATTTCCCATTGCCCTCTGAGTACAGTATCTCACATACCATTCGAACAATCCTCTCCCACTGTTAACATGTCTCGTGGACTCAGTATGACTGAGTATGAATGAGCTGACTGTATTGTTTAACATATAGAAACAACATGAGACAGGAATTCATATAAGTCTATAAGTGCAACTTCTTACTCTATGATTGCAAAGTAATCTGTAATATCATCTAGGCATGATGCGTCTCACTGGCAACCAGATAAACCAATGAAGTAACACCAGTAACAAAAATAGATATTTTATTCCACTCAGCCTAATTGCTTTTCCCCACCCATCCTCATAACCTGTGTGTGTGTGTGTGTGTGTGTAGATAGATGTATGTGTGAATATGTGCATATTCATGTGTCGATCTCTACCTGTACGATTTGTACTGAAAGGCACACGTGAGCTATCTGACGTCGCTAACTCAGTGACAGATTTCACACTGTGATATAAAGGGAATGGCAGTGAGGCTCCGTGCTCTTTATAGACTCAGCGATGATTGCGATCTTAAATGGGGATGAAAGCAGTAATGCTGTCATTTTCACCCTTGCCGCCCCGTGTGTTATCTCTCTGCACCTCCGGGGGCCAAAAGCACCCTCACAGAGCGCCAACGCAGTATTATGGCTCTTTCTCTCGACCGCTGACTTTCAATTCAGAATTTTCATTTCACACCATCTCGTGCCAATGGACGTTTTCAGCATTTCGGCTCCTTTGATGGTTACTAAAGATGAGCTCACCTTGGGCTCCAATCCAATTAAAGTGTTCATAGCCACCAAGACCCAACAGACTCTTCACAGCAGGGTCGCTCTATACTTGGAGGGAAAAAAAAAAGGCGTGTGAGGTTGGAAGCATGATGGAATATAATGGAAGGTTGGACAGACTCTGTATTTTCAACCCTAAAAAAACTCTTATGTTCCATAACACATGACATTTAGATTCAAGGAAAGTCGATTACATATTTGTGTCCTTTCGGCTGAAAGAAAATGAAAGAGTTCATTTCCTCGGCTGGATTATACACAGTGCCTCTGACACGTTGCCTGCAGACATTAGCAGTGCTTCAGTTTTGATGGAGAGACTTTACAAAACGTACTCATTTTACGTAACCTTCAGACATTTGCACATTGTATTCATTTTACATAACACTCACATTCAGACACTGAACAAGATCACCCGATGATCTTATCTCATAAACTGGACTGTACTGTATGGTAAAATTAGTCTTTTGATGCATTAAGACTTACACTGTACGTGCAGCTTTACATGAAGGACTCCCTTTTTTAAGAATGACACTGAATAGATTTTCACTGGATTCAAAGAACTCAGACGACGGTGTTAAACGTGAATGGTGTATTTTTGTCATGTTCTCTATACGCTTACTGACGTGTTCATTAATTGCACCACCTGTGATGGAAAATGAGTTCACACAGATAGTGACTCGCATGGCTGGGACCTGCTTTATAAACCAGGTAGATGGGAATTCAGGGATTTCATTATCGCCCATCTGAACTTGAGTATAGACGGTGTGATTGACTTCAGTGATGTCATTGGCTCTGAGTACATCTGTTAAGTGGTTAAATAATAGGAGACAACAAAGTGACCTGAAAACACCTATGAAAATCACGTATCAATTACAGAAAGTGTTTTTCTTTTTTCCTTTACATTCTATTGTTCGGCACAGTTTTTTGACTTAGCTCGGGAGGAAACTTTTTAAATTGTATTGTATTGTATTGAATTAAAGTGCACTTCAGGACAGTGAACATTAATATTGCAGCTCAGAAGAACTAAAGAAGAACAGTACCATGTGAGGATACGCTGCTCTTCGAGGTATTTTAATGAGGTAGTTTCACTTTTGTGCATAAAGTATTCTTTGTTTACCTGCCAAACGCTTCTCTTGCTTAAAGCCAAATCCACACTCAGAACAGGAGCAGGAAATCATAACAGGAAATGGAATCCAGGCGCACAACAGTAAAGGGGAGGCCATCATCTCTCTCACCACTGGAAGAGAGGTTGTCTAGTAGTGTTGGGCTGAGTCTAATGGATTATTATTTGTTACACAAATAATTATGATAGGAGATTAAACTGTACCTTTATCTGTGGCCCAGGAATAGCAAATACAGAATGATTTATGTTATGATGTGGTTTCTCAGTAGTCGCCAAGAATCTTATGAGTCTGAAATGACTTCATTACTTTACCACAGGCCTTGACAATTTAAAAAATTACATTTGGGTCTATTAAGAAGAGATCATTAACAGCAGCGCTGAAGTCTCACATGGTTTACTACCTTATCACCACTCTCTGCATTGCAGAAAGTTGTTTGAATTTTTTCCAGAAAGGGATAGATAGATAGATAGATAGATAGATAGATAGATAGATAGATAGATAGATAGATAGATAGATAGATAGATAGATAGATAGATAGACAAATTGAGAGCGTGTGTGAGTGAGAGAGAGAGAGCGAGAGAGAAAGAGAGGGACAGTGTAAATTTCGTCGATGAAAACTGTGACGAACAATGCAGGGTGCAAAATCACTGGGAAAAATACCACAAACCTCATTTGACTACAATTTGACTAAAACTTGTATAGTTATCATTAACTAAAACTAGACTCAAACTAAGAATGATCAAATGACTAAAATATGACAAAAAAAAACGAATATGTATTTTAGTCAAAAGGCTAAATCAGAATTACCTGCCAAAATGAACACTGCACAGGAAAAATGTTTATACTGTACAGAGAATACAGTGTGTGGGACAGAGTCCCAGGCCATTGTCCTTTAAGCTGGCGCTGACTGCTTGACTGAGCAGACCTAATGTTTTGCTACAAGGTGCAGTGCCTGCGCTAATCTCTCTAGTGACAGGGGCTGTGTGTATGTCTGTGTGACAGAACAACAACACCAGCGCCTAGTTAAGGAAGGCCGCTAAATATAGCAGTAGCCATGGCCTTGAGAATGAACTGTCAGACAAGACACACAAAGAGGGGAGAAAATATGAAACCGCCTTTGTCCCAGCGAAAGGGCAAACCATATTTAAAATGGTAGTAGAAGACGGAGTGAAGAGAGTTCCAAACGAAGAGTGAGTGGATGTGCTACAGTGGCTGTTTCTTGCTGTATTGAAGCACACAATGAGGGGTAAGAGGGTGGGGGGGGCGTGGGGGGGGGGGCAGAGATATGCCTGGTCCCTCTTGCATGACCTGATTTTTGTACATGGAGCATCAACAGTGTGTGCATAGCATGTTAATGACTGTGAGACAGACAAGACTCCCCTTCTGTTTTCCCTGGCCTTGTGTCTGTGAGCGTGTTTAGTCACAAAACTTAAAAAATGCAAGAAATATTTCCACTGCAACCTTTGACAGATGTTAGCTAACAAGTCTCTTGCTGTGTCATATCAAACACATTTTAGCCTCAGTTGACTCTCCATTCACAGTGCGTTCTGTTCTGTTTTTTGTTTTTTTTTAAATGAATTAATTGATGTTCTGAAGTGTCCAAAGCTGCAGAGAGAGCAGTTTTACTCTTGTAAGGGCTTGAATCAGCAAGCGCAGACAGAATGCCTCAGTCTGTTCTCCTTTCCTCCACACACACACGCACACACACACACGCACACACACACACACACACTCCCCTCTCTAAGACTTGCGACGTAACTCTGTCTGTCTTAGTTGAGTGAACTGAACTTATAGCAGCGTATACTACTTCCTCCGACATGCTCTCCTGAAAAATTGGTGCACGGCTCACTTTAGTCTGGCAGGCACACGCTGAGCGCGGAGGCACTGACATGCAATAGCTCCACAGCAAAAAAAAAAACCAAAAAAAAAAAAAAAAACCAGGAGGAGGTTCAACGAAGGCTGACGGAAGGCTTCCAGCAGCAGTTGTGGTTTTCAACAGAGTGGTGGGGAGCACACACAGAGAGAGAGAGAGAGAGAGAGAGAGAGTGTGTGTGTGTGTGTCTGTTTGTGTGTGTGTGTGTGTGTGAGAGAGAGAGAGAGAGGGAGGGAGAGAGAGAGAGAGGGATGGATATGAGAGGAGGTGTAGATACTGAGAGCATGCAGGAGCATGGGCAGGAGTGAGAGAGGGTTGGAGACGCATCCCGTGGATAAAAGCAGAATGGCTGCTCTCTTCCTCGTGTAGAATTGCATGCGATCTATGCGGATTATTGCTGTTCCCTGAGAGTGGAGGTTGGTTTATCTGTTTGTTCTGAACTCCCGGGACAGTCCACGTGCATTCCGTGTATATGAATTCACTCATATCCATGTGAAGAGCATTTCAAAAGAAGATATTTTTCAGATACAGGTAATTTTTGACTTCTTTCTGCCTCTGCCAAGCATGCTTTGATAAAAATGAAATTCATATATTCATAAATGTATGCATATGTATATGTTTTTACAGTGCATGTGTGTGTTGTAGCTTACTATCCATGTAACGTGGTGCATGTTTAGAAAACAACTCATTATTTTAAAATAAAACAAAGAAAAAAAACTCACAAAACAACTCATTTTCACTGTTTAGGAGTATGTTACACAATGTTGATAACTAAAAGTCTGTTAAATTTGGCTTCACTTGTCAGTTCTGCTCCGGCAATAGTAATAATGAACTAAATGTACAAAGACTGACTGTCTCAGTAAATTTTTAAAAAGTATAATAATCACCTGAAGGCACGATTACTACAGGGCTGTTCCTCCTGAGTTACTGAGTTAATAATCACTGGTGTTTATTGAACGCGAGTTCTGATGTGGAATGATCTTTTTTGTTGTTGTTGTTGGCGTTAATCTGATTTGGCAAGTATTTTTGCGGCATCTTTTGCCAATAAACAGGTTTATATTTCACAAAGAGCTCAAATGTATCCCCTGCTCTCTCTCTCTCTCTCTCTCTCCCTCTCTCTCTCTCTCTCTCTCTCTTTCTCTCTCTCTCTCTTTCTCTCTCTCTCTCTCTCTCTGTCTCTCTCTCTCTCTCTCTCTCTCTCTTTCTCTGTCTCTCTCTCTCTCCCTCTCTCTCTCTCTCTCTCTCTCTCTCTTTCTCTCTCTCTCTCTCTCTCTCTCTCTCTCTCTCTTTCTCTCTCTCTCTCTCTCTCTCTCTCTCTCTCTCTCTCTCTCTCTCTCTCTCTCTCTCTCTCTCTCTCTCTGTCTCTCTCCTTCCCTCCTTCTTACTCAGTCCTTCAGGGTTTAGCACTGTCTGGCAGCATGCAGGGCAAACACATTAAGGACTGTACAGCAGCTGCTCCATATTTATGAGCATTCTGTGTTTGTCGGGCAAAACAGCAGACTAAAGCGGATCGCCAGAAGGGCGCAATATATTAACATTTTCAGCATTTTTTGGGTGAAAAACCCCCTGTTTAGCTGTTTATTGCTACAAGTGTTTCTTGTTCAGCTGAACTGATTTCCCCCGAATAGATGAGTAGTATTCCACTAGTTTATCTATATATAGCTGTCAATAGGTCTTGCTCAGTCTGAAGGAGGTAATGAGAAATGTAGACCCATAATGTTCTCTTTTCAATGACATAATTATCTGTAATTGATATGGTGCCAAAGTCCTTAGAACAGAGATGTGCATTAATTAACCTCTGAAAGTACGTAATGAATTTGCTCAGACTTTGTTCTGACTTTCTCCTGAGTGTCACAGTATTAACAGGAAATGATCGTACGTGCCTTTTGTCAAACACAGTGGTCAGCACCTCCAAGTGTGTTGAACGGTTTTTCAACAGTGCTACGCGCCTGACAGTGTGGCTTTACACGTGATGTAAGAAACGTGTCCTTGGATCACTCATGCTGGGGGTGGGGGGTGGGGTGAGGGGGGGGGGGGGTAAAGACATGGGTAACATGGGTAATTGCGCTTTTCTGTTTGGGAGAAAATGGGGAAATAATTTGGAAAAAAAAGCATTCGGCTGGTGATAGTTATTAGTAATAATCATTCCATATTTGCGAGAGAAAACATAGGTAACTGTAGCAGCGTGTATTGTTTTCCGTTGTATGTCACGCTCTTAAAGCAACAATTATCTATTAACAAAACTATATAAGCATTCTTATGGAGCAGACAGTGGTCATATATCTGTTCTTTTTTTAATGATTTCATAGGCATCTAAAATCACTTATGATGAAATCTTAATTTCGAAAGCAGTTTATATTAAGAAAACATCCTTGAGGAATAATATTATTGCTTTGTCTTAATTCCTCACATAGTGTCCTTGTAATATATACATCTTCTGAAATAAATGAAGTATTTCAGTTAATGTGCATGTACAAATCCATCTGGTATATGTAATAATCCAGTGTCATTTCTTATATGATCGAGATATAACAACATGTACCCAGTAAGATACTATACCGAGAGTCAGTATTAAATGAGAGCTGTTCTTTCCAATCAAGCCTCTGTCAGATCACAGTGAGGTACGTCATATCATTATTTGCCTGCCAATGCACAGGTTAATCAGATTGATTGGTAGGGCTGATGACACATTGTTGTGTTATGTTGATATGAAATGATATCAAAGAAAATAAAGAAACTGTGAGAGGACAGTGACTGTACATAGAGGCCCTTGTCATAATGACTGTCTTACACACTGACATCTAGCACTGATCTCATTTCCCTTTTTTTTATTATTATTATCTTCAAAGACCTGATCTTTATCTTCTAAAAGAGAAAAAGGTCTCTCTGAGCTCTTTCACTGTGCGCCTCTCTGTCAAATGCTGTGAAATTAGGCACAGGTAACCATCTGCATTTAAATGCAGGACAGGGGACGCTGTGAAGTAAATGTTCTTTTTTTAACACACCAGGGAAGCAGTCTGATGTTTGGTTTGAAGTCCCGTTCACACGGTCTAGTAAGGCTAGAAAGTGTTTTAATTTAGGGTTTTTTTGTTGTTGTTTTTTTGTAATTTATCAATGCATAGGACATTTTAGGGGCACGTATCACATTTTTGTAAAAGAAAAGCAACACCACATTGCAGCAGGTGTAACATAGCATTGCTTGTGCCGTGACACAGAGAGTGTGACTGACTGGCTATGTGAACAGCAGGTCTGAGCAAAGCCAACAATTCCCCACAGTACTCACACGTACCTGCTGTTGCCTTCTGCAACTGTCCAACAGCTTGACAGGCAGCTTGAACATCATGCCAGACACCAAATACTATGCTGTTTTAGGTTCATGTGTATCCCTGTCAGTCTTTGAGGTGGTTGTCATGGTAACAAGGGCTCAAACGTATGTTTTCATCATTACATTTTTTTTTGGGGGGGGGGGGGGGGGGGCTTTTTCTTGAATGAGCTATCAGAGAGGCAGAAAGTGATGATGTACAGGTCATAAGAGACTCCTGAGTGAAGATAATTTAACTGTCTCCACCTTTCAGCCCTGGTTTGCAGAATGTTTTCACACTTAATTTGAACTGTCTATCTTGAAGTTGGCATATTACTATTTTAAATGGGGCATGACATCAGACAAAGTGAGGTCTGTATGTGATATGGGTATATTGCAATGTTCATGTTTTAGATCTACAACGCTGAGCTCTAATGACTACCTAATTCAGCTAGTTATCAAGACCTTAACTGCTTGATTTAGGATTGCTGCAGAATGAAATTGGAAATGAATAAATTAAGGGAATACATTTCGAACAGCGGGGTTTAAAAACACTACTGTAGAATATTATCGGGTGACTTGCCTGAACCAGGGATGAGCACTATGTGACACAAAAGTGTAAAAACAACCAAAAATTGTGATCATAAAATGACAGTATTATATGTAAGGTTTTTACACAGTTGATTTATTTATTTACTGTAAATCAGTAAAGTTTCTGGAAGCATTGCTAGAAAACAAATGAGTGAAAAAAACGTACAACTGAAGAAGTTGCAAGCTCCACTTTTAGTGTCAGATGTTTCAGTATATTTAACAGTCTGTCAGAGCATAAGCTTATGCTCGTAATACCAGGGGTTTGTTCAGTCGATGAATGGCAGCGCGGTCTGAGAGATTTATAATCGGGCTTTAACACATTTATTACCTAATGATTATTCATTGACTCAGAATGCCTTGTCAAGTTCTGATTTAAACGGTGTGATGAAACAGACAGTCAAACTGTACACCCGTAACAGCCTTGTCAAGCTCTCTAATAAACATAACAAAAGATTTTACATACTGATGTTTGGAAAGTGTCAGTACACATTGTATGAGTTATCAAGCATTTGTTTCATAATTGTATGAAAGGTCACTGACACAGCTATGTAACAAGTTATGAACATACTAGCCCTGAGCATTAGGAGCTTAATTCTACTTATATGCAAAATGACAACTGAGGTACATACAACATGAAACATACAGTGAAATCAAAATCAAAACTGAGAGAGGACAGACATTATGAACAATGTGAAGAAATGTAATCACATCAGACACTGGCATTCTTTTATGAAATATGCCAAATATTTCCACTTGGTTGTACGTCAATATTTGACGTCTGTTTCCTGAACCCAGGTTCCATGTACCTAAACCAGACTAGACAAGCATGAACTAGACTCAACAAGCGTGAACTAGACTCAGCAAGTATGAACTAGATTCACAAAAGTGATAGGAAACCGTCTAATGAAGAAATCATCTAATGGTTTAAATCAAGTCTGTATATCATTAATACTAAATTGTTGCATGCTAAATGAGAGCATATTCATAAGATTTTAAAACTGTCATTTCACAACTGTTGTTAAACTAAGCATGTAAAGCCATGATGAAACTCAGCAAAAGACAGCTCCATCTCTGTTTGGCTAAACAGGTCATTAGGAAGTCATACTGACATTAATAACATTGTCTGTGAGTATTGTCATAATCACATTTCTAAAACAGCAAAAACCACCCTAGTTCACTAAAAGAGTATTGTTGTTAAGTGAATACTTATATAACTGAACCTAATATAAAAATCAGAACCCATTATTTTTCTCTCGCTCTCTGTGTTGTGTGAGTTAAGAATAGTTAGTGTTGAAGCTTGTGTTTTTAATATACAGTGTGTGTGTGAGATTCCTACATCTGCCCCTAATCAAACTGCTTAGACACGGAGAAGTTGCAGTGATACAAACGGATGCATAGACCATTTGCCTAATGGTGAAAACTACCTTGCGTTACTAACAGAGGTGGGCTGAAATAGCTGCTTATTATTATTTTTTTTTAACTTTGTTTCCGATGTAAAGATGCCTTTATCTTATGAATTGAGTAACGCTTCTTTGAATGTTTGATCTTTATTGGAAATCTCAAACTGAATACAGCGAACCTCCCACTCTGTATTGGCTACGACAGTCCTGAGTAATGCACAGTGTCATCTTATGTAAGACCTAACATGTTAGATATGTTGGTACATATCTGCTCCAGGCAGAATGATTGTATGCTCAGCCATCCATGGTGTTTTACCTCTTACACTTTGCTCACATAAACACATGAGGATGTTTGACCTCAGACTTTTAAAAGCTCAAAGCTCTCTTTTGTGGCTCTGATATGAAATATTCATTGACAACATCCCCCCGATGGTTCTACTGGAAATTTCATTTAACAAACTGACATTCTTTTCTACTGGAGAGTTTTTCACGCTTCTCACTTTCAGTCGCTGTTCTACGCTGCCTACAGTGAGCGGAAAGATAAAAGCAGTAGGATATCATGGTGTCTCCTAAAGAAACGCAGTTGTCAGAAGGCGTTTGTTAACTCGGTCTGAGTGCCTTTCTTTAAGACATGTGTGTGCCTGTTGAAGGAAGAAATAAAATAAAAGAAAAGAAATTGCTATGATTGTTATGTACAGGCTAGAGTCTGATGAATCGCTTGATAGGTTTCATGCTCGGTCTCTGCGCCCCATTGCAAATGTCAGCTAATCATATCACACTTATTCCGTCACAGAAATCCTTAGTCGACCTTTCACCGGCTGTGGAGAATCAAAGAGACAGCAAGAGTTACGCAAAGCCTCATTTCAGGCTATTTCGGTTATTCTCTTTTATCACCAGGGCTATTCCCCGAGGTCGATGATTTAAACCTCATACAGCTATACATGCTCTCTTGTCATACTATATGGCCAGATAAACAGACCTCTTACAGAAGTATTGTTTTCTGGTTCATTGAAAGGTTTTGGGCCAATATATGTTTGGCAGTGGTAGTAAATTAATATACATATTCATGACTGATATACACATAAACCAACCACAGCCTTCTACCACTCTGTACACTTTAGCTGTCATTAAAATTTGACATTCGTGGTATTGCATCCCACAAAAAATATTTTTGTTCGACTGATTTCCTGATGTAGTCCAACTCTGCCCCACGACGTACCAGCGTAATGTTACCACAACTCAGCCACACAGCCAACACACCACTTACATTGTCCAGTATGGGTGGAGTGATTCATAATTACTCTCCTGTTTCAGAAAATTAAGCAAAACTATGTAGTTTCTACCACTAGGACATAAATCTCCCCTGGTCCTTAAATCCCACTGATAAAAAAAAAAAAATACTGTAGTGAACTCGAGCAACAGTTCAGTTTACTGTGGCAACAGCGCAATTCACTGTGGCTTATTTTAGTTTTAATGTAACGTGAAAATGCTTTGTTGAATCTGGAACATGATGTTCTGTTCCTTAATGCAACACCCATGCATGCACAATACTATTAGGCTTTCAAGAAGATGAGTGAGTGGGCATAAACAAAGCATGCTCACTTAGACATTTTTTTTTAAACGGAAATACCAAATTCACAACTAATGTATCCCACAGCTTTTGAGCAGTTTTTGCATTTACACTCAAATATCACATCTTTTCAATTTAATCAATAAGCTACAATAAGTCCCTCTATAATGGGTTCGTTGAAAGAACCTTTTTTTGTTTTTGTACTGGTATAACAACTGAAACTCTCATTTTCTTGCTTACTTTGAAAAAATGAATGTAAATAGTGGGTTAATACACCCTCACCACTGGACTAAAAAGAATGGCAGTTAGATTTATGTAATGCCATTGCATAACCTTTCTAAAGGAAAATGTGTGAAAGGTCAGAACTGGACTGAAAAATTCAATCGTGTGGGAGAGCTGTAAAGAAAGTATTATGAATTAGCGTGTATGAATCATCTTCAAAATAAATAAATAAACAAAAAAATAAATGCCCACAGGAGCAAAGCGCTCATATAAAATATGCCCATTCAATAAGGAGCTGAGTAACTGTATGAACCAGTTTAAAACAAACTTTTTGCACACACAAAAAAAATCAAAGAAATGTTGAAAAGTGTTGAATGTCTTCATCTGGAAATGAAAACATTTCACTTCTTTAGGCAGGAAAAAAAAATGGACCAAATATCAAAGATCTGAACCAAACTGTCAAAGGTCAGTGCTTCTCTGGTGGTGGTTCCATGGCCACATGTGAAGGTCAGTGAGAAGTTCAGCTAGCAAAAGCCAAGCTCCATTCTCCCCCTAGTTCTTGTCCATGACTGTCTGTCCAACTGAAATAGAGAGGGCCTCTTTAAAGTTCTCCAACAACTTGAAAAGAGAGCTGAAATAGCCTTCCCTCTACTCCAGCGGAAAATGAGAATATCCTATTGTCTTTGATGTGCGATTGTTCACTGTGGTTATAGGCAGTGTTTACCCTGACAATATTGCATCTGAGACGTGAGTGACAGAGAATGTTGCGGGCCTGTATATGACAGCATTCACTGAGATTACACGAGATGACAGAGAAGGGCTTAGACATCTCCCTCCTCTGTGACCTAAAAAACATTTTTGACTCTGGCTGCCTGAAAAAGGGACCTTTGAGACAATAAAATAATGAACATAAGTTTCCACTTGTGAAGAGCCATAGAAATACATTTCCCCAAAGAACAGCATGCCGCCTCCTCTTTCTTTTTTTTTCTTTTTTTTTTATCTCTAGATCAAAATGAAACGTCGAAAAATGTCACTGGAAACGTTATCAGTGTGGAAAAGTCATTTTGACATTGTTAGGCAGCTGTCTGCCAAAATCCAGAATAATTCTAATTCCCTAGACATGTCATTCCTCTGCCAATTAAAGAGGGTTCTAAATATGAGCGCTGAGATATGGCTTTAAACCACATTACAAAGAGCTCATATCATTATATCCCTCCAAGCTAATGCTAAAAATAAAACTACAGAGACTACAGAGTACATGGCTCATAGTGAAGATAACTCACATCACCAGACTTTTGATCCTGGGGATCAGACATTATTTGACTGTGACCAAAAACATAGTGCTCGGTGCACAGTTATTGGTGCTTCACAGCGATTTCTCATTGTACATAAGCTGCTACTCAAATTAAAATAATTTCAAATGTACAATGACCAAAGTATCAGATTGAGCATGTTGTGGAAAATTGACTGTCTCGAGACATGACGTATTTGAGTCTGGTTTGTTAAGGTATCCTATTTGAGTGTGATCAGTTAAAGGATCGTTTTTGTGTGCAAAATGTTATATCCAGATAGAGGTTTTGCGTTGATGAAATGGTAAGATTATTCACAGTTCTCTTCATTAGCTCACTGTTATGCCTAGATTTATAAATATTTGTTTTTTTTTTTTCTTTTTTTTTACATTTTTATTACGAAAATTCACCGGCAAGGGACGATTTGAATACTAAAATCACACTGATGCGATTTAAGAAAAGAAACTATAACCAGGAAAACGAGATCATTGTAGTAGTTCCTTGGAAGGGATGCAACATTTGTCCAGTCCCACCAATTTCATCAAATGTACTACCAGGTATGTCTGATATGTTCTATTCTGAACCTGAGCAACACTGTCGTCCTGATAAACAACCACATGGAGTTCAACCTTCCGCTACCTTCAGTCGTGACAACCTGTCAAACTCGCAAGTTTACGGTTCTGTGCATCGCGCTTGGACCTTCTGTTAGCTTGTTCTAAATGGATTTAGGGAGGGGAGTTGATTTTGTCCAATATATGCAAGAATAATTAAAACATTTTTGAACCAAATATAAATGTGATCAGTTGAACTATATGAGTGTTCTATATTTAAATTTGTTTTGTTTTATTTGACTCTAAGTATGGAATATTTTGAGTCTCCTCTTAACCCCTCCCCCAATTCTTAAACTTAGATCAGTCCGAGGAAAAGGAAATGTCAAAAATCATAACGAAACACAACAGTTGCTCGACTAATTAATTAAAAAAATGCATACGAACTTATGAGTTACAGAAATTTGATAAAGCACCCTGGTCATTTGGGCTTTAATGGAGGTAAGATTCCACATGGTTTCTGCGAGTAACTTTTTGGCGTTGTTTTTAGTGCTGTGTGATTTCATTCTGATATTACAGTGGATCGGTGAGCTGTGTTACTTGATATAGTCCATGAAGTTTGTGTCTCGAAAGTGCATTTAAAATTTAAAACGAAATACTACGATAACTTGTGTAGCAACAAAGCATAAAAACCTTACATTTATTTTACTTTTGTATTCTCCTTTTCTCCTGTCTTTTTGGTGTAAAGGAGGGTAACGTTTAAAAATATCAATATCGTTAAACAGTGGAACGCCATATATTCTGCATACCGTTTTCAGTTGGATGTCGTATTGTCGTCAGCACTTGATAGCAGGTTGTTTAAGGTAGATTAAAATGTTTTAGTTTTGTTGATATCTAAGGCTCTGCTGTCTGCCCATATAATGTGACTGGCTTATTGTGGTTGTCTGAAATGAAACCATCTACCTGCCTAATAATTTTTTAATATCATCTCTACTTACTTATTCAAGCTTTTGTACTGTGAGACACATCAAAAACACATTCTGACGTCTCTCACAGTACAAAAGCTTTAATAAATGTCAGAGACACCCTTTGACCCATTCACTAAGTGTACTCAAAGTATCTTTAGAGGAATTGCGAGACAGACTGCCGAGAGTGTTGCCATCTTCAAACGTGAGATGTTTTGTGCTCAACAGGAAGTCCCTTTTCACCAACCATAATTGTTTGTATTGTAATCGACAGTCGTTCAAGTGTAGTGTTGTCCCCTCACTGAAGTCAGTATTAGTCTTTGGTATTAATCTCTGGAATGAACGTACTGTGCAGATTAAGACTTTATTATGCAAGTATCAAACTCATTTCATTACATCTGCCGTTTATTGTTATTATATGGTTTGAATTTTTGGAAACAGTTGGTTTGTGCTGCACACTCATCACTAATAGAGATCTCTCATGGAAGCCCCAGCACAGGCCTTGCTAAACTAAAGCATAAAGAAAGCACTGAGTGGAACCTAGTTTGCTTATGTATTATCATTTTACTGCTTAGAATTTTAATTGGGTTGCTTGCAGTTAGTCTTAAATCTATTTTAAATACAGACAGGCTAGACCAGAATATATTTTTGTGCAGAGTGGTGAGCTTACTATAATTTGTGTTATTTATGTCACTGTCGATACCAGCCCATGACAGCCAAAGAGAGTAACACTCAGTCAAACGACCCCATATGAAGCCTTCCGCCAAATGTGCAATTTCCTCTTTTTCACCCAAGTGAAGTTATCGTACATTTACACCAAAAAAGAAAAAAAAAGCAGTTCAAATATTTAAAGTACGTCTATGGCAAATACAACTAGCAATGAGTACTCAAGACTAAGAGTGGGGGAAAAGTGATTCAAGAGCTCTGTGGACACACACACACACACACACACACAAACACACACACACACAATGAGGGTATGTTTGTTGTTAGCTGTTTACTGTACACAGATAGCCTATAGCCTATACGTAAATGTGACAATAACCTGTCTTTATCCCACTTCAATAAAGTGAAGAGTAGAATGTGGAGAGTATTTTTGACATATGTTCTACGAGCTTAAGGCTCCAGCATAAGTACATTAGTAATGGCTGTGTGTACAAAGTGTACAAAAGCAGTAGGTTAGGGTAAGCTTATGGTCTGTCAGCTGTGGCGTAGGTGTGTGGGTTTTTTTTTTTTTAAACCCACCTCTATCACATATACTAATTTAGTGGCACTCATAATAATAAGCTAGAATGTTTATGTGGTGGTCTATGTTTACCAGTCTATTTTGGGGTCCTTTGGTCCTTAAACAAGCTACCATTTTAGCAGCCACCATTTGGCTTGCTATTTAGCTCCCTAAATTACCTAGTTGGAAAGCACCCAGAAACATCCTCTCATTAAGGTTTACAGCTGTGTTTGTTAATTAAAGACCCTATTTGTCTTTGTAGTTTCTTAAAGACCATCTAGGCTGTATCGTTTAGAGAATTTAGAGGCAGTTGATAAGTTTTATGTTTCATTGACAGGTCATTTTAGAGGATGTCGGAGAGCTGCCCGCCCACTGCATCCCTAATGTGTCCTGACCATTTACAGAGAAGGGGGGGGGGGTGTTGTTGTTGTTGTTGTCGTTTGCAGTTGATCAGTTTTTTGAAGCGCATACATGCTTTAAAAAATTGAATAGCAAATCAGTTGCAAGCCACATGAGAACATTTGTGAAGTGATGTGACTTTCTGGACTCCATAGCAGTGGTACATGAGTTGGATGTGAGTGTCTGGCCTACAGTTAAAACTGAGCAGGCTGCATCTTTAATGAGAATGTAAGACTCAAGACAGTCTCACATTTTGTGTCTTCTGTGTCTCCTCGTGTGAAGTGTGTTTTACGTAAAAGCATGCTGCACCTGGCACACCGTTTGATCTTGCTCTAACCTTGAGGCCATGACTATGATCCCGCTAGGGCCTTTATGTCATCTAAACAAGCCAGCGATACCATGTCTGGACCACCTTTCTGGATGTCCACCAACACTGACGAAGCCAGAAGAGAAAGAAATACAGCTAAAGAAAGGATAAAATGGAGCGATGTTCTTCTTCTCTTTGTTTCTGTCTGTTTCATCTGAAAGGATGAGGCAGTCACTCTGCTCACTCTACCCTCTGAAATCACAGCTAGCCACACTAGAAGGTGATGTTTCCTTTTCTGAGTCGGTGTGCCTCAATCTTAAACGGAAACCGAGTCGAACAGGAAGAATGATGGACTTCTGAAAACTGGTGTTCGAATAGCGTGGCTAGGTCAACACCCTCATGCTCATTTAGGTTCTCTTTTTGGAACCGCACACGCGACGACATCATCCGCCGCTCTCACGGCGACGGCTTGCGTTTTTCCTGTTCGGGGGTCTGTGATTTTCGCGAGCCGGCACGAGACCTCGCATGCAGCGCACCATGACGGAGACGCTCCGGCTGCCCTCCCTGCAGGTGCAGGGTCCAGGGGACTGGGAGAATGAGGAGACAGGTGGAGATAAAGCACCATCAGCTCTGTCCAGTTCCTCCAGCCCCTCGCTGCGTCGCAAACGCCTGAAGATGCATCGCATGAAGAACGTGGAGAGCGAGAAGGAACAGGCGGAGAACGGCTCGCCTCAGCGCTCGGGCTCCAAAGAGTACCTCCAGCTGCCCTCCATCGAAATCACGCCGTCCAGCGACGAGGACGCCGCCTGGTCTAACTGTTCCACTCCCAGCGCCTCCCCGCGGCGTAAACGCTTCCTCCTGCGGAAGTGGCTGAAGGTGCGCGAGAAGAAGGAGAACGGTAGTGACAGCAGGTCTGTATGACTGTCTGCATGGCCCAGACCACACTGACTACCCAGCAGCAGGCGTTAGCTAAATTTAATAGGCACAACGTGCTGTTGGTAAGCCTGTATGCATTTGTGTAAGTAGAAAACGTTAAAGCCAGTCATCCACTCTGTGAGAGAATTTCATACACTCCACGTTCCGAGGGGGCTACATCTACATGTGGAGTTTTTATAGTGAACTTACCAAAAAAGAAAAAAAAAAAAGGAAGATAAGAAATTTGTTGAACAGTAAAGTGATTTTTCCTATTGTGTTAAACACAATTGCTTTCACAGTCTCACCAACACAAAGGAGGGTTAACACATAATCTATAGCTCGTACAAATGTATGTATAATGGAAACCTTGGGTTGTTCGTGTTGAAAGGGCTGTCATTCAGGGGTCACAAACTACAGTGGAATGGGCTTGTACGATGGACATGAATCATACCCAGGTTTGCACAGGGGGAAATCTTTTTCCGGCGCTTTTTAAGTCGAAATCCAACATAAGAAACTAAATCACATTTTCCGAAGACGTTTCTGACGCGTTAATATTTTGTAGCTCTCTGAAGCTTATCACAGTGAGCGATGGTTCAGCCCCTGCAGAACTGTAAGTAAAAAGACTGAAACACGAGTTCTGGAAAGAGATTGCTGGTCTGAACCACTCAGCCTCCTCTTTAGCCCAGCGATAATCAGGGATACGCTGTCCGTTTATCGTTACTGTGATCGAAACGCTTCATCGGTTATGCACGAGCTGCTGAGAGCAGCTCTCTAACTTTAGTAACGTCCAGAGGCAGACCATGTGAATTGGCACAGTGGCCTCTCTTGGGGACTGAGATCCCATGTGTGACATTTCTAGCGCAGGCAGGAGGAACTAGAGGTACCTTTCTACTGCCAGAAGGCTGTGCAGCAGAATGTCTGGAAACGCATTAAAAATTCATAATCTCACTGCTTTGCCTCTGAGAAGTTCGTTAGCTAAAAATACAACCCGTGACTATACGGATGATCCCTGCCATCCCGAAACTCACCGTAGTAAACACATAATCATTTTTTTTTTATGTTGAGTTAATTGTGAGTATAAGGTATGTGGTCATTTATTTGTCATACGAAGTAATGTCCGTCTGCTTGTCTCTAATGTGAGCTGAAATGGCAAGAATGTTTATATATAAAACAGTTATATGAAAGATAGACATGTAGATTCAACTGCACGGATAGTTTCACCCTTCTGTCAGAGGCCTGCAATGCTCCTCACAGGCAGCTCGCTGCTGGAGTGTAAGACAAAAGACATTTTATAACCTGTGTTGACTCTAGCATGCATGACTGATTATGCAACCACATAGCACGAGCCTGAACACACAGGCTTTTGGTACAGCGAGTACAAAAGTGTTTTATTTGTTTTATTAGGAATGCAGGTCAGTTATCGTATTTCATCGAAGGCTTTGAATCCAAATAAGAGGATTTTATCGTAGAGACTAGTCCCAGGGCACATATCACTGTGACTTTTGACATTGTGCTGATTTACTGATTGCTCACAGATATCCATCCCGGGGGTTGAAAAGAGGGGGAAAATATTGAAATAAATACCTTGTTTTGAACAGTCCCTCAGTAGTCTGCCCTCTAGTGGTATGAATGTGCATTCTTCACATTGTTACAAGATATCAGTTAATGAAGTCCTATCAAAGTCCCTTTTTGCTCTTAAGGTTCTTGTGAGGTGTGTGTGTGTGTGTGTGTGTCTCTGTGTTTTTTGTTTTTTTTATGTTTTTATATATGTGTGAATACATAATCTGTAGAGAAATTGTTTTAACCACTTAATCATCATTACTTTGCAAATATGCCAGGTCATTCTTGAATGACAGTTGGAGAGATTTTATTTGTGTCATGTGATAACATCCTCATAGTGAAATTACATCTAGCTTAGCTTTCACTTTTCTTGCTAAGGGAGGAAGTGGTGTTCTTCAGAGGTAATGATTTTTCTTTTCCTGTTCTGTTTCACAGCAGTCAACAGAGCAGTCTTCAGAGTAGCCATGAAGAGGAATCCTCACGCTTTCTGACTCCATACGTCAGAGAGGACAGGTATTTACCCCTTATGTATATATGTGTGTGTTTGTGTGTGTGTGTGTATGTGTGTGTGTGTGTGTGTGTGTGATATTTTTGCTGCAATGTATAGACTGAATGTTCACATAAGGATTTGAACATCTGACAAGTGTTAACCTTTTTATTTAGTTATTTATTTATTTATTTATTTATTTACTCGGTTAGTTCCTGTTGTTGTTGTTAAAGGCAAAGGTGACAGAATGTTTTTTTTTGTTTGTTTGTTTTTTTGGTGTTACGGTAAATGTCAGTGGAAAGTCAGTAGGAAGAACCCTCTGAGACATTGAGACAAACATGCATGTCTATGTGTCCTCTATGTCTGTGGTGTGTGTGGGTGAGGATGACTGTGTTTTTCACTCACTGTGCGTGAGAGACTGGTCATTATCGCACGTCAGCTTTATATCTCTCGTAACGCTACGTGTTCCTCTTCCTTACCCCAGCAAAATTTTGAATGAAAAGTTCAAGCTCTCTTCCCTTTCTGATGACAGTCAGCATCTCCGGACAGCCGTGTAACACGTCCACTAGAGAGCACTGCTTCATCAATGTCATGAAAGCTTTACTTTGCCACAGTGTGTATATGCAGTAAAACTGTGACACACTGGTATCTTTACACCAGAACATCATGCTTTCATTGCTTTGAACAAGAACCAAATAAATGTACATTATTAAATTGAATTATTAAGTCTGAGTTTGCATAGACCTAACATGACTTCAGTAACTAATATTTACTTGCTACAATCAAGACAAGCCTACAATAAGATTTTTAAGATTATTCTAAAATGATTTTTATATATTTTAGGTTGTACTCAATTTATGCAGAATGATATGCAAAGTCACAAAGTGCATTTAGTCCACAGAAGGTCTTCATGAATATGGTTAAACTTATCTAAATGAAACCTAGGCACAAATGTAAGACAATCACTATATCAAACGCAATGACATTAAATAAACGAAATGAAACTGGTATCTAGCGGATCACGTTTCAGCAGGCTTTAAATGTATTGCAAAAAACACTGTCATCAACAGTTTCAAACCACCAGGATCAATTCTGTTTTCACATTTCACACAAATGACTTCTTATCTTAAATAGCGCTTCTACGAAAAAGATCAAATAAAATGCTGGTGTGCGAGTGTCTTTGACGGCTTAAAATCTAGTACGTTGATTTTGCAAGAAACCCCTGCGCTAAGGAAAATCTAACACAAGGGAATGTCGTAAGGCTTATTCACTCAGTCGTGCATGAAGGTTGCATATGGTTTTAATCTGAAGTTAACCTTTAGGCTTTACAGTTTGAGCTGTTGGGTAACTGATATACAGTCAATGATGAGAAAAGGGTTGGGGTTTGATGGGAAAGACACAGGGCAAAGGGCTTCATACACTGTGTTGTCAGCATTGTCATGTGATTCACTGCTCAGCACATTCCTGTCCAAACACATCCTAAATGAACCGCGAGAATGTGTCCACTAATACCCTCTTCCATGCCAAGCACTGTTCCAATCTCACAGGGCTAGATATGAAAAATAGCCTAAATGTCCCTAGTTGTTCCTCTTACATAATGTTTTGGGTTTTTTTTTTTTCAGTGTGATGTAGAACGTATATATCTCAAATTACATTTGAAAAAAAACAAACAAAAAAACACACACACATGAAAACAGCAGGCAGTAGACCAAATGCCTACGGAGCTACGCGCCTGTAACCCCTCGACTCTTTGAAGTACATTTTGAAATCCACTGAAATACATTCATTCATCGCAAATGATTATCTGTTGTGTTACCTTGACGCTGGACATAGTCGTTTTGCTATTTTTGTTTTTTTTATTTGTTTTGTTTTGTTTTCAGTAAAGCTATGTCAGAACACAAACGGATTAAAAACAACATGTGTGTCTGAGAGGTGTACGAGAATGAATACCTCTTTGTCAGAGGACTTCTGGTTCCCGCTTTTCATCTCTTCGTGCAGCGCAGGTGCTGCATGCCTTGTTTAACAGCTAAGCAGATTTTTTTTTTTTTTTTTTTTTTGTAAGAAATGTTCTTAGGCCTCATGCCTTCTTTTTTTTTTTTTTTTTTTTTTAGCTGCGTTCATTGTTTCTGTGAAATTCATTATATCTACACTACCTCAGCTGTGGCAGGATGGTGCAGTACGTGCATTAGAATATCAGTTTGCTCTCTTTCCTTTTAAAGGTTACATGTATATGACTTATTATAAATAATCTGTAGTCCTTGGTCATCCTTACCTTCAGGTCTAGAGTACTGTTGTTTGAAAACGATCGTTTTGGTTTTTTAACTTTATTTTTGTTGACATTCATTTAGTCATCTGTGTTGGGGGGAAAAATGGAGTTTGACTTTTTTGGTTTGGATGAAGGTGAGTCAGAGTTATGGTAGATTCAGATTATAGTTCTCAGCCAATGTAAAACTTCTGTGTCATGTAAAGAGACACGTACTCTAATTAAAAAATGATTTGGCATGATTCTGCAGTATCATTCTTAACTGCTCCCTGCCTGGTTGATTTAGGGAGAATTACTGTAGTTCTCTGAGTAGTTCCATATTTAAAATGATTTTGTAAATCATTTTATACACATTTGGGATCAGTGTGTTAGAATTTCTAACATCGTAACATTAAGCACAATTATCTCCCGTTATAGATGATGGATTCTTTTTTTTCTTTTCCGTTCATTGAGCCTCATTAACCTGAAATGGGCCATATTTAATCATTCGCACATTACTCTCTGTTTCTTTCTCATTGCACCCATTGAGTTCACACAAGGATCATTCTTTTGATCTCATCTGTAGCACCAACCTTTTCTGCTCTGCCTCGAAGAGCTGAGTGCAAAAGCTGTCTCAATCTCACCAGCTATCCCTTGTCTGTAACAACCCTGCAACAAAGTGAAGTTGTGTTAGTTACTGCATGGAGCTCCTTCCAACAATGTGCAGCCCATAAATTACCCGCTGACTTTCCAGTCCCTAGTGGGACCCTGAGCTCAGGTACCAACTACAGCAAACACAGCAGCACAGGTGCGGAAGATGAGCTAGAGCTCCACTAAGACGGAGAGCCTAGTAAATAGGTCATCACAAGAGAGGGCAACACAGTGCAGAGAGAGAGAGAGAGAGAGAGAGAGAGAGAGATGCAGAGCCTCTACCAGAGCCGGAGAGAACAGAACAGAGCAGGTCTTGTGTGAGAGTGAATTGGTTTAGAGAGAGGGCCCGCACAGGGCCCTCAGGAGACCAGGAGCAGCATGGTTCAGAGCCGGGCTTTGGGACAGGCGTCCTGTACCTCACCCGTAAAGATGGGCTGCCATCCACGGGTATCCACGCTGAGAAAGAGACTGCATTTCCGCAGGGACAAGTAAGTAAACTCCCTGCTCTCACTTTTTACACGGTGTCCCGTATGGAGAAGAAGAATTTCCACCACTTTGGCATCGGATGGATTTTTTTAGGCGTTCTTCGGTTTGACGTGTTCATTTTTTAGTTTGGTGTGTTCAGTTTCTACTTTGCATTAAGATAGTATTTGGTAGGTTATGATAAGGCTTTTGGTGTATGATCAGTCAAGAACTTGATATTGCTGTGATTGGTCGTAAGACTGGTGTGAGCTGTCATCTGTCGTCAAATTATTTCCATTAAAAATAATTATGATCCTGATTATACACCCATGAAACACGTCATCCTGTGCAATCCATATATCCACTCATTTTTTATGCTAAATGAACAATGAGCTGCATCTTTTTGCTTACGTTGTTATGCAATTTTTATTTATTTTGTTTCTTCATTTATTTATTTACTGACTTATTTAGAAAATTTTGCTTCAGTAGCGCTTCATTTGTGATAATACCTAATATGTTATTTGGTAATGTACGCATGCTTCAGTTTAGAATAAATTTGATCAAACAAAATAGATTTATCAGGTTTCCTAACGTTTTTAGAAGTGTAGCTATACTTTGGCTACTTCCTGTCTTTGTACTTCCATGGTAATTCTTTAGAATTGTACATGCGTGTGGTATCTGTCTGTGTTTACAGACCACGGCAGCTGATTTACCGATAGTCATCTGTGTGTTTTGTGGTCGGATGGTTTAAAATCGTGTCCAGCCCATTCATGAGAAGTAGGTTATACATTTCTGTTACGTAAATAACAACACTGAGTGTAACTGAAATGATGTCCTCCAAATACATGTATAAATGAAAAGGTATTTAGAATCTCCTCAGTGAGTGTAGAATTGAGCAAACGCCCTTATTTTACAGACACATATCTGTTCTAGACCCCTGAAGAATGAGTCTTCGGTGAGTTTGGTAACATTATTGTAATCACGCAAAGTGTGGGTTGATCAAGAATCACGATGAACGCGTTGCTGTCGTAATCTGTGCGTCTGGAGAGAATCAGCCCAAGAATGTGACACTGGACTCTGACACATTCTCTCTCTGTCTCTGGGGAAAAGGAGATCGGAGTGATGAATAAGTCATGCTGTGCGCCTGAGGACTTGACGCAGTGCCCGTTTCTGCGTGTCCTTACCGTGCTACAGATCGCATGGACACGTTTAAGCTGGCAGTGCCCAAGTGGCATGGATATTCTCATATTACTTATGGAATTCCTTCAATGGATTCCACAATCCCTAATCTGTTTTTTTTTTCTTTTTTTGCTTTCTTTCAAAAGTGGTTGGAAAGTCGTATATTATTATTTTTTTGTTTTTGTTTTGTTTGATTTCAGTTTTTTGTTGTTTTTTACTGCTACATGTATTTTATATCTGTTGTAGTGTATGGATAAAGGTGTTTGTTTACCAGTGAATGCAGTAGTGCAGCAGTGGTTTAAGGTTATTTTGAACTCTGTGTAAGGACAGAAAAATCTTGGGCCAGTAGCAAAAGTTACAAAGTATCATTAGTGTGTTGGTGTGAGATTATGCTGGTTTACTGTATGCTCAAGGTAAGAGAAGCTTTGGGCCTGTGTTGAATTTAGCGAGGTTTTACTTGTATCACTTTGCTTTTACTAGTATGAGATTCTCCTGGTCCATATGTAAGATAATATTCAGCTCTCTTTTGCACATGTTGAGGTTTTATGGATGTCCTAGTTTGATATCATGCTGGTTTGGATATGTGCAGTTAGTTGGGGGGGGGGGGGGGGGGTGTCTTTGATAATGTCTCTCACACACACACACAAACACACACACACTTTCACACACTGGATCACAGGAAGAGAAATGAACCAAAAGATATAATATCCTTTGAACTCAGACTGTGCATTAAACATGTTGGATGAACTTCATCCCCATTAATCTCTACCTGTATCACTCCTTATGTCAGGGTCTACCCATCCCTAATGTGTAACAGACCATCACAGTGAGGCCATCATGGTCAGGATCAGCACAGGTTGTGATGTAATTGTATAGAATCTGTGAGCACTTTGCTACAACAGAGTTCATGTTCTCAGTCTGTACAGCTGGGTCATGTGACCATGTGTGTCAATGTGAAGTGTTGTCCTGTTCTGCTCTTAAACAGAGTCTGTGGGCTTCTGTCCCTCCTCTAATGGGATAATTAGATGGACTTCTTTTGAAGCAGATGGCTTTGATAACACTGTGTGTGTGTTTGTGTGTGTGTGTGTGTGTGTGTGTGTGTGTGCACGTTCGCATTTGCATGTGCTTGTGTGTTTGCTAGTTTGAGCGTGTGTGTGTGTGTGTGTGTGCGTGTGTGTGCTCATCTTACTAATTAGCAGTTATATAGATAGATTTATGGCTTCTGTCGTGAAAATTATCTCAGTCTTGAGACAACTAACATGGGATTTATACAAGTCTCTCTCTCTCTCTCTCTCTCTCTCTCTCTCTCTCACTCTCCTTCCTTAGCATGACCAATGATAGCTGAGTTTCAGTATGAGATGAGGACACAAACTAATTTTGACACAATCAGCAAATTTTGCCAGACTAACCTTTTGCTTCCCAGTTTTTTTTTTGTTTTTTTTTTAAATGCTTACACTACAAACTTAAAATTCATTTGGAGTGAATAAATAATGAATTTACACAAGACTATTATCCAAACGTTCCTCCCAAGTCATGTGTTTTTCAAAATGACTGAAATTCTCCCCACCTTAAAACTGTGATTTTGATATTTCTAAGTACATTCAGTAGTAAAACTCCACAATATTTGGGAGGAGTTTGTGTGTCGCTGTGGGTGCCGTATCCATAGGGGCTATTTTCCATCACTGTAACTTAATGTGTTTTGCCATGAGAGAGAAGCAGAGAGGCTTTGGCTGTCTCATTTGTTCTGCTGTGCTAATTTAATTGGCCAGTCCTCTTTGAAGAATGTTCAAATACATTTTTTTTTTAATGTAGTTGCAGCTGCGGTGATAACAGGCACACACTGATATTACACAGGAGCATCCCCAAGGAACAGAGTGGTGTTCCTAGAGAGAGAGGGAGAGAGAGAGAGAGAGAGAGGGAGAGAGAGAGAGAGAGAGGGAAGGAAGAGGGAGTGAGTGATTGAATGAGTGTTAGAGAGTTAGTGAAGGAAGACAGCTGGAGAGGGACAAGGTAAGGAGGAAAACACACCACGCTGCAGGTGTAGTAACTGCAGAGTGCGGCGTGGCTGCAGGAGAGTGTCATGTTACCTGGGCCGATGAATCATCAGAGAACTGCAGACCGGTGTTATCTAAGACCTTCATCTAATTCTGCACCGCACTATTACACCCTCACATGTTCATTCTCTCACTGTCCCAAACAGAACACGCTAGAGTCCCAGACAGGTTTGTAGAGCCTTTTTTTTTAAACCTCTGAAAAGCTCAGTGACTCCCTTGGAAGCATGTCGAACCTTAGGCTGCGTATGCCCCTGTAAATTAAAACGACTGTCACCCTACGCTCTCGCTTATTTACAAGTCACCCGCTCCCCCAGGGGCAACCGATAATTGGCCTTTTTCTCACTTTGTGAAAGATTCGTAAATTTTTTGAAAGTAACTGTTTCCATGACTGTTCTGCAAAGGGAGCCAAGCTGTTAAGCAGAGCCTGCTGGTCTCGTTCCAACTCGAGTTGTCAGCGAGCACCCAGAAGGTACAGGAGGGGAAAGTGCTTTTCGTGTTGTATTATTATGGTTCTCAGTTAGTTTGCACTACATCGTAAACTCTACACACTGATGCATGATCACTTGCTCATCTAAGGATGTGAATAGTGTGGTATGAATGTGGCTTTATGAGAGGTTGACTGTATTTGTTCTTTTTATCTGCTGTGTTAGTTTTTGGTGCAATAATATAGGTATAATTGCATTGTTCTGTGATAGTCTTGAATAGACTGTAGAATTTCAGCCCCACTTCTTCCATAAAAATATAATTTTTTTGGGAAGGTTCTTAAATCATTTGGAAAAAATATGTATGTGTTCATTAGAACAATATGCCACTTGTAGAGATCTTATAGTGATAGTGTAGGTCACTGTAATGCCATTTTTCATGTTTGAGTATCTGCTTATTAGCTGAATTCCCAACTATCGTTATCTGTCAGTATCTGTCATGTAATATTGACTGACAGATAACATAGTTTACAGGTCAAGGGGTTACAGCTTTGTCCCCATCAACGTTTCCCTTGCTTCATCTATCTATCTATCTCTCTCTCTGTCTCTCTCTCTCTCTCTCTCTCTCTCTCCCTCCCTCTCTATCTGTCTTTTTGTTTCTCTTTCAGTGTACACGTGTGTGTGTGTATGTGTGTTTGCCATCCTGTTGGATATGTCTAGTATTTATACAGGAGTGTTGCCGATAAGCCACCGTGATGTGGTGTGATCTGGCTTTGTGGCGCTGTCTGTGGAGGCGGGGCCTAGCACAGGGATTAGCAGCACAGTCACACATCTCCCCACACGGACACTAAATCAGCCTGACAGGCCCCCACATCACCTGACCCCATTTGCTAGGCTCTCATTGGACAGCTCGGATCAGGCCCATGTGTGTCTAAAAAAAATTCCATGAGAGTGAAGTTCAGGCCTGTGACTCCCACAGTGACTCTCCGCTAAAGGGATGGCCGCTAGGCTAAACAAAAGAGGGCTGCATCTGCAGAAATAGCTACGGACATCATATGCAGTACTACAGAAACCATGGGCCCAGCAGTCACTCTCAGCTACTCTTCCTTCCTGCCCGCGTCTCCAGAGACAAACACAAGGGCAAAGGGAACCGAGTTGACGCAATCGATTACATGTGCAGTGCTGAATGCTCAGATCTGTGAGTTGCCTTACAGAGGGAAATTGGAGATGCACAGTCCGAAAAAAAAAGCATTAATAAGCAGACATAATTTTTTTCTTTTTTAAAACGATAGTCCCTCCGACGTTCCTCGCTCAGCGAACGGAAACAGCGCGCGGGGCCGTTGAGGAACGTCAGAGCGTTCAGAACCGAAAAATCCGCCCCGCTTTTGTGCGATGAAATGTAAGGTTTTGAAACACCGTTCTGATAAAAAAAAAAAGGGTCTAAATTTTGTTCCCGCAGTTTTCCGAAGCAAGGAACAATTTGGTTTCACTAAACATAATTGACATAATGATTTGATTTTTTTTCTCTTTCATAACACCAAAGCAATCATCTGAACAGTATAATTCCCTCCTCAAAAACTGCTGCAGTGTGAGTCCAAAACAAGGTTCGCATGTCTGTTCTTGCATGAATTCCTGTCATCTCGCTTTGGCATAACGTTTCACCATTGCAATGTAAAGTAATAAAGTTAGCAGGTCAGTTTTGCAATGCATTTGAATAATATTTATTTGATTTCACTTTATTTATCCCCACACCATCTGGGTTTTTTTTTTTTTTTTTTTTATGAAAGTTCATACAGAGAGAGGAGGAAAACGAAGCTTTTGCGGATTGTTTTTAGTTTAATAAACTCTGTTTGCTTTTCTCTTTATGCTTAGGGGCTGTGTAGCTGGATCCTCTGCAGTATTGACTAGTCTTTGGAGCTGTCCATTCAGCACCACAGTGTAATCCTATTGTGAAGAATACACTCTGACCATAAACATGCTCTGACAGTGATGTGCTGTGTTTTTTTTTAATCATAAATACAAAAATCATGCATTATTAATGTAATGGGCTTGTGTAATTGAAGCATCCAGAACTGACCTTTTTACAAATGGTATGAAGTGCTTAACCGTGAAGCCTGGCTTATGTAACACAACAAGCTGCATATAAGGCTGTCTTTCTGGCACAAGCTTATATGGTTGTTATTGCTAATGTTGTGATTAAAAAGCGGTCAAACTGTGCAGTGTGCCATTGGCGATTTTGTGTCTGTGTGTGTGTGTGTGTGTGTGCGCGCGTGTGTGTGTGTGTGCGTGCGTGTGTGTGCGTGCATGCGTGTGTGTGTGTGTGTGTGTGTGTGTGCGTGCGTGCGTGCGTGCGTGTGTGTGTGTGTGTGCGTGCGTGCGTGCGTGTGTGTGTGTGTGTGTGTGGACATGCATGACCAACCAAGTGACTCTGCACATGTGTCTCTATTCCTCTCCCTGGAGTCACTGAATCATCGAGAGTTGAGTTGATAAAACCTTTGGTCTAAACATGTCCTCACATAGTCTCTAGCATCATTAGTCAAACAGGCCTGAGCAGGAAAAACTCCTCTGATCTAGATTAATAAGCCATAGAAATACACCATCATCCCAGTAATGCTGGAATTAGGTAAACACAGGTTTTGGCTGACATTGTTTGTTCCATTTTTCTGAAATGAAAAAAGAATTGCATAATAGCTAATGGTGAGATAGGAACATATTTCAGCTGCTAATTAGCGAACCATCTGGGCATAGGTTGGCATAAGGTGGAGTTTTCTGAGAGAAGCAGGTTCACTCCGCTCAGTCCTGGATATTGTAACACGTTCACTGCATCCAGTGGAAACAGCAGGGGTGACATGGTGGGGTATGGCCCTATGCAGAGAAGGGACAGTGACTCAGCAGTGGCAGTGAGTTCTTCTGCTTACACTTCTCTCTCTCTCTCTGTCCCTCTCTCTCTCTCACTCCCTCTCTCTCTCTCTGTCCCTCTCCCTCTCTCTCTTTCTCTCTCTCTCTCTGTCCCTCTCCCTCTCTCTCTTTCTCTCTCTCTCTCTGTCCCTCTCCCTCTCTCTCTTTCTCTCTCTCTCTCTGTCCCTCTCTCTCTGTCCCTCTCTCTCTCTCACTCCCTCTCTCTCTCTCTCTGTCCCTCTCCCTCTTTCTCTCTCTCTCTCTCTCTCTCTTTGTCCCTCTCTCTCTGTCCCTCTCTCTCTCTCACTCCCTCTCTCTCTCTCTCTCTCTCTCTGTCCCTCTCCCTCTTTCTCTCTCTCTCTCTCTCTCTCTCTTTGTCCCTCTCTTTCTGTCCCTCTCTCTCTCTCTCTCTCTCTCTCACTCAATCGTGCTGGGAGAAGCCCAGAGTTTACAGGAGTTTCGCCAAAAAGCTAGAACCTCCCTTAACTGGAGGTTGCACTGAACATCTTGGGTACATACCCGGGAACATGGGGTCACCAACCAACACACAACACATCCTCGTAATGTTCACAGGAATAGCCTCTGAGATTACACAGTCATTGTTTTGTTCACTTCTCTTACTATACTGAGATGATTTTATGGAAGAAAGTAAATATTTGATAGCATTACATCTTTAGAACGGCTGATGTTGGCATAACTGGTTTGTGTTTTAATATTTAAAGAGGCGATGAACTGCATATGGTGTTGTTTGTGGTAATAATATTAAACCATGTCTCAGATGCTGGATTTGTTAATAAGGATAAATTGGAATAATCAGCAGTTAGCTTCTGATATCCATAGGTTGTTTTATCCTGCACACATTGAGGCCAAAAAGAACGGATCTGCATTTGATCAGCTTTGCACAACACACACACACACACACACACACACACACACACATTTCCCAGAGTGCACTGTCTACCCTGCATTAAGGGATTAGAGGGCCAGCTGCTGGACTGACTGAGCTTGACATGAGCTCTGCGTAGCTCCTCCACACCAAGACTGTCTCCTCATTTCTCCTCTTCCAGCTCAAAGTCCCTTAGCAGGGTCAGCTGTGAACCCTGTGTCAGGAGCTCAGAGAGAGAGAGATAGAGGAAATTTAACTAAAGTGTAGACTATAGGACTGGGCACTGGGGCTGGGTGCTTATTTCTCTCAGAGAGGAAGCCTAGTGTACAGAGCAGGAGGATGAGGAGGAGGCGGAGTTTCAGGGTTTGGAGCATGCTCAGTGAGCAGCAGAGCCCGGCAAGAGCAGCTCATGTTCTCATCTGCAGTAGAGCTTAGAAAGAGAGAGAGAGAGAGCGTGGTAGAGAGTCTGCTGCATTTTGGAGAGTGTGCATGTGAACAGCTGCTGTTTTTGCACGGACGCACGTACACGCTGGGACTGGCTGGGGCTACGCGTGAGTGAGCAGAGCTCTAGAGTTAGCCTGGTTGAACAGAGAGGAGAGGAGAGGAGAGGAGAGGAGTGAAAGCTGGGAGCCGCCGAGCTGCACAGAACTCTCCCTCTCCCTCTCCCGCGTATGTGCCGAGGGAAGAGGCAAAGCCGCCGAGGATTTATACCCTCAGCCACTCGACATGTCCTGGACTGAGCGGCTGTCCGAGTGGGGCGACGACAGTATGGCAATGGGACTTCCCTTACTGCACTAATGAAAGGATTCAAGCTCGCCTGGTAAGAAAATCACCCTAACCTTACCTCCACCACACGCCCCAGCAGACATCCACCTGGCACACGCGACTCAGCCTCTACCTACCCCTCAACCACCCCCCTTCCTCCCCCTCCCCGCCGCTGTCCAGCCCTCTGCCTCAGTCACATGGCAGCCTGGAGAGAAAGAGAAAGAGAGAGAGAGAGAGAGAGAGAGAGAGAGAGAGAGCATCACTTTACCCCTTAACTCCCTTCTCCAGCACTGCAGTGTCATTGCTCCTGCTGCTGCATCCATAGCATGTTTATGCGCTTCCTCCTCCTGCGCTTGCTCTCTCTCTCTCTCTCTCTCTCTCTCTATGTCTCTCTCTCTCTCTCTGGCAGATATTTTTAGTGTTTGGTTACAGTGTGCCGCAGGAGGCCCGGGAGACGCCAGCAGCAGCAGCAGCAGCAGCAGCAGCAGCACACTGAGTTGTCTGTCCTTTCCTACCTCCCTTCTCTCCATTCACCTCCTCCTCCTCCATCCCTGGGAAAACTCTGTGCCTCACTTGTTTGGTCGTTACGACCGTCGCCTCTCTCTGCTTACCTTACGCTTCCACATGTTTACAGAGAAGCACGTTCAAGCATTCGTGGACCCGGACGGGGACCGTTTATGGTTCCTGTGCTTTTGCGTAGACGGTAAAGGGATAGCTCAAACCTTAAGAATGTACGGATTAGCATGTTGATTTTTCCTGGGCTTTTCTGCTCCCTTCCCTGTGTAAAGCTCCTGGGTTTGGTGCAGGCCCTGGGAACACAACACTATTTAGGCACAAATGTATAGGTACAGCCTGTCTCTGAACCTCTCTCTTGGTACTTGTCCACACCGCTTACAGGGCTGTCAGGAGCAAGACTGGCACAGTTTGTCTTTAACCATATGGTTATATAAAGCACTGCCCCATTTAGATCCTTGAATGATTATTCCCCATTTGGAAACAAGGAGCTTATTTTGGACTCACAGAGAGAGAGAGAGAAGAGGAGGATTACAATGACTCAGTTCTCTCTAGTGGTTTGATTGTAAATAACACACCTTTGATGCAGCATTGAGGGATGTGTTATGCAACGCAAATACATCTTTCATCTGTTGCAATAGCTTCCCCCCCCCCTCCCCCCAACCCCCACTGGCCTGATTCAGTCATTTTACTGATTAACTTAGATATCCAGTATGTTGGTATGTACTGACGTTACCAGTAAAATAAGTTGTTAGCTCTCTGGTAACACCTTTTTGAAGAAGGTGACAGTGGTATGAACATTTAGAGAGGAGTACTTGTTTTGCTTCTAATTATGAATATTTTGTCATGTGTGAGAAGAGTACACGAGTACCATTTTATTATTTTAATGACCCATCATTAAGCTACTTATGTAATAGAGACAAGAGACTTTTTGCATTAAATATTTAACTACATCACACATTAGTACTTTCAGTAGTTAGCATTGCTGATTATGTTGAGAATTACATATTTATCTAGAGTTAGAATGTGTCTGCTCTCTCAAGACGGTACTCAATCGTGTCCAGTGGGGATGAATGTATCTGTTATGAAAAATGTAACACAGACGGTCTGTTCTGCCTACCTGTTCCTGTGACTATCACTAAAGCTAACACTGGGCTAAAGGTAACAGTAAGAACTCTTTTAGGACCGACTATTTGACTGGCAACTGCCAAGACCCGAACTGTTCAAAAGCTCATGGAAGTGGTTCCGTCACCACTAGAAAGGCTCGAAATATCTCTTATTCACGGAGAACATAAAAACAGTCTTCGCATAGTTAGCAGATTAGCTCGTATGAGTCCTAGCGAGAGATGGTTTCATTCCATCCCTTCCTCGTTCCCTTGCCTGCCGTTCTCAGTGCTAGCTATCAAGGGTTCTGATAAAACTAATAAACCTGGAGGATGGTAAGATTATTGTGACTGACAACACCATTCACTGGAGTCATTCTGAAGGAAAAGTCTGTTTTCAGATATCTGTATTTTATATTTGGAGAAATCCTATCCCTGTGGGTCCTGTTATATGCCACATTTGCCCATTGTTCAGACTTAAACTACTGATCATGTGATAAGCATCTTGGTTTCTCTCAGAGAGGGGTTGTGTGCTATGGCTTTTGGTTGATGTGTGGAGCAAGCTCTTTCATTATTCCTTTTGTGCGTTGGCCTTCTGTGGCCCTTTAAATATTCAGCAACAATAGCTTCAGAGGCTCTTTGTAATTCTTTGGTTTATGTTTGAATGAAAATAATTATTTCCCCAGAGCAATGAAACCCCAGTGATCAATAGCATCTGAAATGGTTAGCGTGCTAACCGCTAGTTTTGTGTTTTTTTTTTCTTTTTTTGTCGTTTCGTTTTGTTGTTTTTTTTCAGCATTCACGTTATTGCCAACTCTGTATCCTGAGGCACAAAGGTGTGTACTTTGCAGATAAATGCTGGCCAGACAAATCTGGCTCAGTCTTGAAGACTTGAGTGTGGCGCTGTCTCTGAGATTGGCACACCAGTGGCTGCAGGGTTAACCAACTCATTAATCCAGATTTGTGACGTGTGTTCAATAGGATGCCAGTTCCCTGTGTCCTACTTTAGCTTTACAACATGTCGCTGCACTCAGAGAATATGTTTCTTATGGCAGATGTGTATACACAGGAGTCCCCTCCCCCTCCCAGCCCACTCAGCCCAGTCCATCACCCACTGATGGTATTTCAAAGTGTGTGTACAGAAAAGACCAAGCATAGCACATTTTAACTTTTTCTTTTTTTTTTTTTTAACTCAGAAAACTCAATTCAGTATGCAAGTAGAGTCAGCCATTACAACTTTACGTTTTGGAAAAGTTCACAGTTCCTGACATGTTTTTTTGTTATTGTTTTTTTTTTTTTAATGTTCAGAAACACTCAGCTGTGTTTGCTACAGCTTTGATATGGACTGTGTCTTATTATCAGTTTGTTTATGTAGATTTTAGACTCTGAAGCCATTGTATATGAAAATCAGAGATAATTACTTGCTCAAGGTACAAATATGTGGACATAAACTATTGAAGACTGTATATAAGTACTGCATATTGCGTGAGATGATACTGTATAGTTATTTCTGTAGTTGCAAATCATTTCCGTAACTGTTTACGGTCTGTGTCCCGCTGTGTGATGTTTGCCTAATAGTGTCATCCGGCTATCACAGTTGTTGATGCGCTAAAGTACTGAACTTAGTACAGCGGTTCCGCTTTTTCGAGCGTTACACTTTGTGTTCCCACACCCTCCGGGTCATTGACTGTCACCGTTTCAGAGGCGGAGCAGGCTCACAGCGCTTTTGTCTACGCGTCACCTCAGCCATTGATGTAGCTGAAAATGAGAGCCATTTAAAATTGACCAGAGGGCAGATTTGCCTCTGGATGATTGAATAGTCGCTTATGTCAGCATGCAGTCTCGTGGATCATTGGCCCTCACAGTCGAGAGTCGAGTCCTGACAGTCTCTCCACCCCCACAGCACACACTGCCCTCAGTGCAGTTACTCCCTCTGAAGCATATGCTTAAACAGGTATCTGAAAGACAAGAGTCGTTCTTTTTTTTTTTTTTTTTTTTTTTTTTTTTTTTGGGAGGAGGGCTGCCTTTCTGGCCTTCTTCCAGTGCTTAGACTGTGACGGATTGTGTTGATTTTGATGGGTAATCTTCGTTTCTGGTGATACTTCCTGGGTTTCTGTGTTATGGAAGAGCATGACATTCATTTAATGGTCCTAAGGTGCCAGCTTTATCTGTGCAGCTTAATCTTTATTCATGTGCCAGTGAAAAGCCATAAAGATGCATGTTTTTTCATTATTATTATTTGTCAGGATACAGCATGCTTAATGTATCATGTTATTTTGAAAAAAGATGGTTTGTGTTTTGTTTTCTGTACTTTCATGGTAAAGAGACAGGGTCCCCCCCTCCCCCGACCCGAAACACTAATGGTCAGAATTGCATTACATGCAGAGTTGTGCCTGGAATGGCTTTACATGTGATGTTTCAGTCTTTCATCAGTGATGATGATCATGATGATGATGACGATGATGACGGCGACATGTAAATTTGCAGAATAATAAGCTTGAAAGATGATGAACTTGTAACAACAAGCTCACTCAGTGTGGACAGACGTGCTGATGAGGCAAAGTCTTTCCATCTAGGCCTGTTGGGTTTACCAGACGGTACTAACATTTTACTGGTGCAGAGCACACATCTCAGAGGACTAAAAGCATAGATAAAGCTATAAAACTAGCACATTCAATCAGAGCTCACAGTATGACTTCTGTTCCCTGATGTGCCATACTGTAGGTAAATACATCCATACATCCATACTTTTTAATCATAGTCAAATGTTATGTAATATACCCAAGGGAGATAAAGGATTTCCCTCATTACATTCAATGGCACTGCAAGCTGCTCTTTTTTAGATTGATTATTAGTACCAGAGATGTCATCAAAGAAGGTGTACCTATGTTGTGTGTGGTAAACCAGTATCGTTTAATGAATTATTAATTATTATTCCATAAAGCCCCTGCATCTGAACAGTAACTACTAACATAGTAGATAGATATTGTTAAGATTGTTCCTCGATGCTTTGTGCAGCACCAAATTTACATCTGTTGTTAAAAACATGTACCCTGACATGCATGATTCCAACTCCTCCAAAACTAGTACTCATGATGTCTGTAGGAGTACATTACAGATATTACATTGACAGTAAAATTAAGGTAACTGTTCTGCACATTTTCAGTCTGTATGTGGTTTAGAATGGTAATTGCAGCACGTTTGTGACAGTCGTATTTCTTTCCACTTCAGATCTCTTTTGTCTAGGTCGTTTCCACAGAACCCCTCATCCTGCTTTTTTTTCATTTTAGCAAAGTGGACTCGGGTCTGAGCGCAGCAGAGGAGATTTGGGAATGCGGTTGTGTGTGATCTAAAACCTGGACCGCTGATGTAAACCTGTAAATCGCTGATGCTCAAATACCCTCAACGTTTGGCTCTCCTGACATGTAGTTGTTTTTGTTTTTGTCTCCTGACATGTAGTTGTTTTTTTTTTTTTTTTAAATTTCCAGTAGAAGAAAGAAGACACGTTAGACTCAGAGTTGTTGTACACTGTGTGTAGATGTGAAAGACACATCTGTGATCTAACTGTGTGCAAAGTGCTTTAGGCAGTGCATAAATGGGTGGTTCTGTTAATCAAATTACGTGGAAACAATTAGCAGTTAGGGTCTGAGTGTCTGGTGTCCATTATTTTGCTGTAGATACAAGGCAAATGACATAAACCACTCATGATTTTGAATTTTACTACAGAATACAAATAATGTCCTCTTTAAGGAAGTGATTAGTTAAATGAGAAGATGAACCAGTCATCATAGGTGTTGTTCAGTACAGTCAACTGTCAAAGAGTGTGGCGGTTGGAAACTGGTAATCCTTGTTCCTCTAACTGGGAAAAAAAAAGCTCTGTACTAAAGAGACTGCCATAGGTTTTTAAAATGTAGTTTTCTGGAGTCTGGCACAGTTGAATTACATGTGCTATGTTCCCGTGGAGACGCCCGTGCGCTGGCAGATGAAAAGCTGACATTGCATGTATCGGAGGACACGTGCACTAGGTCGTGCATTGAATGGGAAATGCAACATTACTGGGAACTGCACGTACCGTAAAACTGAGACAAAAGTGGGAACATAAAAAAAAAGGTAAATCATTTTTTTTAAAAACTATTGTTTTTCCTTACCCCGTCTTCTCCCGAACCGGCACGCCAAATCCCCTGCGAAACCCATGTGAAGTCAGAAACTGCTTCTTTTCACCTGCCAGTGTCATAGGTGTCTCAATGGGAATCACTCCAAGCTCCTGACGGACACAAGGAGTTACTGAAGTGCAGTGGTAGAGTGTTCTGTCTGCCTGACCCTCCCAGCACATGACCAACTGGGTTCTCAGCAACACTGAAGCTACTAATGATGCTGAGATTCAAACTATGTTTTAGTTCATTTTGCTGAAATAGTACAGTTTCATACATCAGCCAAATGAGGGTCTTAAATCTGTACATTTTCTTTTCAAAAGATTCATCCTCTTTCAGAAAAAAAAAAATCATTCATTTAAAAGGTCATTTTTGGGGTTGCTTGAGTCAATCGGAATTTGAAATCAAATCAAATCGTGAATATTGCTTGTGGTTTTTCGTCGGACCAAATAACAGACGCTTAAAAGCGGTGCGTAAAACACGTCCATCTCTTTCAAGTCTTTCCCAACTCAAATTCAGAGCCTACTGCACTTGATACGTGTGTGATTGTGAAAAACCCTCAGTGATGAACAGGGTTTGAGAGTGATACAAACCCCATGTTTTTAGAGAGAAGAGCCAGAAAATAAATAAAGAGAGAGAGATAAGGGGTGTGGTCCTGAGTCGAGTGGCTTGGTTTTGGGGGAGGGGTGCTAAAGCAGAGACTGGGCCGGGTGCTCGGTGACGTGACAGTTGGTGATGTCAGAGGCTCCATTCATGAAAAGCATGAATAATGGAGAAGCCGGTAGATTCACTGCAGCAAGCAGAAGCCATTATGCAAAAACGGAAGCCATCTCCACTTCCCTCATGTTACCACCTATCACAGGAGGACGGAGGCTTGAACAGAGAGGCATAGTAGAAGTGCCTGTATTTCAGGAGGGGAAGGGAGAGAGAAAACACACCTTCCTATAAAAAGCAGAAAAGAAAGGAGGAGGAGGAAGAGAACAGATAGAAAAAGGGAGGGAGGGGAGTGGGCGTTACCAAGCCCGCTGTGAGGTTTAGGCTCTGCTTGACTGGTCGGAAACCAGGCTGGGATGCTTTAGGAGGCGTCTCCTCCTCCTCGTCCGCCTCCCCATTTCTCTTTCTGCGACCCCTTCGATGGATGAATGAAGGAGAGAGAAGCCCATCGTTTCCGCGCAGTTCCTCCATGGCTACCAGGTTCGTCTACATCAGACCACTTGCATCCATCACCTTATCATTTGTACATGATGTCCCTAAAGAACAGAATTAGCCAGATGTTTCTGAACGTGTTTTTATGTTGTTGTGAGGTTGTTGTGTGTTTTGGTGGACATGTCTGTGAGGTAACATGCAAAATGGCTTTTTTCAAGAGAAACAGATTTATCTTTTTCAGATTCAGCAGCCTCTATTCGTACACAATGTGGTGCTCTGATAGATATGTCTCTAATGTGCTCATTTGTGCTGGCTTGGATGATTATACATTTATTTCCATGTAGAGATGGTGGAGTTAGGATGCGCAGCGGTAGCTGTGCACAGATGTACCCAAGATGACTGGGAATGGCTTGGAATATGAAACCTGCCAGAATCAACAGTCCGGCTCTCATCCTAGAGCTGGATGTGATTTAAGCGACGTGATATCATTCCCGGCCGGTCAGCGTAAACACACACAGTCAAAATCTAACGGAGATATCAACCTAACCTTACTGAATTCAACCGAAAACATCTGAAAGACTCTGTAATCTTCATCCATTCATCCTCTGTATGGACATTAGCGATCTCTGTGCTGTCGTTCCGATATAAGTTACTGTCATACCAAAGATCTCAGTCTTCTGCAGGATGCTGAAGGTGATAGTAGATTCTCAGGGTGGTGGTGAAGGTGTTGGGCTGCGTATTAAGCCACTGGTGATGACACAGATGATGTGTAATAGGTGATGTGAGATCAGCTTAGCACCATGCTCCTGTGGAAAAAAAACAAACAAAAACAAATTAGCACCTCAAGTGTCTTGTGAAGTGTTGGTACAACGTGCTCTGTGCTATTGTACGGTGTCACTTTCCACGTTTTTTTTTTTTTAAATGCGGATATAGCATATAATGTATTATCGGTTAGCAACTGAGCAGTTTGTAAATGAGTGCCTGATTTTTTATTTCAAAATGTGTTCCTTGAAAGGTGTGGGGTTTTTTTTTTTTTCTTTTTCTGAGAACGGTTTTTCATATTTTTGTGTATAAGATAGCACGCTTACTGTTTTTTTGCGCTTTAATGCAAATATTGGGGCAAACAAGAAAAACAACTATGCTCTGTCTTTCAGTTTGATCAGCGGCTCATGCTACGTTGTGGGTATCAAGCATTTGTAGACATTTGCTGAATGACATTTGCCTTAGCCTATCATCTGTATTTTGTGGCAGTTGATTGGGATACAAACAGCCTGTTGGGTTTTATTCTAAATGATGAAAAATAATGAATTGTAAAATGGCTCATTTTAGTGGTTCCCAAGCGACACTGGGTGCTTTAAAAAGTGTCTCATTTGACTTTTGTTAATGGTGAACATAATGCTCTCCATTAACACATGTTGCTCTCTTAATGTTGTGCCATTCATGAAAAAGGTGCCAGAAAGGATTTAAGGCCTAATTTCACCGACAGCTTCAGTGAGTGCGTTTTTTTTTTTCTTTTAGCTTTTGCAAAACTAAAGTAAAGTGGTTGTTGATTGGTTAAGGTGTTTGTAGGTCACCTGTGCTTCAAAATGAACCGTGTTATTTTTTTTCGCTGATAAGTTTTACAGATGTGAAACTTTGAGTTTAAATTTCCCTTGTTCTCCATTGTGCCCACTTTGACACATTGTCATAGAGCAAATGAAACTATGTGGTTGGTTTTGATTTTGTTTCTCGCTGAAGGGCGACATCCAAGCTGACACACAAGAACACACACATACGCACGCACGCCCACACACACACACACACACACGCTCACACTATATGATTAATTATCTTTGTACGGGGAGCTCTGTTGAGAGCCATTTAAAATATGATTTTACGCCGTGGTTTTGGTGTGTGATTGACATGTCATGTGGGATATTAGTGTTAATGAGTTGGTTTTTAAATGAGAGCTCTGTTGAACATTGGGTGAACGTTCAGTGAGGTCATTTGGCCTGAGAATGGGGTCAGGAAAGCTCTGAGGTTTGCACAATGAGTTGTCTGCTGAGTTGTCATAGTGAAAGTTTACCCTCATGCTCTGCTCATCCTCCCCCACCCCCCTGTGTGTGTGTGTGTGTGTGTCTCTCTCTCTCTCTCTCTCTCTCTCTCTCTCTCACACACACACACACACACACACACACATCACATGGCCACCTCCCACTCTGTCCAATAATTAGTTTTGTGTCACCGGGCCTCCTGTGGTCCTTTAAAAAAAGACATGATTAAGACAGGGTAATAACTCATCGAGTTCCTCTTAAACCATTTCCCGCACGCTGTTTTTCTGGCACGACACATTTGGATTCGACACATACATCCTATTTCAGCAACTGGTGTAACTACATTATGAATATGAAACTGTCAACCCTGGCCAGCCGCTATGACATGTAATCCACAAAATGTTCAACTACTAGGCTTTTCATTTCGACGATGTATTCACATGTCTGGTGATGGCAATCCTCTCATGAATACACTGGTGTGTTGGGTATCAGAGACACAAGCCAGCATTGTTGTAGTTTAATCAAAACTCCATTTGAAATCAAAACCCTCTGTTAGCCGCAAGAACACAAGCTGTGTTTGGCGTTGATGCTGTTTATCAGTAAGTAAAGGTCACTCTATAGACCTGTGAGTGATTTTAGCAGACGAGAGACTAGGCCAGGGTAGTGATAACAGATATCAGTGAATAGAGAGGGGGCTATCAGCAGGGAAAGAGAGAGAGAGAGTGCATGGTATTTTCCGTTCTGCTGCCACGTTTGGCTGTATCGTTCTTTTCCCGTCTGTCTTTTGTCTGGGACTGTTTGCTTTTCCAGCGGGGAAGTACTTACAACACATTTAAAATAAGGACTGTCCTTATTCTGTATGCTTGTGCGTGTGCATGTGTCAGAGAGAGAGAGAGAGAAAGAGTGAGAGAGCAGGAGCTCCATTTCTTCTGTTCCTGAATTTTTTTGTCGCCCCGGTCATACAGCTTACACTTTGTCTCCCTCTCATTACCATGGATTCTCCTCCAGCCTTTGGCTAAAGTCACCAGTTTGATCACCCTCTGTTCACGTTCTCTGTTAATGCTCTAACTCAACACAGCAGAACCCTTTTGTAAACCTCTCTCGTAAACCTTTGATGCTCATAAACGGGAGCGACAGACTTGAAAAAAAAAACGAGTGCATAAAAAGTCCGAATCTCTCTTACCCACAGACCATAAAATCTTCAGTACTGTATGGACTGAGGTGTTGTTTGGAGAGGGATTCGATTTTTTCTCTTTTTTTTTTTTCTTTTCTTTTTTTGTGTTTTGTGTTCTGATGTCACTGGCAGCAGCTGTTTGATTGTACCTGTTTGTGTCTGGCCAGATATGGCCTGTGGCGTGAGTGTTGTTCACGTGTTGTATTTAATGTACAAGGCGTTGCATATTGTACTGAATGAAACATGCATTGTTCCTTTTGAAAATCAGACAAAATACATTTCAGGTTTTTAACAGGTGGAAAACTGAACCCACTAAGACCACAGATACCGTTACTTGACCTTAATTTTCTCAGCAGTCCTAAGAAAAGATGGTCAAAATTACAATTCAAAGTCGTAATGTATTTAAAAGTTTCAGCTTGAGTCTGGGCCTAACATTTCCATGGGTTAAAACATTTTTAGGGTGATACCTAGTTGGAACAATTACTTTTCTCACCTATGACGAATAGAAAGTTGTCTCAGCAACTAGCTTGTTTTGTTTTGGGTTGTTTCTGACATCATACCTTAACTATCTCAGAGATATAATAACATCTTCTTGTAAGACCATAGTCTTCATGTACATATGCAATCTAATAAACGGCCCCTGCAGTGCACATTGCATATCCTGTGATCTTGAGCATGCTTCTCCAGCTGGAGTGTGACATGGTGAATGTGTGTTGGTGTTTGGGTGTCCACTGACCTGAGTCAAATGTCAGTGTACAGACATTCCTGGTAGCTGACTGCGCGACAGTAATCGTGTGCTTTTTGTTCTGTTCCCTCACTGTTTATGAACCGTAGACTTTCTCTGACCGTAACCGTCCATCAACCCCCCCCCCCAACCCCACCCACAGTTCTTACTCCAGTCATGTCTTAACGGAATGGAACCGCACCAAGTTTAAAATGTCAAGTAACTACAATTCTGGTGACCTCTATAAAGATGAACCAGTCCTTTTTGAATCACAAGGTGAATGAATTCTATTCCTTGGGCACCGTATGAAAACACTGTTTGGAATAAAAACAGTTACCACCACAGGCAGATGCTAAGCGGGTATGATATGTTGAAACATTTGAGTGTTGCCTAGAGGAGGGAGGAGGTGGAAGCGTACATGTTTGTATTGGCCACGTAACATGCGGGTTTTTTTTTTTTTTGTCTCATACCTTTTTTTCCCCCCTTTGTTTCTCCAGCACTGCCAGTAACTCAAACCGCAGCACGCCTGCTTGCTCGCCCGTACTCCGCAAACGCTCTCGCTCACCAACCCCCCAGAGCCCGGAGGGTGAGAACATGGTGGAGAAGGGCTCTGACCACTCCTCCGACAAGTCCCCCTCCACCCCCGAGCAAGTCGTCCAACGCACCTACAGCCAGTCTGTTCACTCCACCCGAAGTGGAGGCAAAAACTCCAAGGTGAGTGCCAGCATCCCTTATGACCTTGACCCCGTCGGCCCGGTGACCTCTTCCATAAGTAAAACAGCACTGCGCGGCATGCAGCGTAAAACGCAGCCACCGCAATGAAAATGACAATGACTGTTTTCTCTAGAGAGCCGGTTTATGTGTAGCGCTGTTTAAATGTAGTATTAGGATCTAACATCACAGTTTGTTTGATGAGATTGAAATGTTAAGAATCTGAATTATGTTTTTCCTCTCCTCTTGAATGCTCTCATGTGCTCTTATTTAGCTTATTATCATAAGTAAATCAAATATTCTGTATGTCCTATTAGAAGCAGGACATTGTATGACTCACTCTTTTATTTTGTAAGAATTACAATTAGGATTATATTCCCTAATTATGGCAAACGGTTGGCGGTTCATTTTCATGCTTTGGTTATATTTCCATATTTCCATATGCTCTTCTGTCTCTCCATTTTGCCATTGTACTAAGATAGTTTTTTTTTTTTTTGTGCTGTGTCCTCTTAAACTGAGTTATTGTCATATACAGAGCGATGAACCGTTTGTTTTATCATGTCTCTGTTCCCATTTCCCTCTCAGTGTTAACATGGTACGTTTTCGGTTTCAAGTCATCAAAAAAAGTTGCTTACCTGAAACTATTTCAACTCTTTTATGTTTTTTTTATTTTCTTTCGTTTTCGGTCCGGTACTTACAGTTTTTATTTTGTTTCTTCGTTCATCTGTTTCCTGATTTCTTTGTTCTTCTTCTCATGCATGCTAGTCTCACAAGCGACTTTCCAAAGTAAGCATCACTCTTTTCTGCTTTCTATCTGTGGTCTGTTCAAGCTGTCACCTGCTGTGTGCCCATGCCTGTGCATTTTGTATTCTGCTCTCCTTCCCTCATAAACCTCTGGCTTACCAAACCCCTCCTAACATCCCCAAAGTAGCCCTCTCGCTATGCTTTAATGCAGTGCCTTCCAAACCATATCCATGTCACCTCACGCCCTGGTGTTCTTTGCTTTTTTTTATTCTTTTTTTTTTTTGCTTCTTTCTGGTGCCCCTGACGAAACACTTAACATTTTCAGGCCCTCAGTTTTGAACCACGTGTGCTAGAGCTAGAATAAATCAGAAATGTCCAGGACCTGAGATGTTTTTGGGTTTAAATCAATGAAAAATATCATTTACTATATGTCCCCCCCCCCCCCCACGTATTTGTATAAATTCTTTATGTTTATTAAGTCAGTTTATCCTAATGTACAAAGCTTCAAGAATTATCCTAATGTGAACAGTATGGGAATATTTCCTATAGCAGATAACTCAACCTCTGCCTTCCGGACATTTCTGTGTTCCCCTGACTTGCCTATGTTACATAGTGCTGAATGCTAACATGCTATAGCTGTACCCAAGTCAATGCTGCCTTACCTGGGCTAAAGCTGACTCCTCCTACTAACCATGACCCTCATTCAACTGAATGCATCCCCAGCATTAACTAGACTTTCAGTATCATCTACTCAGTGTCATTTATTCTGAATACACATGTCAGTGCTTAGTTCTGCAAACTACGTTTTCACATTTCCACTTTTTATTTACTGACAAAACACCACTGTATTTACTTATCATTTATATATTGTCTGCCCCACAAAAAAAGACAGAATCATCATTTTTAGTTTTAAGAATATTGTCACCCACTTCTAGCTATTTACAACAACAATGAATTATGTCCAGGAGGTCTGCCTTGGTTGGGTAAGATAATAATGTGCACATTTTGCATATCATTCAAATAAAAACAAATGATTAAATCAGTGGTAGCGTTACTGTAGGACTACACACACACACACACACACTCTCTTTCTCTCTCTCTCTCTCTCTCTCCCTCCCACACACACACACACAAACACGCAACAATGACTGTGTATATTTGTAATCCATTCCAAAGCCCTGGCTGCTGATTGGTGGAGCAGCAGTGGTGGTCTGTCCACACTTTTGCTGTGATTGGTACACTACCGCTGCTCCTACAGGGACACAGTGAGGGAGTGAACAGGTCACACACATGAGCACTGAGCAGTGCACACACACACACACACACACGCATACATGTACACATCACACACACACAGACACAGCAATTATAGAATGAGGCATTTGTCTTAGGAAATACTGTGAAAGAATTTGAAATAAGGAAATGGAAAAAGATTAATTTGCCCAAATGGTCCAATTAACCTGAATTTCTTATGATCATCCTATTATGTTATTCATTTAACACATAATCCATCACTCTCAGTTACGTGAACACTACTCTATGTTAATTTTCTTTCCAGTATGACAGACTTAACCTTATTAAAGTAAGAAATCCATTTTCTTTCATTTCCCTCCCGGCCCCAACTTGTGTGTTCCTTTTGTCTGAAACATTCCGTTTTTAAATAATGTCCGTATATGAGTGTGTAGAGGTCAGTTTCCCTGTGTGTCACAGTAATCAAATTTACAACCTCCCTCTCCTAATATGTGTTCACCCCACCATTCATATGCCATAATCAGTGTAGTGTGTACATGTGTTTGTGTTCAAGGAAGAGGGAACTGAAGAGGGAGAGAGAGAGAGAGACAGAGAGAGAGAGGCAGAGAGAGAGAGACAGAGAGAGAGAGAGAGGCAGAGAGAGAGAGGCAGAGAGAGAGAGACAGAGAGAGAGAGGCAGAGAGAGAGAGGCAGAGAGAGAGAGGCAGAGAGAGAGAGACAGAGAGAGAGAGACAGAGAGAGAGAGACAGAGAGAGAGAGGCCAATATATATCAAACTCTATGTAAAACTCAGCCATTTTAATAAAAACTCTACATGCCATGGCTTGAGGTCAGGTGCATTGAGGTCAGGATCAAATGAGAGATGATTTCATAAACAAACAAACAAACAAAAAAAGTTTCGGTTTTACTTAAATGTCGTGTTGCTGGACCGCTTACTGTGCAATCCATATTCATCACATTTTGCTGCTAATAACGACTTTCTAGGTATAATTGTGCGGTGGGATATTTTTACACCTACAGCATATATTTCTAATATGAGATCAAGCCGATGGATGGTTGCACATCCCCTTAATAAGTTAACGATATTCTTTTGTTGCGGTATACAGTGTCCGTTTGATGAAATAGTGCCCCCTTGTGGAGTAGAAGATAAGCACATGCACAAAGATAGTTTGTGAAGATTGGTGCCACGATTGTGTCGGTGAAAAGGCAATATTAGACATTGTCTGACATGTTGGCAGAACTAGTTTCTAAATTTAAAATGCCTTTGTTTATTTAAACTTTGATTACTGAATGAGTCAGTAAAACTGCCCCGCTCATTAAATGTGTTCTCCTCACACTCAGCTTTGAAATCATATCAAACTAAATATTTACACATGAATTCAAATACACAGATTGTCCAAGGCAACGGACTTGTGGGTACAACACCGACGTTGTTTACATTTGTTTACATCTAGAAGCTATTTTAAAAGATTGTTTTTAAAGCATATGTCAAACTTCCTTTTCAGTGTGTCCCTCACACTCTTTTTAACCCCCCTTGAGCTGTAGTTTGCAGTTTTGCATCTATACCTGTGCCTTGCTGGGCCCTGCTCTAACCTGTTTTGCTGAGGTTGGCAGTTTCTTCAAAACTAAATTATGTTTATCACACGTGTGTAATTAAAGATACTGCGAACCCCAGTGCCTGGTAACAATTCAATCACCGTGTAGCGTTTCTTACCAAACGCGTCGCCTCCACATTAACACACAGGTATACATGCTACTGAGTTACAACAGCACTCTCTACTGTGCCCTGCATATGTATCTGTCTAACACGCTACATTCTGGGGGGAAAAAAATGTCTAATGCCTCATTAATAACTCTTTTCATTTTTGTCTCTTTGAATGCGCGATCGTCCCTGCATCTACAGAAAAGCCAGAGCTGGTACAATGTAAGTAACACTCTCTCTACATCCCTCTCTCTCTTTTTTGGGGGGGGGGGTCGGGGGGGGGGGGGGGGGGGGGCTGTTGGAAAGTGTGGCAGATCACATGTGTCCCCTGCACATGTTTTCGATCTGCGGTCAGTCTTTCCTCGTGTTTCGGTCTGTGTGCCTTAGTTGCAGATGGGACATGATTTGTGAATAGCTGGTTTCAGGTGACATGGAGTGAAGGCTGTGGCCAGGACACTGTTAATCTGAATTGAGGAGATGTCTCCATGTGTCGTCTGAGTTTTGTCTGAATTAGTTTGATGGCCGTAATGATGACAAAGTAATTTTGCCTTCAAGAAAAACATTTGGAACAACTTAAGTTGTATGACTCGGAGTATTATATTATATTATATTATATTATACTATATTATATTATATTATATTATGTGATTTTTATTATACTGGGAAAAAATAGAATTAGATAGATTAACTGGGGTATGACACTTGATTGATGTTTTTGAGACAGAGCTAAAAAATGTTGGAAATTTGCTAATTCATAGAAGATCTGTACAGATTTCTCTGTAGGCTGTAGCAGCATGCATGCCAAGACATGGAACCATCAGTTAGAACTATTATTCAGTGGAGTTTTCCCATGGGAAATGTCAAATGCAAGAAGTACATCTCACAGAGGAAAGGTTTTGTGTGTGTGTGTGTGTGTGTGTGTGTGTGTGTGTGTGTGTGTACAGCTTTGTGCTGCTTAGTCAGCTCCTGATTCTTTACATTTTCCCAGATAATATGAATGCGTTGTGCTGTAGGGAGATTGGCTGCTCTCGTCATTACCTTCACATGAGCTCTGAAGCTGTTGCCTGTGTGTACATATTAAACATATTAAACAAGGCAGGACACTGTGTGAGTGTTTTTAATATTGTAAGTTAACATGTTTGACTGAACTGTTTTCTTATACTGCTTCAACTGGTTCAGTTGAACTTGGCCACGTTTACCAGAGTCAGGAAATTTCTCCTGACCCTTTGTCCAGAGAGCTGATAAAACATTGCGTGCCAAACCAACAACTTGTAGTTCTTTCTCATTTATTGAAATATTGCAACAATAGCATTGAAGTTCAGGGAGCCAAAAGACACACACACACACACACACACACACACACACACACAGAAAGAAAGAAAGAAAGAAAGAAAGAAACACAGACAAAAAAAGAACCTTTTATGATTTTGACTGCATGAGATAGAGATTACATTAGTTTTCTCATTTCCTGTTTGTGGAAATGCATAGGAAACAGTGACAGTTAACTGTGTGCCTATTATTGTGCCTGTTTGTGTGGATGCTTGTCCTCCAATGGACATCCTGTCATGCTATGCCCTGAATGACTGACACAATAGGAGCCAGATTTAATGAATTCAATGATTGTCTCACCCAGATAGGACTGACTGCATGTGTAGTCAGTCAGGCCTTACCCAACAGTAACTCTGCCTTCTCCAAGCCAGTTGTATCTGTGAAGTCTTACCTTGCTCTGAGGCGCTATGTCTTGGCACTCCCGGTCAGCTTCTCCGAGAGGAGTTTGTTTTCAGCTGAGGCAGGGTTTTCAGTGAGCTGTAAAACAAGCTTCCTCGTGGGAGCATAAATTATGGATTATGGTCGTTTGCCCTCTTTATGACTGAATGTTAGCATGCAGGGTGGTCACAGCTTAAGCACTGAGGCTGAGAGAAACACTCTGCCAGGGAGCGGGAAGAGAAACCGCTCCACGTGAGTGCCACAAAGCGGTCCGCGGCCGGTCTCACCTCGGCCGCAAAGCCTTAACGAGACTGAGGTGTTACCCGTTGGCTGGACGGCCAGTCATCATCCACGCAAACGGTGCTACTACTCACCGAATTAACACAGACTGGTGTGTGGTGTTTTCTGCCTTCACACATACACACACACACACACACACGCCTGAGGGTTTTTTAGGCAGATGTTTTGCTCGGGGATAGGAATGAGGGGCTGTTGGGCTTTTTGGACTCTGATTCACCTTTTTGGTATGTACCCCTCCTCCTTGTTCCTCCCTCCCACCTTCCCCTGTTCAACCCAGAGAGGAGTTCACTGGAGTTCATTCACCCTAAAGAGAGTGGGAGCATAAGGAGAGGAAAGGGGAGGAGAGAGAGAGAGAGAGAGAGAGAGAGAGAGAGAGAGAGATCGAACAGGGACATTGTCCTTGGCCATCCTGCAATGTTTACATCACAGAGTGACTTGCACACAATGGCTCACTGTTTGTGTGTGTGTGTGTGTGTATGAGTGCGTCCACAGAGCTTTTGAATCAATTTTTTCCCCATTCTTAGTCTAGAGTGCTCAGTGCCCTGCATTTGCCATAGACATACTTCAAATATTTGTACTGCTCTTCATTCTTGAAATTTACGTTGGGTGAAAAAAAGAGGAAAGTTTGCATTCGTCAGCAGGCTTCATATGGGGTCGTTTGGTTGTGTGTTATTTTCTTTAGTTGTCATGGGGTGGTATCGATAGTGACGCTGCGTGAGGTTCATGAACAGGGAGTATGTGATAAAAAAAAAACAAAAACAAAACAGAGAGAGGAAAAAGATAAGTTTTTGAATTTAAGGGGGAGTTGTCGTGGGCAACGTGACCTCATAAATACCAAATCTGACAGCCCTTCAATTTTTGGCACTGCCTGGAGCAAAAGGCTCACTAAACCACTACACGCTCCTCCTCTCCCCCCTTCTACCCTACACCTCATTGGCTTATTCACTCCCAAATCCCCTCCTCTCTTTCCCCCTCTCTTTCTTTTACACACAAACACCCTCTCTCACACTCCTCCTACACCACACTCTAAACTTGTTTTCTAGGAAGCCGAGAAGAAGCAGAGTGAACTCTGCTGTGTTGATGTTGTGGTGTCAGTGTGTTGTGGTGGACATATTGGTTAAACGCAGTGTTGTCTCTGGTTCTAAACCAGACCTTAATATATTTCTCTGCAATTAATAGAGGATTGCCTTTATCTTTGACAAGAGGAGCTTTGTTTCAAAAGGAGGACTTTTCAAATGGAGGAATAGGGTTTGGAGTTTTTTTTTTTTTTGTCAGGACACTTCATTGCTTTTGGCTTTTGGTGACCAAAGTTCTTACCATACCATGGTAACGGCTGGATGTGAAGCAGCTTCTTTTTTTGGAATCTCTACTGTGTCTGGGTACATTCGGACCCCGCAAAGGACTTAACACCCTACATGAGGCAATCTTCAGATTTATAGATATCCATTTTCAAGTGCTTGATTTTCTCACTTAAAATACAGAGAAAGGTTTGTTTGGCTGTTCCTCTGTGACAGACCCATGAAGACTCATAGAGCTCATTTGCATCTACTCTCAAAGTGAAAACGTCCTGGCAAACAGAATCTTGGCAGATCACTTCACCAACATCAGTTTGAGTGTGAATTCATAACAGAAAAGGAAGGTTCTTGTCAGCGGTCTAAAATACCATCTGAATCAGTGGATCTGTTAACCTGAGTTTACTCTAGAGAGAACATTGCAACTTGGGAGAGAATGGATTTGCATATTTCCAGTCATTTCCACCAGTGATGTATCTTAAAAAACACCAAACCAGTTTCATGACTATTTTTAGGGTTTCGTAGCACACTTTTATAATATGGTGAAACCTTGTCTTATTATTGGGGATAGTTTTTCCGTGTCAGCCTTGGTGTTTCAGGGCCTCTTTGTGGGGTGGCTTTTGGACCACTGTCTGCTGTTACGCTGAAAACCTTGAGGGGGTGATGAAAAATGATGTGTCCCCCGAGAGAGGGGGTTACTTTCGGTTAACTCTGGAGTTAAGAGGCAAGACCTGAACCCACCCACTGCTCACACTGTGTGAGGAACTACCATCACTACAGTTGGAAGTAAGAAATCTCCAAACAGCTGTCTTCATCCATTAAAGGAGAGACCTTTTACCTGAGAACTCTGTAGGTCTTTGTACTTTTGGTTAACCGCTGGAGCCATTAAGTATGGAAACCGAGACTGATTCATTTTCTGAGTGGGAAGCAATCCTTCAACCTGATGAGTCCCAGTATGACTGGACAGACTGGGACTGGGAATCAGAAAGACTTCCAGCTGTAAGTTTTCAATCCCAGAGCTCTAGATAAGGGCGTGTCTGGCTTTCGCTGATGATCAGCCAAAGTCCATAGCAGAACCTTAGCCATGCTTTGAGCTCATCTGTGTAAGCTCTGTAAAGCCAACAGTTTAATGGAGAATAATGAAAGGGTCCGGCTGCCCGGAAAGTCTTATCAGTAAAGTACTGGGGACCTCGAGAGTGTTCATGATCAAAACTGCTGTGTTTGACAGAAAGTGGTCTGAGTAAGAGGAATTTCAATTCTTTGGGTGGTTTCCTCTGAGGATTTCACATGTCTTTGTAATCTGGTTTAAGTGACTTTTAATAAACGCAGACAGGGATGTTTTCAGTGTGTAGACATAGGAATGCACTGTTTTTGCTGTTTAAGACAGACAGGCTTAACTGTGTTGAGTCGATAAATTGCTTTCACCCAGTCCTTACCGCCAAGTTGTTACGAGTCGTTACATGTATGTAAAATGTAGCATATTCGGGTGTTCTTATGCAAAATAAATTTTCACTTTCTTTTTCAATTGGGTTATGTGTACATTGCAATTTGACAGTCCTTAATGTTATTTTTGTCATTCATTTGAAAGTTTGAAAAAGATGCAGTAGCACATCTTATCAAGCTCTGAATTTCAGATTCACAGACCTGCTTTGCTTTTGTGATACGACCTTATGCTTTTGTGTGTTTTTTTGGCACTGAAACTTTCAGAGCGGTCCAGTCAGAATTGTAAACTTTCCTCTTTTCCTTTTCTTTTCTTTTTTTTTTTTCCGGCAGGTCTTGAGCCCCACATACAAACAGCGTAATGAAGACTTCAGGAAGCTCTTCAAGCAGCTGCCTGACACGGAGCGGCTTATCGTGGGTGAGTTAGAAAGAGGATGTCAGGGACTCTGCTACTGACGTCAAGGTGGCCAAAATGGGCATTGTTGGGTGTTTTCTGGCACTGCCTTGTATCCTGTACATGTCCTCACATTTCTACAATATGTGGCCAAAATTTGCAATACCCCGTGTCAAAGCATTTCATTTTTCACTTTTTACTCCATTAGGATGTAACAGATACAGAATGGCTTAAAGTTACTGGCCTCTCACAGATAATCTTTGACCTTCTCCTCTCCTCACAGACTACTCCTGCGCCCTGCAGAGAGACATCCTCCTGCAGGGACGACTCTACCTCTCCGAAAACTGGATCTGTTTCTATAGCAACATTTTCCGCTGGGAAACACTGGTATGGATTTTAATGAAGGATAAATAATTGACCAAAGGAATTAATGAATTCAAATTTGAAAAATGAATGCATGAAGTATTAACAAATAAATATATATGTGTGTATGCATACATATTAAACTTCTGATTGACTTTCCATGTTTATTTATTAACGTATTTATTTATTATTTAATTAGTGTTTTTAACATTATTTTGGTAGAGCGTGTCCTCCCAACGTAATATCTGCTTTTCCATGTGTCATAGCCATTTCTGCTGTCTGAGATGTTATATGTGCTCTGTGTTGCCACGCATTTGATTTCTCACTCTTTTTCTCTCTTACAATTGTGTGTGCGTATGCGTGTGCATGCATGTGCGTGTGTGTGTGTGTGTGTGTGTGTGTGTAGCTGACAGTCCGGCTAAAGGACGTTTGCTCCATGACAAAGGAGAAGACGGCCCGTCTCATCCCCAATGCCATCCAACTGTGCACTGACAATGAAAAGGTCAGAACTGGACCATAAAAACAATCAATACATCACACTCACACACACACACTCACACACACACACACACGCACACACACTTCCAGTCCTGTAATTGTTGTCTTGTATTTCTCTACAGCACTTTTTTACCTCGTTTGGGGCGCGGGACCGCACTTACATGATGATGTTCAGGCTGTGGCAGAACGCTCTGCTGGACAAGGTAAGATCCTGCTTCACCTGTCCCCTCACGGACTCCACTCTGTCACATCTGTTTTCTCCGCTGGAACCTACCTAAGAGATGACTGTTGACCAAAGCTGAAATAGTCCCAAAAAAAAAAAAAAATCCTAACCCAAAACATGGCCAAAAAGGGAATGTTTTGGAATTGTTGACTATAAACAAAAAAAAAAAACAGCTTTGATGTCGGCGGCGTGTGGCAGGCTGTTATGGTCAAGGTCAAAGGTTTTACAAGGTCGGCAGGTCTGTTATCCGTGCGAAGCTGTCGCCACTCAGTTCCTCTCTGCTCCTTCTTTCATTACAGCCGTTATGTCCCAAAGAGTTGTGGCACTTTGTGCACCAGTGCTACGGTAGTGAACTGGGCCTGACCAGCGACGACGAGGATTACGTCCCTCCTGACGACGACTTCAACACCATGGGGTGAGTCATGCTCCTCTTTCACATGCACCGCGTCAATGGAAAGGATTGCTTTTATCTTACGGAGTTCATCTCCATCCTATCTGATGGAACAAAACGTTTCTACTTAGGCTGCTCACGCACAAGGTTCGAACCAAAGTCAGCACGCATCAACACATATTTTTGGGGGGGGGAGTCATTCATTCTTTATATACACCATAAAGGTATAAAAAGTAATATAAACAAATAAATTTGAGGGGACGATTTTAGATTTAAAAAAAAAAAAAAAAAAGACGAGATTCTTAACCAATTTGCTTTAAAATACTGCTTTTTTTTCGGTTCTCATGTCATTTTTCTGGAGGCAGTCTTTAACTACGCTAACTTTTTTGGGGGTTGCTGAGCAGTCAACATTCTGTCGTATTATATTTTAACAATAACAAGAGCATTTTCCGCCCAGCGTTCTCACAGTGCTCTCGACACCGCAGTGTTCCTAGGCAACCCAGCTTATATAAATACTCCTCTTACCGATACCCACCATATACTCCACACTCCATTACCATCCATACCAGAGTGCAGCTTCTGCTCCTCGAGCTGATAATCTTGACCTCCAGCTGTTGCCCCTCCCCGTGGTGCAGGTACTGCGAGGAGATGCCTGCCGAGGAGAGCGAGGCCAACGACAACTGCTCCAAGACCCCCGAGGCTAAGCCAGACGTCAGTCCGCAGCTCCCCAAAAAGAGCTTCCCCAACAACAGCCTTCCCTCGACGGGCAGCACAGAGACGCCGGTCCCTGTGAGTACCGGAGACTAAGGCGTGGATTATAAGAGGTGTACAACGTGCCGTGAATATACCGCAAAGATTTAAAGTCATGAGGATGTAGTAGTTCAATGTTAGAGCAGTCAGCAGGTTTTGTACGTCTCTCATTGCACTGTCTGTGAAGACCAATCAGCGATTTTACGCCCGTGCATGATTCTTTCGTTCAGTAAGTTTGTAAACAATTTGTGAGTGTATGTCATTTTGATCTGAACCATTTTGCTTTGATCAGCTATGATTGTGGGGGTTTTTTTCTGTTCTTTGGAACAGTATGACATACCCCCTGTGGAGGAGGAATTTTCTGGCTGTCTTCCTGAAGATCTCCTAAACCTGCCCCTGACGGACAACAAGATCTCAGAGTCCAGTGTCCCAGTTCCCTCCCCGTCTCTCGACTTCAACGACAATGAGGACATCCCCACTGAGCTCAGTGACTCCTCTGAAACGCACGATGAAGGTATATATTTTTTTTTTTCAAACCACATTTTGATCACTTTGTTTAAGAACTTTCTGTAGGCCTTAATTCCCTGGGTCCTACAACACTGCACAGTAGATAATGGTCTGATGTGAGTTTGTGTGTATGTGTGTCTAGCAGGAGAGGTGCAGGCCTTCCATGAAGATCTGAATGGGAAGCAGTACATTAATGAAGTGTACAAATTCAGCGTGGACAAACTGTATGATATCCTCTTCACTGAGTCCCAGTTTATGAGGGACTTTTTAGAGCAGCGGCGATTCTCAGGTAAGCATTAAAGAGGAGTTCCCATCTAATGCATGACCATACTGCTTTTCTTTTCCTTGCACACTCACTCACTCACTCATTTACTCACTCACTCACTCACACTCTGCTCACACTCTGCAGATGTGGTCTATCATCCTTGGAGGAAAGAGGAAACTGGCAACCAGACGAGGGAGATCATGTACACCATTGCTCTCACCAACCCCCTGGCCCCCAAAACTGCCACAGTCACAGAAACACAGGTTTGCAGCCAGCACTCTCTCTTTCTCTCTCTCTCTCTCTCTCTCTCTCTCTCGTTTTCTCTCACTCCCTCTCTCTCTTTCTTTCTCTCTCTGTTTCTCTCTTTCTCTCCCTGTTTCTCTCTCTCTATCTCGTTCTCCCTCAGTCTCTCTTTTTCTTTCTCTCCGTTTCTCTCTCTCTTTCTCTCTACTACACCCCCACTCATTGTACTCTGTTTATATACTAGACCTTGTACAAAGCGAGTCAGGAGGGGGGGTGCTACATTATTGACGCAGAGGTCATCGCCCACGATGTTCCATATCACGACTACTTCTACACCCTCAACCGCTACATGCTCACCAGGGTCGCCAAGAACAAGTGCCGCTTGAGGTAAAGCTGTTATACCTGCGCACGATGCACTTTTCATGTTAGACAGTTTGTACAAAATTTGTTTCTGTTGAAATGACCAATCTACATGCCCTCCGCTACATTTTTGTATAGGGTGTCAACTGAGCTGAGGTACAGGAAGCAGCCCTGGGGGCTGGTCAAGGGCTTCATCGAGAGAAACTTCTGGAGCGGCCTGGATGAATACTTCAGACATCTGGGTGAGAATTTGAGTGGGTTTTTTTTTGTTTCTTTGTTTGTTTTTTGTTTTTGTTTTTTTCATTTAAAATACAAGATTTCTTCACCACAGCTTTTGTGGGATTATAATGTATGATTATAATGTTTGTTGTGTGTGTGTTCAGAGCTGGAGCTGAATAAAGTAGAGGGGGTGCTCAGAGAACCTCACAGACAGTCTCCGAAAGCCAAAGCCGTCAGGACGTCCACGGGTCGCCGCAGAAAACGACCTTTAACCCACCTGCGACCGCAACACCTTGACGAGGCCCTCAGTCCTGTCACTACGCCCGACGAGGAAGAGGTCATTCGCCGCAGCAAACATGTCGCAGGTCTGACTACGCCTTAAACCCACGCTCATTAAACATGAAAACCGATCAGACAGTTTCACGCATCATTTGGATATCATTTATGAAAAATCATACATTTTGAATGATGTACCGCGATGCGCTCTTAAGCAGGATGCCAGAAACTAACTTCTCTCTTCCTCAGTTGATTTGCCTCTCTGTAAACTAAAAAAAGAAAGGATCATTCTACAAATCTGAGGCAGCTGGCCAAAGAATTATAGAGCAACCCATTGTTTAAAGCAACACTTTTTTAGCCAACGGGGTTTCATTATCTTTTTTATGCCTTATTGTCATTTTCACTTCTGCTAAATGTGAAATCTTTGCATTGACCCTATAGGATCCACACAGACCAGACACATCCCTGACCATGTCCCAGGAGGCTTAGCTCTATACAGTGTATCTAAGTTACTTCTCATCATCAGCTTTGTGTGAGTACAACTAACTCAGGCGGTAACGTCCTTAACGTAGCGATTAAACAAATTCAGTTCAGTAGACTACTGTTGATCACGGTGTTCTATACCTCCATAATGTGCAAAGATATCTTTTCATTGTTCATATCTCCATGGCGACAGCGATGAAAGTTCAGTGTGCACTAGTGCAGGTTTCATTCACATGCTTGTTGTGATTCGGTCTGGATCATATTGGTTTCAGTTCAGAGTGAGTTTCATCTGTTTCATTTCAGCCCACAGAGCTGCAGAATTAAGCTGCTTTTCCTTTGTGAATAGTCAATATTTAATATCCATTGTTTCTCACTGCCTCTCCTCACGGTTTCAAAGTAAAAGTAGATCAGCGGGATTTAGCATTAAGGGAATGAAAAAGTCAAACCTCTTTTCCTTTACACTTCTCTTGTAATCTCTCTCTCTCTCCCTCTCTCTCTCTCTCTCTCTCTTTGTCTTTCTTCCTCGTCGTTCATTGTCCTCATTGCCGTCTGTAGGATCTGTGTAAGGTATCCAACTCTTTTAATCGCACAAATCAAATTAAAAAAAGAATATAAACTTACAATCAGGCTCCAGATGTCAGGGCAATCTAAATATTGTGAACTATTTCATGAAAATCCAAATTTAGAGGTGTTATAGACTGCATACGTAGAGAATTCTTCAGCGGCTTCGTATGCGGTCGTGTAGTGTACGTAATTTAACGGTTTCTGTCTTGTGTTCCACAGTCTGGTGCTGCTGGTGTTTCTGAACGTGATGTTGTTCTACAAACTGTGGATGCTGGAGTCCACGGCCCAGAGCCTCACGTCTTGGCATGGCCTGAGACCCCATGAGAGGTATTCTGTCTAAGGCAATGATCCAACCACACAGCCCAGTATTATCGCTATAGACGTCATCGCTCAGTCTGACCTTGTACAAACTGTTTCTTCTGTTTTTATGCTAAACTCATTTAGTGTTACACTTTGTCATGTAAAAACAATAGTGAAGAGTGCATGACCAGTAGTTTCAGCTCGAACATTCCCAGAGTAACTTCTTTTAGTTGCATAACATATTGATAAGCAAAGTAGCGTCAGTGGAGTACGTGCGCGTATGCATGCGTGGGTGTATTTTTAATTAACTTTCTGTGTGTATGTGTATGTGTATGTGTGTGCGCGTGCGTGTGTGTGTGTGTGCGTGCCTGTGCGTGTGTGCGTGTGTGTGTAAATGTTTGTGTATTACAGTAAACTTCCACAGACAAAGATGGAGTGGGCACAGCTGCTTGAGTCCCAGCAGCGTTACCATGACGACGAGCTCCAGAAATGGCGGGAGATAATCAAGTCCTCTGTCCTATTGTTAGATGAGGCACGTACAAACTAGAGACATGGCCTTTCCTCTAAATGTGGCCACTGTGTGCCATACTGTGCGACTAAAATTGAATTCCCATTGTCATATATAAACCTAAACTATGTCAGTCAACAATACACACCCCCTGGATGATTCCTCACTTGTCACTTCTAAAGTACATTAGCAGACAGGGCATAGGTTTTGTCCTTTCTGACATGTGTCTGTTGTCATACAATGGCTTGATTGACAATGTGCGTTTTTGTGTGTGTTCCAGTTGAGAGATTCTCTGATGAGCCTCCAGAAGGGCATTGGCTTAAGGGACTACAATTCAGAAACAGAGGAAAAAAGGAGTCGTTATCACTGACACACACACATCCACCCCCCCCCCCCTCGGCCGAAAGGACACGCAGTGCAATAGTTATTACGACACCCATCATCATCGTGTTACAGGGAGGAGACGAGAGCTGTGACGGATGTGACCGAGAGCCTATGAACCTATGAACAAGGGCCCTAATATCTATTTTTTTTTTTACCCTTTCACTTTTTCGACCCGGCTACTCGGAGCGAATCCCATCTCCGCTGCCTCGAGCCAGACCTTCGGGCTCAAACGGAGGACAGTGGGATCGCTCCGTCTTTGTCTCTTCGTCTCTTCTCCTTTCAAACCCCCCCCCCACCCCCGCCCCACACCTCTCCTTTTCTCAAGAATGTTTTATTCGCTGCGTAAGGGAAAACAGCAGCAGCAGTAAATTTATGAGGAAGAACATGCAGCGTGCATTTTGATCCTCGTGTGAGATCTCGACAGGAAGGTTCACGTTTCACTTTCTGCTCCCGCAGCGTGAGAAAAGAAAAGAAAAGAAAAGAAAGGAAAAGAAAAGAAAAGAAAAGAAAACGAGATAGTAGATTTCTTTGGATTCGTGGGTTTATGGATTTTAATCTCGGCTGTAGAGGTGGGCAGCCATGTCACGGCTGCAGTATCCCTTTTCTAAGCCTTTGGACTCATCTGGTGTGAGAAGATATCAGAAATAATAAGAGCTGTTCGGTGCAAACAAACGTTCATTTCTTAGAGCAGGAGAATGTGGAATCACTGTATACTGTCCTGATGCATAAAGTTATGACATTTTTAAGTAGAGATATATTTGTTGCCAGAGCAAATTTTATCAGGCTCCCATGGTAAATCGGGGCTGGTTCCCTGATAGCTTGTGCCATGGTATAGTTCATAATATTAACTTAGTCTTTACAGGAAGTTAACAAAAACCGAGGAATTGAGGATGCACAGGGGAATTGGAATGCTTTGTTATTGTTTTTGGATCTCTGCATGGTTTACCAGAATCTGTTATACTGTAATCGAAACCTTATGTGTGCTGTGAAGCTACTTGCTGTTGCACTGGATGCTCGAAAGATCCTCCCCAGCAAACCAGGTTGTATTCTCGTTACAGTTTATTTAATGCCGACAGTGATACAGTTAAGTTATTATGATTGGTTGTTTTTTTTGGGGGGGTGGGGGGGGGGGTCTCAGAAATGTTTGCATCTCTTCTTCAGGTCTATGTATTACATCCTGAAGGCTTTCTGTTATCATTCCTACATTGCCAAGTTTTCCATGTCATTTTTGTTTTTCAAGTCATGGATGTTGTTGAGGTATTAGTATTCTTTTATTTAAACAGCATTCCCTGGGTGTTTTGGACATATTATACTGTGTCACGGAAAATTTTGCAAAGCCCTGATTGTATGGAGAGTATAAAACAGACTGAAGAACAGGTTAGGGTTGGAGATTTTGAAGAACCATTAAGATCTTGTTATCCTTCTATGGCCTAGCTACTGAAGTGAAGAGGAAAACTTATTCTAAAGGGATACTGCAGCAGGACCAAAGGAAAGTGTGTGTGTGCGTGTGCGTGCGTGTGTGTGTGTGTGTGTGTGTGATGACTAAACTGTGAACAAATCTATTTATATGCTTGAGGTTTGGAAAAACCAACAATAATTATATCAGATGTACAGTATTCAGAAACAGATAGTTATTGATTATTTATGTGCAGTGTAAGAAATGTGAAGAGCTTTAGGGGAAAGAAGATATTTCTGTTTCTTCCGTGAACCCAACGTGCCGCAAGCCGGAGCGAGATGTATTAAATGTTTATTTTGTGTCTTCCCATTTCAATGCCCAAAAAACATTTAACTTTTGGCCAAAATGCCTTTCAGCCCATGTTGAACATAAGCTTTTTGGAGCCTCGTGTATTTCTGTTCATGCAAAAAGAACATTTCTATCATAACAGTCCTTTAGAAAGCAGAACACTGTGTTCACACTTCCTTGCCATCGCATTAACGTTATAGGTTGAATTCCAAGTCTTGATTTGTCTTCTCACATTTGTCATGAAAATGAATTATTATACTCAAGGACATTATGAAGAGCATGAAAAAAAATCTGGTAGCAATGCAGCAGCCATGTTTGTCTGTGTGATTTTGACCCTGTCAGATATTCAATTCTCAGTGTTAAACTGGTGTGAAATTACGTGGTGAGCCACTGCATTCTGAATCTCATGATCTGAATATTACACATTCTCTTGGATATGTTGTGACAGCTGTAAAAACAAAAAGAAACCCTTTTTCGAGTGTAATATCTTAGTTATGCTCATCTCAGTTTCAAGCCAGGACCCTTGTAGGTTCTGCTATGGTGCTTAATTGGGACAGAAGCATAAAACGGCGAATCACTGACACAGTGACAAACAGAGGGCTGGAAAAGTCAACGTTGTGGTGACTACTCCCTCCTCATGAATACGCAGTGTCTCTACATCCACGTGTCAGGAAACTGCTCGTGAAGGTTTCCAACAGTTCATAATCAGCAATTTTCCTAATGTCTTTCTCCTCAAAAAAAAAGAAAACGAAAAGAAACTTAGGAGGGTCCTGAGAGTGTTGCACTTATCAATATTATTTGAAATTATTGATATTATTTGAACTCTAATCTGAAAGGTTTCCATGGCTTGGATAGTAGCCACCGCTCTTGTTTGAGCAATAGTTGTGTATGTTCCCTGCATAATGAATTAATACCTTTAAACTTCAAGAAAAACAATCATATGCAAATTGAAGACAAAGCGATGTGTATGTGTGGAACTGATGTGGAATTTACTGTAGTGAGATTTTCCACAGATCCATAGCGTATGAGCTGAAATGTACTGATTTGGGTCGAATGGAGTGGATGTTGGTAAACAGTAAGACATGGTCATTATGTTGACAGGGCAGTGGTTAGAGGTTTTGTCAGTCATCTTACTGGGCTCAAATATTAGTCTGTCTCTCTCTCTCGCACACACACACACACACACACACACACACCAATCTTGTGCCCTTTACATGAAGCATGCATGCATATTTGTGAATGTATTTCCTAGCATTTAGGAGTAGCCTTAATTAGAGTTTGTTACCTGTGATATTTGGATCTTATCTGGAGGTTGAGGGTTGGTCACTGTTTAAAAAAAAAAAAAAAAAAATTCAGATGATGTCAAGCTTGTGGAAACCTCAACCTCAGCAGGTCTCTCTATGCATGCTGCCATTCTCTGCAAACATCTTTTCCATGCACTGATGGATAAAGGGTGAAATCATTTTCTTTTTATTAGTATTATTATTACTTCAAGGAAGAAACACAGCAAGCTTTTAGTTCAGCCCCTTTTTACAGTTTTGTGCGAAATACCAAGACTTGTCCCATATTCCCTTTTAATATGACATTTTGACGCATGCATACTATCAGATTGTGCGAAGTGGGACCTTGGATATGTAAACCGAGAGGCGAAAATATCAAAAGCTTTTGGGGAAATTCTTCCTGGTTGTTCTGGTTTGCGTAAATCTTTTTCAGCAAGGTTCACATTCATTGATGCTCTCCATTGCTAAATGAGATTGTTAGTGGGCTATTTGCCATGGCTATGACTGTTTTGGTCAACACTCTAAAGAGAGCTCAACAGGTGTCACCTCTCATACTCGTACTTTATTTGGGTACTTTGCTTTCAGAATTCAAATGGAAATCAAATTGTTTGCATCTGTGACAAGAAATCCCAACAAAACATGTGAATCATACAGGTATTACTAAGCTGAACTCTGCTAGGCAAAGCAATTGTCTAACATGTTCAACAATTGCCAAAAGGATGTAGTTCACAATCCTATATGAAGTCACCATAGAATCTTTATCCATCTTTTACATTTATGTGAGGTTACCTTCAGTTTCTTTAGTTGAAGATGGAGAGGATATGATAAGTTGTGTTTTAAAAATGTTTCCATGTCAACAAGGCAAACAACTTTGACCTCAGTTGTGTTACATCCTTTATTCCAGCCTAAAAAAAAAAACGATGGAGTGGCAAAAGGACTACATAAAACAAATATTGTGGCATTGTATAACTAATGTATGTGCATAAAATACCTGATGTTTTTTATTACTGTTTTAATCTCCAGATGTAAGTCTAAAATATTTATACATATAAGATAATGTATCTATATGTTGTGTATAGCTCCTGTGTATACAAAGCAAGAAAACCAGTTTGTGCTGGGCGCAGACTGGGATTCTTCACCGACTAAGAGAGAAATCAAATCTAATGACTATACAGTTCTTGTGAACTAGAAATGATGGAAATGAATAAAAATAATGAATAATGAGTTTTGATGCTGTGGGTGGTTCATGATGTAGACATGTGAATAACTACAATTGTACGAGGTTTTGTCTAGCCTACCCATCTCATATATATATATATATATATATATATATATATATATATATATATATGAATGCAAATCTTTGATTCACTGAAAATGGTCAACGTTCTCAAATAATTTAACAAAAAGTGCGGCAATTTATTATAGCAAAAGAATAATAATAAACCGTACAACGGAACGTACGGAAGCTATATTACCAAAATATTTGATGTTACAACGTTACCTGCGGTTACCATCACGCTGCAACTCCCGCTAATCTCAATTATGTTTGTCTAGACTTAGCTTCAACATTAGGGGGCGCCTTTGCACTATTTTTTGTACTACCGCCCGTGGAAAAATCACACACGATTTTCTATATTACTGCGACTTTGCCCCATTTGCCAGCTCGGCTTTTGATCACATCCTTACATATAGAACATAACCCATTCGCCATTAATTATATGGAACGTCAATAATTTTTATATCGTGAAGAACAATGGAGGATAAATCCTCTTTACCGTACTTTCTTATACAAAAGCACCTTTTTGTCGCCCAAAACTTCAGCTTAGAGTTGAGCATCATTTATAAAAAACAGAGTAAATTATCGCATAGGGGGATAAGATAGCTGAGAAAACAGTTACCTTGCAACACAAGGCTTTCGCCGACCGCTGGCAGCAATCTCCACCTGCAATTAAAGTTCCATTGACACCAACGCCCAAATTTATTAACCAACCTCACTATATTTGCATATCGAATTTAGTGGCCTGTTTCACAACCAATCCAGTCAGCTCGGACTTTAGGAAGGCGGGAGTATATATGAATATTAACAAAGCCGCAATCAGAATCACCAATAGAAGGCAGGAATTACTAGGTTATGCAAATAAATGTTTGACAGCTGCGAAATGGAAATCCAAGCAAGGAGAGGGAAAAGAGAAGGGATGGGGACTAGACGTAGTCTAGCGAAAACTGAAGATACCGTTATTCCGAGGTAAACATGGATATCACAGTATCCGGTGTGTGCTACTCAGAAGAGAACACATTTCTGGGGTAAAACTGACGTGGACCAACGGAGTTTTCTTTATTTTGTTTAATTAATTGGATGTTTTTCAAAGAAAGGGATTATCAGCGATGCACCGCGCATTCTCATTTCCAATGACAGCGGAAAGGAGTCGAAATAAGGAGCGATTAGAGGCAAGCTTAGCCGGGCTTTTTGAACTGGAATTGTTGAAACAGCGCCAGGAGTGCCTTGTTCTAAACGCTTTATCCCTCGGGGACACTGTTCCGGGGCGTCCGGCATGGGGTGACCTCCAGCCTCCGCGATCTCCCCCAAACGCACCAAACCGGGGGCAAGACGACTTGACTTTGAGGCGCCAGCTGGTAAGGGTCTGTTCAAAAGAAAAAGTGTCTCCCAAGCTTCTGCATGCGTGGAAATAGTGGTTATTTAGTTTACAGAGATTATTGAGTACTTCCATTAAAGTAGCGAGATTTTTCGGGCACACAGTAAAGTTTGCTATTATTTGGGTAACAGTCCAACATAATACCGCTATTAATACTTGACAGCCATTTGGTTTACCTCAGCAAAGAATAACGGAACAAGAAAAAAAAAACAACCAGATAGCTTCTTCAGAGCTGCGCAGTGAGCGCGTGACCATTTATGGCAAACTTTGAGAATTTGGTTCCAATGAACGGCGAAAAACTAAGATAATGCGGCTGTTCATCAGCGCCGTTGAAATGATTAATGAACTCTTTGTCTTCAAAAGTAGGCTACTGGCTTCCAGATAGTATCAAAACTAAAGTCTATGGACGAGCTGGACCAAATGACTTTTACATAGTTTCCATGCCCTACGGGATTGCTGAAAAAATTAAACAAAGAGATATTATCGTTTGGATCTGATTGCCGTGTATATTGTGTTGCAGATGGGTCTGTAATTCAGAGCTCGGATTAACTAGCAGTAGAAAATCAAGATGAGTTGATTTCCCACAATTTAGTTTTTGAATACGTAATACATCATTGAAATCTCAGAGCGCGTTTCCGTGCGATTCAAGAAGAAATCTTGTTGTAGGTGATGCAAAGTCAGTTCAGTTAATTTTGAATTATACGCATATGTGCGACACAAATGCTCCTTACACCAAATTATGTTAAAATGAACGCATGAACCAAAGTATGCCTAATTTGAATCTAAGTTGAGTATTCATGGACGCCCGCACGTTTGCAAACAGCAACAAGCGCGAATTAGTAGCCACTGCCATGATGTTAGGGAGCAACAGCTCGCAAAGTCTCAGTGCGGTTTCAAAGAGAGAGAGAGCGAGAGAGAGAGTGGTCCAGGACCTTGCACACGACCCCGCCGCAGTGGGGGTTTATTTGAATTGGTGATAGAAATTAAATGAGCGTGCCCTCCATCCCCACTCTCCCTTCCCCCCTCCCCACGCTGATCCAAACAATAGCAGGGAGTCGTGCAGAATACTAACAGATCTGCCACCACTGCAGGACCATTCGGCCGTGCGTGTCGTGGTATGAAATGTTCGAAAGATGTTTGCGAACACTTGGGGATAACACATACGCTGATCGGCCCAGATTCTGTGTGGGCTTTCAGTGAAATTTGTATTCCACTGTTTTTGTGACAATTTATTATCTTCTTAAATTATTTAATTTAAGCCATATTTTATTTAAAGTTGGGTCGTTTGGTATGATGTCAGGTTATTGGGATTCTAGATGTGCTGCAGTGTAAGCAGTTTTCAAATAAGCAAGGGAATCAAAGGTTAGCATGCAGGTCAAATAATCAATAGACCATTAGGATGTGAACCATGAAGCTTGGCTGTTCAAACCAGGGTCCTGAACCATTTATAAGGCTGTACGTTCAAAGCCAGTGTTTTGTTCCCTATTTCTCACCTCTCTGAATGTGAGAGTTCAACCTGGTGGGGGTGTGGGTTTATTTGGCTTTTTCCTGAGGCGCACAGAGAAGGAGGGGATAGGGATTAGACATAAAACCACTGTAATCCTGCTGTATCAGTGTTCTAGTTTAGAGTCCCAGCTGTACACAGTGTCTCTATTGGGAAGTGTGTGTGTGTGTGTCTCTCTCTCTCTCTCTCTCTCTCTCTCTCTCTCCTCTGTGTGTGCGTGTGTGTGTGTGTGTGTGTGTGTGTGTTTGGGGAGGTTGGGGGATATGGAAATATACTGCCATGTGTTGTAAATTGGGATTTTGGGACCCTGAACTAGTATGAGACATTGGCTACAACTGCCCACACTTCAATGCCTTGTCACTATTAAACAGAGCAAGCCCAAAGGCCATCAAGGTTTATTCCTGGCGCCGAGATGCTGACAGTAATCTGACAGTCAGCAACAGCTGGGAAAGCACACCCCACACTGTCCTCATTCCATGGGAGTGTGTGTTTTCATGTGTTAGGAGAGGAATGAATGTGTGTGGGGGTGTGTGTGTGTGTGTGTGTGTGTGTGTGTGTGTGTGTGGCATGTGTCACCTGCGCCTCCCTCTGTCACCGTGTCCCACTCTCACACACCTCAAACAGAGATTACTCTCAATCAGAGGGGTAGTATGTGTGTGTGTGTGTGTGTGTGTGTTTGTGTGTGTGTATTTGTGTGTGTATTTGTGTGTGTTTGTGTGTGTGTGTGTGTGTGTGTTTGTGTGTATGTGAGAGAGTGGGTGTTTCACACGCGCCTGTGTGTAAACACACTGAAGTGTAACGCTTGTGGGTGTGTGTCTGTGTGTGTTTGTAAAAATGACATGTGTGCATAGTTGTGCAAGTATGTGTGTGTGTGTGAGAGAGAGAGAGAGAGAGAGAGAGAGAGATAAAGGCAATAGGACACTCTTGAATAGCTGGCTATAGATGAGACTGCAGCTAAAGTGGTGTGCAGCAGTAATTAGCAGCTTCTGTTCCATGCCATTGGGCACCCTGGCAGGCTGGCACAGCGGTACTCCAAGAGTCATGGTGCCAGAGGGATGATAATTACACCATTCAAAGGAATGTCGTTGCCAAGATGCATGTGTGTGTGTGTGTGTGTGTGTGTGTGTGTGTGTGTGTGTGTGTGTGCTCGCATGTGTGTGAATAATTGATAAGAACAAAAGGTTTAATTGCACAGGAGTGCTGCCCAAGGACAGACACGGGAATGGAGACAAGTTTCAAATTTTGCAGAAAGCCCAACAGTTAAATGTCTGTGTAGTACTGTGACATAGTCTCAGTTAGTAGCCATATGGTACACTGTTGGAGTGTGAAACATTGTGTTTGATGGTTAGTTTTGTGTGAGAATGCCTGTGAGAAAAACAGAGTGATCAGGCTGAATAATTGATGGTGAAACGCTCTCAACGATTGATTAAATCTATCTGTCTTCCACTCAATCTCCGCCTCAAAACCCTCTTAGAGACGATTACTCTTTGTTGCCATGACAATGTTTGGTAACATCCAGTTTAGCTAACAAGCTTTGAGGTAGATTTTATTTGAGGAGGTTCGGGGGCGGGGGTGGAGGGGTCTCATCAGTTAATGCAAACACAAACACACTGCTGTGATTTGACCTGTCAGGAGTAATGGCTGCACAGACCCCTGCTATTTTACCAACGCCCCTCCCTCTTACCCCCCCCCAACCCCCCTCCAAAAAATCACACCCCACCACCCTCAGTGTGTGGCATCATTTTGGCTGTGGTTTGGGCTGTGGTTTCATGCACCAGCAGATTGTGTGTGTGTGTGTGTGGGGGGGGGCATCCTATCCAGTTGTTATTAAGAGGTCTTGCTGAAGCAACACAGTATTGATATTTGTTCATAAATATGCTTTGAAGCTGTTGATTTCTTTTTTTTTTTTTTTTTTTTTTTTAAACAAATGTGTACTTTCAGTATAAGAGATAAAGAGCAGTTCTCCAGCTTCGTGCTCACAAACGAATGATTTCTAATGCCACGCTTTCTGTATTACCTTGTGTGAGATAAAATGAGCGCTTGACCTCCACAGTATTGAATGGGCTTGGGATAAAGCAGTTCCACAGAGCTCTGCTCTCTGGGTTCCTGCTCAGCCTGAGCTCCGGAGGAACAAATAACCATTCAGTCAGTGTGGTCTCACATGAGTAGGCCACCGGCCGCACACAGCCCCTTTAGTGACTGCATGGATGACATTAGCCTAGTTAATCTCACACATACAGACATGCACACACACATACACACACACTCACATGCCTATGCTCACACACACACACATGTATGCACACATACATGCACACACAGACACACACACAGCCCTTAAAACTTGCAGGTTATTGGTGCATGCATGGAATAGTCATCAAAGCCTTATTAGTAGTAGATTAAAATCTGATTTGGTGTAAATCTGTTCATTGATTTTTTTCCTCGTGAGATTATTAATATAACAGGTCATATGTATTTCCAACTCTAAGTCTAACCATTCCCCATAGGACTCTTATGCTTATCTCAGACATGGCTGCCAACATATAGTCAAGTTTACGTTGTATAGATCTGCTTGCTGTATAAGGTTGTATAAATCTGCTCTGTGTGTCTCTCCTGTCCATGCATGACCTCTCTGTCCAGTGTGTGAAAAATGAAGACCGTCAGCATGTAACATTCGTTTTTGGAAATTCCTTTTTTGTTTACGTTATTCACATTGAATGTTAAGCTCTCTGCCAGAGCTTAGTCTTCCAGCACCTCTGGGACACTGAAGAGGTGCCTCAGGACACCTGTAAGCCCATTTTAAGCTGGGAGTAGAACTGAACCTTCCTTGGGTCTCTCTCTCTCTCTCTCTCTCTCTCTCTCTCTCCTTCCTCCTTCTCTACCCATTCTCTTTTCCTTTCCTTCTGAGCCTTACTGCCTCCCTCTCTCTGATGGCCTGTCCATCGTGGAGGTTCAAAGTGCAAGACTCGGTCATGCTCGGTCAGTAATAATACATCTACTGGCGAAAAGGGGACATTTAAAGCAGTGTTTGTCTCCCTGTGGAGCAGTTTTCAAATAGTTGACAAGCCTGAATGACAACCAGCATTCAGGCCTGACAGCAGGAACCGGCACTGAGCAAAAATTCTTTTTGCCTTTTGCAGACCCAGCAAACTTCGATATCTTTGTTCTGCAAAATTGCAGATGAATCAAAAAAGTCTGGTGAATCATTTAAACTGTAACAGAATTTTTTTTTTTTTAAATCGTTTTTAATGACCGTGCTAGTATAAATCTTCAAATGTGTTTGTTTACATGCTATAAAGCAAAATATAACATTTTACTTCAGTTACCTCAATCTTTCCACTTACTGAGTTAAACATGGAACATTATGTTCATTAGTTCATTTCCCAGATATCCTCTGCTTGTATAACTCAGCAATGTAAGGCATCTCTGATTCACAGCCCATTCATAGTCTCTGCTTGTCTCTCAGACATATTTCAGTGGAACCCTTCATGTCTCAAAGACATCTACAGAAACGTTCTAGGTCATGAACTAACCAGTGTCTGCGTGTTTAAGAGTTTACTGTTCCAGCGAGGGTATTTATAGCAGGCTCTGATCTTGTCTCAGATTCTAATCATGTTCAACCATTCTCTAGAATCAGCTGACTGCTCCGAGTGTATCTCTTCGGATATCTCTTCTTTTCCCTCTGCCCCCCTCTTTCTTTCTCTCTCTTTCTCTCTCTCTCTCTCTTTCTCTCTCCCTCTCTCTCCCTGCTCTCTCTCTCTCCCCACTCTCTCTCTCTCTCCCCTCTTTCTCTCTCTCTCCCTTTCTCTCTCCCTCCCTCCCTCACTTCATTACCAATGTGAAGACTACACTTCATGAAGTGAATAGGCCTCATTGATCAAAGATATTGATCCATCGACTGTAGAAATCTTTGTTATTGACACTTTCTAAATTTGGTTGGTCTCTTTTCACCCCTGTCATCTTCATCTTATCGTTCTCTCTCTCTTTTCCTGAACATTCTTTTAGCTTTCTCTTTCTTCAGAGCTGCATTAAAATGCAGCTTGTCTCATTTCCCTTTTCACAGCATAATGTATGCAGTGTTTTCTGCTGCATAGATGGAGCTTGAGTCATTTTATTTTGACAGCTTTTGCTGCGTCCATTGTGCATCATCTTTCACCTCTAGTTCATTTGACGGTCAGCCCCAGCAATCTTGAGTGTTGGCTCCACACTGTTCACAACGTACAGACCTGCTGTTTAAGACCAGCAAAGAGAACAGACTGTTCTTCTAATGCAGACTACCAGAGACCAAGCTGTCCATCTTACAAGCTTGCCAAAAAATATGATGTATAAGACATCTAAATATATAAATAAGGTTAACCTCTGGTGAACTTATTCTGAGTACACTGAAAGAAAAATTATATAAATAACCTGGGAAAGAAAGTTGTTCTCTTATGGGCTCAAGGTTCGCAGCTTCCTGCTGTAAACTGTGGGACATTAATGAGGTTGAGCAAAGTATATGCTGTAATGGAATTAAAGTACGTTTTCATCCGCTTTAATTCAGTTTGTCCATGTTGTTACAGGCGCTTTCTTTATTCTTTTGACTAATTTAATTCTATTTTTCTGCTGCCTGCATTACATTAAATTGGCGCTAGTTTTCAACACAGATATATCTGTATTCTAATTGTTTTCATAACAGTGCCTTTTATGGGGTAGTTAAGGGGGGGGGAGGGGGGTATTGTGCTTGAATTAGAATAACAGTAAGTGTAGAACACTTAAGTAGGTCAGAACATAAAGCTTGTGTATGCATTAGTTAGTATTAGGTGTAGGGTGATATATTGCCGGGTATTGAGTGCTTGTATTTGTGTCTTATAGAACAGCTTGCAGTGTACACCATGGGGGCTGATGTCATCACTGGAGCAACAGGTCGGGGAACTGAGAGTGGACGCAGAGTCAGCCTCAGTGGAGCCCCCTACTGATGTGGAGGACAGCCGACCAAGTTCAGGTACATTGCCATTTCCATTGCCCCCGCCAAATTAATTCCTCCGTTCGTCCTTAAAAAGATGTTTAAAGTAAAACCTCCCTAGGTAATACTCAACTATTCCAAGGAGGAAATAGTGATGTTCTTTGCTTCATAAATTATTTAACGAATTGTTTATCTGATCTCAGGCTTCTATGAGCTGAGTGAGGGCCAGTCTCCAGTGGGTCTGTCTGACTCGTCTGGCTTTGTGGACATCTCCCCCTGCAACGCCCGCGCTATTCGCCTCGCCTACGCTAACGACAGACCCAAATCAGTGGGTGAGTAATCCACCAATCCATCTACCCACACTCATCCTTCCAACCTGCTCTTACCATCAATCATTACGCAGAGCTTGTTTCAGTAATCCACACCATACTTGCCAGCTGTCTCCTTAGACTTTAACAGAGCTTGAGACAGGACTCAAGCCGATTTCACCAATTTTCAGTTTGTGATGTGTTGGAATTTGTATTGTATTGTATTTATATTGCCTTTTGAGTATCTGTCTGAAAACATGCTGCAGAAAGAATGCTTTCAGTGCTTCAGATTTTGCATGAGGCCAACTGTGACTCAGTGAAAGAGTTAAGTGAGGCACTGCTGTGACACTCTGTAATTTCATCAGGGAAGTGTCCCGCGGTGATTACGCATAGACCTCCGCTTTGAGTCATGAGACTTATAAGGCTTTACTGTGAATACGCACATGCCCAAGACGGAATCAGAGAAAGGCCTTCTGTGTCTCTAGACCTTAGTCACACAGACACACACACACACACACACAGTATTCACACATATATGTCTATTCACACATGTCTAAAAGTTCCAGCCATCTCAAACTTTCACATATGAGCACACAGTGAAACAGAAAATTATGAAGTGGCGAGATCTAATGTCAGTTCATTGCTTTTCACTTCGACTCTTCTTAGAACAAGTCGTTTAAGCAACGCCTTTGTGGAAATCGAGCCTTGGCAAGAGGGAGGAAGAGAGAAAGAGAAGACCTAAATACTTTAGCCATATGAAATGGCTGTAATCAGCATTGCTGTGGATCGTGGTGTTTTGTCTGTAGCTGTGTGCATGGCACCCTACTGTCGAATGTGCTACATTCCTTAGTGTTTGCACTAGACATGACAGAATTAGGTTTGCACACACTGGGCAGCTTCTGTAACTGCAGCGTTTTTGCCTGTTTGTAGATGTCATGTTCATTGAGCTTACCTCTCAGCCCTCTGTTTTTGAACTGGAAGTGTTTTTGTCTGTGTCTGTAGGTGATGTCTTTGTGGCCAACCGTGAGGGATCTCTTGAATCAGGGGCTCGTTCCATGGTCCCTCGCTCCTTCTCTGCACCATATCCCTCGTTGGAGGGCATTGCCGAGGGGGTTGGGGAGGATGAGTCATGGCCTTGGGACCCCAGTGACGTGTCGGGTGTGGAAGGAGAACCCACAGCTGAGGATTATCGGCAGGCACATCGTGTGGAATCCTACATCCTGGGTCTGATCCAGCGCCGCTCACTACCGGTAAGGCCCAGTAAACCCCGCACCAGTTTAGGCCCAGAGGTTCGAGGCGTGGTCCGTCAGAGCAGCCTCTGCCGCAAGGAGCCCCCCTTCACACAAGAGCACCGCAATGCTTCTCCCAACCCAGAGGGCTCCACCTGGGCGTCAACCAGCCTTGATGAAGAGCACTACAGTAGCATGGCTCACGCCCATGAGGACCAGCTTTCTGTGCGGTACCCCAGGCCCCGACAGGCTGTGATGGCTGGAATACGTTCCGCTTCCCTCGACTTTCCATGCGGAGGACCGGCAGATCCGAGCGGCAGCGAGGCTGATTCACCCCAACGTTTCCAGAGCTATCCGACCCCCCACTCACCATCCTCGGACGAGCAGTTGGTTAACGCCCAGTACATCCCAGCTCAGCCCTGCCATGCCCCAACCAGAGCCACAACTCACAGATCTCAGGCACCCCTCAAATGCAGCCGCAACACCTACTCCCCTGAGAGAGCTCCGCCGAAGCCGCGGGTCATGTCGAAGAAATGTAGATTCACAGAGGAGCGAGCGGCCGGCAAGAAACCCGGCCGCAAAGCCTGCCGATCCCAGTCCGAGAACAGTCTGCTGGGCCAACGCGGAGTGTCGGAACGCAAATATAACACGGTAGAGAGGGACGGCGTCCGGCCCAGCCAACCTAAAGCCAAACGGCCACCGGCAGGTACTACAGGATACCGACGTTGGCGCTCCACTTTGGAGCTCAGCCAGGATGAAGCCGAGCCCCCGGCGGAGCAAAGTTCCCGACGCTCTCGCAAGCCTCGTCCCGCGCCCCCACCCTACACGTATGTCCAAGGACCAGCTCACCATCCCCATCACCACCACCATCACCACCACACTCCACACCATCAGGCAGATTACCTCGAGCGCGCTCCCATCTGCCGACCTGAGGACGGCTACGGACACCCTCCCCCGGGTGACTCGGAGTCCAGCCTCAGTGAAGCGGACTCTCCAGGCTCCAGTTCACTTTCCAGTGACTCTGATGAGAGTGGTGGGCTTGTGTGGCCTCAGCAGTTGCCTCCTCAACTAGCCTCTCAATCACCCTCTGCACCATCTGGAGCACCACTGCAGCCCAAAGCCTTTGTCAAGATCAAGGCCTCCCACGCTCTCAAGAAGAAGATCCTTCGCTTCCGCACAGGTTCCCTCAAGGTCATGACCACCGTCTGAGAGAGACGGCCATAAAGCTGTCCTTAAAGAGGATACATGTGGAGGTGCTCTGATCCTGATCCCCCTCCCCAACCCAAGAACTCTTTCTCATCCTTCAGCCACAACCTCATCAACCCAGTATACTGTGCGCCAGAAATCTGTTTCAGTTCAGCTGGCCAAATAAATTACTGAGGATGTAAATCTTAGCTTGAGCACACCGCTGATTCCTGATCAGTTACTAAGCAGCTGGTGGCTGAGACTGACAACAGGACCCAATACTGGGCCCAGGCAGAACAGACTGGATGAATCTCACTCAAACCTAGTAGGACAAATAACATCATAAAAATTGGACATCCATGAATATGGAAATGCCATTCCTGGACTTGTCTCCATGAGGGTGTTTGTATTTATGAAGTTTTCTGTAAATAAAAATCTGGGACCATGAAATTGCTCAAGCCCATTTTTCAGATTCAGAGAGCAGAGAGTGTTGTCTAAGAGGGTTTTGGGACTGGTAGTGTGGGGCCAGAACTGAAAGACCAATTAGCAGCTCATTAAAGTCCATCTGCCGTAGTTCATAATTACTGCTTCAGGTTAATTTCCCCCACTGTTTGCCACACAAAAGCAGCACAGAAAGTTCCTTTCTCAGTGAACTTAGGAAAGAAGCCAAATACTGTTGATTAAAGAGATCTGAAGAACACGACAAGAGACAAAGAGAAGGGGGGGGGGAAGGATATTAATAACTGGTGCCTGGACAAACATACTTAAGTAAACATTATGCAGTTGGCTCAGAACACGCTGTTTAATAAAATTGCGTAGGTTGTCTGTCCTGGAGGAAGGGAAGAGCATCTCTTTGGGTGTTCCAGCGCAGCCTTCTCACAACGGTATACTGTAGACTCCCTAGTGGGAGAACACACACGGAACTCGGGCCACCCATTGAAGTGAGCGTTGGTTCTTATGTGGAGAGAGGAAGTTGAGCTAGTGGCAGAGCGATGCTATCTGCATACGGTTTTTGTCATCCAGGTCCAGCCTGGCACATCTCCAACAGGCCTCCAGGCCAAAGGAAAGCACGTTCACATAAACACTTAATCAGCTCTCCCTCAGGAAGACTAATAAGATAATTAGCCTCAGCTGTATCATAATTCTCTCTGCATTCTCTTTCTCGTTTTCAGTCGTTCTTGCTCACGTGTTCTTTTTCTCGCCTCTTTCCTTTTCTTACTCACTCTTTCCTTACACATATACACTCATCATATGGTCTCACTAACATGTTTTATGACCCTATGAACATGAGGAAGCCATAAGAAGTACTTAGTCATTAACAGTCTGTGAACCACCCAATAGTAACCACATTCTGCAACACATTCCCATATACAGAAGGTGTCCCGATAGGAGACTGGAGCAGAAAAGGATTGAGAGAGAAGCACTGTATGTACATAGGAGGGCAAAAGAGCTGTGACAGCAGAAGGGGATTTTGGGAAGGTTTACAAGGTTCCTTTACTGGCTTTGTTCTTTCTTGCACAGTGATGTGGGGAGGGGAGAGTGAGGGAGAAAGAGAAGGGAGGAGGAGGAGGAGGAGGAGAATGGGTGGGGTTAGAGGAGAAACAGCTCTACTAACACAGCTGGACAGTCATGTCGACCAGTTGCACGGACAGTGAACATCCACAGGCCCACTGCTATGGCAACCTCTCTCTCTCTCTCTCTCTCTCACACACTCTTTTTCTCTCTCTCACTCTCTTTGTATCTTTCTCTCCTTCCTTCTCAATCCCTCCATCTGGACATGGTTAAAGAAACATGTTCTCCTTCAAGGCCAGGAACCTGGAGCATTTCCTGTGAAGGGGGCGGAGGGAGGCAAGAGGGTGGGTGGAACCTGAAGCAGTGGACAAGCACAAGGCCAGAAATGTATAAGAAAACCCAGGAAGAAACCAAATATTAAGAGAAAAAAAGAAAGACAGAGAAAAAGAGAAAGAGTTCAACCTAGACAGGCCAACATCTGGCTTCAATTAGAGTAGGAGAGAAGGAAGGGGTATGAAGGGGTGGCGTAAGACATGGGGGGAAAGAAGAGAAAGAGAGACTTAGAGAGAGAAAGAGAAAAGTTGCTTTATTTCTGGCTTTTTCCTTAGACACAGACTGGCTGACCTAGTTTTCCTTTTTCTGTTGGTCTTTTTTATCTCTGAGAGCTCAAACTTTGATGAGGTTTGTCCAGATCTCGGGAGGACATCAACTGCTGGCTCCCTCCTCTCGTTCTCACTCTCTGTCTGTGCTCCTTCTCCCCTCTTCTCTTCTTCTCTTAACTCTCGCTCTGTCTTGCTCTGTTATTTACACACACAAACACACACTCCCTCACACACACACACACATACACACACACACACACACATACAAACGCACACGCAGGCATGCAGACTCAGGCATGCTTCCACACACATACGTACACACACACTACTTCAGACAACACATCAGGCAGTGTAGCCTTTCTCTCCCAGGGGTTTGGGTTGTGGGCGCTTGGTAGGTTTGACTGTACATACCAGAGTCTGGGAGCAGGGCCAGCACTAGAGAGGGGAGCTTGGTGTGAGAAGAGAGAGAGAGAGAGAGAGAGAGAGAGAGAGGACTCCAGTCGGGCTCCTGGGTTAACTCACTCTTCAGACAGCTGCTGCCTGTCCTGCCGCCTGGACCAGGGGCCCCACCACTCCTCCCCCTAGGGGACATGAGGCAGGCAGAGGGAGGGATCTGTCTGATGAGTGACAGGCTCTTTGCTTGGGCCAGGGGTCCCACGTTGCTCCCCTCTGATACTCTGCTCCATGAGACATGGCAACAGCAATATCAAGCAGGGTGAAATATTACTTATTCAACACAGGCTCAGATAACACAGTGAAAAAATCCAAATCGATATCTAATTGAAATTCACCTTGGGGTTGATTTGGGTTTTTTCTTTTCTTTTTTTTTTTTTTTTGTCCTCCCGATAGCGCAAATGCTGAATTTGATACAGGGGCCTGAGTGAGGAACACTCTTGACTTAGGCTGATACAGAACATGCCACCACTCTCCCCAGTGGTGGTGTGATTTTTCGATCCTGGTTGCCATGGAGTGGTTTTATATTTAGTCTCTCTCTCGAATGCCATTCTTATATTGAAAAGATGTGAATTACAGCTGCTGCTCTCTGCTCTCCTAACCCCCACTACCCCCCCCCCCCCCCCCCCCCCCAAGTCTCTAGACCTTTGTGTGTCAGCACCTATAATTACACAACACCAAATCACCTTTAATAACTTATTATTCAACGCAGCAGTGCCTACTGGTTTCCTCTCATCAGTTGTAAATGTGAATGTCTTTGGGAGTACCAAATATCTATCTGACACTTTTTTATATTTAGGGGTGTCTGGTTTGATGCATGGGTTCGTATGGATTGTTTAAAAGACCTCAGAAAGTTATCTGGGAACTCATTGAACTTCTCTGCAACTTTGGAGGCCTGAGGTAAGATGCGAAGTTCCATACAGCATTAATTTATCTTTGATGTGAAAGAAGCTATCGCATAGAAAAGGCTTTATTCATTTTGAGATTTTAAGGCCATGTTACCAACATCTTTTTTGCATTTTGTGGTTTTGAATGAAAAGCAGCTCTTTGACTACACTGACCTGATAGAGGTATCAGTGAATGATTGGTAGTTATTTTGCTGCCCCCGTGTGATCAATTTGCATAATTACAAATCAGTATTAATCTTTCAGATTCTTCCTCTGGCAAACATAATTGGGTTTTTTTTTCTTCCCCCCCGCTCCAGAACTTCAGGGATTAAATTACAACAAATTATGGCAGTAGGCATAATATCAACGTTCATTCTAATGCACATTGCGCGATTCAGTACACAGTCCCACAGCAAAAAGGAAATTTCACGTCTATACAGTGATGAACTTTGAAGGAAACAGTACTGGTGTGACACTCCGATTAGTGTGTCTTTTCAGTGTATTTGAAAGGACGGTTTTCTGTGTAGCAGGTAATGAATATATGATGCAGGGGGATAATGAAGGAACAGCAGGCACATCCTGTCCGGTGCACTGTACTGTAACACCCTCATTATGTCTGTCTGTAGCAGTCTGCTGTTTCTCCAAACCTCCCCCCCCCCCCCCCCTCCACGTCACATCTACAAAAGCCTGTAGCTTAGTCACACAATATAATGGTGTGTTCTGGAAGATTTCATTGAGCAAGAGGACTGATTGCATTCACTTAAAGCTCCTTTATACCGTAAAATTGGTATGAACATTAATGCTTTGAATAGTCGACGTGCTGAGAAATGCATTTGTTGGACAAACTATACTGCTAGTGTAAAGGGTGCTAAGATGGGAGAGAAACACAACAGGGGGAAAAAAAAGGCTGAAGGAAAAGCATGAACTGAAGTGTTTTTTCTGGAAACGTGTCAAAAGCTTGGAAAAACACGAGACAGACTTGTGTGGAAATGTGGCTTTATTGAGAACTTGTAACAACAGTACAGAATGGAAATGCATTCAACATATGGCAGGTCCAAACTGACATTAAAAACAGCTTTAGCTGAGTAAATTCAAAGATCTGCTCTTAACACTAAAGACATTTTATGATCAGAAAAAAAGAAACAGTCAAATTAAAGCAAACTAAACACAATCCATCTCCTTTTGTCTGTCTGTTTCAGAAATGGTCAAACAAATCTCTGTTCAAATGATTGTGCGCTTTAAGCAGTTCCAAAATAGCCAGAGAGAAGACAGATCTGTTAGATCAGGTTATTTTACAGCTATTTTCTCATAGAAAATATATTAGATTCTAAATAAGATAATAAGATATAAGAAAGTACCATTGAAAAAACTGCAACATTATCCATAGTTTTTAGGCCAGACATACAGTAATGTATCATTTTCATTCTTTCCAACACTCTCTTCCAGGAATCAGTATAACTCAAGTAGTATATTTATCCTAAAAATGAAGGATCCACGTACCATTTTCAATTTATGGTATGGTTATTCTATATGATATAATAAATTTGGTATTTTGTATTCCCTTTCCAAGCAAAAATTATAAATGAAACGACTCCCCTCTTTCACGCTGCATTCGATTTTTTGCACAAACCCATTGCCTTATATATTGCATCGGTTTTCCAGTTATCCTCTTGTGATAACTCATATCTGCCATTCTCCCACTGAAAACTCAGTTACGATAGGAGGGCGGGGCAACTTCGGGGGAAGTGGGAGAGGGGGGCGGAGTCAGGCGAGTGTAATCCAGCTGCCCCATTGTGGCATTTTTGGTATATTTGAAACGAAGAGATCTACAACAAAGAGAAAGTCATATATAATTAGGACGACATCAAATCTGAAAAAAAATATATATATATATAAGCTGAATTGATTCCAACAGAGATGAGGCACACATCCGTTCTTGAGAAGAAGTTTTGACTGATACAAACCCCTCCTCTGCGGATGTATCTTCTTCATTCTCTGCCTTGTTGGTGATGTTAGCATGAGGTACACACTGGTCCTGGAAGGGGTCCTCATCCTCCTCACAGTAGACCTGGTCCTGGGGAGGCCAGCGCAGCTCCCCGCTCTCCTCCTCGCTCATGCCTGTGGTCTCGACCACAATAGACGGAAGACGCTCCTTCTGCTGGTCACCACCTTGCTCCCCCTGGTACCCCGCTAGCTCATCCCCTGGTTCCGGAAAAATCTAAGCATGTGAAGAGGAGAAGAAGAGGAAAAGTGGGAGAGAATATTAGAGAACCGGCTGTGAGATAAAAAATAAAATATTTTTATAAACGTGGGAATATCGGCGGGTTGATATTTGAGTGTGTCGGTTTTGGAGTTGCTTTATGTAGTTCTTTACCTGGAATGGCCCGTTGCGTCCTCTCCTCTGAACGTGTTCCTCCTCCATTGGGATGTCTTGTGGGCCAGTGGCCATCACACTGTGGATGCTCAAATGAACACACACACACACACACACACACACACACACACACACACACACACATAGTTTCACCATTTATAACCCCTATAAATGAACGAATGATGTCAACAATACTCGGTGTATAAAGTTCATTCTTTTTTACAAAGGTCAGGTACGCAGAGTACCTCTTTTTGGCAGACTATCTGGACTTTAAATAATTCCCGTTCAAAGATGAAAGGCTCTAACCCTCCTCCTGGCGGAATTGAAACAGGAACACTAAGTTTTATATGTCTGTGTTATGGATTTTGAGAGTTAACGGTTTACTAGGAAAAAAATGGCCCTCCTCTGTCTTTTGGTTCATGGGAGAGCTTTTCTCTGATACAGCACTGCACAATAAAAAAAAAAGAAAAGAAAAAAAAGAACACACCATCGTTTTGCAACTCTGTACCAAAGCTCAGCTTTAAATCTGAACTGCTTACAAAACAAGACGTATTCATTACGTAATATTATGAATTCTGGCTTTGCTTCAGTGGTCTTAAATGCTGCTTTTTCCACTTTGTCTAGACAGAACCGCGACGATTCCGATTCCGTCTCTCCTGCTGGTTATCTGTGACAGAGAGTTTATATGCCGTTGGAGTGTGCTGGGAGGATAAAGCTGTGTGACTCACGGGTGACTGCTCTAGGGGCGGTGGGTACAAAGAGCCTGCTTTGCCCATAACATAATCCTACCAGTAAGCCCTTAATGAGGTGAAGTTAACAGGTTTGCCAGCCTAAGAGCCTTGTTGCTTCAAAGGAGCACAGAAGTGTGGCGGAAAGGTACTTCAGAACGACTGAAGCATGACAGAGCAGGAGACTGAGTAGGATGTTTTCTAGTCCGGTATTTCAAAGCACGGACACTTTAGGCCCTCGAGGAGTACCAGCCTGTACTATAATTAATCTCATACCTGCTTTATACCAGTTGTCCTCAATTACTTTGTGATAAAGTAATTGAGGACCACTTTTATAAACTTTATGATTCATTTTATCCCCACCGTGTTTACAATGTATCAAAACATATGAAGCTGGACCAACAAAAAGAGAATACACTGCATTTAACATAAATCATTTCACGTAAATTCACATTTAAAATGGACCACTAGAACTGATTCCCAGAGAAATATTGCATCCGTGAAAACCTAAAACAGAAACTGTTTTAGATTCTCTATTAAGTGCTAATAACTTTTTAGATGTTAATGAATGTGTCTAGCACACAGACCAACGTCTAACACATCTAAAGTATGTTCAGGAGAGATGGGATACGTAGCAGAAAAAAAAGTAGCACAGTCACGATGACCCGGCCTGAGCTCGGAGTTTATTTCGCCGGGCCGGATGGGGTGGTCTTACCTGTAATATGTCTGAGTGGTCCTTGTCGCTGTCCTGTCACCAAAGGAGCGATGTCACAGTTGCTACAGAGTCCTTTCTGCTTAGTCTTTCCAATCTAAAAACCTCCCCTCAGCCAAATGGATGACGGTCCACTCTTGGCAAATGCTGTTCTCTTTGTTTATGTCTTTTTTCTACCTGTGTCTAACTCTTTGACTTTGGTCCTCCCCCTGTGTTTCAACCCAGCTTTGCTTAACCTGTGGGATTAGTGTCCCGGGTAATTAAAGAGGTCTGTGTGATGTCATCAAAGCCCCGCCTCCTGGCACGAGGCCTATGTCACATGACTAAGGAATAAGGACTCAGCAATGTCTCAAGAAGAGTAGTCTCTGTGATTTCTTTTACCAGACTCAACAAAACCATATACTGTCATCTTCATAACAGGCCGTTTTAAAATCTCTAGTGACTGTAATATTACAGTGAAGGTCCAGAGGATTGTGGAGAATCTAAACACTGTGACAACACCAAAAGCAGATCAGGAAACTGACAGCAAACTGAATTACTGCTCTGAAACATAGCATCGCAGGTCCCTTGTTATCTGTTCTTTGCTGAGTCGGTACAACTTGCACTGATGTGCTTAAAAGAATAGTCACAGCTCTGGGAATTCTCCAGTCCAAAAAGAATCAGCCTTTTAGGACTTCAGTATGTACTACAATGTTTCTTCAAAGCTTAGCCGTCCAGATATATAAAGCCAGATGAGCAGGGTGCAGCAAAAGTCAAACACAACCTTCAAGGCATATATTGTAATCTGTAGTGCAAAGTATTGTTTAATCAGCATGCATTCAACATAGTTCGATACATAGCTACATAGTAGTTGTGTAAATGTGGCAAAGAAACATTTTCATTTTTACAAACAAAAATAACTACAGCAACAAAGGACAAAGAAAAAAGCAGCAGTTCTCCCATCTCACTCAGCTCTGTCCCGCTGAACATAATTATGTAAAATAACAAAACAAAACAAAAAACAAAAAAACCCCAGATGATAGCAGAACAGGCAAACTAAATTTATCTGTTAATTCCCCAACACCGGAAATGGTCCTCTCAAAGAACAAGCCTCTGAAATGCAGAACACCATCCAGCGAGAATAAGCAGGGTCAAGTCAGAATAGTACTAATAAAAAATTATTGCATTGGCTGCAGAATTGTTTGGATTTCCAAACGTAGACAAACAAGTGTGTTTGATGGGTCATTTCCAGCTGGTATGGGTATGGGTAAGATAATCAATCCAGGAAGGGACAATTGCACTAGTTCAATTCAGGGTCATACAGCCGGCCAGTGGACGCACCCAAAATGTCATTTAAGGCTACGTGCCTCCGCCCCATTTTTCCCAGAAGTGTCATTTATAAAAATGGCATCCAAGAGTAAACATTACTTGATGAGTTCAGCTTTCAGAGATCATTAAAACCAAAAACATACTTTCTTAACATCATCATAGTGGAATGTATGAACCTGTCAAAGCCAAGAAATGGGGGGGGGGGGGCGTGCGGGGTGCTCACGCTGTTAACACAGGGTCACTTGAGGACCAGACCATTGCTGAAATAAAGAGGAAATGATTTAAAAAGAAATTTGGTTCATAATAAAATAAAATAAACATCTCCTCAAAGCAAGGTGGTCCGTGACTGCAACGGGAGGGGCTTAAGGGCGAGTCTTCACCGTGGGAAAAAAGGTACTAAAATACATGTTGTTTCACTGACAGTTTGAGATGTTGATATAGATACTGTATTATTTTTATGATTATTATTATTATTCTAGAACAGATTCAATAGGTAGTTTAATGTTAACGTGAGTTCATGTCATTTTGAATTATATCATAACTTGAACAGCACAGTAAAACAGTCCAATACCACTGCAGTGCAGTAATACACATTGAAACTCTAAATTCCTTCAGAGTAATGAAATAGATGCAATCCATTAGAACAGCATACTGATTGTTTAAGACTCTAGCAATGGGTCTGGACCACTAGTAAATTTTGTTTGTGCCTAAGAGAAAATTCTAAACATGAGAAAGTTAGTGAATGCGGCATGTTCTCTTAAATCACTCAAGTCATTTAAGAACCAGTGTGTTCGTACAAGTGGTTTGTTTGTTGCAGAGAGCATTATAGGAAATAACATTAATCCCTCATAAACTGGTACTGATCCAATATAAATGCATAACGTTCAGAGGTTTGTAGATGTGGAAGAATTACCTTATCTTTGAAGGAATAATCTCTTGAGTAAACGTAATGGACATGGGAGAAGAAAGAAAAATCTTTAGAATTTGGGTTCAAAAATCTCCAAGGATCAACACAACCACAGTCATTCATAAATTATGTAAGAGCCACAGGCTTTTTTGAAAGTGCGGTAGTCTTAGGACTTGACTCGTCTAGTTCACTGTTGTTTACACACTTCAGACTCCCTCTCTAAAAAAATCAGATGATGAGATTAGGAACAGATGATAAGAATGTGGTTATAAATTTCGTATTGGGTCCATTTCAGGCATGCGCAGAAACAAACAAACAAACAAACAAAAAAGTACTGCTTACAGCATTTTTAAATTGTCGTGTTTCCACCATTAAATTTCAAGTTTCCACCATAATCCCAGGGGTGTCTTCATTTTTATTTCTGGGGACCACCATATTTTCTGCCAAACATTTCTTATGCTCTGCCCTGCACGGACATGCTGTGGGTTCCAGGTCCTGAACATTTTTGTCCCGGTGAACTTAAAAATTTGTCCGATTAGAGACTTAATGTTAGCGTAAGTAGAGTGATGCCTAAACAAAAACATTCAGGATCTGAGGCCCCGCAGGAATAAACTGAGAGAAAGCGGTGTATGTGTACATGGCACCAATCCATTTGCATTTTTTTTTCCAGTTTTTATCACAAGAGGGCAGCATAGAATCAAAACATGCAGAATTTCTGCATATCCACAACAATGTCTGCAACTGGATGTACTCAAAATTTGGAACATGAAAAAGAAATGAGCTGCTGAGAATGAATGCCAATTTTTTTTTTTTTTTTTTTTAACGAACACTTCATCAGCTTAATGCACTGTGGCGTTGTATATAATCATAAACATACTCTTATTACAGGGACACATTACAGGAAAAAAAAAATAATAACATGTACACATTGTAACTATTGTTTAAGTTAAGATTTCATCAGACAGAGCAAGAAGGCCTCATGTGTAAATGAACAGAGCATATACAAGAGTGAATACACCATAAATGGAGAGTAATCTGTCCAGTAAATTAATTGGCACGGAGTCACAGATGAAAGAAATGTTTAGAACGTGCGTTTGGAAAGGTTTCAATCCGTGCGGCTCTGTGTATTTTCCTGTTCTGTACGCCGAGACAGTCCGGTCCCACAGCACTGCTGGTGTTAGACACAGGACGGTTTTGTTTTGATTTTTTTTTCTTTTTCCCATCTATATGCACACAGACCCTGATGCCTGTCTTCAGGCTTGTCATTCATTCATCACACAGCCTGTGCTGTGTCCACGTTTCTCTGCCAAATCCCCCAGCATGCACTGGGACGCCCCAATGTTAATCCACCCACTGTTCTCTGCTCTGGCATAGCTCTGGCATCACTTCCTTTAAAAAACATTCCATAACTGCCCAGGACACATGCAATAACAGAAAACACAACACGCACGCACACACACACACACACACACACACACACACACACACACATACACTGCATGCACGCACGCAGGCATACACACACACACACACAGTGCTGAGTTCAACAGAAACGGTATATGTATCTGTGAGAGAATATATGACCATTTCAAAGGATAATACAGATCATTAAGTCATTAATTCTACTTTCACTTCAACATAGTAAGAATGTGTGAATTTCATAACAAGACTGATTGCATGTCAGTACAAATGCAAGCATAATTTCACCAACTTTGTATACCTCCTGTTTCCTGCACTGACATACACTGTTGGACTGACAATCCTACCACAGAACATAATCAAGTTAAGAACTTTTGAAGATAACTTCTAGGATAACATTTTTTGTTGTAAGAGGCATCGATACAGATTCAGGATGATGAGATAAAATTAAACAGGAGAGAGAGAGAGAGAGAGAGGGCCAGGGAAGTATTTATAAACAGAAGAAAGACAGAATAGGAGGGGCAGAGGCAGTGCACTGGAAAAGTTAAAAACAGGGAGGGAAAAAAGTTGGGAGGAGACAGAGGGAGGGCGAGAGGAGGAGGAGGAGAGAGAGAGAGCGAGAGAGCAAGAGGAGCGGAGTGATAAACAATGAGAGATAGACACTAAAGCATGAAACAAAAGGAGAAGCAGGAGTCCGACTGGATGAAACAGCATAAGACAGAGAGAGTCTCAACGACAGCTGTTTGGAGTGGGGCGAGCGACCTATGCAGTGTGGAGAGAGAGAGAGAGAGAGAGAGAGAGAGAGAGAGAGAGAGAGAGGGAGATAGAGGGAGACACACAGATGGACGGCGTGCAAGAGGACACTGGTGACAGAGAGAGAGATGAGATGGAGAGATGCAGGAAGCTTTAGAAGACAGAAATAGCATTCTTGTCCTTTTAAAATGTTCTGTTTAAAAGAGGTAGAATGACCATACAATGATAGTTTAATAGGAAGGGTTTATATACATTTTCTGCTACTTTTCTTCCTTAGACACTGATTCAAAAAAAAAAAAAAGTGTGTGCAGACCAACCCACGAGACAGAGGAAGTTAAAAAGTTGGTAGAACACACAGATGACAAGAGGAGGAAGGAAAAACAGGGAATTAAAAGGAAGGGTAAATCTGACATTAACTGATATATAGGGAAGGTTGAGGGAGAAAAGAGGAACAGTTCCACTATAAACTGCAGTGTACAGCTGAGGACAAAGTTTAGACAAAGAGTGAGAGAGAGAGAGAGAGAGAGAGAGAGAGAGAGGCACATGCACGCACACACACACACACCAAAAAAGGGCTTGAGCCAGAGTTGGAATCACTGCTTGACAGACACAGAGACATAGGGAGAGAAGAATAAGGCAACGAAAGAGACAGAGAGAGGGAGAGTGAGAGAGAAATAGAGAGAGAGAGAGAGAGAGAGAGAGAAAGGGAAACAAACGGACAGAGACAGAGATATTTACAGAGAAGCAAAAGGGAGGAGAGGGAGGGGTATTGGAGGGCAAAGGCTTGAAGTCAAAGTCAAGAGATAGAACAGATAAGAGATAGATCTGAGGGAGATAGATCTGTGGAAATAAAGAAGGAAACTGGGGAGATAATTAAGGGGGCAGTGGATCTGGAGAGAGTGTCCAGGACAAGAGCCCTCTACTGTGGGCAGTATGGAGCAGGAGAGTGGCTGATTGGAGGACCCCAAAACAACTGTGAGTCATGTCTGCACCAGGCCCTGGGCCCAGGAGTTCAGGCCAGCCAGGAGTCTCACAGGCCCCAGGACCAGTGGGGCTACAGACGCTGCTGGACCTGCTGGTGGGGGTATACCAGGAGTTCCGCTCCTCGGCCGTGGCCAGGGAAAAATACGTCTCCGGTTTCCTGCAGTGGGGTCAGTGTCACTTCCTCTATCTTTTCCATTCTTTTCTCCACCGTATTTCATTGAACGAATCCATGATCTCTATTTCTGAAGAATACTTACGTGAATTTCAGCATGAATTTCCTTTGAGTAAATAGTTTTATCTGTGATTCAGCACACCCAGGACAAATCTAGAAAGGTACGTAGGGTGGAGCGTGTGTTTATAGTGAGCGCGTCAAATGTTCATTGACCTCCTTGAAATTTGACCTCCATACGTGTACATGGAAAAAAGGATGTCTGCGAACAGTAAGTAAGTAAGTGAGTGAGCAAATAGTGACTGAAGGCCACCCTCCACTATAAGGCTAAAGTACAGTTTCTCATAACCCTTTATGGCAAAAACCCATGAGTGTAAAGCGTGATAGCACAGAGCGTAACGTAGAGTCAGGTGTGAGGCTTGTGAAGTAAACCAATAACAGCACATCGACTACTGTACCAACCACATCACTGCTCACACCGCTGTTTGTGGTTTTATAACATCTGTATTTCTCAGTGCGAGACTTCAGCTTTTGTATATTTTTTTTTATAAACACACACACACACGGTGTCTCTGAGCTCATGGAGTGTTGTTAGCAGAATACCTAGTGTGTGTATGTGTGTGGGATCCAGTGAGATGAGTCAGGGTAAAAGAGCAGTGGGTATAGATGAGAGGCAAATGCAAGGTCGTGAAAGGCTACACCATGGCTCTGGCCATGTGAGCGAAGGGGTTATTTCTGCTGGTGTCAGTCTGTCAATCCCTCCCTGTTGCTCAGGGCTCACAAAGTACAAGCCAAGAGGGCATCACAGAGCTATGGGCAGCTTGCCTCAGCAGCTGCTAGCTTACTGGAGCTGTGTGTGTGCGTGTGTGTGTGTATGTGTGTGTGTGTGTGTGTGTGTGGGTGTGGGTGTGTGTGGGTGTGGATGTGGATGTGGGTGTGCATGGCATGTGTGTATGTGTGTGTGTCTAGGTGTGGGATTTGGCAGGAAATCATAAGACAGGGAACAGCACTAGTCAAAGAGCTAATAACCCAGTTTCTCTACATGCTTTGCACAATCGCTTTATCTAAAACATGAGCTCATGCCAGCTCACTCAATTCAATTCAATACAATTTGATTCAATTCTGCCCATTAGTCCAGAACAGCGCTCTCCAGTCCAATTCCACTCAATTCAGTTCAGGTCAATTCATTCCAGTCCAATTCAATTTAAATCAATGCAATTCAGCTGAATTCAGTTCTCTCCATGAGTCCACACAAGTCCAATTCCATTTGCCTCTGTTCAGTTCAGTTACGTCCAGTCCAGTTTAATTCAGTTCAGTTCGATTCACACATATATCAAGTAAAGTACATTAAATATTATTCTAAAAAAAAAAAACCTGACACACACTGTCTGTCTCTCCCTGTTCTCTCCCTCTCAATCTGTCTGTCTGTCTGTCTGTGTCTCTCTCTCTCTCTCCCCCTCTCTGTCTCTCTCTCTCACACACACACACATATATACACACACACATACACATAAACAATCACATTGTTAGCAGTGGAGACACCCGTCTGGTCACTCCCTACATGGCTGTTGAAGGGTTGATGAGGGAGGCAGTGGGGGAATGGCCAGAGTCAACATACACAGGAACAAACCGTGACTGGTTTTCTCTGAGAGAACACTGGCGTTGTCCAGACAGAACAGAAATGATGATTAAGCCTATGGGAGGCTGGCAGGATGATCCTAAAAATGCGATCAGACATGTACTGTCATGTCATCCACCTAAGTAATGTGACTTGTTGTGCACAAAAGTACAGAGAACGGACACCTAGATGTGCTGAATATTCTAATATTATACATCTTATATACTCACTATATGTCCCACCCAAACTGAAATGGTAGTTAGTTATTCGATGATGGCCATGTAAAAGTCCTCAGCGTGTTAGTGATCTTGCGGATAGCATGTGACAGATGACTGAGGTCTGGCCAGTGGGAAATATTTTCAAGTGTGAGTAACCGTGATCTGGCCAAACTGACATCATTTTACTGCACATTCATGTATGTGTGTGTGTGTGTGTATGCGTGTGTGTGTGTGTGTGTGTGTGTGTGTGTGGGTGGGTGTGTGTATGTGATAGCTACGTGTGGAGGAGCCAGAGAGACAGTGTGCTGTGTTCATCAGTGTCCCTGCCGGTGAAGACATTTCCATTTATGAAGCTGGTAGGATAGCTGGCATTATTCCAGCAGTAGGGGGAGCAGTAAACACGGGGAAGCAAGCGGAGAGACTCGGTCGTTCCCCACACAATACTTTCCACAGCGGCCCTGCGCATTGTCACACTGGTAGAAGTGGAATTTATTAGGTTTGTAATGTTGGGCAGGATGAGGGTGTGTCAGCTTCCCCACATCCTCAACATCCTCTCTGATAATGGCACAGAATTATGGTTGTCATGAAGGAGGAAGTTCGAGGCAGCTGTCCCTGGCAAATTCACCCCCCCCCCCCCCCCCCCCCCCCCCCCCCCCCCCCCCCCCCCCCCCCCCTTCTACAGAACATGGTAGAACTTCATTTTTCTGAGAAGCCTAGAGTGGTGAGATCAACATTCTTCCAAGAACTTAACAAAATATTATAGCTAACTTCTGCGATTGTTTATGGTCCATGTAAGAGACTCAAGAGGGCAGGACAGTGGTGGTATGGACCCACATCCAAAAATTCAACCAGACCACAACAATAATATCCCCACAATAGGAGCACAGCGGTGCCTCGAAATGGACAATTTATGAGCATGGCATGCCACCGTAGACGATAGAGAAAAAAAAGGAAGAAGAAGAAGAAGAAGAAGAAGAAGAAGAAGAAGAAGAAGAAGAGGAAAAATGCCATTCTAGGGTCTTTTGTTGCTTTTGCAAGATGCCTGAGCGATTGGGATGTGGAGCAAGGTCGGCGAATTCTGCAAGCTTCAACCAAAACAGTTTACACTGTTGCCTTGGTCTTGCTTGCATTCCTCCTTCCGTGAGACAGAGCTGGGAGGGCGGCTCAAATCCAAAGTGTTGGAAAACTTTCCTTAAAAATGTCCTAAACGGTGATGAGCTATTCTTAGATACATCTGCTCTATTTCTGACCGGTGTGTTCTTAAAGGAGAATCAACCAGTCCTTCACACTTGTGCCCTTGCACTGGTAGTCTCCTAATTCTCCTGAAGGAGCGCGATGTGCCTGTCTCCTAGGAGGCCAAAAAAAAAGAAAAAAAAAAAAAAACAACTGGGAAGTGTTTGTTTGACAGAGCTTAGGAAAGAGATGTGTCTTACCAGGAAGATGTGAGATCCCTTTGTCAACAATGTGAGAGAACAGGGGACGTCTGCCCGACACAAACGCACACAATAGCTGTGTCACATTTCAGGGGTCAACGCTACACAGAACGAATGCTTAGTAGTTGCATTAAAGAAGCCTGCGCTATCAGTAGATTACACATAATGGGATTATCATAGCAGGCTTTATAATCCCTGATCTCACGAGGCCTCTCTCTGTGAGAGAGAAAAAGAGAGAGAGAGAGAGAGAGAGAGAGAGAGCAAGAATTTAAATCACTTTAACTTCATCTAAAATTTTAAATACTACTCTGAAACTAACCGTGTTTATGTGATTAAACTCTGTAAATAAAAATAAATAGTAGCGTCCGCAAACAGAAATATTCTGTTTACCATGTTAGCTCATCATTGTTTGCTCCAGTTCCCATTATTAGAAACAACACCACCAACCACAACAACAACAGAACTCTTAGTCTTCATATTGGCTGTAACCAGCTAAAGAGGTTAAAAATAATATTTTCAAATTTATAAACTGTATTTACCTTTACATACGAATTTCTCATCTGCTGCCTCTCTCAGGGTCTTTGACATTTGACATCTCTGACATCTACATGCAAATGTTCATGAGGAAATTTGGCTAGAGAAGATACATCCGTTGCATCAAATTTCTAAATTCTTTGAATTCTCTCTCTCTCAAAAGAAGTCATGTTAATTTAGTTACATCTCAAGGTTTCTTTGAAATGGGATAGAATTTATCATTTAAGCGCCCTTTAAAAGTCTTCTCCAGTGAATATATCCCCCTTACATGGGACACAGCTAATGTACTCTGTCCTGTGTCCCGCAGGTCACGTTCATTTCACTGGTGAAACAAGGCAGCTAAGAACTACTTGGTGGTGCAAACCCTACCACACCAGCAGTCACATTATAGCTCCTTTCTCATCCAATCACAGCTGAGCCACTGGTGAGACAGGTGAAGAAGAATCGTATTCAGAGGGATGACTTTGACATCTTGAAAGTGATTGGCCGAGGAACGTTCAGTGAGGTGAGGAGGTTAAGTTTGGATCCACACTGGACTGAGCCGATGCTTCCTGCGCTGTTCACAGTGAGCTGATCATTCCGCGCCCCTCACAGTGAGCTGTCTGTAGCTGATCTTACGCTTTTGGCTCTTCTTAGCTGACTCGGGTGTCTTTTAAAGTTCATTTCATCAAAGTTTTGTGTTTTCAGGTCGCCGTGGCAAGAATGCGCAGCACACAGCAGGTCTATGCGCTGAAGATAATGAATAAATGGGACATGCTCAAGCGTGGAGACGTAAGATTTTCACAGATGAACAAATACATATACTGTTTTACTGGTCTCATCACATTTTATCCTGCGCTACATCTTATTAACTCCATGACCATGACATTTAATACACCATTATGGCAGAGTCTGTGCTCTACTGCATTAGATTCAGGACCAGCATACCATCATATTAGAGTCAGAATCAGTGCATCATTATATTAGAGTCAGGACCAATGAATTATTATATTAGAGTCAGAATCAGTTAATCATTATATCAGAGTCAGAATCGCTGAATCACTATATTAGAGTCAGAATCGCTGAATCACTATATTAGAGTCAGAACCAGTGCATCATTATATTAGAGTCAGGGCCAGTGCACCATTATGTTAGAGTCAGAATCAGTGAATCACTAGATTACAGTCAGAATCTGTACACCATTATATTAGAGTCAGGAATATTACACCATTACACAAGATTCAGAATCTGTGTATCACTTTATTAGAGTCAGGACCAGTACACCATTATATTAGAGTCAGAATCAGTGCATCACTATATCAGAGTCAGAATCCGTGAATCTCTGTATTAGAGTCAGAATCAGTGAATCACCATATTAGAGTCAGAATCAGTGAATCACCATATTAGAGTCAGAATCAGTACACCATTATATTAGAGACAGAATCAGTGAATCACTATATTAGAGTCAGAATCAGTGAATCATTATATTAGCAGAGTCAGCACACTGTTTTTTATAGCAGCTTTTCTTTTTTTTAACAAACACTCATCATTTTGGAGCCGGAGTCAGTGCACTGTTAGGTTATAGCAGGAGTCAGGTGCCCATTAGGATAACATAGGAGTCAGTGCACCATTATGTTAAAGTCAGAGTTAGTGCACAATTATGTTACAGTCAGCACTCCTTTATGTAGAGCTGCAGTCAGATTATATTAGAGCCAGAGTCACTGCACCATTAAGTTACAGTCAGAGTCAGTACAATATTATGTTATAGTGGGAGTCAGGTCCCTATTAGGACAGGGTCAGAATTAGTCAGCCATTATGTAGGAGTCAAAGTTAGTGCACCACCATGATACAGTTGGAGTAAAACCATGATAATCTTGTATAGACTTGGACTCAGCTGCACACTATCTGCCGCATAGTGTAGGAGTTAGAGTCAGCCCATGACTTTGAGTGACAGTGTGTGTGCTCTTTAGACAGCATGCTTTCAGGAGGAGAGGGAAGTTCTGCTGAAGGGAGATCGCCGTTGGATCACTGAGCTGCACTATGCCTTCCAGGATGATAATTATCTGGTATGTTTGCTCGCCTCTTGAACAAAAATGACGTGCTTTGTCACATGTGCGCATTCCTCAAAGCGTGACAACCTCATGATCTCTTTTTTCCAGTACCTGGTTATGGACTACTATGTGGGTGGTGACCTCTTGACCTTGCTCAGCAAGTTTGGCGATCGGATCCCAGAAGACATGGCTCAGTTCTATCTGGCAGAGATGGTAATGGCCATTGACTCTATTCATAGACTCGGCTATGTGCACAGGTAATAAGCCTTTATTCAGAGTATGGGCCAATCCAGCAGTCATCTACATACAACATACAATCACAACTTTATATGCAAAACAGCAGACAGTTGTCTCAAATTGTTGTTCAGTTTGAGTAAAGACTGATTTCTGATTTGTTGATATGTGCGGTATGTGGATGGTATGTGTGCTCTCACTACGACCTCTTTCTCGTAGAGACATTAAGCCCGATAACATTCTCCTGAATGCTGAGGGTCACATCCGATTGGGCGACTTTGGCTCCTGTCTACGGCTGAAGGAGGACGGCATGGTGAGGACACGCCCCCCCCCTCCGCCTTTTAACTGGCACGGTCATCACATGATCAGATAAAAGTCACTATCAGGACTGCCATGTGACTGCAGAGCAAGTGTGACAAACAGTCAGATTAGAACATAACTGTGTTCCTAAAGCAAGGGTAGGCAAACTTTCTCAACTCAAGTGCCACATTAAAAGTAAACCCATGAATGGAGAGTTACTCATGCCTTTTGGTGGGGTTACACAGATACTTTTGTAAAAGACCCGAAGGCTGGGACTGGAGTGTTGATTCAGAGAAGTTAGTAATTCCAAAGGTGTGGCTGATTAAACATTTTGAGGGCTCAGAAATCATGTGGGTGGCGCGATAGTTTTGTAGCAGGATGAAACAAGACGATTTTCTGCAAACAAACCAAAAGACATAATAGTGTGAGCAAGATGGTAGGTGAACAGAATGGCGGTGTGGGTTAATGTTTAATGTGATGGGAATTCACAAAGTGACACACCACGTTATGTCAGAGTGCACCACATGGAACATTTCCAAAAAGAATATGGAACACGAGGTGACGTAACAGCGGTTGCTTCACGAACCGTGCAAAGACACATAAATTCAAATGTTCTCTTATATTTTATTTGATTTTTTTTTTTCAAGCTCTGTGAATGAAACAGGTAAATGCATTTTCTTATTATTACTATGCTACTGAAATACCAGTTTTATCTGTTCTTACTAATGACTGTGTTTCCATGACAATCCAATGGGGAAAAAAACTGTGTCAAACGCCCCACCTGTCGTAGCATGCCCTCCTTCTAAAGACTCAAAAGGTTACATCGCTCACACCCTCGTTCTTTATCATCTTAGTAATAAATATGTTAGGAGGTAATCAGCAACAGGCACAGATTCCAACTTTACAGTCATAACTTCTACATCTGATTCTTTGAGCTGATCCGTCATTATCTGTCACTTTTTCACTGGTTGTTTCGTTTTGTTCTGTTGCGTGTACCTGGCGTACGGGCCTCCAGGTCCATTCTTCGCTGGCCGTGGGCACTCCTGACTATCTGTCTCCAGAGATCCTGCGGGCCGTGGAGGGAGGGGGTGCATATGGCACAGAGTGTGACTGGTGGGCGTTGGGCATCTGTGCCTATGAGATGCTTCTGGGAACCACGCCTTTTTATGCAGAGACCATCTCTGAGACCTATGCAAAAATCATCCACTTCCAGGTATGTGTCAATGTGGTTATGAAAGAGAGAGATAAGGAGAGAAAAACAGAGTACAATGAATGGTTATGTAATGTATATATATATATATATATATATGGAGAGAGAGAGAGAGAGAGAGAGAGAGAATGATATGAGGATAAAGTGTTCAGAATGTCATTTGAAAAATAAATTATAAAAATCAGAAGTTTGACAACCTGTATCATCACTTCACACCAAAACAATTAAATCACTTCAATCCTGAATCTTGTCTCAGGATTATTTTGAGTTTCCACCAGGAGCACCGGAAATTTCCCCAGAAGCACGGTCCCTCATAACGCAACTAGTCTGTGAGAAAAAAGAGCGTTTGGGGGCGAGAGGCTCAGCTGATTTCAGGAGTCATCCTTTCTTTTTCGGGTTAGACTGGGGCTCCCTGCATGAACTTCCACCCCCTTTTCAACCAGAGGTCTCGAATCCCACGGACACCTCCAACTTTGATGTGCTGGATGACTCTCTGAGTGAAATGGTATTAGCAGTGCACCAGCATTCATTTTAGGCGGGATCTTAATGATTTGACATACAGTGCAGAATCCTCTGAACAGTGTATTTCTGCGTTGCGCATTTGTGTGTCGTCTGGTGTTTTGTGTGTGTGTTGTGTGTGTGTGTGTGTGTGTGTGTGTGTGTGTGTGTGTGTGTGCATGTGTTGTGTGTGTGTGTGTGTGTGTGTGTTGCGTGTGTGTGTGTGTGTGTTGTGTGTGTGTGTGTGTGTGTGTGTGTGTGTGTTATGTGTGTGTGTGTGTGTGTGTGTGTGTTGTGTGTGTGTGTGTGTGTGTGTGTGTGTGTGCGTGTTGTGTGTGTGTGTGTGTGTTGTGTGTGTGTGTGTGTGTGTGTGTGTGTGTGTGTGTGTTGTGTGTGTGTGTGTGTGTGTGTGTGTGTGTGTGTGTGTGTTGTGTGTGTGTGTGTGTGTGTGTTATGTGTGTGTTGTGTGTGTGTGTGTGTGTGTGTTGTGTGTGTGTGTGTGTGTGTGTGTGTGTGTGTGTGTGCATGTGTTGTGTGTGTGTGTGTGTGTGTGTGTGTGTGTGTGTGTGTGTGTGTGTGTGTTATGTGTGTGTTGTGTGTGTGTGTGTGTGTGTGTGTTGTGTGTGTGTGTGTGTGTTGTATGTGTGTGTGTGTGTGTGTGTGTATGTGTGTGTGTGTGTGTGTGTGTTGTGTGTGTGTGTGTGTGTATCCTGTAGGAGACACTGTGTGATGTAATGGACAGGGCACCAGTGGGTGTTCACCTGGCTTTTGTTGGATACTCCTACACAGCCACCAGGTACCACTCTCAACATAACCTCATACACACAGCAGGTTATCAGGTCTGATTGGTCATTAAATCAGTTTATCTGGTCTAATCTGACAGAGAGACTGGAGCCCTAGACCGTAGCACCAACATAATGATGGAAATTGACAAGCTGCAGGCTGGAGAGTATAAGAGAATTCACATGCAAGAGAAACTGGTCAGTTGGCACTGTGATACATTATGCATCGAATTCTTATTTACTGCGTGTTGCAATGTCTTGATTGGTTAACAGAACAGGCTTATGACACGTTTTCAGACTCAGATGTGGCAGCTCAGAGATTCTCTTCCTGACGAACTGCCTTCCCTGTTGGAGCTTCCTCTAGCGCTGGGACAAAGTACTGCAGAACCTGAGCACACGAGAGCCGAGACGACACACCACATAGCAGAGAATGAGGATGTGTACAGGTATAGCATTAGCCTGCTGTATACATCTGACTGTCTGCAGGGACCTCTGAGAAAAAGGTCCTGTTGTCAAGACAACAAGCTGAAAGACAACAAGCCAAAAAATGTTGGCCAAATATGGTGCTGCGTCTGTTATGCATCAGGAGTGGCCAACTCTCACCCTTTATATGTATCCTTTTTTTTTTTTCTCCAGCCCTCATCAATCTCAAGCAGTCATGATATTCATATCTTCTAAAGACATGAAACAACAGAATCAAACTTTAAGTCGAAGCAGAAACAAAACCATGAAGGCGCGGAAGCCTACAGAGAGAGATTTTGACTAGCATTAGGGTTTCAGTATTGTAAGCCGAGTCCACCCTTGCTCTGTGTTTTCTGAACTAGTGCGAATCGATTATGTGAAGTGGTCCGAGGCGACTAAATTAAAGGTGTCGTTTGTTCCCCAGGCGACTTCAGGAGGCGGAGAGGAGAAATAAAGAGCTGGAGAGAGAGGTGGAGAGACTGCGAGCAGAGATCAAGAGTCTGAAGACTCAAAGGGAGACAGGCAAGAAACCAATGCGCCGTCCTCCGACGACCATAGAGTCTTAACAGTGTGCAGACCTGGAGGAGGAAACTGCAAATCAAAACGCTGTTTGCGACAATAAGAACGACCTTTTGATTTCACATGTAAAGCTAATAAGTATTGGGCCCGACTGCGGTGTATCTCGGCGGTCTGGGTTTTTTTGGGTCTCGGTCAAAGTTCTTTTCCCTGGATCCCAAGAGATGTAGTCTTGGATACGGTTTGGAATGGAATTTGAGTTCTGACAGTCATAATCGTATGAATATTTCTCAGACAATAATAACGTTGTGAAAATGTTCACATTATCAGGCTTTGCTCCACTAAGCTGCTGTGAGCTGATCAGCATTACTGTGTTTTTGTTTGAATCAAAGCCCAGAGCAAAGCAATAAATAACTTCTCCAGGAATAGGACTGAGGTTAAGGAGTCAACATCTTTAGTTATAAATTCATATGTCATAACAGTAGAGATGCAGTGTGTTGGGTTTTTTTTTTTTGTTTTTTTTTTCCCCCCCTTCAGGTTTGAAGCCACTGGCAAAACGCACATGAGCCACAGCCTAAACTGCAGCTTTTGAAACATCCGCAGTCACCACACCTAAAAAGATACACCCGGGCCAAAACAATAATGACAAAAAAAAAAGAACACTTTTGTCCCCTGGCCTCTCTCCTCTTGCATTCACTCTCAGTGACATCTCACACTCAAGCGCTCTCTCTTAGTCCCACAGTTACGCATGGTATCCCTCTTCCCTTGTGTTGCACAGTGGGCGCTGGGTGCCCCCTTCACTGCGGTGCACTGGGATGTATGAGCAAAATTGTGGGCTGTTTTTTGTGTGAGTTTTGCCTTAACGTGTCTTTCTCCTTCGACCACAGAGCTGAATGCCCACCCTTCGCCTTTCTCTCTGCCTGCCCACTGTCTGGACCCCCTGGGGGATGTAAGCTTGTCTTTCCAGCACCCTCTCTTTTCTGCGTTTGTGCAAAACCAGGCAAAGCCTTCTAAAATATGATAAACAGCGGTAGTGCATTTATTATTCAACGTTCTTTGTTCAAAATGTTTGGATCAGAACTTTTTTTTTTTTTTTCCCGAATAGAGTCAAACGTCAAACGATAAGACAAGCTTTAAACTTTCTTTACTTTTCCAGCAGTCTGTATTTTTTTGCTCAGTGACGGTTTGAAACTGTACATTCCAATGTTTTCAGAGCTCAACATTGCCCCCTGCTTGTCATTACCCTCTAGTGATGCCCCTGCTCAGACATCTACTGCTCTTCCACAGGGTAAGATACGTTCCCTGGTCTTTTAAACTGACACAGCAAATTTTTTAATCCAGGGATTCTCCAATCAAACACTGTACCAAAAAAAAAAAAGTATGTCAGTAATTTACATATTTACATGGATTTGTTTAGACACAGATCACCCAATAAATAGTAACAGCTGAATAACAACAGGGCGTGTCCACAACAGACTAATTCTCCCATCCTCTCTCTCTCCCTCTCTCTCTCTCACACTCTCACACACACACACACACACACACACACGCACACACACATGCTCACTCTCTCAGGTACGATGGCCCCAGGTAAGGTGTGAATCATACCTGCTGGTGTGTGCAGAGGGGGGTGAGCTCCAGATGTGGGAGCGTCACTGCAGTGCTGAACTCTCCTGAAATCCAGCGTCCACGGAGACTCCCTCTGTCAGACGCTCTCTACACTCCCACGGCCTGCAGCAAAGACTTGGAGTGTTTGGTTCACCTGAAGACAAACGGACAGTCTTGGCCAATGTGTGTGTGTGTGTGTGTGTGTGTGTGTGTGTGTGTGTGTGTGTCTGTGTCTGTGTGTGTGTGTGTGTGTGTGTGTGAGTGTGTTTGTGCGCACATGCACGTGTGCATGTGCGTGTGCGTGTGTGTGTGCGCATGTGTGTGTGATTGTGTGAGTGTGTGTACGTTAGTACAACTCCTGGGTGAAATGATTACCATCTCTATTTGAGGATCACCCCTTTTGTATTGCCAAATGCCAAAGTAGGGAACGGAACTTTCTTCCTCTCTACCTCCTTTCCTCTCCTATACGTTTAGAGAGGGAATCCAAGGATAACGTGGAGGAGACAGACAAAGGTGTTGTGTGGAGAGCCGAGAACGCACGGACAGCTTCATACAGCCGGTGCTCAGGGACACATAGACACAGAGTCAGATGGACTGCTCACGTGTCTTTGCACATGTGGCTTCCCTTCTTAAGTTTTTCTAAACACCTCTGTGATGGGACCTTGCAATTATTAAACATTTGCCGACGAACTTTACCAGTCAGCTCAAGTTACAGACCAACGGGCTGACGCAGACGTAAACTAAAGCTAAACGGAGGGAGGTGGATGGAGCAACATTCAACGACATAGCAAAATAAAGACATTAAAATGTTTTAAAACGTACTCTTGGGGAACAACGGTGATGAGAAGTCCTGAAAATGAAGGACTGAGCAGTCATGAACTAAGATGTCAAAGACACCTTGGTGATGAAGGAACTGCTCATCAATGTAGAAGAAGATTCAATAGCTTTTCCACAGGCTACCTTCCAGCTCCTGATGTTGGAGAAATGACTCAGAGAAAGACATGGAATGGTGACATTCATTTTTCCATGTTTACAATGTATGGGTGTTTTTAGTTGTTGTTGTTTTGCCAGTTAGACTAAACTTTGATATGAGTTGGGGTTTTTTTTCCTTTGAATATTAATTAAATGCACTGCACAGATAATTAATTCAAGAGGGGGAGGGAGGGAGGGTGGAGAGAGAGAGAGACAGAGAGAGACAGAGAGAGAGAGAGAGAGAGAGAGAGACTTTGGGGGGGGGGGGGGGGGGGGTTATGCACTATGTGAAAGTTTAAGTATGTCTGCGTAGAACTGCCATAGGTGTTGCTGGTTGCAGACACAGCTGTGCTAATATTCACAAAAGCTCACATTTGCATGGATGTTGAAAGATGAAGTGGGAGATAGAATACGGGTTGTAAGGAATGTACCCAGAAATCTCTTTGGCTGCTCTAGTGTGATCATCTGTGTAAAGCATGCTGAGCACTACTTGTGTTGTGCATGAAATGAGTTTCAACTCACACACCACATTATAAATACAGGTAATATATATTGGGGCTTACTCTAAAAGAGTTGATATATTTTATAACAAAGACATTTCCAGTAGTTTTGCACATAAGTTGTGGAGGCAAAATTGTGAAATAAAATATTTATTTTATGTGAGCTCTTTGACTTTCTATGTATGTTTGCATTACCTTTTTTTAGAGAGTCGAAATAAACGAGAAGATACATAAAACGTATTTGCATAGCCTACTCAGAAGTGTTTTGCTTAATACTGCGATCATATTTCGGTAAATTATCGTCATAACTAAAATACAAAACCAAACATAAATCACGTATAAAGTTGGAAATACGCCACAGACTAATGATTTTGGCCTAGTACCTACGGTCAATACGGTCTGAAATAAACTCCTTTGGTTTAGGAGGTTTAGAAACCTTTGAAACTGAAAATCAGGAAAACGTTTACACATTCTACAAGCCTTTTCAGCCTCTCAAATAAAATACGTTTTCTTTCCGTACCACTCAGGCGCAAAATATATATTACTGTATATCTCAGCTCAACGTGTTATGTATTGAAATCAATTCGAATATCGGCCTCAGTGGTAAATTTGGGCACTCCTTCGTATGGGCGTAACCTGAGATTACGTTACCTGAGCGTTTGTTCCCTGTCAGCGTTTGCACTTCTTACACACACAATCTTGCCCTGCAGTGCGCTCAGTCGGAACGGGTCTTGGGCCTCTAAGCCCATCACTACTAAAATATGGGAAACACGGTGACCAGGGATGACTTTGAATGGGTTTATACAGAGCAGCCTCATTGCAGCCGCAGGAAAATGATTTTGGGTAAGTTTGCTGACAGTTGGATGGATGCATGTGTGAAGGGAACGTAGGGGAGAGGTTATGGTCATGTATTCAGTTTAAATTGTTTTTCACTGTGGTTAATGTGTTCCGTTTAAGTACACTAATGGGTCAGTAAATTAACATTTTTTAAAAAACGCCTATAAGCCTCCTTTTTTTCCTTAAATGCGTGCAGTGAGGAAAATGCCGAAGAGGGGGCTTGATTTCCAAAAAGAGCAAAGGCACACCCCCAAAACGACTTTGGTATTTGTCATAAGTATATAGACTTAAAATCAAGCTTCAGGTCCTCACTGTGTGCCAAGATTAATTCGTTATTGTATGTTACCGTTTTTATAGTTATCCCAGATCAGCTATCTTGTCTTGATTGTGATAAGCGTTAAGCAGAGACAGTAGGGCAGTCTATCTATGTATGGCATCTCAGTTATTACATTGAATTTTGACTTCCTCTAGCACTCTTTCGCAGAAAGGTAGATTTAGAGGCATGGGGCTGTCGAGGCCGAAACAGGTGCAGCCGCTTGACTGTCTAGTTTGACAGGTTTCGCGCCTCAGTTTAAAGCGTGTATGATGCGATAGTATCATTCATAGTTCAGATAATCAAGTATATAGGTCGAGCGCGAAACTTAGCTTTTATTTTCTTGAATCGTTTTCACTTCTGTTCATTTAGACCCACAGACTCTCACCCTGGTTTGAATAATTTTCTTTCAAAAAAAAAAAGTTTGGTGTCTTACAAGAAAGCTTTGCTTCTAGTAACTAAATCTTCCTCTCCTCTATTGACCACCTGGTGAGGGAAGCTCAGTGGTGTTCTTGTTACAAATTGTGCATAAAACCAGTAAAACTTATATTTCGTCATCTTTATTCCTCCTCTTATTGAATCCAGCAGTGCAGTATGTGAGAGATGGACAAAGAATGAACTTTTGCCTGTGGTCATTTCTTTCTCTTAGCATTTCCACCTGTGTACCTAAGTGTTGAGTAAACTTTCCTGCCCTGAGGCACAACAAGCGTTGCGGTATCGCATGCAACAGACAGCATTGTTTTCCTCAGCGGTGAAATGAATGCCTTGGCTTCATTACAAGGTTTCGCTTTGTTTTTGGTTTTTTTTCCTTCCTGACCAACTTTCAGTGTCCTCTATTATCACTGCTCCTTTTCTCATCTGTCCTTATAGCCAAACATCCTGAAATCAAGTCTTTGATGGGTCCGGATCCTCAGCTGAAGTGGGTGGTGACGGCAATGGTTCTGACCCAGTTGCTGTGCTGCTTTCTGGTCAAGGACCTCAGCTGGAAGTGGCTGTTCTTTTGGGCCTACGCCTTCGGCGGCTGCATCAACCACTCCCTGACCTTGGCCATTCACGACATATCCCACAATGTACCCTTTGGCAATAAGGATGCTCTACGTAACCGCCTCTTTGGCATCTTTGCCAATCTACCCATTGGCGTCCCCTATTCCATCAGCTTTAAGAAGTACCACGTGGACCATCACCGTTACCTCGGCGGCCACGGCTTGGATGTTGACGTGCCCACCACGCTGGAGGCGCGTCTCTTCAGCTCGCCCGCCCGAAAGATCTTGTGGATCATTCTTCAGCCTTTCTTCTACGCGTTACGTCCCTTGGTCGTGAATCCCAAGCCCCTGTCACGACTGGAGGTGCTTAACGCTGCCGTGCAACTGGCCTTTGACGCGGTAATTGTTTGGTTGTGGGGGCCCAAGCCGTTGGTGTACCTGGTGGCTGGCTCTATCCTTTGCATGGGCCTCCACCCCATCTCTGGACACTTCATAGCAGAGCACTACATGTATCTCACAGGTATAGAGACTTACTCCTATTATGGCCCTCTCAACTACATCACTTTCAATGTGGGCTACCACATGGAGCACCACGACTTTCCCAGTATACCAGGCAGCCGTCTACCTCAGGTAACTGAAATATCATCTATATTTTCTGACACTTGTGTTTTCAGTTACACTGCCCTACATTTTAAGATTTAGTGGGTAAAATAAACTGTACTTGCCGTATTATTATCCTGAACAATTGAATTGCTAAGGGTAAAGAATATAGAGACTAATTCACAAGGTGGCTGGTACCTTCCTTTGTTAAACACCAAGCTTACCTAACAGGTTGGAATGAAAACACACCATTGTTGAGAAGAAAGTTACAAAACCAAACAGACGTTTTGTGCTTGAGCACATGGTGCCTCCCCGTGGAGTGATCTCACTAACCTTTCACTTGTAAGGGTACCTGCATTGCCGTAACGGAATGCAGTTGGTCAACACTGCTCCATATATGTAAGTCTGTGGAGGCGGTTTTGCTCAGACAGGCTTAGAATAGGATAGGAGAACAGGTGGAGGTGTTCTGTTATCTGACAGTTAGAAGAAGACAAAGGGAAAAGTAGATGAGCTTGTATTACTACTCAGTAGAACATGATATGTCCTTCATGGGCAGGAAAAGAGAGCAGTTATATAGGCTCCTTTGATTATGTTGATCCCAAGTAGTCGTGCGGGTAAGGCCTTAGAAATGTTGATACATGCAGATGAGTCGCTCTAATGTGCTTTGGAGTTTTTGGGAGTCTCAGAAAGTTGTTACAGTGATAACTGTGACTGTATTATGTAAGCATTACCTGCCCAACAGGTTTCACAACACAGACTTCCCCTATTCCATGTTTATCTGTAACCCCTGTATCCTTGTCAACCCGAACTATCTCACGAACACAAACACAATCTCCCATACTCACCTCATGTAAAAGGATTAGACTTCTTTTGAAGAGGCTCCATGGACCCACTAGACTTTTACAGTAATTACTGTCATTTAATCTATCTATAAATGGAGACTGTCACACTACCCTCTCATTTTCCTTTTGTTTGTCTCCACTAAGTTCAGTTCATTCATATTTCCCCCTTAGGTGAAAAAAATGGCACCGGAGTTCTATGACAACTTACCCCAGCATGATTCCTGGACCAGGGTTCTATGGGACTTTGTCTTCTGTGATTCACTGGGACCATATTCCAGGGTCAAAAGAAACTTCCCTTTGGCAAAGGAGGAGTAAGACCACCACCACCGCCACACCCTGCACGCACACACACACACTCCTTCCCCCATCTCTTTCTCCTTTCATTTCCAAGTCTGTCAACATCGCCAGCACCTCTGACCAAACAATGGGCTTCACTTTCTTCAGTAGTTATATGAGACTGTGAAGGCCTCAGGTCATTGGCTGATTTACCGGGCACTCTACCATAGGACCGGCTGTCCTCTAGTCTGTGATGGAGCACTGCGCACAAGGATATCTCATCTATAGAATGTAGTTACAGTAAAAATGGATCCATTTGTGAATTTGGATCAGTTGAATGAATGCTGTTTTTTGTTTGTTTGTTTGTTTTTTTGTTTTTACAATAGAATTGAAGTTTATAGATGCACTGAATTTCTGAGAGCTAGACCTAAAAGTAAACCTAAAAGAAATGTGTTTATCACATCAGATTTTCTATGGTAATAAAAAAAAAAAAAGAACCGCATCAAAGAAAAATCTGTGTGTGTGTCTCTGTGTGTGTGTGTGTGTGTGTGTTTCCTATATGGAGTTGTCAGTATTTTAGTATTTACTTGAAACTCTGCTGTATCTGTGTACATTGACTTTTATTTATCTGCTTTCCTTCTCTCATTATTTTTGTTCATTTTATTCATATGGAGTATTGTTGGTTCTGTCCTGAGCTTATGTGAAAATTGGAAAAAAAAAAAAAATCTAAAATCTTAAGGGCGTTATCCCAGTTGTGATCCAGACCTTGTTTCCGTCACTCAGCTCAAAAAAAAAATGACAAATGTCACAGTGTATTTGTGGCTTTGCAGCTGCAGGCTTGTTTTGGAATGAATCCTATTCACCTCTTTCCTAGTGTTGAGATTGTACACAAAAAAAAAAAAAGCAAAAGGAGAAACAAATGCAGCTGTACAAACAATTACTCAGGGCAAAGTTTAATGTAAAAGTATAAGTCACTGCTATCGAAAAAAAAAAAAAAAATTCAGTACTAAAAAGTTCACAGGTAAGATGCACAGTTGCCCATGATACGCTGCTGAAAGCATTTAGCCGTAGATGATTCACATGTAGAAGCTGGCCGCGGGATACAGCATGAAGGGGCTGAGTTTGTGCTGGGCGGGCGCGTTGTCCTGGATGTGCTTGCGATAATACCTGCGCAGAGCAGGGCTGCCTGGATGATGCTGCCTCACGTGCATAAAGTACTCGTCGGGACGGCCGGAGGTGAAGCCGCAGTCCTCGCAGACGAAGATCTTGGAGCGACGTTGGCGATAGGCGTACTGCTGCAGCACGCCATGGATCTTTCTCAGGTGAGACTCCAGAGAGCAGCGCTGGGTAAAGGCTTTTTCACACAGCTCACACCTGTAAGGACGGATGCCTGCACAGAAAAAAAGTGTATGTGTGCGTGTGTGTGTGTGTGTGTGTGTGTGTGTGTGTGTGGATGATGGGAAAAAAAATCAAATACACATTTCCCTACAGTTGATAACTGCAAGTTAAAAATCAAACGGTAAAAGAACAGCCGGTGATGGATTTGGTCTTATCTTTAGTCCGACTATCCGCTGACAAAAATGCCTGGGTGTTTCAGCCAAGGAGGGAACTTGTTATAGCCAATTATTAACTTAATGAACTGAGCTATTTTAAACTATTGGTTCACTATGAAACACGGTCTGCCATGATGTACTATCCTGTCCTGCACCAACTTGTTTTTCTGCAATGATTTATTGTATCCAGCAACCTGTCCAACATTTTTGGACTTCCAAAATGATAAAAAAAAAATTATTTTTTTTATCGAAAAAGGAAGTGCCTGAGAATCCTTTCACCTAGTTCTCAAAATTTTCGCCATATAAGTGTGTCCATGACCAGCCGTTGGCTCTCTGTTAACAGGATCTGAATCCTTAGTCTGGGAACTCTTAGTGTACCTACCTGTGTGAGTGCGCATGTGCCTCTTAAGGTCAAAGGTGTCGTTGAAGCCTTTGCCGCAGTACCTGCAGGGGTGCCTTTTCACCAGGCTGTGACATTTGAGGTGACGCGTCAGCATGCGCTGCAGAGGAAACACCTTATGACATACAGGGCACAGGAAGTCACCAGAACCAGGGCTTCCTCTGGACTGTGGTTAAGCCATGGAAAACAGTGAGAGATATTGTGAATTTCCAACACACATCAGGTAGGAATGCCTCAGCATAGTCTCTCACAGTTACAGTCAGTGCTTACAACCAGTCGTTGTGATGTTACATCCCACTGAATGAGAAAGGAGAGCTCTTTATGTGCTGAGCGCTGATGTTACCTTGGCACGCATTGCTGTGGGCAGTAGAGAGGAGTGCTGTTGGGGTTGGCGATGTGCACTCTGACCAGTGGGTGGAGGCTGAAGTGTACAGCACTGTTCACCAGCCCCTGACCCCGGATGAGGGCTAGGTGGATGTAGCGGCCCCAGATCAGGGCGGGATATACTGCTGATGCACGACACCACAGCAATCTCCTCAACTGTAAGCAGAGATGGAACATTCATTCACTCTGTTTATCAGGCTTGAAAAAAAATTGTGAATAAAAATGTGCCTGATTCAGTACACCGTCGTGTATAATGGTTTATTTTGAATGACTGACTGCATAGAGTTAGATTTACCGACGCAAAGTTTTCTGACCCTGTGCTCTCTTTCAAAAGATTAATTACGCGTTTTAAGGCCAACCATGCGTTGATTCAGATGTTCAGCAGAAGGATGTGGGGAGATTCATAACTGATCTGAATTATTACCAGTTACATTCCTGCAATTATAACCGACAACGCTCTTGAAGATTTACAACCAAAATTTAACTGGACGTTGAGGAAACAACATTCAGTGAAATTCCACAGTCAAGAGTGACATTATCTGCAATCACTTAGTCTATAAATTAGATTTAATAACAGGTCATTAAATAAATTAAATAGTAAAACTTTCAAGACATTAAGATTTGTATTTAGATGAATTGTGTAGTTAGCACTGTAAAAAAAGCTGCATTCAGATACATTTTAACAGCTCTTTTCTCATGTTCAAAAGAGCCAAACTGTGTTCAAATAGTGGAGTTCATTTTCATTCCAAACTAAGATGAACTACTTTTAATTTCATAGAATTCAATTCATCTTTTTTTTTTAGATTACAATATAACTCAAATTTTTCTTTTCAAGTCTAATTCAATTCACAATTTGTTTTCTGAACTGGAATAGATTAATTCATTCCTGGACTGTCCGTGACTCAGGCGTTGGAGTTTAAACAGAAGAGCTCCAAGACAATGAATCCCATAAAAACAGACAAAGGGCAGAAAGCCCTAAAACAGATGCTGATGTGTTAGTTACTGTGAAATATACATTTCTTAATATTGATCAGTCCTGAAGAACTTCCATCATCATGCCACTCTTCACAAATCATACAATAAACAAAAGATCTCTTTAAATTCCACTGCTATAACACTCTTTGTTGCTATTTCGTTTGCATGGCATCATAAACAGGATGTGCATAGTTTGCCCGTTATCTGTAATGACTCTGAAACATTACTTCATAAAAGGAGACTAATTCATTTATCCATTCTACCTGACTCGCTGATAGTGACTGGGTCCGTCTGCTCAGGGTCTTTCCATCTCCATCCAGCTCCTACTCCCTGCTTTCTCTTGACCAGGAATGAACGTGGCATATTCCCAGTGCTCCAAGTCTCCCCCACACAAACTACCTCTCCTCTTCTGAAAGTCCCACCACAAAGGAACAGTTTACCACTTCTGGTAGATCTTAGAGACTGAGGACCAAGTCAATGCAATCTCTGCCCTTTACCCATCATGTACGCACACACACGCACACACACACACACACACACACACACGTATACACACATCTAGAGTGAATCACAGTGCTCATTTCCATATGTCTGGGAGGGAAGCAGAGTGGGACAGGAACACACCTGTGCAATGATGTGCTTGTGCCGCTTTAACTGGTACCCCACTGATTTTGCATGCCAGGTAGTGAGAATCTGGTCTCCCTCATTCATGTGGACACTGCATGCAAATGGTCCACGGCCCGAGCCCAGAAGCACAGCGCAGTAACAGGAGTGTGCACAGCTTGAACTGCTAGTAAAATCATGCTTTTATTGCCCTTTCCAGCCCAATTGTGTAGTGGATTTAAGACACTCGAACACCAACAAAGGCCATTCAAATGGAGTCTTTTTTACTGTTTACTGTACTTCAGCTACTCCAATTCACAGACATGGATGTCCTGAGTTCATTCTCTTTAACGGTTGTCTTTTCTTCTGTTGTATTATGCAAAGATGAAAATATATTATAGCTTTCCAAAGATACCTTTATTTGAACTTGCGTTTATATGCATTAAGTGCTGCGTGAGATTAAAAATGCTCTTAATCTTTACATTTATACTTCCATTTGAAGACAAAAGATTTTGTTTTTTGTTTCTTTTTGTAAAAATTCCATCTTGAATCCAGCTATGCATTGACTGAAAGATGAGCAGTGGGTTAATTTCACTGTATTCTGCATAGCAAATGTGTCTGTCAGTATTTATACCAGCGCTATGCAAATCCCTCCAAGGTTACCTGAAAAACTTCTCTGACAGTACATAGTGGAATGTCGTGACTACTTTAACATCACACACACACAAAAAATACCTCTGACTAAGTTTTAACTATCATTTATATTAAAGATATTTATTTTCTGACGTAGGCCTGCATGTGTGTCCTTTCCTTAACACCACTCTGGACATAATGTACTTTTTAATACTCTTTCAAATATGATCAAAGAACTTACAGTCCACAATGCTTCACACTTTCAGAATAATCCATAACTATGTTCATCTCTACGCGGCTAAAGGTTTCTTTGGGTAATGTTTTTACGTGTAAATAGAGACAACTGACAGGATAATTAAATGAAATTTAATTTGAAATCAAGTCCTGACATGGAGAATATGTGAGTACTTTACAAATCTCACAGGAAAAGACAGAGATCACTGATTGTTACGTCAAGCCGTGATGAAGGTGGTTTCCACCTGACCCAGACAGGTGACTGTTCAGAGTACTGTATTCTCCTGTCATCTGGAGCTCTGTAACTGTATGCAAATACACTTCTGCTGCGTCTTTTACCATTTAGGCCAGTATTTAGTATCCCCACAACAGAGAGACAGAGAGATAGATGGATAGATAGATAGATCGACAGACATATATACAGAGAGAGAGACTCTAGGGACTGTCTGGAAAGACCCTTATACTGAACTTTCTTCTCAGTTTCATAGCTCCCATGCTACAAGACGTTTGACCACATCTGAGAGCTTTCAGTATGACAGTTATTACACTGTCGAGAAATATCCTGTCTATATGGCTCTGTATGGAGTTTTTGTTAAGCAGGTGAATGATGATTTTTTTCAGAACATTAGAGGCTTTTAAGATAACGCTCTGTCAACATGAGGAGTTGGTAAACTTACACTATAGACTCACAACAAATGCTTTGCATAGTTATTTGAACACTGACCAACTTGAACGTGGGGCCAGGAGCCATGTTTGACTGTTAAATAGCCCTCTTTGTGATGAGTGCCACACCCCACAGACTCTGTCAAAGAAAGGTGAGGTTTGGCCTTTTGGTTCTATTATAAACTGAAAGATCGCTCTTTATACAAACAGAGACTAATTCTCAATGTTATTCAGAGTGGGTGGTGTTGACACTAGAAACTAGAAGTTTTTGTTTAAACGTGCTGACTACAGCTGATACCCTGTTGCTCTGAAGGAAAATTCCACAGCGAGAGTTGATCGTGGCTCGCCATTGGATCAACTCCTTGTGGGATATATATAAAAAAAACATCTTTATAGCTATACAGAAAACTGTAATTTTGCAGAATTTTAAAGTCTTCATCTGTGTGTGATTTTTGGAGTCACAGAAACAGTTCAAATTTGATCTTTCAAGTTTATGCGTTGATTTCAGATATTAGGATCAACTCTGGTATTGGTATTAGTATTAGTATTAGTATTAAAATTAGTATCAGTACTAGTTTATGTAATGCCACACGTCTTTTCCGATGTCCATTGCATACTCCGGACTATAGGTGGCAGTATATAGCTATTGCTTACCCGGAAACGTATGGTGAGAACCTTGGAACTGGTTCGGCAATAACGCGCGACACACGATTTTGTCTAAAGAAACTTACCGCTGGTGATTGCAAACATGTGAGTATGACTGTGCTTTGTTTTGTGGATTTTTAAATATTGCTCTAAGGCTATTGCGTAAATGGTAGTTACAGTGAATACCTCTTTACCAGTTTTATTGTATCTGCAATACAAGCAATGTAGCTGAATATAGCTTTGTCTGCCCAGTTGTTGCTACACTGCCTCTCCATTTAAACGTGTATTATCCAGTTTGACCATTTTGGGCTGAATTTTACAGTCCAAGTTGAGATCTTATAACCATTCCGAGATTAACTTTGGGTTACTTAGGTAGGGGGCGATCTTAATGGTCATTTGTTTTCACTAACGACGCCTGTGTGTAGATCAGAGTTGTAGCCTATGACTTCAAAACGTCATACCTTCATTGCTAAATATCGCTAGGAGCTTGTTAAATAAGCCGAAGTCTGAGATGACGCCGGAGGAGCTTCAGAAGCGTGAGGAGGAGGAATTCAACACGGGTCCTCTGTCAGTACTCACTCAATCCGTCAAAAACAATACACAGGTCCTCATCAACTGCCGTAATAACAAGAAACTTCTGGGCAGGGTCAAGGCCTTTGACAGGTGAGGTTTGCGTCTTATCTGAGTTATCAGGACCCAAATTAATACTGTTAGATATTACTTTTATCAAGGTTTGGGTCAGTCCGTAAGTGAATCAATTTCAAGTGAAGAACGTTTAAAATATTAAAGAAAAAATACAAAACGCGTTCTGAATACTTTTGAAGTTTTAATAAAAGATATTCTTAAACCAATCCACTTATCATAGTCGTCGTTGTGTCTTCGTAATGTAATTTATGGTAACTGCATGTAACTCCTGGTGGAATTTCATTGAAACGAATTTAGTTTCTTTCAAGTCTGATTTCAATCCATGTTTACATCCTCACAACAGGTGTGAATTCCAACCCTCATTCCAATTACAACAGTCAAACTGCAGTGTTTATATAAGTTTGAAATTCATTTCTCTATTGGTCACAACAGCATAACCATTATATGTTTTACATGTAGTGTTGTCAATGCTGTTGTTTGTTCTTTTGCCGATGTCACCTTAAGCTTACCTACTGGAAGGCTCTGGCTGGATATTCTTTGTAGCTACTTTGTGACAGTGTCTGTTGTGGGGAAAAAACTGCCATTCAAATAAAACTGAGTCGAACTGAATGTTTGACTCGTGTTCTTTCTGTCTGTCACATTAGGCATTGCAATATGGTACTGGAGAATGTGAAGGAGATGTGGACAGAAGTCCCAAAGAGCGGAAAGGGTAAAAAGAAATCCAAGCCTGTCAATAAGGACCGTTACATCTCAAAGATGTTCCTGCGTGGAGACTCAGTCATAGTGGTGCTCAGAAACCCTCTCATCACTGGGAAATAAACCTGGACATGTTTTCAATAACTGTTATTGTCATTTGTAATTTTTTTTTTTTTACCTTGATTTCCAGGGGTACTTCTGGAAAGGAGAGGAAAGATGCAAAATTAAGACCCAAACACTTTTGTGTTGTTAGACAAAATTGAGATCTTTGTTTGATTGTGATCATTACCCTGTTTTCTCCATTTTGTTTATTTTTTTTTAATGAATTACAGATGCGGTTTTCCTCTTGAGGAGTTCATCTACATTTCTTTGTCTTTAAAGTGTGGTCTTCTGAACACAGATTAAACCTAATCCAGGTCTAAAGGGGACTGTCATTGGCAAATACAGAAAAGTGAAATTTAATTTGCTTTTAGGTTTAACCTATAGAAAATCTTTAGAAAACCAAAAAAAAAAAGAAAACCATCTGTCCATGTTAGATATGAGTTTTAACCACTTTCTAGGTTTCTAAATAACAGTCTAATGTCTTTCCCTAAAGGCCTAATCCAAAAATTTTCATTCAGAACTCAGAAAGACCCCTGTTACTACCCCTGTTACAGACCACGGCAGTGTGGTAGAAAGCATTTGTTTTCTTGCTACAGAACAGATTATAAGAAAAAGCAAACGTGTGTTGTGTGACCTCCCCAACAATAAAATTAAAACAAATAACTAAAAATGTGACTAACCTCTTTTATTGGGTTTTAAGAATGTGACAAGACATTATACCTCTAAAATCCACAAGGGGTCGTGAGAATCTCTTGGTGGTGAAGCAAGAGGATGTTTGTACCTTTTAAATCAGAACGGTAGTACAGTGTTCAGAGTAACAAGCTATTGTTATTTAGTTTACTAAGGCACAAACATTACAGATATACTTGCAAATTAAGCACGTTCCCCACACCTAGCAATACACAGATATCACACCAAATATCTCCTCTTTATCTGTATAAACACATTACACAGTGAAATCGCACTCCAGGTAAAAGTTATTCAAACCGTTACCGCTCAATGCTGTTAATCTTTGAGTGTACATGTTTCCGTTACGTCTAATCTTCATAATCCGTGTTAGATATTAGGTTTTTATAAGGGTTAAATGATTAATAAGTGCACTGTGATTCGTGTGAAAAATATTACCCGATAAGCTCTGTCTACACAACCCATCCTTCCTTCTCAAACCAGGAAATTGCATTTTGGTTGTGGTTGGATAGCACATACTCTGAACTCAGAAAGGGTAGATTTATGCATATTGCTACCCTACAACTTTTCAGATGTATCTACTAACCGGTCTCTGATTTGACATTGCGAAGGGATATTTTCGCTCCTGTCCAACAATGAGGTAAGGATTTACAGCATTTTGTTTCGTGCGTACTTGAGCACACATGGCAATATTTTTGCAATGTGTTACTTACGCGTCTGCTGGCAAAACTTGATTCAGCGAATAAGTAAAAGTAGAAAGTGCTTAGCTGAGAAAGGTGTTACCGTGTATGTGTGCGCTTATAAAATACTCGTAGCACGAGGCTTTCAAAACACTATATCTGCGTGAAATCCCTTTTTCGAAACGTTTCTTCTCTTGTGACAAATCCCCCTCACCTGTGGCCGACTTTTACTGCGAGAGAAAGTAAAAAACGTACGTTAAGAATTTGAATGTGCGAGCTACCAGCATACGTCCCTGGAGAAGATAATGAAACTTAAGCGTTTACTGTGTTTTGGATTTAGATCTTTCATGCGGGCGTCTTTGAATGAATCAGTTCCTAATGTGTTTCAGTTGCATGTTCTTAGTTTGACCCCTTTGAAAAATCCGATCATATCCACTTTTTGTTATAACTGATAACCTCAAGTAGCTGCAGTAGCTGTGAACCCTTTTCCTACCACTCATATCCACTTGACAGTAATCCAGACCACAGGGCGATTTATGCTCCAGCCTTCATGAGCCTAGAGACCAACATTAGAAGAAGAATTGGGGGAAAAAAACAAATAAAACACCTTACCACGCGTCGCCCTGATTTTTTGGGCCTTTGCTTTTAAGACACTCAGAGACAACCACAGATAAACTAACAGTACTTCCTTTCCAAAATTGTTGCACGTCAGTAACCTCCATATCCTCTATGTGCAATATGCTTTTTTTTTTTTTTTTTTTAAGGTTGGGTTCATTTGGGGGAAATGCTGAAACAATGAACTTCTTTCTCTGCTGCATGCACTGTTTGAGTTTCCGTGTACTTTGCGTGACTGTGTTTCCCATAAAAGAAGAACACTGTTACTAGAAGACATTTAGTGTCAGAAGGCATGGTCCCTCAAATCCCTTGACAGCAAATGACATCTGTTTTCCTTGAAGACACCAATATCCGATGCACATTTGGTGTAACCATGTTTTTTAATGAGGAAGTGTGAAAATGTACCCTTGTACATTGTAGCAAGGAGGCTACCATAATATCATCAACAACCATCATTATTTTTAATGTTTGGGGATTCAGTTTCATTATTTTTCTTTGCATGCTTTTGTAATGATGAGTGTTGGACTCTTACTGTTCTGTGCTGTTACCGTTTCCTACTGTATGTTTATTTTCATACGGGGCTTTGGCTACACTAAGATCGAGTTAGATTCATTGCTAGTGGATTTCAATGATGTTAGCTAATAAGACAAAATGTGTGTATCTGAGCACTCTGATTGGAATGCAAATGTTCTCTGGCTTTTAACACGTGCACTGAGTCCATAACCTTTAGCTCCTTGGTGGAAACTTGTTCAAATAGACACAGTACGCTTTTTATTTCGTTATTTCTTTCTTTCTTACTCATTAATTGATATGTGAGTAGATATGTAAGATACCGCACGCAATACTTTCATGGTTTCCTAATACATGTGATATGTAGCATGGAAAACTGAACATGACAATTAATGAACATCAGTGTATAGTCTGGCATGAAACATTAGAGAGCTGCATTGATTAACAAGTTGGTTATGAACAGAACACTATTTGTGAAATTATTTGCCAGCTGCATTATATCACAATCTTAAAAACAACAACAACTATATATATATATAACCTGGGAATTTAAGTTTACAAGTCTGCCACATGTATGAAGAGTGTGACTCATATTTCTCAGCCATTGTTGAGCTGTGAGCTGGAAGGCGTCTGTGTTCAAGATTAAATGCAGCAGGAAGGTATTTTTGTGTCTTCTGCTGAAATATCAATTGTCTTGTATCTGAGTTTTTAGAAATGAAGCCATTTTTAGTGCGCTATGTGGCTGAGGTTTTTCGATCTGCATCTTTATAAGAACTGGTTCATCACCCAGCGTGGTTTCATATCTCAACACGTTTTTTGTTAGACCACTACCTCACATTCGAATACACAATAGATAAAAGAGCAGAAATGTTCTGGTCATTTTTCCTCTCTTCATTTTGGTTCGCACTTATGAAGTATACCCCATTGGGCTTCACTGTTCTCTGTTATAATGGAGTGTGTGTGTGTGTGTGTGTGTTTGTGCATTCTCTCAATCTATACACACCTTTGGTTGTGAGGAAAGAGACAAGTGTGTCCCTTGTACTGAGTCTCATTAGAAACAGGGGTACAAAGGACTGAAGGTGAACTTGTATGGTTTGAACTTATCACTTATCATAATCTTATTCAGATTCCCATTTCCCCCTCTTTGTGAGAACAGGAACTTCCTCTTCAGAACTACATATGAGTCAGGGTGAAGCATACATTATAACCTCTCTGGTGGGTTTTCAACGTCTGCTGTTTTACTTTAGAGGATGTGCTACAGTGACTTGTTCTCTTTTATTGCCCATTCAGACAACCAGAAGTACAGTTTCAATCATGCCAATTGAGATGTTTCAAAACCCTACTGCACTGAAACTGGTATTATGTTTCTGCACAGTGCTCTGGCTTGCGCCCAAGTTCAACGCACATGCATCCCATTTCTGTAATGCAGTTGTAAATGAATTTGTCCTAGTTCAGTTGTCTTAACAACTCTTGATGATAACCATGGTACCCGGTAATCAAAAGCAGAGTTCGATTATTGTTTCATCATTTTGATAACATTTCCTCAGAAAGAGTAACCCCATTCCCGGAATGATTGTAATTCACAGAAAGTCGCAAATAGCGCCTCGGTTCCTGTTTGTTCTCCTGCACGGAACCCAAGCAGATCTGACACTTCATCTGGAGTATGGGTTGAGTGCTGAGATAGAACAGGCACATTGTGTTCTGTAAACAAACCAGTCCCAGATTGACAAAACGAAGAAGAAGACACAGAGAGGTGCCACCGAAGAGAGAAAAATAACGGCCCAATGAAAAAGCTAAACCCAGGAAACAAAAAAAGAAACAGACTGACCTGTCACTTGCCGACTTAGTAGGAGAGGAATGAAAATAAGTTAACTTAAGATTAACTTTGAAATTTACGATTTGGAGAAGAAACATCAGTAAGTTATGATATGGGTTGATTGGATAAAATTCAAGGACAGAGGAATAGAAGTGAATAGGTGACCTGGTTTTTTTTTTTGTTTGTTTGTTTGTTTGTTTGTTTTTTGGGTTTTGTTTTGTTTTGGGTTTTTTTGGACAGAGGTATGTGAGAGCCGCTTTAGCGGGTTAACATTAAGAGCAATTGTTTATGGAACCATGCTGAGACAGAGTAGCCAGCAATGGCCACAGTTTCCTGTTAATTTTGTCAAGTTTAAACTCTGCTATTGTGGGCTGTGGTGACAATCACCTCTCCTTATCAGCTGTGGCCATCTGGGCTGTCATTTACTTTAGTTCCTCTTAAGCTCCACTTAATTTATTCATTGGATTAAGGTCCGTAGATTCATTCAATGTTGATAGTTTACAAATAAATGCATTTTGAACAACATTGATGTTTGCAGAGGTGATGGGATCATTAAGGGTTCGTGAATAAATTTGTTAAATGGAGCATATTAATTTTTCTCATGGTAGGTTTTAAACAATGGAATAATTATAAATATATCATTATGAATGTACAAATGTATATGTATTTGTGTGTTTTGCATGGGGGGGGTGCAAGTTAATTTTGCACATCAACACGTGGACTCAGTAGCACATCACACTCTGAAAACATATGTGTGACATCTACACGCATATAAACCCAGGCACCCTTCATGCATTTCTATATTCTTATCATGAGAACATTTGCTTCACTGTTTATGGGTATGTGTGTGAATGATAGCACAGGATGAATGTTCAACCCTTATTAGGTAGTTCTGTGAGAAAGCTGGGGGTAAGATGCCCTGTCATTGGATGTGATTGTATCATTCGTTGCACTTGAAAGCCCTTGCAGGAGGAAGAGGTTCCCACATCCTCTCCTTGTACAAACAGTAATTCTGCATTATTTCTGCTTTTTGGAACACAGACAAAAGAGTGCCATTTCTGCGTGTTAGAAAGTATTTTTGTAAGCCCAGTTCGTCTACATGTGTGAGCATTCTGTTGCTGGTGTTACTTAGGTCAAAATATCTTCTTAGCTCATGTTGAGTTCATTTGAAGTTTGGTGAGAAACGCTCAAAAGAGTTCCATTTCTGTATGTTAGAAAGCATTTTTGAGGCACAATTTGTCTAGATGTGCTACTGTTCTGTTACTGGTCTTACTTACTTCAGGTGAAGTTGTAGTGAGAAAGATGTGAATGTAACTCATGTCATGAATTTAGAAGCAGGGTTTTATAGCACTATAGCAGTACCCAATGAGCTCACAAAGGCTTGCTTCTTTCATCATGTTGTAAAAAGTGCCTGTTTTGTAGAGGTGTGTTAACCATCAGTCACATTGTCACAAAACCAGAACAACAGATCTCCTTCCTGTTTTTTGGCTCTGCCTTTGTTGCTTCACAATGACATAACGTGTAAATGCGAGCAGCACCTGTTGTGTCACCTATCTGAACACTTTGGGGGTTTTTTGCCCCCCCCCCCTCATATAAAAAGATCTCTGAGTGTTCACTCAGACCTTAAGGTGAGACATTAAAGCGTTCAATTAAGGACTTTTTTTTTTTAAATCTGAAAATGTGTAGTCTTGCATATGACCTCAAGCACTGTTTCATAACACTCATATTTGGCAACTCTTGCAAAAAAAAAAAATATATTGTAACATTTTAAAGTTGGTTTCAGCTCATTTTTAGCTTGTTAATTCAAGAACGTTTTAATGGAAAATGATGTCTGGTTTACAGGCAATAAAGCACAATGAAGTGTATACAATGAATGAACTTAAGTTGTCATGTTCCTACAGTGTTGTTACGAGTATATTTTATTCACTTATAGAGACTCGGTGTGTCTTTATTTGTTATGCGAAACAGCTAATGTGAAATGGTCTGACTTTGTTTCTCTCCTCAGTGAGACGAGTATCTGCCATGCCCGGGCCACGGTCATGATGTACGACGATGCCAATAAACGCTGGGTACCAGCTGGCACGGGGAACCAAACGTTCAGCAGAGTTCAGATCTATCACAATACCGCCAACAATACCTTCAGAGTGGTGGGCCGCAAGCTGCAGGCGGATCAGCAGGTACGGGCGCGAGATTTCCCGCCCCGAAAAAAAAAAGCACAGTGGCTGATACAGCAACAGAGATCAGAAAACGAAAAAAAAAAAAAAAAAGATCTTCGCACAAAGCAAAGTAACCATATGCCACGTGAGAGATTGTATGAGGTGCCATAGACCAAGAAACAGAGAGACTCCTGTGCTAAGTGTGGAATCTTTTACACTGTGTGTGTGTGTGTGAAGAGGAGGATGCAGAGCAGTGTGCCACACTCAGATTCGTGGTTAATGTGCCCTGTCTTTAAGAACTGAGCTTGGCGAGACAGCGTGCTGGGTTTCTGCACCTAGACATTTTTACTTCCTTTATGTCTCGCACTGTCAGCTGGCTGAGCAACAGGAAGAGTGCTGGTTAAACACAAAGACATGCTTACTTGTCTGTAAATAAATCTATAATATACTATTCTACAATATAATATAATATAATATATGTTATGAGTCATGGAATTGACCACCGGACTGGAAACGGTTGTTCAGTACGGTGTTTCTTTCTCTATGTTGTCACTTTTTTGTTTGAATTTGGATCTGCTGTCAGTGAGGGCTTGTGGTAGACTGTAACAATACACTATGTACTTTATTAGAATCTTTGTGTGAACAAAACTGAAAATATCAGTGATCTCACACCTGCAGTCGTGTATGTATTGACATATATCATAAATTCATACAAATGCTCACAAATGTTTTTTTGGGCTTATGATGGTTCTAGGTTGTCATCAACTGTCCACTTGTAAAGGGCATAAAGTACAATCAGGCCACACCCAGTTTTCACCAGTGGAGGGATGCTAGACAGGTGTGGGGTCTTAACTTCAGCAGTAAGGATGAAGCTGCACTCTTTGCCAATGGCATGATGCATGCTTTAGAAATGCTCAGTGCAGACTCAGGTAGGACTAATCAAATTCTCTGCCTCTCTTTCTTTTTCTCCCCCCATCTATCTGTCTGTCTGTCTCTCTCTCTCTCTCTCTCTCTCTCTCTCTCTCTCTCTGTCATATGCTGATTTCTTGTACCACAATTTGGAGTGGACTCCAGTTTATGTAATGTATGAGTATACCATCCAGGATGAACCGATTTATGACCTAAGCGATAGTAACCTACTTGAATTAAGTAAAGACTGATTCAGATGTAACGTTCTCTGTTAGGTCAACTGCCCCCTCCTCCCCGGCCCCCCCAGAATGGACCGAGTCCAGAGGAGCTTGAGCAGCAGAGGAGGTAGGACAGTCTTAGTGAACCACTAAGTTTAACACGCGGTCAAAACAAGAGCTAACAAAGCATTAGTTATCACTCTGTGTACTCCTGCTTAAACACTAGTTGATTCTAATGCTCAAAACAGTCACGATCAAACCTAATTGGACACATTAATAATAATCCGATAAACAAATCAGATCTACAATAAACGAACAAACACAAAAAGATGTGCACAATGTTTGGTGCAAAACAAACACTTTGAACATTCGCTGATCATAATCATAGGTTTTGGACAAAAGAATAAACTCACACCAAATGCTTCAGTATATCAGAGGTAGTGTGAAGAGTTCAGTTTAACTGACAGGTCCTCTCTAGCTAAAAAAATTTCTTAGCAAGCTTTAAATTGATAAAAGACTTTTTTCATACGCTGTTCACTTTCCCAAAGTGCAAACTCACATCTAAAACAAGTGCTAAAGGTGTTAATCTTTCCTTTACCCATACATTGCTGTGTTGATGCTCAGAGTAAAAACCAACACGTGTGTCCATTTTAGGCAGGAGCAGCTAGAGCGTGAGCGTCTGGAGAGGGAGAGGCAGGCGGCGGCCGCCGCCGCGGCCCCCCCTGCTGCTCCCCCTGCTGCACCACCTGCCCCACCTCCTGCACCTGCTGGTGGCCCCCCGCCCCCACCAGGGCCTCCACCACCTCCTGGACCCCCTCCTCCCCCTGCTCCTGGACCACCTCCTCCCCCTGCTCCTGGTCCTCCTCCACCCTCAGGCGGTGGAGGCGGCGGTGGCGGAGCGGGCGGAGGCCTGGCTGCAGCCCTTGCTGGGGCTAAGCTACGTAAAGTGGCCAAGGTAACAGAAAGGGAAAAGAGCTCACTAAACTGTGGAGAGACTCCATTAGCTGTGAAATCTGATATGATTATGCTTAATGTGTCCAGGAGCCCACCACATAGTCTATAACTTACCTGGAAAGAAAAAGAGTCAGCTCACTTTCAAAGATCTTTAAGTAAATATTTTAAGTCACGATCAAGTCTCGCAACTAATTAAGATTTTAATCCAGACGATGCCAGCATGGGCGGATTATTGTCTGATGTGAGTCGTAAACGGTTTGCCTCTTCTTTTTTTTTTTTTCATACGTTAGGATGACTCTGGTGGTGATGCTCCTCCAGCGAAAGCAGGAGGCGGTTCCTCAGGTGGTGGTGGTGGAGGCGGTGGCGGAGGAGGTGGAGGAGGAGGCCTGATGGGAGAAATGAGTGCCCTGCTTGCTAAACGGTCAGTTTATATCACCAAAACTACCTGAGCAGTTTATATCACCAAAACTACCTGAACAGTTTATATCACCAAAACTACCTGAACAGTTTATATCACCAAAACAACCTAAACTTATCATCTGAGCACGGATTTCATTGACAAGTGATGTGTAATTATCCAGACTGGATGTTTCTACAAAGACTAAACTATTCTAAAATATGACCAGATGACAAATGTGAGGCATGTTTTATTCAGTTAAATCTCAAACTTCAGTTTTGCCTGGGTCTCTCTCAATATTGTTTGACTTTTAAGTTACACGGACGTACGTGTCGTTTACTCGAAATGTAATCATAGTGCATCTCAGCTTCCTCTTCATCCTTAAACAGTGTATCATGTCACTAATTAGCTAATGAGAGACTTTAATTTCCCTATTATGGAAATGAAATTAAAGAATTAAAGGTAACGTTGTCCGTGCGTAAAATGCTTTATTCTATTTTGTAGGCGAAAAGCGGCAGATGCTCCCGCGCCTAAAAAGGAAGAGTCCAATAAGGTACGTTTATCCAGTTTACACGGTGCTTTACAAACCTGTCTCAAATCAGAGAGCGACCTAAGTTCATACAGCTTCACCCAGTCTCACAACAACGCTGTTTTATGTTAGATATTTTCCTCTGCTGACATTATGTTAATACAATTACTCGGCCCAAGTTAATGTTTTACCCGTTGTTTTGTATGTGTTTACAGGATGAGTCAGAATCATCAGGTCCAAAATCCACAGCCCAAAGTGGTAAGTATATCTACCACCACCCACCATTATCTAATGTACATGATGATAGCGCCCAAGCACAATAGCTAGGCCTTTTAAATACACACCTGCAGCAACTCTACTGCTGGTGTTTGCCCTCCCCTCATAAACACAGTCTGTTTTTTTTTTTTTTTTAACCTTTCGACCACAGACACCACACAATGTTCATTTGGAATGAAAAGCAGAAGTATTCTAGACTTTCAGAACAGGCTTTAAGGTAGCTCAAGTTATGCACTAGAAGTGCGTTCAAGTGTGCGTTGAAAATGAACGACACCGCAGTCATCGGCAAGAATCGTTCCTCAAGATCTTCGTGATGTTCTGAGTTTCACGCTCGTTGTGTCACAAGTGTAACGCTTGAAAAATCTACTGGCTTTACATATAACCCTGAGAGATGAAGTGTAACCTTTCAGCACACGGCCTTAAACTATCTTTTTATTAAACAAATAATCATATGTTTGTGACCTTAAATAAATTAGATATTACCTGTTTTACCCTAGATCCTCCCAAGAAACCTTGGGAGAAGTCCTCTACCATGCCAAGGTAAGATTTGATCTCCTACCCTCCTTTATGTTCTACCAGTCCACAGTCTTCTACTTTGTATCTTTATCCTTCTCTTTTTGAGAGAAGGGACCCAGACTGAAAAATAGTGTTGCCTGTCCCAAACAGGGCTAACTCTGGTCCTAAAACCCCAGAGGCCAGTTCTTCCCCTACAAAATCAGCTCCCGTGTCCAGGTATTTTTAATCCCTTACAGCGGGAAATGTGTGTACGCGTTTCAGCTCTCACTCCAGCATCCTGTGCACTCATACATCTTTACAGCCCTCTCTCTTGCTCAAGGTGCCGGGCCTTCGCGCAACGCAATTTGTCAAACTACGAGCATTTTCTCGCAGCTCTTATGACGTGCATTCACGTAATATTGCGTACGTAACAGAATGTTTTGAACGCTAGAGATTACTTTTTAAAATCTTTCAGTGTTGTGCTATCCCGCTGGTCCAGCCGCTCAAAAGCTCCTTTTTTTTCTTTTTTTTTCTGTTTGCGCAATAGCCAACGCTGTCTGAGTCTGACTTGATTCAAGTGGTCTGTTTGATCACTTTCTCTGCCTTATGCTCTCCTCCTTATGACCGTGGCAAAACTTGTATCCTCTTTCATGTTGTAGCATTGTCTGCTCCTTTTTGCTTATATTTGCCCACCATAATCTAATACAGGGCTCTTTAAACCTGGTCCTATAAGTCCAGAGTTCTACTGGATTTCATATCAGCTGAAATGAGTACAGCCAATCAGATCACTGGCTGTACTTATAACTGTTTCGAAAGTAAAAATCAGCCTCTCATAATGAGTCAGGGCCAAGAATTAGCAGAGCTCTGGACTTTCACACTTGAACTTGAGGAACCATGGTCTAGTATCGGTCTTCTGAAACCTCTTATGTCTTGAATCTGTTCTATTAAAAACCTAAAAAAAAAAAAAATGACACAGCCATTAAGCTGCAGTTCTGACCGTGAGTAAGGCAGAACAGTTAGTTTTTCCCACAGCAGGGGGACTTTGAAGGCCTGCATCAGCCTGCTGCTGATTTTGAATGCCATCTGTGTTGCCATGGTTTCAGCATTGATAAGGCCAGTCTCCAGTGGAGACTGCTGTGTTTGTTACTGTGGTGGGGTAAGTCATGGTACAGTGCCAGAGCTCTCATTATCCTAACTGCTGTCTGCCCCTAACCCCCCCCCCACTACCCTACCCTACCCTCAACACAGGATGAAGTCTGTGAACAGCTCCAGTAATGCAGCAGCAAATGATGCTGATTTGGAGAAAATGAAACAGGTTAGTGATCCCTCTGTCGATGACATTAACATTCAAAATTCAGCTGATTAAAGGTTTGGTGATAAGTGGAAAATTTTAACCTGTTGCGCTAGTGCTGTACTTGTGCTTACTCATAATAGACAACATGATTAACAGACATGATTAACTGATTCTTAGAGAAACTGTAACAAACAAGCAAAACATTGAAAAACATAACCCATTGGACTACATTTACATTCCACTTCATTCAGAATTCCTGCTGTTCCTCTTTTCTAAAGAACTGTTATTGGGTAGATGAATAGTTCATATGCCTTTGTAGGCAGATACAACAAGAGAGCAAGGGGAAAAATACCAGGATCTCTGGGTTCCAGGCCTAGTTTAAACTCCGGAAGCTCAGGACTAGCATAATAGGTTCAGCTCTTTTCATTAATCCCCAAACCTGTGATAAGTTATATGAAACATATTGGTGCTGGGTTAGAAAAACAGATGCTGTCAAGTGCGTTCTCATGACTTCTACAATATATGCATGTTACGTTTCTCTTATTTCTCTTTAGGAAATCCTGGAGGAGGTACGCAAAGAGTTACAGAAAGTAAAAGATGAAATTATTGCAGGTGGGTGAATGTAGCTCTGCTTCTCTCTGCGCTTTTTAAGTATCACAGGTATCACGGTAATCTGCCGTTAATAAAGGTGCCCTTCATACTTTTCCCTCTTTTTGCGTAAACAAATGTGCCACGCTTCATTAGCCCAGCATGGCGGGTAAGGCTGTACTGGTAACTCAAAACCAGCCGTACAGACTCTGAGAGCGCACCGTAGTTCGTGTGAGGTTTGTGATGTTTGTGTAAACCGTAAACATTACCCCACTGTTCATGCGTGACGTTTACAAGATAATTATCTCTCTAGCTTACATAATATGATGCACTGGAGTGCATAAATGTAATAGACCAGAGAAGTTAGCTTACTGATGCACTCTTTATTGAATGCTTAGGTACTCTCTTGCATTATATACAATTTTAAGCAACCAGTTGAAAAGCAATTAACAGTCTCCGGATTGAATTTTTTTTTTCCAGCAAATGTGTTTTTGCTCTTTGCTTCGTACCACTTTTCTCAACTACTGTGTATGTGCAAAAAGACTTGTTAAGATATAGCATGAAAAAAAAAAAAACCCAAGATATCACTGAGACAAATTGAGATGACCATGTCTCTCACTCTCTTTCTCACAGCTTTCGTTGAGGAGCTGCAGAAAACAGGCTCTGTCTAGTTGTCCTATTGCGAGGAAGCTTGTGCTTTTGCAAATGAATGGATTTCTATGGAGGGGACACTAGCAACGCTGGATATGGTACAAAAGACATAAGCACCGAGCTCCGCAAGCTTCAACACCTGTCCCCCAACCAATCGGCCAACCCACCAAACAGTTTTACCACAAACACACATTCACACACGCACAGATCTTTTTCTTGTAATGAGATATGCATATGTGGTCTCTCTTACCTACACCTTACTGTCAGAAGGTCAAAGTTTCCATCCATCCAAATCCACTGTCTCTATTATCTCTTCTTTGTTCATCACAGTCACATATGGAAAAGTACTGTAAAGTGCTTAACATGACAAATGGTGTGTAATGCTTTTTAAAATATTTTGTCATGGTAAAACATACACTTACGGTATACCCAGCCGAACCAGTATATCTGTTGTGTTGTCATATATGTCCAGTATTCTCTGCTGCTGAGGTATATGTGAAATGTACTGAAAGATGAAACAAATTATGGGCACAGGCTAGTGAGTACATTAAGTTTACTGGGGTAAAATATATAAGGTCTTCTGAGGTAAAATATAAAAGATGGGTCGTTTTACACCCCACCAAATATAACGGCTCCTCTTCAACTTGGATCCACTTCAGTTCACATAATCAACTCTCTGAAATAGGATTAAAGGGCTCTGAGTAAACAGAAAAATACAACGGTGTCGCATTACAATCAACATCGTAATCACCAACTCTAAGCCCATGGAAGTTTTGAGCCAAATATTAAAGGGAAAAAAATGAAAAAAGTGTCTTTCACATTTCTTCAATGCATTACATTGCATTGATTTTTTTTTTTTTTTTACATTACTTTTGCAAGGCATCTCTTTTAACCTCAGGGACTAACTGGTGATTACTGAAAAATTCAGTATCGCATCTAGGGTTATACATGATGTGATGTTTATTACTCTCGTTTCAATATTAAGGCCTGTTCTTACAATCTGACACGATGAAGAGAGAATACAAAGGAGGCAGAGGCCAACATAAGAGAGAATTATTTAAATAAAAGAGAGAGGAACTGAGTGGTGTGGGTTGTGTGTTTGATGTACTGCTCAGATAACTGAAGTTTTTGCTGCACATGTCCTCCTCTTAGCCTTTCAGGTGTTTTAATGGAAAATAAATGAAGTGTTTTAATAAATATGCTTTGTTTTAACACAAGTATCTGTCCAATAAAAGATGAACTTTGTTAATTGTTTTTGTTCTGAGTAGATGAGTTTGAAAAAGAGATTTTTAAGACACCATTTTTTGCACTGTCTTGAGGAAAACTCATTTGACACTGGATTATGAATGCCTTTCAAGTAAAAGTTGCTTTATCACTCTGGGGTCTGTGTGCTTTGTTTAGTATATGCAGAATAATCATTATCATTATATATGCCTATGAGCTAATATTAATTTCTATAGTCTAATAAACTGTAATTTTGCAAGAGTTTGAAATAATTTGTTATAGGTCAAAAAGATTTTAGTTAGAATTTAAATTAACTGTATCTGGAAAGCGTGTGTGTGTGTGTGTGTGTGTGTGTGCGCGTGAGAGGGGGGGGGGGGGTGTTTTATGTCGTTTGAATTTTATGGTTTTGAATTAAATGATAACCATATTTTATGTATTATTCCAGTAATTTGTGCGTAGTTCAGAATTTCTATAACATAAACTCAGAGCTTAAATACAGTCGTATAGCCTCCAGTGTACTCTCAAATTCTTGTTTGCAAGAAATCAGGAAACGTCCTTTACTGATCTTCTATTTCAGTCTAGATGTCTTTGACATATACTTTAGCGCCTTTTCTGTGATACAGTAACGTCAACTGAAAATCTTCTTTTTTCTCGCATGCGTACCCAATAATTTGGGACGATTTGTTAGACTGATTAAGATCACTCAGACCCTTTGTTCTTCATACACAGAGAAACACAAAAGTTGACTGTACAACAAAAGCGTATGTCATTCTGGCATAATTCTCTATCCACAAATCAAATATATAGAACACTCTTCGACCGCCAACGTCTTTACATTGTTTGTGGGCTCCCTAAAGAATGTCACGACGTCCCCTATTGGTGTTGTAAAGGAAAACATTTTTTTTTTTTTTTCAATTCAGTAGCTCAGACATCCGCCTTCGGCATTGTATTGACCATAGTAGTGCAAGTGTGTGCTATAGCATAGCGAGACAAGGGGAAGGGAGCCCGGGCGGCCATTTTGAAAGGAACTGACAGTGGCTAACTTCACAGTGCGGTGGGCCTTTCCCATCAATGACTGGTTAGCAACTTCAACTGGGGAAGGGATTAGTTAGCTAACGCTAAGTGGAATATTTTGGCACCGTAGACTCAGTTACCAGAAGAAATCTTTTAAGTTATGAATGGACTGCAGTAGCAGTGTATCATCAAGGATGTGTTAGCGCTCACTTTAATGAGCCAGATTTTGCCTCTCGTTTCCAAACACATCATGTTTTGTTAACTAGGATATCTATCGCTAGCCGTTTAGGCACAAGCTAGATTAGCTAGCTAGCTAGATTTGCAAGCACGCCAGCATCAGCGTTAACGTACTAGCTTGTTAGATCCCGTCGTGGAAAACCTTGGAATTGTCTCAGGTTCATCTACATGGTAAGGATGATATTTTCAGGCGTTGAAAATAAAACCCTCTGAACTCGTGCACGAAGGTCAAAATTCATCCCACAGTTTCCACTTTGTCCAGGTAAGTAACTAGTTAGCTGTAAATTATCCCTAGCTAATTTACAACGTCAAATGTCTGTTGGTGATAGATTGATATTTAGCGAGCTATAGCTAGTTATCCAGCATGTTGTGACATGTCAACTGTATTATTTTGACTAATGTGACTACTTATGTCAGGTGTTTTGTTCTTACATGTGGTAGGTATTAGCCTTCATCCACCTCTTGCGGAAATTTGTTTGGATAATTAAACGGTTTGTGAAATTAGGTGGCAAGCCAAGTTTGTTTTTGACCAGAGCCATAATATCTCTTCCGCTAGTATATTTGGCAGTGTCAGAGATCAGTAGATAGTATCAAGTATTATATTACTGTTTGTACCGATGCCATGATATAACAAAAACAGTATGTATTAGTTATCTACTGTTTCGTAGCCATTAACACTGAGTTATGAGCATGTTAGTTTGTTTAATTCCGTTACTGTTTTATTGTGTAGTTGGAGAGCTCACTGAATAACCGCAATAACCTTTGATGTAGTGCACGTTTATTGATCCAAATCATGTGTCAAACAACATTGTTTACGAAGTTGGACCATTTATGCACTTAGACGGTCAATGTTTATAATTTCGGGAATTATTAACCACTCCCGCCCTTAGCACACCAACCAACTTGCGGAGTTTTTTTTTTTCCCTTCAAACACAGGTGATTTGCTTGTTAAAATGTGTTATCGAGTTGCGTCTTCTCCCGCCTTCAGTGTCTGAAAGACTGGATAAAAGACAGGGATGCTGATCTTAGCACTGTTCGTAGGTGGATTTTTCCCTCTCAAGAACACATCAGTGCTACCTTGAAAATCCTGTTTTCTGCAGACTGTCATCTGTCTTGGTGCTTGACTTTGACAATCGTGTTCAGCAATATACACAGTAACCTTGGTACTTGTAGAAAAGACAGGAATAAGTAAGTTATGTAGTGGTGGTGTGGAATGTTGCTTTGAAGACAAGGCTAATCTCTTGTTCTTTTGTGGTGTGGTCAATGTTTTGTTTATCTCTCTTTTTTTTAGGTGTAGTGGGAAGGTGTTGAACATTCACCTGACATTGCCCAAAGTGGGCCTGGCCCTACACCAGCTGCACGCCTGTCAAAGCTCCGTTCGTTTGACTCCACTCCTACAATGAACGAAGTCAGCATCGTAAAGGAAGGCTGGCTTCACAAGAGGGGTGTGTTCGCGAATTAGGCGTATTACTTTACAAATGTTGTTTACATTGGTTTGTAACATTTGCATTTCTTATTGTACTGGTCAGTCAATAGCTTTAAGTATTCAAATTTTACTTGCGTATTAAAGTGTTTTATCGTTCATGTTGAAGGTGCAGTGAACTTTGAGCTTATTGTTGAAATACCTACTGCTTTAATGTGTTTTGGAAGTCCTTTTTAGGTAGCAGAATGTGAAAACTGTGCGTTGTTTGTAAAAGTTGTGTGCATGTATTTTAATAATGCAAACTGTGAGAATGCTGCATTATTTTTGGAATATTGGAACATTAAGCTCCTTTACCGAATTTTTTCCATTTCCATTGTCTCAGTGGGAAACCACCCTGTTTCCTTTTATAACTCTGTCAAATCTATTTATCGCATACATACATGTAAATGGGTTTAATAGGGAAATTCCCATTTTTGCAGAAGCATGTAAACATCTTAATCAGACTGTTATCGGTCACATTATTCGGTACCAAAGTTCATTTTTATTCAAAAATTTTAGAATTTATGTGGACTTACTGTTTCTCTTTTCGTGCAAAAGCAATATTCATAATAATGAAGTAACTTTTTTGTTTGTTTTGTGTTTGTTAGGAGAGTACATAAAGACATGGAGGCCAAGGTACTTCATCTTAAAGAGTGACGGCTCTTTTATCGGCTACAAAGAGCGACCAGAGTTGACTGACCAAAGCTTACCCCCTCTAAACAACTTCTCTGTGGCAGGTGAGTTACATAAGATCTGATTGTCCCATAAACGGACGAAAAGCTCGCGCTGTCCTGTCAGTGGTTCTGTGCTCACTGTTGCAAAGGGAGCAGTATCCATACCGAACGCATTATTTTTTTTTTGCAGAATGTCAGCTCATGAAAACGGAGCGACCGCGGCCCAACACTTTCGTCATTCGCTGCTTGCAGTGGACCACTGTCATCGAACGCACATTTCACGTGGAAAGTCCAGAGGAGAGGTACGGGAACTTTAAAGCCGTCGACACCTGAACGACGCGGACGCTGTCGTGTCATGATGAAAGTGTAACCCACGCACGTAAACACGCATCCCAAAAGTTGACTTTTTTTTCGATAAATAACCCGTCAAACTAATTTGCTGATCTATTTTTTTTTTTTTTTTTAATTTATTTAAGTGAGCCACATGTTTATTTCTCATTGTAGGGAAGAATGGATCTCTGCCATACAAGCAGTGGCCAGTGGCCTTAAGACACAGGAAGAGGATGAGCCCATGGACATAAAGTATGGCTCTCCCAGTAACTGCACTGGGATGGAAGAGATGGAGGTCACCATGGCCAAGTCTCGCTCCAAAGTGGTTGGTTTTCTGGGGATTTGTCCTTATTCCTGTTTCTGATTGACACCTGTATAACATATTGTTAGAGTCACAAGTTAGAATCTGCTGTTAATTCCTTATATGACAGTTTAATCTGAAAGCTGAACTGAAAATGAAGTTGATTCAAATAGTGTTTTCAGCGTTCATTTAATGGTTCTAATGGCGGTTTAATGTAGTTAAGTTAGCCTTTGAAATATGCCCTGCAAGTTTTGCAAATGAACTGACACATGCTTTCATGTAAGTAACTTTATGATGAAACACAGCAACATTTTGTTTTTTTTTTCCACTTTCAGACAATGAGTGACTTTGATTATCTGAAACTGCTGGGGAAAGGCACTTTCGGGAAGGTGATTTTGGTCAAAGAGAAGGCCACTGGCATGTACTATGCCATGAAGATCTTGCGGAAAGAAGTCATCATCGCTAAGGTAGAGGAGAAGTTCTAGTTCTATTACGCCAACTTGATAGGAAGCTTGTATTTAAGGCGGTGTCCTGTTTGATGAATAAACTAATTTTCTCCACTGTAACTTGAGCGCCTTTGTAATATCATTTATTTCTTTATTTTTTATTTATTGTTTATTTACTCTTATTTGGTACATTTTTTTATAAAGTTCAGAATACATCGCTCAGAGCACATTTCACCGATGACATTTTGATTGATACTTTGTGATAACCATAAACTGTTTTTTTTATTTTTTGTGGTTTGTCTGTAGGATGAGGTGGCTCACACTGTGACTGAGAGTCGAGTACTGCAGAACACAAGGCATCCATTCCTCACTGTGAGTCCTGCCTCGTCAAGCAGCGTTTGTGTCGATTCTGGCAAATAGTGTTAGATAGTCCACCTCAGATACTCTAGAGATTGATCTGTTTTTTGGGGGTTTTTTTTAATCCTTTCCAGACACTTAAATACGCCTTTCAAACCCCTGATCGATTATGTTTTGTGATGGAGTATGCCAATGGAGGAGAGGTAAGTGTATGAACCTCAGTCAAAACCATAACAGGATAGGTGAATTAGGTGCTCTATGTATTCACACATTCACTGACGCTCTGTGTTTTCTAGCTGTTTTTCCACCTGTCCCGGGACCGTGTATTCCCTGAAGACAGAGCCCGTTTTTATGGGGCGGAGATAGTGTCTGCACTGGAGTACCTCCATTCTCGCAATGTAGTCTACAGGGACCTAAAGGTGAGGGAGGGTAGACAGAGTTTTCTGTCTTATTCGGCCCTCAGTTGAGAATTATAGGGCCAAATGCTGTCTTAGCAAGACATGTACACAAAGCTTTGTGTAATATTCCGACAGATAGCTAATTGTTTTATTTAAAATGCTCATGAGCTCATATTAAATTGGTGATAGACTAACACTTGTGAACATATGTGACATATCAGTCAGAATGGTGTTATCGTATGTAAATTATTAAGAGCTCATCCTGTCGTTTGTGTTTTGCTGCTGTGTCTTTGTGGGGACGGTCAGCTGGAGAACCTCATGCTGGACAAAGACGGTCACATTAAGATCACTGACTTTGGCTTGTGTAAAGAGGGCATCACCAATGAGGCCACCATGAAGACCTTCTGTGGCACTCCTGAATACCTCGCTCCGGAGGTACGGCCAGAAAGCTCCTCTCGTAAAACACGGGGAGGAGTGTTTGCAACTTAAACTTAAAGTAACGGCGGGTGGAAAATAGAATGTTATGAATTTACATTTTGACCATTGATAATTTGTGCAGTTCTGTGTTTTTCACGTGCCGGCCTGAACAAACATGTCGTGAGAACCTCGGTTCACCAGCTCATCTCTTCTCTGTCTTCATAGGTACTGGAGGATAATGACTACGGCCGGGCGGTGGACTGGTGGGGACTGGGAGTCGTAATGTATGAAATGATGTGCGGACGCTTGCCTTTCTATAACCAGGACCACGAGCGACTCTTTGAGCTTATTCTGATGGAGGAGATCCGCTTCCCTCGCAACCTGTCTCCTGACGCTAAGTCTCTTCTCGCCGGCCTGCTCAAGAAAGACCCAAAGCAGAGGTCAGATCACTGCAACTGCTCCTAATTTTTATGTTAGGTTCATGGTTCCCGCGGATCCTTAAAAAGTCTTGAAAGGCATTTAAATTCATTCATTTAAAAATAAGGCCTTAATTAGTATTAAAAGGTCTTTAAGATCTTTCAAAAGTCTTAAAAATGCTGAGATATGGGAAGTAGGATTTTATTCATTGTTTTTTCTGAAATTACGATTTAAAATCTCAAAATAATTGGCAACATCTATTTTTTAAATACTTTAGCGAATGCCTCTTGCATTAACGGCATGTAGATCAGGATAGCGGAATGAACAACAGACATATTTTGTTTGTGGCCTGGATGCTCAGAGCAGATGCACTGTCTGCTAGCTTGCGACGACATGACGTGGGGAAGTGCAAATTCACTGGAAATTGACTATTCAACCATGCATGGCTGAAATCGGTACCAGGCAACAACCCTTAACAAACTTTATATTAAAGGGACGCGTTGGTACAGCCACGTTGTCCATTTGCCTACAAATGAAATGAATATCTGTTTCCTTTAGAGGACAAGATACACATATCACGTTCTGAATTAGTCAGGTATTACCAATATGATCAAATCGTTATTTGCATAACATTAGAAATCAAATTCATGATTTGTATTTCAAGTATTTTTCGTACAGTAACCATAGCTACAGCCTGTATGAACTGATACTATTGACCTGATCTCAAATGTGCTCCACTGTAAACTAGCAGGCTTATCATTTGCACACAGAGGTGTAAGAATGCACAGAATGCCTTTGGGCCGCTCAGTGATGTGTCTAGACCTTGAATAATATGAATGTTGTATATTTTGAATCGCCATTATAACATTTCAACAATGTCGCAGTATTTCTCAGATTGATAAAGTCGTATAAAAGATTGACTGATTGACGACAACTCATTTTCGAAGACGTTCTGTTTTTCCGAGGAGAGACGGTCATGAATTGGTCCATTTCTGCTGTTTTTATCAATGAGAGGGAGGTTATCTTTTCTGGATGGTATCAAGCCATTAAGACGGGAATGAGAATCCGACCGCACGCGGGAAAAAAAGATTTTGTTCCTCAAGTTTTTGTCTGTTAAGAGCCTATGCACATCAGTCGCACCACACAAAACATACTAATATTTTAAGCTGAAATATGAAGGATACACTTTATTCATATTTTAGCTGTTGCAAAGTTAGTCTTAAATGTCATTCCAGGTGGCATTAAAAGTCTTAAATCTAACTTGCATTAAGCTGTAGGAACCCTGTAGAATATAATAAAATGAACAGAATAGGGAAATTACAGTTTAGAAATTGGTGTAATTAAAACGATGAGTTTAGGAAGAAGCGAATTGTGAAATTCTGAGGAAAAGTCAAACTGAAAAGTGTGTTCTCGCCAACTTTCTTTAGCAGTTTAAAGGATTTCAGACATTTGTGGTAGTAGCACATTCCAGTTTGCACTCATTTATGAAGATCTGGAAGAGATTGGGCAGTATTCCCAGATGTGTGAAGATGTAACAAACATAAAATTATAATTACATCTATAAAATTAAAATTCTGTTTGCATCATCGCGCACATGACCTTAACAACCCAGGAAGGAATGCACTGCCGTGTTGTTGGCAAGTCAAAACAAAGCCATGTGACCAGGTTTGCTTGAGTTTTTCTCTCTTGTTTGTTTTGGCTGAATGAGTTTTTCCCCTCAGTCGGTTTTTTGGACGTTTTGCTTAACCTACCCCCAGTGTCAGACAGACAGACAGACAGACGATCAAGGGATCAAAACTTTCACATGATCTGGTTGCACAAATATGCACCGGCCGTTGATGTGTGTCGGTGACACTGTGTTCTTGCAAAAAATGATCTTACCCAGTGGACACTGATGTGAGACACAAGCTGTGGAACTTGTTCATGATGACCAGTGGGAACAAGTAAAAGTTTCCCACTTAGAGAAGAGCAAAGCCCAAAGGGCCAGGCAAGAAAGCCCCAAACAGTCGCCGTAAAGCAGACGGCCATTTTCGGCACCGTCTCTTAGGCATCGCTGGAGCTGTAGAAACCCAGGAACAGATGGAAATCAGAATTTGGAACTATTCCAAAATGGAGAAAGCAAAGCATTGTACATGCCCTTATTTGTCATATTGTACCTTCAGGTTCTAGGTACTGGAGCCGCTTAACGCTAATTGTTGCTGTTTTTCCTGAGACGTCGCGTGTGTTCGGTGCTGATGTATTCATGTGTTTACAGATTGGGAGGAGGTCCCGACGATGCCAAAGACGTAAAGGCCCACAAGTTTTTCACCAACATCAACTGGCAGGATGTCGTGCAAAAGAAGGTGCGAAAACTGTAAATGTTCAACACCGCCGTGAGGTTTTTCTTGGTCCCGTTGTTAAACATTTACGGAATGTTTTGACGGTTATGTCGTAAAGAAAGGTTGTAAATGGCGAAATGCTTTTTCGCCGCTGGTCCGAGGCAAGCAGGAAACGTGAGTATGTGTGGTGAAATACTTCTGTGTTTTCATTTTTTTTTTTTTTTTGTCCTCCACTCAAAGGATATGAGACAGTGGTATAAATTGTTCGATCATCAAATCCAAACAGTGATAACCACTTGATTGTTTTGTCTCTCTCTCCAGTTGACCCCGCCTTTTCAGCCCCAGGTTACGTCAGAGACAGACACCCGTTACTTTGACGACGAGTTCACAGCACAGACCATCACGATCACACCACCAGACAAATGTGAGTTCTCACTGTCCTTCCTCTCTCTTTCTCTCTCTCTCTCTCTCTCTCTCTCTCTCTCTCTCTCTCGCTCTCTCTCGTTCTCTCTTTTTATTTTTAACATGTATTTGTAGATGGCTTCAGTACTTTCTAGCTACATTTTTCGATGTGTCAGCCATTCCTGGTCTCTTGCCAACATTGAAGATAAACAGTTGTACAGCTGAGCTGTAGTATTGTAATGTGACTAATGACGCTGTCCTTTCAGTCTCACAGTGGTTTGTTATATTTTAATAACCTCACTGAGTTAGGATTAGTCATGAGTCAAGCCACATGTTGTTTGAGATGGCCAGTTAACATTGTGTTCCCTTAGGAGTACTTCAAACGGATACACTCTCTGAATGGAAGCCAGTCGATAAAGCTTTTAGAAATGAGTGACGTCCCGTTAAGTCATCTTCTTAGGCCACACCTTCTGGCTTTTGCGTTTTCATTTGATCACATCAGTAGACGCTTCACTGTCGAGGCAGAAATTCATTTTATATTCATCAGTTTCTTATAATGTATAGGAAAAATATTGTATTGTCATGTCCAGCACTGTATTGTCATCACTGAAGTATAGAGGGATTTGTCTTACATTAGGCATAATGCGTACAGCGTAATTAACACTGTTGTGTCCTCTTCCTGTGTTTGGTTCACAGATGGTAGTCTGGACTGTGAGGAATCTGATCACTTTCCTCAGTTCTCTTACGTACGCGAGTGATACTGTTCCTCACTCACGCACAGCTCTATGCATCCACATTGTATGTGTGTGTGTGTGTGTGTGTGTGTGTGTATGTATGTATGTATGTATGTGTGTGTGTGTGCATGTGCGTGTGTGTGTGTGGGATGCAGACAAAACACCAGCTCTAAAGAGATGCACAATCAACATAACGAGAGTCAGGGAACACCACACACCGACGTAACAACCGACAAGTGCTGGCTTTGCTGGTTATCATCACAGTGCCCTTGATGTTCTGATTTCTCAGACATACGAAAAAAAACAGCGCGTACTGAACCGCTGCACCTCAACTTGTCAATGCAATGTCAAACGCCTACCCAGATCCACAAGGGCTCTGCCGGACATGTAAAAGGAAAAAAAAAAAAAAAAGAAAACAAAGAAAGAAAAAAAAAAAAAAGACATGCTGTATTAATCACTTAAGCCTGAGCTCATTCTGTCATGGCAACACAAAAGGAATATACCTTTACTGCCTGTCTGTCAAAAACAAACAAACAAAAAAAAAAGAAACACAATTTTTTTTTTTTTTTGAAAAGAAAATATATATATATTGTTTTTCCATTCTTTACTGTTTTTATGGTTTTACAGAAGCCATAGCTCTGTGATTATTATTATTTTTAAAAAAAAATTTAATTCAAGTGTTCTTATTGGATTTTTTTTTTTAAACTGTTACCAATCATTGTAAAGTAGTTCTCCCCCCTGGGGAATCTGGAGAGAAAAAAAATGTCAGGTGAACATCTCTCTCTCCCGTTGTTTTTCCTTTCCCTCACACATTGAAAGAGGTTGTGAAGCAGGAATCCAGGGGAAGCAAAAATGAATGTAATGAAAAAAAAAAAAAAAAAAAAAATCCCAGCATGCGTTTGTGTGACCACAGACATCCTTTTATGTCTTTTATTATGACATTTTTCATTTCATTGATAAATCAGGAAGGAGGAATATTAAACCTTATTATAAAACAGGAACAGTGTTTTTTAGCCTTAAAGTTGTACTCAGATATGGACACGCACGCGGGGAGAAATCAACCCTGATGCTGTTGGCCGTTTTTTTTTTTTTGTTTGTTTGTTTGTTTGTTATTTTGTGTTTTCGTTCCTTTCATTGTTTTTCCGTTTTCGTCAGTGGTGTAAAGAGATAAGACAACAAAAGAATAATCACTTGGTGCAGCTGTAATGATTTTGAACATCACAAGAAAATCACAAAGCAGCAGCGTGTTAAGCAACCAGTCTTGTAATAGCAATTATTTTTTTTGTTCATCTCAACCCGGTCATTTCTCCCTCGGAGGACGCAAAACAAAACAAAAACAAAAAAAAAGATGAGCACAAGAGAGCTGCAATGCAAACTGCACTGTGGTCTGTGAAATTAGCTGATGTCAGTCTTATTGTACCAGCCAACACTACATGTTTGATGTTCAGAAGGAAACCGAGTTGAAAATACTATTGACTGAGAACCAGCTGTACTGAAGTCCTCAGCACATGCAGAAATGAATAGCTTGTATTGGGCAAGTGACACAGCCAATGGTTTGAGCAGGGAACGTGACTGTTCATTGGCTGACAAATTTGACATGTGATTTTGGCTTCTGTAAACCTGGCCTTTTTTGTTGTTAATGTTGAATTAAACTGGACTTTCCTATATTTTATAATGTTCTGAGAGGAAAGTCGTTTTGATTCTTTGATGCCTTTCTTCCCCTTCCCCAACTTTACCTTCAACATTTGAGGACTCTCATCTTAAGAGAATTCACACAATATATATAAAATAAAAGCTCCTTGTTGTTTTTTCTTTCCTTCCTCGATTTTGTATTTGCGTAATTGTGTGTCGTAAACCGTCAACAATGCAATGCATTATGTTTTCTCTCTCTGCTGGGATTATGAAAAACTCAACCCAAAAACTTAAATTAAAGTCATCACCAAACCTTTTGCATACACATCAAAAAAGAGGGGTGTCAATTCACATTCTAAGAAAGAACGCAAGCTGGAATTTTAATGATCATATTTTCACTTTTTGGAGAATGTTGCGATTTTTATTTTCCTGTCAATTCAGCTAAATGTCACAAGACACGCAGTTATTCCTTTTTGCGTGTTTTAAAGATTCTTAATGCTAAGTTGCAGCACTCGGCTCACTAAACTTGCACTGAATGAAGCACTTTGGTAAAATACACTCTGGATATGTAAGTACTTGAAGTTGTAGACAGCCACACTGAAACGATGAATATGACTGATGTGTTTTTCACAGATTTGATACTGGTGAAGTGAGGGCAAAAAGTCTTCACAGACAAGTCATGACTGTGTCCTTCCTGTAACTCCTAAACAAAGTTATTTTGAGAAGATGTTTCAGGTCATTGTGGGTATGTATAGAGTAAATCGAAGTATCCCTGGGTTTTGAATACACTTATAGATGAATAGATGTTATACCATGGCTAGATAGAACCACAAGGAATCAAAGGAGTGTTGAAATGGGTAATGATTTGTAATTTTATAAAAATGCACTGCCTTTGTGTTCTACGCCGGTATAAACAGTTGAGTTTAAATATTTTCATGTCGCTGAAATGCCTTACTTAGTGCTGGCAGTTAGAGTGCTTGAAGGTGAGATATGCTAAATGAAATAAAATAGCTAATGAACAGTGGCATCATTCCATGTGTTACATATACAATTTTATGTAAGGGACCATGTATAGCCCGCCGGTCATTAGGACGAACAGGTGTGTCGTCCGGAAGGGATTTATTTATTTTTATTTATTTATTTTTCAATAATGACCGGCACACCGTACGTTATCCCACTTATTAAATGGTTACTTGCCACAATGATCAAAGAAACTTCACATAATATTTCATTTGAATGATTGTACTGCCGTTTTGTGTCTTCCGCTGAGAAAAATAGTCCCTCTAGAAAATAGTTCAGTCAACTTTAAAGTTGCAAGTGTTGCATAGCAACGTGTTGCAGATTAATAGGCTAAGCATTCTGTTTATTGATATGCATCAGCCTTTCAAAGAGGGCATGCATTGATTTTATTTGCCCCATGATTTCATCATTGCCTGTGTTGAGCTGCTTCCTCACACTCCCTGAGAAAACCCATTAATCGTGCTTTGTCTTCTCGGGCCTTCCTTTTGCACTTGAGACCGAGGGTGGTGTCAGTGGCTGGTAGTGACGAAGATGAGGGACTTGAGCACTGGTACAGCGGCAAAATTGGAGGATGCAAAAGTTGGATCTTCATCTGCAGAGAGGCCTGCAAAGGGGGCTGCTGTTGCAGAGGTGCCTTGATACATGACCCCTGGGCACCTAACTACTACTCCCTTTGCAGCGCCTACAACAGGGAAATAAATGTCATGATCCCCCCCCCCACGCCCTCCCAATGAGTTCATTCATTCCTTTGTAGAATTGGAACTTCATGGGCCCTTTCCCTGTTGAGGCATTCTTGTTATCCTTGGCTTTCTCATAGGCATCCTCCAGCGTTGACCATTTCCTAGCGACTTTGTCCATCTCAAATTTCTGCTGGAACATGTTTGCTCAACTTTGTTGCAATTTCCTGCCAAAATACCTTCTTTTGCCCTCAGGCCATTTTGACTCTGGAGTTCAGCTACTCACTATCATCTTGTTCATAAATGGGTAAGATCAAAATGGGCAGACTTGCCACTGCAATACACTTACATGTGCTGTCAGAACCAGCAATGATGCATGTTGCAGGTATTATGTGGAGACTAGAGAAGAGGTGAAGTCTGCATCAACATAAAGGGTGACACCTCCTTCCCGCGGTTAGAGGGTCTGGATAATGGGCTGTGTCATTTCCCGGTCCCTGAAAATCCAGGACTCACTTGCATATACTAGCAACAAAATAAATTCATGTTGTCACAGAAGGAACAGTGACAACAGCAACAGTGCACAATGTAACGATAGCGTCAGCTAATGCAACGTTAATAACTTTGCACCGCGCTAGCTGACTCGTCCATGGGCTACGGATAGAACTATAAATAGCATTGTTCTATAACAAGTTAAGTGCACATACATTACAGATTAAAAGTATGTACACAAGTAACAGCTAACAATCGCACGGTTAAAAATAAAGAATTATGTACCGCCCACCACTAAACCTGTCCTGTTCTCTGCTATGCTGAAAGGTTAAAAGGTCGGGTATCAAAATTATCTCCGAATTTCCCACTCGAAATGGCAAATTGAGGGGGCATTCATGTGCAATTTCTAAATCGGCCACTCGTATTTACCGCATTATGCCTGCACACGTCACTACTCGGGAAGCTCATGTGATCAAAATAGGAAGTGCCTTTATTTCAATGGCGAGTTAATCAATCGACTGTGGCTTACGCCAGCATGCCATGCGGAGTAAAAATAATTCTTGTTTGATCGCATTAACAATGGGTACAATCTTCCTTTTTATGGTGGTGTTTTATGGTGCTACCAATTTACATGTAAGTGTTTTGATTTTAAAAAGGTAGCGAGCTGTGTTCCTCAGCTCGAGCTGAACGGCCACTTACACGATCTGTTGACCGTACATACTGCAAAATAGCAAGAGAAACGTTTTGATGTTGCTAATTTGATAAATATTATGACTTGATCTTTTTGCAGCCTTCTAGTGGGGTGAAGTTAAAAACCGACTTTCAGATTTCGGGAAAACAGTTGTATAAACTAGACATCTCCTGGCCCAAATATTCAGAACATTTCACCGGCCAAGTGTTCGGTGTTGCCGTGAACCATCTAGCAGGCTTGGTGTATGTTGCACAGGTAAGGATGTTTAACTTCTACGTCTCCTTATTTTGCTACTGACAGTGATAACACACGTTTTTGTCCATACACAGAGGGGAGATAACGTGCCCAAAGTACTAGTGTTCAGTACGGATGGAGACTTCTTGCAGGCCTGGAACACGACCACTTTGGAGATGCCTCATGGTATTTTCTTGGCAAACGCGTCGAGTAACCCTTCAATCTGGATCACGGATGTCGGAAATGGTTAGTGATGGACCAGTTGTTACACAGCACGTAGAGCACAAGATCAGAATCACGCTTTTAAACGAAAAAGTCCCAGATCAGAGTCACATCATGAGGTGATGACATGCACAGAGAACTGTGTCAAACCAAACCAGATGAACAGCTTGTATAAAATTTAGGACCGTGAATGTGAAATCTACACTTGTTATTTTGCTCCATTTATTTAGCATAGCCATATATCAGATAAACCAGAACTTAAATAATTTGAGCTACATTTTTGATCACCAAAGTAATCAATCAGAATGGCAAAATCCTCCATAAGTGAATCCTCATGCACTTTCGTAACTATGATGATACTCGTAATGTTATTTTTGCAGCCACCAGTGACTGACTAACACCCATCTTTGTCCCATGGTTCAGGGCCGTATGGGCACACCATTAAACAGTACTCTCCATCTGGCAAGCTGATGCAGACATTGGGCTCAGCCGGAAAGGCAGGTTCTGCTGTGAACCCACTACAGTTTGACCAACCAGCAGAGATCTTCGTCCACAGTTCAGGGGAGATCTACATAGTAGATGGAGACGGAGGCATGAACAATCGCCTGATCAAACTATCCAAAGGTATTCATTTAGATGTTGCTCCAATGAGTTTTACAGTCATGCTTTCTGTCCTTTAAATGTCTCTCTTCTTCTGCACAGTTACTGAATTGATTATGCTATCCTGCAGATCTCCAGATTCTGTGGATGCATGGGGAGAAGGGACAGGGGCTCGCTCAGTTCTACATTCCCCACAGTGTGGCAGTAGATAACTACCAGAGGGTATGTAGTGTGAGAAAACCATTATCAGCTGCTAGATTCCAGCAGATTCATTCATACTTGTCAGAGAAGATGGAATTGCCTGTTACAGGACTAGTACTGCAGTACGAATGTGTATTGTTGTCTTTTAAGGTTTGGGTGGCTGACAGAGGGAATAAACGGATCCAGGTGTTTAACTCTGTAACAGGTGACTGGCTAGGATCGTGGGGAAGCTGTTTCACAGAGGATGCGCCCTATTCTGTCAGGTGACTTTTCAAGACAACATTAAGACACATTTCACTTATATCATTTAAGACGTTAACCGTTGGCGCGTTTCAAAATATTGACCTTCACCTTTCCCAAAAAGTTGTGAAGCTTCCCACACAAATGCTGTTGACTTAGTATAAGACGTGGTGGCTTGACTCTTATTATCAACTGAAAGCATTTGTTTTCTCTCTCACATTCCAGGCTAACACATGATCAGAAGTACATGGTTGTGGCACAGTTAAACACAAACCAAGTTTCCCTCCTGGAGGCTCCACCTGTAGGGATAATCGGACAGTGTCAGGTGGTGAGCACCATCCAGCTGGCGGAGGATGTTAAACCTCACCTGGTTGATATCGATCTGAAAACTGGCGCTCTCTATGTGGCGGAGATCGGTGCCATGCAAGCCCAGAAGTTTACGCCTTTGACCCTTGGCAGTAATGTAATGTGAGTCAAAGTCCTGTGAGTCTGTTACTGCAAAGCACTATGAAGATTATTCTTTTTCACGGGGATGCAGGAAATTAAAATGGAAATATTTGTCCACAAAAGATATTGAATCAAGAAACTTTGACTTTACACACCATTTATTATCAACGAATCTTTTTAACGAACCTCTTTGTCAGATGTTCTTCTCATTTTGTGCCAAAACAAAGCACTTTATCCTACTACTGTTAAAAAAAGAGGGGGGGGGTCTGTAATAGTATTTATGTGAGTGTACATCAGGCATTTATTGTAAATGAATTCATGTGACATTTAACACCTTACTCTGTGCTCGAAATGTGTGAGATTGTTGTGATGTCTGTATTGTAAAAGAAATGAGCATATTATTTGCACTTATGGTACATTATAAATGTTAGATTATTTCTCATTGTACGTAAGTCTTCATGATAAAGTTGATTTAATTGCAGTTTTGCTTCTTCACTTAAACTGTGACTGTCAGTACTCTGTCTTACGCTATGTTAGTGAATGTTATGGGAATTCCGTGCCAATAAAAAATAAATAATTAACAAATTAAAGTATTAAATATGTAGGCTAATGTGTTAGAATCCATATATGTGTGGTAATGCTGTTAAAAAACTATCGCCAAATGAAATGTTCTGTGTGGTATGTTGTCTCTTTTGCAATTTGGGTTGACTGATGTGTGATCAGTCTTTTGAGTTAGACATTCTAAAACTGTTTGCCTGATGTATTTGGAAGTCAGTATGTTTTGTTTAATGATTTCCTTGAAGGTGATATGACATTGATTTTTTTGGGATGATGTCCAGAGCTGAAAATAATCCATGTGCTTTATTGTTATTTCAGGGTCATTCCAAACCTGTCGGTTTTGCTATTTGTGTGAAAATACATTTTTTATACTTTGACCATGCATCTGTCAGCAGTCGTTTCTTTATAACAGTGCAGCTGCGGTGATAACATTTGCGCTGTTCCGTTCAGTTCGATGTACTACTTCCTTTCAGCTGCGTCGGGATATTAGTCATTTGCCTAACGTGGAAAGGTGTAACCAGAGCTTTCTCTTGAAATATTCACTGACAGAACGCTGAGGAATTTCGAAATGACCCCCTAAGTATAACCCACTAAATGAACTATACTGAATGGCCTTTTCAAAACGGGAAAACAGAGATTTTATTTATGATGTTCCTATCAGTATCATTAATCATTAAAGAAACCAAGAGATTGGAACAAACTGGCACTGCGATTCAAAACCGTCTTGTGGACCCGATGAACTGGTGACACAGGCAGACTGCATGATGTGGCAGAAACTATTCTTTTCTGTTACCGTATGAAAGACAAAGTAATTTTCAATTACTTTAAGTAATTTTAACGATTAGGATTAGAATAATGGGAATCCAACCTATGCCCTCTAACCGATGCAAACATGTATTGTCGGCAAAATTGCATTACAGGCGAATGCGCACAAAAGAGTTCCCTGAATGTCAACAATGCAGGCCTTACTATCAACAATAAGGATGGGGTCCTAAACGGAAGCAGTGGGAAAACTGCCTGTTTCAGAATTGTTTGTTTCATGAACGATTTGGCACTAGCAGATCGTTAATATGTGAAATAACTAAAGGTACATTAAATGAATGAATTGATAAAGGTTTTATGGTTTCGATATGCTGTGTCGAATCCAAAACATGTTTATAAATTCTACAAAACCTCACCAGCAATGAGGCTTTTGCTACAGTCAACTAAAAACGCGGCCCGAGTGTTTTGGCGTCGATTAATCATGGCGGAACTGAAGGACTATGGAGACATCAAGGTACTGGCTTCTCTAAGCAGTAGAAATAAGATTGAAAATGATTTCAAATAACAGAATACTACTTTTTGTACGAAGTGATCATCGACAGTTTGGGTGTTGTTCCGTAAAACGGTTTAAATTATGTGCATGCTTTCTTGTTAACCAGACCACCTGAAAAGCTAACGTTACCCGGCTACCAATTTAGCGTACAAAAAGAGATACATTTGCGAAGATTCACCATTAAATCAAACTTGATCGATCCCGACAAGTATATGTTTATCACATGCAGGCAATAAACAAGCTATTACATTTAATGCTTTAGCCGTGTTCTAAACGAGTAGCGTGATGTGCTTTTTTTTTTTTTTAACAAGCGATTTCCTTTGCTGCATCTATTTTTGCAGCGCTTTGGTAAGGTAAACAGGCTGTGGTGAATGTACTGTGCGTTTTTTTTTTTTAATGTTGCACGAACTCGCATTTTAAGACAAATATCCCGCGCGACGACGTAAATTGTTAATTAGTGAAATGACATTGCTTGGCATGGAAGAAGCAGTTTTTAGTGCTCTTTTAATTACATTCATTGAGCTTTGTGTTTCAATAGAACAGACTATTCTCCCTACCCCTAAGTTCGACAGAGTTAGTTCGCGTTGGATTCGTCAAAACCTCTCTTCTAAAGGTTTAATTTTGCAATAGACAGTAGCACTTTATGATCGAAGTTTCCTTACTTCTGTCATGACCAGTCCAAGTGATGTATGTCTCTCTAGAGTACTTGTTGGACTTTCGCGTCATCACTGTTTTCATTCTGATTCTCTTGAAGGTTAACCTGCAAATGTTCATTCAGTAAAAGTACAACCTTTCTCTCAGCGGCAACTTCTCTTCAAAGGTGAGAGCTCATGATCCTTATTAATGTACGTGCTTATTTTGTCCAATCGCAGCCAAAAACCCGCACCAAATCTTATTCCACTGGCTCATCGGAGTCTAGGGACGGTTTAGGTTTTTGAGTGGCACCATATCCTACACCTTTTTGATGTCAGGAGCTTTTCAGTTTCAGTCAAATTTGTCCCAATTGCTATATACTTTGATTGGTTTCTGTATAATTTGAATTTTAATTAAGGGTCTTACGTTTTATTTTATGAATAGACATGTTTTATGTCTTTCGTAACTTATTGATCTCTTCTTCATTCATGTCAAGTTCATGATTCAGCAGGAGAAACCACAGCTGGCCGGCACAATGCCAGTGGTATGGCCTACACTTCTTGACCTCGGGCGAGATGAATGTAAAAGAATCCTCCGCAAACTCGGTGAGAATCTTTTGCCTTTTTCTTTCTCTTAATACCTGCATGCTACTGAAATGTTCAGGCTTTGAAATGATCCTTAATCTCAGTGTTATTCCAAGAATTATCCTTTAATTTCATAGTGATATTACATATAAAATTTGTATTGGAGCGTGTAGTTTCACAGGAGAAAAAAGGCCCGTATCAAATGCATTTACGGTACTGTCTGTTAGTGTCGCACCCTGTTGTCACAATTTGGAGATGCAACCTTCATTGCGTCCAGTGAAGTTGCGTTGAACATTTAGAGAAAAGCACAATTTTGCAGTGAATCCTATGTATTTCAGAGCTGGAGGCCTATGCTGGGGTTATCAGTGCTCTCAGAGCACAAGGGGATCTCACCAAGGACAAGAAAGATCTACTTGGAGAGCTCACCAAAGTCTTAAGGTACAGAGGAGAATTTCCTCGTCTGCTTTTTGAGTGTGTCTGTGCTGCAGAATGTATGTTAAGTACTAGATCCTAGACTAAATGTGAGCATTTCGCCCGTTGGTTCCCCATCAGTATCTCGACAGAGCGGCATAGGGCAGAGGTTCGAAGAGCGGTGAACGATGAACGCCTCACCACCATTGCATATCAGTAAGCCCAGCCCCGAAACGTTCGGCTTTACATACGTTATTTAGAAGATGTGACTGATTTACAGTGTTAATATTCACACCATCGCCTTTTGAATGTTTTTGTTCTTTTCTCCTTTGCGCAGCATGTCTGGGCCCAACAGTTCTTCAGAGTGGTCCATCGAGGGACGCAGACTAGTGCCCCTGATGCCTAGACTGGTTCCGCAGACGGCGTTTACAGTGACCGCCAACGCTGTGGCTAATGCGACGGCCCATCAGAATGCCTCCCTTCTCCTGCCTGCAGAGACTGGCAACAAAGAAGGTAAAACATTTTTTTTTTTTTTAGACAGCCGAACAGCTAGCATGTCGCTACCAGCCACTAACCTTGGAAGATTTTTTGGGGGGTTTTTTTCGGAAAGTGATGAAAGTTGTCATTTTTTTGTGTGCAGTGGTGGTTTGCTATTCCTACACAAGCACCACATCAACGCCCACTAGCGCCACGGCACCAAGTGGCAGCGCGTCGGCTACTGTGAAGTCTCCGCGGCCTGCAAGTCCCGCGTCCAACGTGGTCGTGCTTCCCAGCGGGAGCACCGTCTATGTAAAAAGTGAGTGAGGAAGTCCAAGTCGACCCACTTTTACTCCACAGTGTGTTTTTACCGTTCCGTACAACGCGCTCGGTAAGCATTTCATCGCTTTCGCTCTCTTTATCTTTTTTTTTTTTTTTTTTTTTTTTTTTTTTGGCCTTCCGTCAGGTGTAAGCTGCTCCGACGAGGATGAGAAACCGCGGAAACGCAGGCGCACCAACTCCTCCAGCTCTTCCCCTGTAGTACTGAAGGAAGTGCCTAAGGCATCTCCACCTATCTCTAAAACCATCACCGTGCCTGTGAGCGGAAGCCCCAAAATGAGCAACATTATGCAAAGCATTGCAAATTCTCTGCCCCCTCACATGTCACCTGTGAAAATAACCTTCACCAAGCCAACCACACAGACCACCAACACCACCACGCAGAAGGTAAGTCAGTAAAAAAACAGAATCGCATGTGCCATTAAGACTCTATGAACTAACTATAGCACAGCACAAACATGCCATGTTGAAATCATTCTGGGGCTCGTTACAGGTGATTATTGTGACGACTTCTCCGAGCTCGAGCTTCGTGCCCAACATCCTCTCCAAATCCCACAACTACGCGGCCATGTCCAAGCTGGTGTCCACCTCTGTGTTAACCTCGCCCACTCAGAAACAAACTGTAGTCATCCCCGCCAGCTCCAGCCCTTCCTCCGGCCCCAGCACGGTTGCCGTGACGACCGTCGTGTCCTCCACCCCCTCTGTGGTCATGTCAACTGTAGCACAGGGTAAGTTTACCGCAGTGTTTTTGCATAGACTGGTGCAGAGGCCTGTTTTCGAGCTGTCGTAAATAAGTGGCTCTTCCGCTTGCGCTGCGTCCTGTTCAGGAGCCTCTTCGGCAGCTGTGAAGGTGGCCACCGCGAGGCTTCCCTCCCCAAAGACTTTGGTGGGCTCCCCGACTCAGATCTTGGCCCAGTTTCCCAAGCAGCACCAGCAGTCCCCCAAACAGCTTCAGCAGGGTTCTCCCATCTCCTCCCCCGCCGGAACAGGACAAACCGCCACCACGCCGCCCAGCAGCAAACCCACTATCCAGATCAAGCAAGAGTCAGGCGAGTTCTTACTTCTGCCGCGTGTGTGTCGACGACGCATGTCCATGCGTGCGTTTTTGTACTCCACAAGAGTTTCGCTCCTCACTCGTCTCTGTGTGCACAGTGTAACTGCAGGTTCACCGTTGTGCCTCACGTTCATCACCAACTTTCACAGATTGAGAAAATGTCATGATTTTGTCTTTTGTAGGTGTGAAGATCATTACCCAGCAGATGCAGCCCAGTAAAATACTCCCTAAGCCTTCGTCTGCTGCCTTGCCCAGTAGCAGCACTTCACCCATCATGGTTGTCAGCAGCAATGGGGCCATCATGACGACAAAGCTGGTGTCTACACCCACAGGTCCGCGAGCCTTTTCATTTCTCTGATTCGGTTCTGGGGACAGTTCAGTTCCAGCCCAACACAAGTGCATTTTATTTGACTGATCGCTGGACTCTTGATGAACGGAATCAAATGATTGGAATCAAATGATTCATAGTTTTTAAGAGCACAAACAGCATTGAAAGTGCTTTACGGTTACAAGGATAAAGGTCTGTTCGTTTAAAGAACATAAATGCCAATTGTCTGAAAGTCATTTGACAGGGTATAGTAATTGACAGGGTAGAATAATTGGCTCTTCCTCCGCACAGGCACCCAGGCAACTTACACTCGCCCTACAGTCAGCCCAACCATCGGAGCCCGAATGGCCACGTCACCTGGTGGGGCCACCTACGTCAAAACTACCAGCGGGAGCATAATAACCGTGGTACCAAAGTCTCTGGCAACGCTGGGTGGCAAGATTATCAGCAGCAACATTGTATCTGGTACAAAGCTGTTTCTCTATAAACCCATATGTCTTGACTTCGGCTTCTGAACAAATGTGCAATTTTATAAATGTAAATTCCTTTTTGTTATGATTTCCTTTACAGGTACAACGACTAAAATAACCACCATTCCCATGACATCGAAACCTAATGTAATCGTGGTGCAGAAGACGACTGGGAAAGGAACGACCATTCAGGGTCTGCCGGGGAAAAACGTCGTCACGACATTGCTAAACGCTGGGGTGCGTTCAGGGCTGCGTTAAATCATAATGTCATTTTATCATTAAATATCCAATCAGCTTTACTCATGACCAGTCCCTCTGCCTTGGTCTGGACATCTAACAATGCTTCTTCAGATGTGTATCTTCTCCTCTTCGGCACTCTCTGCGTCTTTTAACTCCCTTGTTCTTCTCATGTGCAGGCAGAAATCCAGAGAATGACTGAACGTGTTTTTAATGTTGTTCAGGGAGAGAAGACGCTGCAGGCTGTCCCAGGGGCGAAGCCAGCCATCATCACGGCCTCACGGCCCATCACCAAGATGATTGTTACCCAGCCCAAGAGCATAGGCTCCGGGGTGCAGCCCAGCACCACCACCAAAATTATCCCCACCAAAATAGTCTACGGACAGCAAGGGAAGACGCAGGTCAGCCCAGAAAATGACAAAAAAAAAAAAAAAATAGACTCGTTACTTCTTACTGTAACTTACTGTAAGCAGGTGGTTTTTTTTTTGCTATGTAAGTCTCTTTCAGACCTATAGGCTTTTGAATACTCAAGGAATTCTCTCAGTGTTGGCCAGTTCTGCTCTGAAGGTGCATTAGTGTCTGATGGTTTGTAATTTTTTTTTTTTCTTCTGGCTGTTGTTACAGGTTCTGATTAAGCCCAAACCCATGGCCTTTCAGACTGCCGTGGTGAGCGAGCAGACAAGACAGCTGGTGAGCGAGACGCTTCAGCAGGTCTCCCGTGGGTCGGACGTAGCCCCAGGCTCCAGCCAGGAAGGGGCGCAAAAGGAAGACTCGCCCGCGTTCACGGAAAGCAGCCCGCCTTCTGCTGAATCCTCCCAAACTGTTCACGGTATCCCTGTGGAATTATGACATCCATGCTCTTAGATACTGATTCACTATGTTAAAGTCAATACATGTCACCAAATGCAGATGGAACTGATTTACAAATAATAACCCCCCACCCCCCCCTCCACTTTCACCTAGATTCTCAGCCTGTAGTACACGTCATCGCCTCTAGGGGGCAGGAGTGGTCTGAACATGAGGTTTCCGTGGAAGCGAGCCCTACCATTATCTACCAGGACGTGTCAGGAGAGGCACAGTCAGCCACCTCCACTATTAAAGCTCTCCTCGAGCTGCAGCAAACAACAGGTGAGTCACTGTTACCTGAGCAATTATCACACTGAGTGCATTACATCACTGCGTTGTTCCCCTGCACTTCCAGAGCTCCCATTCAGGTGCGTCAGTAGATTTCCTTAAGCACAATCCCGGGGCTTTCCCTGCTCATTTACATTCGCACGGCCATCATGGAAACACAAAAAACGCTGCCTCTCGCTTAACTGTTTCCTTGAAACATGCTTCTCTGCATTCCTCTCCAGTGAAGGAGAAGGGGGATTCGAAACCGCGGCAGCACACTATTGATCTGAGTCAGATGGCTGTGCCCATTCAGATGGCCCAGGAGAAGAGGCAGAGTCCAGAGTCTCCAGGCCAGGTGACTGGAGAACTGGAACAGCTCACGGACTACATCCCTGCTGGTATGCCTTAGTGTTATGTTAATGAGATTGCTCCTGCACTGTAGATTAATAGAACGGCCTTACTGTGTGTGTGTGTGTGTGCGCGTGTGCGCGCGCAGTTCTCCACCAGTGGGGAGTCAGCGGCAGAATGGTTCATTCATTGACTGTTCACTTCCTGCTAAATGGGGAAAAAAAATAAAATCTGTGCATTGTACTACGCGTTTACCGTGTCAGCGAAACAAGGAAACGATGCCACCTTTCAAACTGTTTTATTCTGTTAACCTGGCAACCGCACAAAAACATCTTTGATCTTTGACAGCAGAAGTCTGCTAAGCAAACGGAAAACAAACAGCTAAAGAGCCACTCATTCATGTTAATTTGTGTACTTTGTGCAATTTCATGCCTGTCTTTACATCATTTGATAAACATCTGGGATAAAATTGGGAAACTACCTTGCAAACCTGGACTTTGGAACTTAAGTAATGTTTGAGTACATATTTGCATGGCTCTCAGGATTATTTATAGGGAACTAAAATTTCTATAATGAATTCAGAAGCCAATACAAAATGACAGTCACCGAACAGTATCTGTTGCAGGGAGCTACAGCCATGGTCTGTCACAGTTTTGACATCTTTACAGCAAGATCTTTGATACATGGGTAATTTTGAGTGTTTTGTATCCTTCACATTGTAAAGGAGGAGAAAAGAGTCCAGTTTTTAAGGTCATTATACCTCTCACAACATGATTTTTTTTCTTTTTACTCATACTTAATTTATACAAACTTCTAGTATGTTAGTCTTTAAAATGTCTTTAGAAACTTCAACATTACGTTAAGACAAGGGATGTTGTGAAATGTCATGGTAAAATGGTTATGATTCACTGATCCGCCTGTCAGTATGGTTGTTTTGCTGAAATTTGTGGTGGTTGCAGGTTAGACAATGACGCATTAAAAATGATTAAATCTGAAGATGTCTGTATACATGGCACCCATGTTGACATGTTCGAACAAAAGAAAACGTTACTGACTCATTCCTGACTCATACGTATCGAACAAATGGTTTGTTCTGTCAGCTGTCAATTTGTTGTGATGATGACAAGGCAGTTACGGTCAGCATTATTGCGCCCCACAGGAAAATCCAGTAAGGGGGAGATGACTTTGTCGTCTAGCCAACCGCAAGGCACGTCCTGCCAAACCGCATCTCAGACCAACCTGGTAACAGTCAAGCCTGCGCCACCAGCAGCCGCGGTCGTTGCGCAGCAGGTCAGTCGAACTCCATCCGATTTTATTCGTTTCAGAGGAATCGCACGTGCGTTATTTCTGAGTGAAGGTTTTTGAACGTATCTCTTAACGTTTGGCTGTAGACTGGAACGGGTCAGGCCATTCACAGCAAGCAGGTGGTGGAGGAGCAGCTCGTGGAGGAGGGAGAGCTGGAGGGGGACACTCTGGACCCTCAGACCGGACTGTTTTACAGGTCCTCTCAGCCAGTGGACCAGCTCACCCCTGCTCCATCGCAACAGCAAAAAAACACCCCAGCCCCACAGCCTCACTCTACCCAACCCAGCCCCAGCAAACCTGCATCCGGCCAGCTGTCCTCCCCGGCCTCCGCCCCGACAACCACCACCGCCGCCGCCGCCGCCCCTGCCGCCACCAAACGAGTGGCCCCACCTCAGGACCATCCTGTACCCAAGCTGTCTGCTCAGCAGAGCGCTGGGCAGAAGGAGAAGCCCTCCTCTGGAACTGGGGCCCAGCCCGTCATGCAGGCTGTTCCTGTGAAACCTCCTCACACACCCCAGCTACCAAAATTACAACAGGCCCCCACCTCTCACAACAGGCCTAACACCCACACCCAGCTGTCTCAGCCCCCACCGCTGCAGGCCCACCATCCCGTGGGCTCCGACAAGACCTCCAGCAGCCAAGTGAGTTCGCCCTCCACCTTTTACAGTGTCCCGTATGTGCAGCAGTCTGTCACACCAGGTCCTTATGTCAGTGTCGCTATTTGTGTTTATACAGGTGCAGCAGCCTATTATCACTCAAGGAGCCACTGTGACAAAGATTACCTTCGGTAGTCATCAGTCCACCCCCGTGTCCAGCAGCGGCGAGGCCACAGCCAAACTGCTCCCGGAATCCAGCTCAGGCCCCGGATCGTCCACCGAGAAGTCGTCTGTGTCGGACATCTTAAAGATCTCCATGATGGAGGCGGAAATCGACCCCAGCGCCGAGCCGATGGTGGTGGATTCGTCCAGCGACTGCGGCTCCTACAGCAAAACGCCGGTCACCTCTCCGCTCATCAGCAGCTCAGGCTCCGCCCTTCACCACTCCAAACAGCAGCACGGGTCCTATAGCCGCCTCCACGGCCTGACCGCCCAGAAGAGCAAAGACGTGGACGTCATACAGGTATAACACACTCAGCTCCAGCTGCCGTCAGGCCACTGTGCATCGCTTTCTAACACAGGCAGCACGTGAGAGAGTAGATCAGAATGTTCCTGTGGCTCAACTGGTAGACCAAAGTTCTAACAACACCAAGATCATGGGTTCGATACCCAGGGAGCACACATACTGATGAAAATGTATATATGTACTGTAAGTCACTTTGGATAAAAGCGTCTGCTAAATGAGTGTAATTTAACAATGTAATTATAATAGTTGCATTTCCCAGCATAACTAATGGACCTTAATTAAGGATTGTGACACTGTACTGTCTGTGTTGCAGGTAATCCCACAGTTCTCCATTATGCCAGACTCCAGCCAGTCCAACGTAGTGGTGGAACCAAGTGGCTTTTTGGAGATCACAGACTACACCAGTCAGCGTTTAGATGAGGAGAGCGTCATGGAGCAGGAGGTGGACAGCAGCAACGATGAGGGAGCCGCCTCCAGCCCGATGGAGGGTTGTGCCGACCAATCACAGTGACACTTGGAAATTTAGCCGATGACATCACAACGACCCGTTGGTAAACCTGTATTCTCGTGTAGCGGGCTTTTGCCCAACCCCCCTCTGATGTCATCAGAACTTTGGATTTTAAAAGCCTGGATCTCGCCGAAGAACATTTGTACATAACATCGTATGAAGTTTACCTGGTGGAGAGCAACTCAGTCATTAAGGAAAAGCAGAAGGAATACTGCTGTCCTAAAGGGAAAGAATGAGACCGGGTGGCCTCCCGATAAGCATTGTGCTTATAGCCTTGCGCAGTGGTGCTGTGGACAGGACATCGTCCAGGAAAAAAAAAACATTTTCAGTAACTTACAGAGGAATATTTTGTATTTGCTTTAGTTGCAGTGAAATTTTTTTTTTTCCAGTAGATTCTGTCCAGTACATTTTTTTTTTCTTGCAAGGCAACACTTTGACCTGAAAAGTGCACTCCAGTGAAATGGAGTGGAAAAAAAACAAAAACTGAACGGAGGAAACTTAAGTGTGGTTTGTAGTTTTGTTTGGCCTGATGCTTTAAGTAGTCCGTGGTAAAGGACTTACACAGAAGCGTACTGTTTGATGAGCGTAGTGCAGCTCCGTAGTTTGATCAGTTGTGTAACCAGGCGTTACATTAGTTTTTATATGGTCACTGTTCACCTTTAGGGTTACTCTCGAAAGGACCGCAAAATGTATAAAACTACAGACGTGAAGCTTTCTCCTTTGTCCATGGATCTGATGGAGGGAGGAGTCCGAAGTCTTCTGTAGGCCCATGCTATGTCATACAGACCTGAATCCATACAGTGTTGAATTTTGTGTAAATAAGGTTATTACCATAAAGTGCTGGTAGATTTATGAAAAAACTCTTGTGCACTTTGAAAAGAAATAGTGTTTTTTTTTTTTGGTTTTTTTTTGTTTTTTTTCTCTTAACTGTCTAAAAACAAAAGCACCTCTGCTCGTTCAGTGGTGTTTTTCCCGTTTTTGTGTCTTCTCGATGTAACATTTACAACTTTATCTATATAAACTTTACTACAGAAAAAAAGCTCCGCCGTGCTTGCGCCGTTTCGTTTGAAATGCCATCGTTGTTGACGGAGGAGGACAGAATTTGCGAAATATGTTTTGAGGAGCGAGCCCCGTTCCGACAGACCGTTTTGTCCTGATCTCTCAAATGAAATTTTGTAGATTTCATTAGGAGCAGCTTTCCTTCAGAGAAGCCTCAGCTTGTCTTTCCTGAGGGGTACATCACATTTGTTATAGATCTTGGTGAGCAATGAAATTTTAGTCATTAGTATGCAAAAAAAAAAAAAAAAGAAAAGAATAGAAAGCAAGGGTCAGTGAGTGCGTGCTCTAGAACATAACTGACGAGGAAAGTACCAAAATCATATTAGGGTCAACATATTATACCCTCCATTGACTGTGTTTGGTAGGCAAATATAGGGAGTGTTCTGTACTTTTTTGGTGGATTCCAGCCACCTGTGATGGAGTGATATAAAAGGAGAAACTGACCTATTTTGTATTTATGACTCCCTTTACAATACAATGAAACACGTAATTAGAGAAAGCAAAGAGCTTAGCCTTTGTGCTGGCTCAGGGAGCGTCACTAAAAACCTTTTCATCAAAACCCCTATCTGCTTTCTTGTTTTGTTTTTTTTTTTTGAAGCATCCAAAACAATGTGTTTCCACAAATTTTCCAATGTTTTATTCTTAAGCTGGGACTTTCCATTACAGATATACTGATATCCTTATGGAGCAGAAGTGTGTGTGCCCTTGGGAAAGGGCAGAGGTTTGTTATGGATGACAAAAGCCCTTAATGAGTGGCCAAGGCATTTTTTTTGTTTTTTTTTTTATCGTGGGAGGAACAAACCACAAGAGAAAATCCCCCAAATCTTCGCATTAAGACCCTTATTGAATCTAAATATGAAGCCAAGGCCTTGGAGCCGGTGTGACACAAAGAACATCTTCTGGCAAATTGTGTTCTGTATAAACTAATCCAGTAGACCTCATTCCTCTTAGAACTCTAGCTAAAATGCAGATGATGTTTGTGTAGGCTGGTACTGAATCATTTCCTCAGGGGGTCCTGTATGTTAACAAGTCAGTCGCGTTAGTTTTGCTTTCATTTTGAACAGCTAGTATTACCTCTCAGACAGCATGGAAAGCCCCATGTTTTGGCGAGTGTGTCGACAGGGGGTTAAATCTGTCATGGGATTGTTGGTGTGTTAAAATGAGATAACCTTTATGGTTTTCTTCTCCATCCTTTTAATAGTAGTATGTCCTTTAAAAGTGTTTGAACCAGGGAGGTCATTTTACTTATATATTCTCACATAGGAACAAGCAGAAGCAGGAAACTGAGACTCTTTACTGTACATTACCTAAAACTTGAAGCATGTGATGCATGATTATCCTACCACCTCCATGATGAACCTACACAAAAATGCAATGTAAATACCCTGCTGGCGAAAAGGTCATTTCAGTCATTTGACTTATTTTGAACTTGACCTTAGGGTCAAAGTCTTGTCTAAGGGTTGGAAAAAAAAATCCCCCGTTAATCTGTGAAATTAGAGAACATTGCTGGACATGATACAAATGCTTGACTGAAATGTAGTATTTCCTTTCAGTTGGAACATTCCTGACAATTACAAAAAGGGGGGAAAAAAAATGTTCTTGTTTGCAGTGCACAACAAGGTAAAATTGATCCCACATTTGACATTTTTAGCCTTGGAATGTCTTTCACTGCACTGTTTGTTTAGAAATTTCTGTGGAATTACATGTCTCAGCTTTCAGCCAGGTAACGGTTCTTTGACCGGTCTTTGGTCATTCTCGAAGTTCCAATAGGAGTCTCTCCACCACATTTGCTTAATGTCCCTGAGTTGTACAGCGGCTTGAGGGAAAGACATGAGTTGAGATTGCGGGTCCGTGAGTATTCTCACGTTGATCACAGTGGAAACGATATGCCCAAAGAGTCCAGTCTCTCGCTGTGGAGATCCGGCCAAGCTCACCGAGTCAGCCACAGGGGCCATATGGATTTGTTTAGAGCCATGCTGACTTATCAGGCATCTCTGCACCTTGGGTTCGCTCCTCTGCACCTGATAAATGTACCAAGTCACCGTATGTGACACAGGCTCCCTCTCTCCACTTGATTCAGAAGGGGGGGGGGGAAATCATAAAAGCCCATCTGGTTCGCCTCTCTCCCTTTTGAAAACAGTCCCGGAGATAGGAATTCTTTTAAATTGAAATTGATACCAGACCTCGCTTTTTTTTTTTTTTTTTTTTTCTTAGCTTTTTATAGGTTTCTACACGTGTCTGAGTGCATGAGTTATCCCTTTGGTTTATATATACGTCCAGCTATTTCAGAGCCCAGTAGATATAGCAGGCTTGTCATATTTATACTTGTCCCAAAAGAGCTTCTTTTATCTACCCTCCTAGCTGTAATTGATAACACGATATCTCTGTAAATCTTTTTTTCAGTGTCATACTAAGACAGTTTTGGAGGTGCAAACGTGGAACTATTTTCTGTCATCAAATTCCTCTCTCAGAATTTGGTAGAACCAATCAAATTAAACCAGTTAATCAAAAATGGCAGGCTTTATCAGTGTGGTCTGATTAAAGTGAAATTTGATACTAGTGGTTTGCAGTGTAAATACCTAATAACCCAGTTATAGATCTGCTTGAGGTGTTTGATTGGCTGTTTCTGTGACTGGCAGATCCCTCTGCCCAATGGGAAGGCTGACAGACTGGCAAGCTTATGCCTGCCATCTGCACTGATGAGTGAGAATACACCACAAACAAGGGGGTTGCACTCTCTGATGCTCTTTATGTACCAAGCAAGCATGAACACGAAGGTACACATCTGTCACCGACTGTCTAAGAAGCCCTAAAAGCCACAGAGACGCAATTATTTACATATTTGCTCAGTCGATCATGTGAGTTTGTTTAGCCGAAAATAAACCACATTGAAAAACATTAAATATATTCTTTGTCAGAAAAACACCTTGCACCACTACACCAATGGTCACAACACGGGCAGAAAAATCATTACAAAAAAAGTTAGCAACCATGTCACAGAAGCTCAGAGTCAAACATGTTCTGACCGTTCTGGCGATCCTAACTCGACTAACACTGAGTCACCGACGTGACTTTTAAAGCACTTCTCCATGAACATCGGTGAACGGCTTCTCAGAAAAAGATTCCCACATTGTTCCCCTGCACACTGCGGTAAGTGAAGAGATCGTATCACTGTTTTGAACTCTGTGGTCACTTAAGGCTCTTGCATTAGAAGCAGTAGAGTTCAGGGGGAAAGGAGTTACTGTGACCTCACTGGCCCAAACAAACCACAAGGGTCTACAACTACAGCCTGGGAAGGGAAAAAGCAGAAGACATAAATAACTGATGGAGTCTCACCTCTGAACTCTCCAACTCTCTGAGGTGGTGTCCTCAATTACAACACAGCTACTCTACATAGCACATCTGTTTCTCTGCGCTCCAAAATGTACTAAAACGTAGCTTTCAAATATGGCATTTTTCAATTCCTGGGAATACTGAATTTAAAGAGGGTCTCAAATATGTGAGAAAAATGTGTACTTTCACTGTTAGTTGTGGAAACTGACCTTTATCTTTGTATTTGATATTTAATTCATGAAGGACGTTTAAACGATGTTCTTTTTCTCTGGTATGGGCCAAGTGACGTTGCGATGGCGATAGCTGGGCCCCGTTGAGGGAAAATACGTGTCAGTCAGTCTCTGTTTGACTAAAAATGGCTATTTAACATACAGTGCTTATTTCAGAGGTTATATAAACGTCTTACACAATGATGGAAAACATCACTCTCTAACCTTGTTTTGGAGGGCAAAGGTAAAAGCTATTTGGAATGTCTTACACAATTCCAGCATCTTGAACGAATCCACTGTCCTCCCTTGTCTCAGTGTCCGGAAACAAACACAAGTTCTAGGCTGGCGAATCATATCGGAATGTTTATTGTCACCCCCCAACCCACCATATATATAAAAAAAAACACAGCCCCATGGGTCTGTCCCTCCAAAGTGCCAGACATTTTTGGGTTTCCCACCCTGATCCACACTGCTGCTAACAGAACGCCTTTCGAGGTGGTATCTTATTGCACATACGCTTACAAGACACTGAACACAGGACCTTACTGTTTGGGGCCTGGATGAATAGCAATGTGCATTTAATTAGCTATCTAATCTAATCTAATGTAATCTTTTTTTTAGGTCACACAAATTAGACAAAAATACACCGAGTGGTATCTGGTGGATCCTACACCCTCCTGTACACTACAGTTTTTCATTATAAGTATTGAAAGCACTAAATGAGTGTTGACTCTCTGGAATTAGACAGGAACTGTTCTCTTGAGCACTGTGTGGAGCCAATGGTTCTTGCTCTTTGTCAGCCAGCTGTCTAGAGGTGGATCCTCTGCCCACGGCTCAATACAGGAGAAGCAAAGTCAAAATGATCGATTAAAAGTACACTTCAGTTCTTTTCCCCTGAAATTCAGAGACAGCTGACTCATCCGATGTGATCTATTAAGGAAATATTTGTTCACTTGGTGGTTGTCATAAGAGGTACTGCCCTCTAAGTGTGTTATTCATTCTGAAAGGAAACAAACAACTGGCACAAAACAATGTAAGAAAAATTTTTTGATGATGTGGTGCCACTCCTCCACCAATGTCTATGATCCCCTACGCATGGGCGTTGCGCAATGCTACAGCTCTTCTCGAGGGCGCGTTTCAAAATATAATGATGTTTTGTCTGGGTGTGATGACTGGGTTCAGTTTCCTAAGACATGGTCTGTTAGATATAATTATCTAGCTTAGCACGCCGTTGCGCTTCCCCTTGAGTTGTAAACAGCCACTTAAAAACTTAAGCGATCTGCTTAAGCGCTGCAGCGCAACGGAATAGAATGGCTATTATGCAATAGACATCACTGTGACGCAGAATGCGACTGTGTGTGACAAAAGAAAATAAGACAGCTTTTTGGGACTCACTTAAACACCGTGTCCTCCCAGATTATAAAATTGTTGTATATTTACCTGTCATTTCACGTGTCGTTATGGCCCTCAGTTAGTCAAGTTTAACACGCCACTTTCGAAATGGTTTAAGTCAGTTGGACGTATGGCAGCCTCTCTCATGCGCCATCCAGACGCTGCTTTAAGGGCAGGTAACGTGTTTCTGTTCTCACATTTTAAAGGGCGTGTGTCCTATAATCCCTCTCTTCTTTTCACATAAAAAGCAGGGATTTGGAAATCACATGGCCATGTAAGCAAAAAGCATTGCTTCTGTATTCCGATCCGCTTAATGTTGTCACTGTGAGATGTGAAATATCTCTCGGCTTTGTGACAGCACATAAAATATGTTGGTACACTGCGGGACTATTAGATCATACCCCTCTCTCCAAATTTGACAGCAGATACACGTTACACCGGTTGTAATGCAACGTCATTGGGTTGCCCAAAGGGTTGTCGAAACATCATTTTCCACCTTAATTTGCATTTTGTTTGATAGGTAAAAGCCATGTCTGAAGAGACTAAAATAGTTACAGAAATTGCTAATAATGTTGGTATAAAAGCCTCTTTGTATGGAAGTTTGCCTCTAACAGGCCCACATAGTTTTGGAGGTGAGAAACAATCTAGTATTACTTGTACAGCATTACAGAAAGTCATAAAAACTACTCTGATAAACAACATTCTTGGTAATGCAATGTGAGTTTGTACTTCCCGTCATTTTGAACTGATTTAGAATAATTGTACCAAAGAAGGAATAACTGACTCCATTCTCAAGGCATGATGTAGGAACACTCTGTGTGTGGGACTTGATAAATGATTCTTCCATGTGTGGGAGGTCCTGAGACAGATCCTGGGAGAGAGCCCTGTTTCATATGTTCATCAGACATCCATGGAGATAGTGTAATCTCTGTGTGTGTGTGCGTGTGTGTATGCATACATGTGAGCATGCTATAATATCGTCGACTCACTATAATATTAATGTTTTCTCTCACTCGCTCTCTCTCTCTCTCTCCATTTATGTCTGTGTGTGTGGGTGTGTGTGTGTGGGTGTTGGGTTGGTGTTATCATGCATAGTATTGTGAATGTCAGCTGTATCATGTTTACACACAATCATGTGTTGCATGACGCAGCACCGCTTGTTCATCATGTTCTCATCATGTCATTGCTTTCCGTAACCCCGCGCGTGTGTGCGTGCAGGAAACGGATAATGAAAGTGAGATAATGAGGATCTGTGTGAGAAGGAACAAATAAATTCCTATATTTGTACATGCATGAATGTACGTGAGCGTGCGTTTTTTTTTTACTGCGTGTGTGCGTACGGCTTTGGCCGTGCCTGGCTCCTTGCTCATGGAGTTCCAGTCCTGACCTCTGCATCCCACTCATGCAGCTGTCAGACGCATAGGAGACAGGCTGGATCATCTCATTCAGGAGGAGAGATCAGGGGTTCCCAGCTTATCATCATCCAAGCCAAACTACTTCAGTTTACAGGCCTCAGAGAGGTTAATCCCTATAGCTCACTCCTTGCATTCCCTGTAACACTAACAAACTATTCTGGAATTTGTGTCTGACTTGTTTAATGCTGTGTAACATTCCGAACTAGATTTGTGTTTATGAAACTCGTTATAAAAATACTGATTCTATTCTGGAAACGCTGACGCCCTCAGGATTCCACGTCCCCCCCCCTCGGTGCAAAATTGATTGAAGTTTTTGTCAGAGTTTGATTTGAAAAATTGTCTGAAGTTTTTCTCTTTTTTTTTTTTTTTTTTTTTTTGCCGTGACAGCTCTAATTGACAGGACCAACCTCAAGAACTGATGGTTTCACTAAAAATCTCTAAAAGGCACGACAGCATATTTTATATCTCATTGAATGCTTGCCAGGTCCATCCAAAAGTGATTTGTTTGAGAGGAAAACAAATACAACCATTCCAAATATTTGGCTTGGACTTCTGTAAAACTTTCCAGAACATGCTCTTTATGAGATGCAGGTTGGGTCTTTTGCTTGGACTGCATTCCTGAGTCATTATGTTTAGGGCTGTGAAGATAATTAATACTTGGAGAGCAGCAATATTTCGCCAAACACATTTTGGCCGCCTTTTATATACAGCCCTGAATAAAGCATCTGACTAAAGGAATCATATTCTTTTAGTCAGACTGGTTTGGAGGGTCAGTCTGAGATCTAGATTAAAGAACACTTCATGATCAAAGTTGTTTAGTCTGGTAGATTAAAAAAAAAAAAAAAAAAGATGACTGAATTAGTGCACTTAAACAGACTTTGCCTGTTTCATCCTTTAGAAATGGTCAGAATCTGGCTTTTCGCTCTTCCCACTGATCACGCATTTTCACAGCATTTTAAAAACCGATGACAAAAAGATGAGAGGAGGCAAGCTATGTGAGTCATTTTCACTGTCTCACAAACGTTTCACTGCACATGAATTCTGTTGAACACTATACGAAAACCTAGCATTTTTAATTTTTTAACAAATATATGTCTCATCGTTCATTTATTTATTTATTTCAAGTTATTTTTCTTTGTGAACTATTTGAGCACACCGACATAGAGTAGCCTACACATAGAGTATAGAGTACACTTCACAGGGAGAGGATATTGTTATTTTTCTCTGTGAGTAATTTCACTTTGTGTTATATCCGGATGGTACCATCTGGTGAGGCGAACGCGACTTTCACTTCTTACTCAGCAATGACCCATCCATACTGACTCTGACTCGCCGTTAGCTCATAAAGGAAAGCAACTGACAGGAATCTGTTTCCAATTTAGTGACCACAAAAAAATCTGTGGGGTTCACTCTTATCTTCAGCCATCGTTGAGACAACGCATGAGCTTGCAACAATGAAAACAGGATATCGGTGTCAAAGGACTGGCAACGAGTTGCCCGTCACATCTGTTTTTGTTTTGACTGGTGTTTTTCGTGAGGGAATCAGAAGGATATGCCAAATGCTAAACACCATAAGAGTTCAGAAAAAATATGTTCGATCAGGGTGGCCTCAGACACAGAGGTAATAATAATATTAATATCACTGATTCCACTGGTTTGTGACACATGTAAGCGAGACTTAACTCTACGAATAAGTGACAGTGAAATAACAAGGGCAAAAAAACAAAGACACTCTGACAGATGTGAATGATCCCCCTCTCCTTAAAACATTTCACCCAGATGGAAGAACCATCAGCTCAGGGTTGTTTGTTGAGTGTCTTCTTATGTAACAGAGTCACATGGTGAAAAATCCACAGAGACAGGAACATGGTAATCTTGTAAACGTGTTAAATAACTTCAATGACCTTGACTTATTTGTTTTCGGTATCAAATAAAGAAGTAACCGCTGTCATATTCTTTGTCAGTTCATACTCTAATGATTGACAAGAGCATGTTATTCCTATGTTATTTCTCCTTGGCTGTGGGAAATAGTTGGTCAGTCAGCAGAAGATAGATAGACCAGAAAAATCTGTTTACATGTATTTCATTCCAAAGTCATAATATATAATTTCTCCTCACATCCATGGTAACAATATATGGTTCGCAAAATGGTGGGAAATGCTACTTGCGATATCAGCCAAGAGCAGCCAGTGAGATGAAGAGGTGATAAAATGCTAGTGTTAAAAATGCTATTGCGCCATACACCTGTCAAAACAGACAAAGTAGCTTGCGAAGAACATGTTCATCTAATGAAGAGGAGGGGAAAGGGTTCTCTCTCGTCTGTCTGTCTGGGCTCAACCCTTGGGAGGTCAAGCCATGGAGGAAAAATGAATCAGTCTTTTGTGGAAAAGTGGTCTCCTAATTGATACCAGTTGTGCTTGTAAACGCTGCTCCTATGTGTAAGGAGGCCCTTTAAGAAGGAGTGAGGAGTGAGGCAATGGTTTGTCAGAAGAAATACCTTGCACGAAAAACTATTATGTTTCGAGAGCCCATGTAAGGGCTTCAGCTGAGATTAACAAAATATGTTCACTGAAAACAAGCTACGAGTTCTTAAACTGAAAGATTCTCTTGAAGTACTACTACGTCAAAATAGGACTGTTGTTTTGCATTGATATTGGTGAGGAAAGGATTGGCGCCTCAGATTAACTTTCTTAAGACTCTTTTGAATGCTTTTGAAAGTCTAAGCCTTTTACGGAGTTCGGCATGTAGAACCTGCGTAATGGTTCACTGTGATGAATTCTGAGAAACCTCCCTCAGTTTCAGAATATGAGTGTCCTCTAGACTGAACTGAACCTCATCATTTTCAATGAAAACTTAGATGTGGTTGATAATTTTTCGTCAAAGTTTTTGCAGACTTTAGAGAGCCATGTTTTGAGATGACATTTAAACATGACGAAAACCTATTATAAATCGCCTGTCCTCCCCTCCCCCTCCCTCCCCCCTGTCTCGTCTCTGGCCTGACATGACAAAGCAGACATGTTCTTTGATGCACTGTAAGCTATGGAATGCGTTGGTGGATGAAATCCTTCAGGTTAATCTTTACTTTACGACACATATGTTTTCATTTAAGGTGTGACAAGGCTTGAACAAACTTTATTAACTCCAAGCACCTTCTGTATCTGCAGAGAGTAGCCACAAACCACTCTCGTCATCACACACTGAAGACAAAGAACCCTGACTGTACAGGCAGAGTGTATGTCACTACCAGAAAAGCCTGTATGTTTGCTTTTTATTAAAAAGAAAAAGAACTTCAGTGTTTCATGTTGTGAGTTTTATATCATAAACAAGGAAACGATTATGGGCATGAAAAGCTAATTGAGAAGGATCAGACCATCCCTTCACTGAGGCTGCACAAATGTCTAAATGGGAAGTTCTTTTTTTGTTTTTTTATTCCAGAGAAAGTCAGCTCTTTTGCCCCTCTGTTGCTGTGTCTCTGGCTAATTCTCTCTAAATAGTAAAGCATGGCGATGAATTGTTCTCTTTCAAAGAAAGATGTTGCGTTGTCTATGTGGGCGGCCAGCAAATAGACACCCACCTCCCTTTCTTATGATCCAAACAGCGACAGGACAGCTTAAAGGGCCTGCTCATCCACTTAAAGAACCACAACAACAAAGACTCAAAATCTAGCCCTGAGGCTTGCATGCTTCAAGTCTCTCATGTGTCATATTGAATTTCTTGTTGTAAAGAATGGTGAATTCCAACCATTGAAAACACCGGCCATTGATACAGGCGATACCGTTTACATAGAAGCAGCGTGACAATAGTTAGTTTATATCCTAAGAGTTCGCGAGAGCAAATAAATAAATCATATCTTAAATAGGTGAAGACTTAGACTGTAAATGACCATTAAAAACACAGGAACATGGGATCATGTATTTGGAATTTGTTTTAAAATGGTGCGCTTTTTTTGGCGTTTTTTGTCAACTCACAACAATGTCAGAGTTTCAGGGTTTCAGGGTAGGAAACTGAAGACAGAAAAGAAGACTTGGTGCCGTGCCACCAAATGCCTTGCTGATGCTTTAATGTACCTTAAAAGGATATTTGTTTTCCTGTAGATATGCTACCAAGGGAAAAAGTTATAAAAAAAAAAAAAATACTTTACTGCTGCAATTAATTCTTCTATATCTCATATCTTAATTGCGTCCTGAACACCAGTACAAACTGTCCACATTCTGTATTTCTCCATAAGTGATAAAAAAAAAAATATTGGCAGCTGAAGGCATTTGCAGTAACTCTGGCAAATGGGAAGGCTCTGTCTTGTGGATATGAAACACCACAGTCCACCTGAGACTCATTTGCAAACTCATTTGAAACACAATGGACCACAGAGCAGTGCAACTGACTGATTCTTATGGCTCACTCTCAGCTTTGCAGTGAACCCATTCACCCACTCATATTACTCATCAACAAAAAGTAAAGATTTAAAAAAGAGGAGGTAACAGATATATCTGATATATATCCATAACAGCAGTGTCTGTGATATCTGCTTTTGGAATGCTTCTCTGTACTCAGATGCCTCCCTCAGTGCCTACGGACTGAGTTGTTTATGACAGAGACTTTATTGAGTACGAAGTGCTGTTTAATAGTTAGGGCATGTGAGATATGGTTATAAATCACGTTTTTACTTGTTACATAAACTGAAGTAAACTCTCTAGGGTGGGACAACCAGACAGCTGTGGGAATTGGGGTACTTTTGGGTGGACTACAAACCAGTTTCCGAAGTTTCCGACACACAAACAAACCCATGTCTGGAAATGTTTCTGGCATATCTGATTGTCTGTAACTGTTGCACTCTGTCTTGGAGGATGTGCACTATCTGTGTTTCCTGATCAGCCTTAGATTTGGAGACCAACAAAAAGCACTGAGACCCCATGTTTTGGGTACTGTGTCGTTTTCAGTACCATAAACACATGCAACAATGAGAACTATAGTAATCAAACCAACACGTATTAAACATGTTCTCGTATTTCTTGAGCAATTATTCTGCAAATTTAGTTGCCTATTGTGTCATTTTCCCTTGATTGTTCCTCTCCTTAAAGGAAATGGTCTTGCTCACAATTTGATCATAATCCCCAGCCTACTCAGGCATCAGATCATCCTGGAAGTTTAGAGTTTTTTCAAGATTGCCTGGAACCAGCCCAGGTCGAATAATGAGTGCTCTGACCGCTTACTCGGTTCTTGTTCTTGATCTTAGTTGCGACACAAACCTTCCTGATTTCTCCATTTATGGTTACTGTCGTCACACAGTGAACTGAAACCCTGGAGTACTGCTCCATCAGTGGCATATCATGTGACGTCACTGGTTACACGTTATGTGCAGTAGATGGTGGAACTGAATATAACGAATTTTCCTCTGAATTTAAAAGTATGCCCACGAAGAGGGCTGGAGGCTGACTGCCTTCCTCTCATAGTAGGTGTGAAAGAACACATCACATTTTTGCGGTTTTCTCAGGTAAGATAAGGATTTATTGTAACAAAATCAAAATCAAAATCATTACATGGGTGGTTATAAATAGATTATGAAGTTCAGTTTTTCATATTTTTCAGATCCAAGAAGGTAGGTATTTTCTCAAAGTGCATACCGTCCAAAAAAAAAAAAAATGCAAATAATGAACATAACATACTCCCTGCATGCAATTCACATTTGAGTTCAGTTTTTGCTTTGAGAAACTCACAAGCCTCAGTTAAGCTCTGAATAAGGCTTGTTCTAGGTTCACGTGCATGAGAGCACTGAAAGATGGTTTTGTGCACAATATCTGTGAACACCTCCATTGTTTTAGGGATTGCTAGACAATGAAGCATTTTTTTCACATCTGGTCCTCTTCTTGTTTCTGGTAATTATCGAGTCTTGTGTCTTGTGACAATCCCAAACATGGCACCAGACATAACACATTTTTTCTGCCATAGTATCTAAGCAGTGCTTTGTTGCTCAGGCCTTCATTTAAAGAAAATTTGTTCTTTAAAAATGTGTAAAAGAACGCTCTGTCTAGATGAAAAGACATGTGGAATGTTTTCCAAAACACTCAAGAGTGCTCGTAACCCCTCTTGCATGTTTTGGCTCTGATTTAGACTGCGTCAGTGTGTCCCTGGTAACTTGGCAGTTTATATTTATGTGTCCTAAGGTCTTTCCCGTGAGTCTGTATCCTGTTTTGAGAAAATTCAGAGGGGTATTGTACTGTTGTGTCCGTGCCAGTCCAACATATCTCAGTCTTGTAAAAATAGACTGTCCCTACTGGCTTTGCTCTCTAAACCTGCTTTGGCTCTTACAGAACCCCAGAGAATATTAAAATGGATATGCTTTGGCAGAGGCAGAGAATAAATGTTATCAAGTATCCTCCAGAAATATGATTATAATGAATCCTGCTGTAAAGATGCTTGTTAGACTCACCATGCTCACCCTGACTTCCTTGATTGGGGATGCATAAAACAGTCAAGTGTTTCAAAATTCATACAACTGTAGGGTAAAAGAAAGAGAATATATGGACGAAAAGGTATGAAATATAATTTATTTAAGAAAATACAAAAACTCATAAATACATCTGTACATTACATTCTTCATACAAAGATTCCTTCATAACTAGCTGTGTAACTGTGTAATTAAATAATTTGCTGACATACACATTAAGTAATGATTTTGTGTAACTCACTGAGTAGGCAGCATGTTTGCCTGGCTACTGCTGTCACATTTGACCTTTAATGGTTTCAAAAGCAGAAGACGTGACCATGGTGACCGTGAGTCAGCCTTACAAGGAGGAAATAAGACAACATAGTCTTCATCCGGCTGTCAACTGTCTTTGAAATGAGTATCTATTAATAACATAGGGATGGAAATATACTTCCCTCACCAGGTATTTCCCTTCCCTAATTTAGCATTTAAAATAAAAAAGAAATATGATACAAGCCAACCCAGGTGATAGCAAGCAGATTCTTTCTCTGAAGTGCAAAGCAGTATTGGCACAAAAAATATATCATAGTTGACATGAAAGTGAGAATTTTGTTTTAAACTGGTTGGAATTTTTGAAAAAAAAAAAAATCAATTATTATTTCTTTGGAATTTGGTTAAACTAGGACAAATCATGTTAGATCATTTTGTAGGAATATAACTTGGTTCTGTAGTGGCTCTGAACCACTGAATTTGAAGACTTAAGAATTTACATTTACTCCTGAATTCTTATTTGCAAAAATGCAAAAGACTTGAAAATAACAAAGAAAATTTCAGGTGAAGAAGCACACTGGGTTAAAGCTTGCTACTCCAAATAGTTCTATCACTCGATTAGCACAAAGCACTACAACTGCAAGATGTTTTTGTCTCAATGGGAATCTGTAATGTTAACCATCACACCTCCCTGAGAAATACAAAAACAAAGCTTATCACAACCACAGTATACTGTGACAGTTACTTCACCTATGATTGTGATTTGTTTTAAATTAAAGGAAACGTTTTTTAATAAAATGACACATAATCATACTGTGCGGATTTTTTTTGGGGGGGGGTGTAAGCTTGTAACACTCAATCAATAACAGGAAAGCTATCTGCAGTACCCTACAAGCTGTAAAAACAAGCCTCATTTTTACTGCAGGTGTTCCAACAGCACTGCTTCCTTTACAGATATTGCATCAGCCATATTTTAGCCTAATCCCACCGCTGCTCTGCGTGAAAACACACAAAACTTGCCATAACAAAAAATTACCTTCATAGCATTAATCACATATTTATCAACTTTAGAGGTCTGCAAAACAATAAGACAAAAGATATTATGTGCTTTTAAGATGGTGACAATCCAAACCCAAAATATAAGAGTTTAAGAATGTTTTGATGATGAAAGAAATGATTGTACTCTGAACAGCAGTATACATCAGATATCAATAGTGTTTACATAATATGTAGTGTTAGATATTTTTGGGGGGGTTATATATTACTTGCAAAATCTACCATCACAAATTTATAGTCACATGGTACAACTGTTACAGAGTCACAAAGTGCAAACTAATGCGTTACTTAGCCAAGGATAATCTTGAGGAAGTGTAGTGTCTGTAAACACCCATTTCTATATCAAACAGCGATCCTTCTTTTAACTACAATAGGTAGTAAAACTTTAATGCTATGTTCTTACTGTACAAGTGCTGGTCCACAAACATTTACATATTTTCATTCCAGTAAACCTGCATTTCATGCTACTCTCGACTACCTTCAGTTGCTACCTTGGGTGCCAGCACTTAGACAAATTCAGATCCTCCTCAGTCTAAAAGAGCTTTTTACTAGACATTATTTTTTAACTTTTACTAATACTGAGGAATGGTAATGAATAAAAGATCAGTCAGCAAGACATTAGTTCCCCCTTATTCTTCTACCTTTTAAAGTTAAGATAAAACTACTTCACCAAAATGCTGAAATCTGATCCAAATGATTGAAATCACTCATGGACTCATTATAGCCTCTTCCACTAAGATTCCCAATAACAACAATGGCTGTGATCGTCAAAGTGAGTTTGAAACAGCTGCAGGACACTTATTCTTCATGGAGGCTTTAGCCCTTAGCATATGCCTACAATGATTTCCATTGCTAAACATAAAACCACCCCCACACAGTTGTACACGTCCACAACCTCATACTGAAACCCGCGGTATGGGATCTGGGTGCTGTCATATATTTTCTTCAGGGTGAACCACCTTCAGCTGTCTTTCCCCTTTTGCTTCTTGAGACCTTTCAGGCCTTGAAGTTTCTGTTGAATCTATGCCTTGTGGGCTGGCAGAGTTTAGTAACTACAACTAGCAGGACAACCATCAGCACTGCTAACACCACAACAGAGATGACAATTACACTTGTTCTATCTAGTGTCTGACAATGCTCTGACATAACACGGCTAATGTTAATCTCCACATACTCTGAGTCCTTTCTGTAGTAACATGTCACTGTGTCAATATCAGGGATGTCAACATTAGAAGCCTTGAATAAGTTGAGAAACCTACTGTTGCCACAGCATCTAAGGGGATTAGAACCCATATAGAGGGTTTTGAGAGATTTCTCTAGAGCTAGCACTGTGTTGTACTCCAAGGTGACCAGGCTATTGTTCTGCAGGTTTAAAGACTCAATGGAGGACTCCTTGGCCCAAAGAGGGAGGCCTGTCAGCTTATTAATGGACAAATCCACAAATTTGAGATTGCCAAAGACAGACAGGTCTGTGTTCAGCTCTTGCAGGTGGTTGCTTTTCAGGGATAGATGAGTCAAGGTTGCCTCTAACCCAGAAAAGGAATTTTCATGAATCTCTACACCCGGGTTTTCAGATAGGTCCAGAATGTAGAGTGGACTGCCACGGAAGGCATACTGGGGAACTGACTCTAAGCTGTTTCCAGAGAGGTACAAGTAGTGCAGTGTTGGTACTGAGGAGAAAGAGACACATCCATGATTCTGGGGTGATCTGCTCTGTGAGGAGCAAATGGTCAGGTAGTTCTGCTGAAGATGCAGTCCTCTGATGCTGGGCAATCTGTGAAATGTGTCAAATTCTAAGGTGGTAAGATAATTTCCCTGCAGATAGAGCACCTCCAAAGACTGCAAAGTGCTCTCTCCAAAGGAAAGGTTCTGTAGGGCATTGAAGCTCAGATCAAGGGTTTTCAGTGAATTTAAAGGACTTTCTTGGTCTATAGTAAAGCTCTCTAAACAATTATTGCTTATGTTCAGAGTCTCAAGAGCCATGGTGGTGGTAAAAAATGCAGATGGTATAGTCTTGATCTGGTTGTAACTCAAGTCTAAGAAAAGAAGCTGTGGTAGATCTTGATGTTTTTGATTTAAGTTTAAGTGCACGTGAGCCAGGTATTCTGTGTTTTTCAAATACTCCAGCTCCTCAGCAGTAGCAGTCGTGTTAATACTCCTCAAAAGGTTTCTAGACAAATCAAGGTATATGAGCTTGTTCTTCCTGGGGAGTATTGGAAAGTAGAGGATCTTATTCTCCCTTAAGTCCAGGTAGAGAAGCTCATACTCCCTGTCTGAGTCCCTGGTTTGAAAGTGCTCCAAGCTGTTTTTGCTCAGGTTAAGTGATTTTAGTTGGTGTAAGTTAAAGTCGGCGATACAAGAGATGGAGTTCACTGACAAATCAAGTTCAGCAAGACTGTCCAAATATTCAAATGCTCCTTCCTCAATGTCTAGGATAACATTATTATGCAGGTCAATGTTTCTTAAAGCTGAAGATCCAGCAAAGGTGTTTTTGCCTATTTTGGTTATGCTGTTGCCATCTAAGGAGAGGTTTTTAAGTGCTGGAGCGTCTTGCAGAAAGTAATCACTCATATCCGTGTATAGCCCATTACCTGATAGGTCAAGCTTTTCCACAGAAGTAAGGGGCCCTACATGAGTTTTCCGAGCAGCAAAAAGATCCAAGTAGTTCCTGGAGAGATCCAGTACTTGGAGATTTTTCATATCTTTGAAGAGGCCAGGTTGAATGAATTCAATCTTGTTAGAGTGAAAGTTCAGGTGGTGCACGGTGGTGTAAACAGCCAAAACCTCATGTGTGAGATTTTGAAGAAGGTTTCCCGAAAGGTCCAGTTTATGGATGTCTGGAGGCAGCCTGGCAGGGACGGTCCTCAGGCTTAAATCATTGCAGTATGCGCTTTTTTGGTGCTGCAAACAAACAAGGGAGAACACCTCATAAACAAAATTGAAATAAACTGATACATTTTTTAAAAATCTCTTTCACATTGTATTTGTCAGTCATCACTAGTTCCGTACAGAGGTTGTTGGCTTTTGTGGTTCGTCATTGAGTTGTACAATCCACCGTAGCATAAACCATACTTTCTATTTAAGTGACACAGAACCCCCCCCCCCCTCCTTTTTCCATGACAGGAGGAGGATGTAAAAAAACTCAAGGTTCAACTTCCTCCATACAAAATAAGTCATCAGATCTCAATTCAAACACGTTAGTCAGCACCAATGCCATGTCAGAAGGCTATTTCCTGCACTGTAAACAATCAGCCTCTATATTAATCTACTGAGACCATCCACAGAGCATCAGAATAACTGAACTAGGACAGGAGGAAATCCATGATGTCCTTGATGTTTACAGGGAGGAGGCCTGAAAATGAGCCCGAGGAGGGAAGAGGTAATGTCCAAACAGTACCCTACTCTAGTACACTCACAGTGAAAACTCTACTTGAGACCCAGACATGCAAAAAAGGACATTCTATTGTGTACTGAAACCCTAGGCTTTTGCATCTAATTCAGTCCATTTGCCTCCTGGAAATCTATGGCATCTTCCTTATATAAAGCTCTTACAGTGATATTTATCTCTAATTAATGTTCTGTTGGAAAATCAAAGACTGAATTATCCAGCCAGGTTTTAATTTGGGTAAAAATATACTTCTCATCTCATCTTCTTTGGTCCTGCTGAGTTCCTCTAAGCAAAGCGCAGGTATATAATGTATGTTTCACATCTTTGAAGAAGGCTAATCAGAAGTTAGCATGGTAATAAATTAAAGAGTAAACCTTAATTAGAAACTAAAAAAATATCCTGTTTCAGAAGTGTACAGCCCATAATTTGTTCAACAATAACTCACTGTAACTACAAACTTTGCTTTTCTGATGATACGACTACAGGCATACATCTGCAGAGTGCAATAAAACGACGATCTGATTCAGCAACACAAAGATCGTTTGTAAAACAGCAACATCACTCATAAACATAAAACAAGTAAGCCTATTCTTGTTATTTATAAAGAATTAAAATGCAATTAATCTGTAACATTACAATACAGCATTTCAATCTGTCAGTCATTTGAAGCTTTTGAGAACGAGAGTTACTTACCACTTGGCAGGGCGAAGGCTGGCGTGGATGTATAAATGCTGTCACTTCATTAACAAGGATAACAACAACCCAGAGCAAGGCTCCCATGGTGCTGCAAGGACAAGGAATAATGGAATAAAATCTTCATGAGAGCTGTCTTTTTGCTTCTTTTACAGGGATGTTGGTTCAGAGTGCAGGTAACCTGACCTATGACAGTGCAAAATTTCTTGTGGCATGGTATGAATCTCTCATTGCCTATAAAAACACTCTTTTCCCAAGAGCTGACATCACATCATGTTGTGACTGATGTAAGCATGATATGGGGACATAAGAAACCTCTGTTTTCGTTGGACTATATGATATTCATGTCAAGCTTAAGTCTTTCTCAGAATTTTAAAATGTACCTTTTCCCCCCATGTCTTTCATAGGCCTATTACAGTTCTATTTTACGTCAGTGGAAACACCCACAGATCAGATTCAAGCAGAAATATAAAAGGTTACTCATTACCAAAGAAGCAAAACAGAAAAATTATTATACATTTTGTGGTTTTCACAGCTGATTCTGAATTATGCAAATTAAACAAAAAGGACAGCGTAGCACCTCCCTTACTGTACAGTGAATGATTAAAAAAAAATTCATACAACATATCAGCTGTCACAGCTTTCTTTAATGTACCTCATGAATGTTCACTGAATGGTACAATGCCTTGTTTTTGGTTTCAGAAAAGCACCTGTCATCCACTATGATCTACAGGTTTATGAACACCTCATGAAAGTCTTCTTTTCAACGTCTTCTTTCCATTACTTTTGTTCAAAAAATCCAGCTCTCACAGCCTATGTCTATAAGTCCCAACTCTGATTCCGTGAAATAAATGCATAAGAAAAGTCTGCCCATATCTTAAACTTAGAACTCCCGACATATTTATGTATTTTCCACTAAGACAAAAGCCTTTGAATAATCAGTCAATTCTCTCTACTTGTTCATTTATTCTCCAAAAGTCTTGTCATACCAAAAAATATTGCCTTTCGGATTCTTCCCACATATCAGCCAAAATGATCATGCAATGAGAAATCGATACAGGTGCTCCATGGTTTTACCTCTCTTTGGAATGAAACTATCCCCTGCACAAAGAGCTGGTCATGCTGCTTGTCTTGGCTCCCTCTCACATCTTCACTGACAGAAATGCAACTGGCTTAGCTCTGTACCTTTCATTTCTACTCCAAGCTGTTTCAGCTACACATCCTGTGGGAATATCCTGCATTATGTGTTTTTTTTTCTCCCTACCCTCAGCAATGCCTTATTTGGAAATGGGGAGCTCTCTCTCTCTTTCTCTCTCTCTCTCTCTCTCTCTCTCTCTCTCTCTCTTTGTGAGAAAGAGCAGCTGTTCTCATTGTAAGACTATGAATTCCTTCATTCTGTAAACAGGTCGGCATGTAAACATGTGAACTTAATCAAAAGTCCACAGCCCACTATGAGGTACTTTTTCTTCGTATTTTCAGTTTGCCTATACTGCGAAGCTATCGAGGATAAGATTAATTAAGTTTAACGAAACCTTTAAAGCCTCTCTAGTATTGAGTCAATTGTGAATACAGCTGCTAGTCTTCAGTATAAAATAAGCGTGCCGTCTTTAAACGTGAAATTCAGTTTTTAAAGTGCTACGAAAAATACTCACTATACCGTGCATCCTGGAATGCTTTCCGTCTTCATTGCCGTATCAAAGCTGCATCTACCAATTTGCTCAAGACATAGCTAACTTGGTTCGGTTTTAAGCATAAGCAGATGGTAGGATCCATGGTAGAATCCCCGGCTGCATCCCTCCTTGATATATAGCCTTCTGTATGCGCCGGGAATTCCCTTAGCAATCCGCCCCTCATTAAGAGACTGGAGTCTTCTTTTTCCATTGCTGTCATTCTGCGATTAAATAGATAAATAAATAAACAAATAAACAATAAGTAAATGACCGTTTAAAATGAAATACTTGATCATCCACAGCAAGACAACTTACGATAATAATACGATAAAAGTTGTAGTAATCGGTTAAAATCACCAGTTTTGTTACGAACAACGTCTACGTAATTAAACATTTCTTACTGATCGCTTGGGGGGAAACGATTGCTGCCTTGATGTTGAAAATTGAAGAACTGTTACATACTACAATTTACCACAGAAACGCACAGGCTTGCGCTCAAAACAAACAAACTAGTTAGGGTGGATAATGGCTCCCTCTAGTGAAGATAAGAACTTGAAGAATAAAAGAATCTAATAAGCCAAAATAAAACTGTCGGAACAATACTCACTCTCACACACACACACACGTATATATATATATATATATATATATATATATATATATATATATATATATATATATATTACCAGTTCATAAAAAAAACTATGAATGAACGAACGCATTTTCCATGCTCTACCACAGCTTCCCGCATATTCACGGCTGGACAAAATTTCACCATCGTATAAACCACAACAATTTTATGTTTTTTATTATTATTATTTGTTTGTTTGTCTACTCTGTCATGAATCCTACTGTTTTGTGGCAGAGACAAACTGCATTTGCTCTGAAGTCACATATCTGACATATCTCTGTCTCGCACAAAGTGATGTCACGTTTTGGAAATTTGATTCATTCTTACTAAACAACTACATCCTTACTTGCTATTACCGTCGTGTAGCTAGTTCTGAAACGAAAACGAAAGCCAGGAAGCTTACACCAAGCTTGTAGTACCTCGTCGTAACTGTGGTAGTCCTGTAGGCTACACATTAACTACCGTTCTTTCGCCAAATAGGCTTCTTTTATCAGGCAGCGCCCTCTAACGGTTGTTACAATGTAGACCGTAATGTGATCATACCAAATGGATATCACAATGATACAATTTCAAAGCTTGGTATAAAAATTTGTAATCTCCTAGATCCTTGCTCCACTAAAGGCTGATCAAATGTTAAAATCAGATTATATCCCATCCCACCCTTGTGTGCATCGAATGTCAGTCTGAGAGGTACTAAAAGGGTTTGTAAAGAGGTCAATTCTTCTGCGTTACTCACAGTAGTTCAAAGTAGTAGTCCAAAACAGAATGTTTTAAGGCGTGATAACTATGGGCCCGTGGCTTTATGTGCAACTGAACGAATATCCAGAATAATTGGATTGACTGTAATTTCATGACATATGATCCACTCAAATGTGTAAATTAGAGAACGGAGTGTGACAATACAAAAGGCAAAAAACAAACAAACCGACAAAAAACCAACAGTTACCTACACTTCGCCATTATAAAACCTGCAGGTCTTTAAACTTAATATACATTGTTTGCTATTTCCTGTGAGGCCATGTGCAGTTTAAGATAAATCTGTTATTTGAAATGTGTGTTTTTATAACCACACGACTGACATTCAAAAACTAGCCAGATGCCGTCATAAATTTGCTCTCCACCAATTTTTTGCTTTGGACACTCAGTCTCTGTAATGTGTATAACACTTGTTAATTAAACAAGAACTTAAGTGGGGACTTAAGTGGCCCGTGTATGGCAAGGAGGCGTGGATTTCCGTGGATGCCTCACTGTGCTCTATTATTACGTCTTCATGTGTACTTCACACAATGAAATTCTCCAGAACGGCCTCCCTGTCGAGTCAGCCAGCAGATAAAAGCTGATCGACTGCTACGTTAACAGGATTTGTGCTGAACTGCATCAGGTTTGACGCGCACTACGGACTCTCCAGCATCTTCGATCTTTTCTACGGGATTCTCGTCGAGTGTACTGCGCTCTTGTCAATTGATAACAGTCACAACAAAAAGAAAAGTAAGTCCTTTATTTATAGCAGAGAGTTTAAATTATTGCAAGTCAACTGAAATGTCGTTTGCTGTTTTCAACGATAATGCACTGCTTATTGCAGCAAAATGTGTAAGTATCTGTGTTATTTATTTATATGATATGTTTATTCACGCAATATCTGTATACAGATATTCAGTAATTTATGTAGCCCATCTTTATCTGTTTTCCTGTTAGATTATAACCCGTGTTAAGTACACGAGTTCGCGAGTTATAAAGGAAAACAATATATATCTAGTCACTTTGACTCACTTTGCACATGTCTTTCCAGGATGGGTTTTGGGGGCAATAGCGACACTCCTGTTAATCATACGACGGAGTGCATCTCCTCTTATGCCGAGAACATTCTTCAAATCCTTAACATGTACAGAAAGAGTGGCATCTTCACAGACATAGTCCTGCAAGTGGATGGTTGCGAGTTCCCCTGTCATCGCGCCGTACTGAGTGCCAGCAGCCCCTATTTCCACACCATGTTCAATAGTCAAATGCTGGAGAGTACGCAGTCTGTGATACAAATCCAGGTCCTATCTCGCGTGGCCATGGAAGACTTGCTAAACTTCCTGTACGAGGGAAGGGTTGACCTGAATGAAGACAACGTGGAGACCGTCTACCAAGCAGCTGATTTCCTAGGGGTTTCGGTCCTCTGCAACGCCTGCATCCAGTTCCTGGAGAAACGCGTCAACCACTCCAATTGCCTGGGCATCATGGACTTTGCCAGTTCCTACCTTTTAAGGAACCTGGCAGAGACGTGTCAGAACCTGCTAAACAAAGATTTTGTGAAGGTCTACAAGCACAAAGAGTTCTTGCGCCTGCCCAAAGAGCGCATTGTAGAACTGCTGATGAGCGAGCAGCTGCAGATCCAGAGGGAGGAGGTCTTGGTGGAAGCTGTACTGAAATGGGTCCATCATGAGCCCAGTGACAGAAAGGCGGCCCTGAGAGAGCTGCTGGAGCTGGTGCGGCTGCCTCTGGTCGACCCATCATTCTTTGTCAACAGTGTGGAGACAGATGACATCCTACAGGACTGCAGGGACTGTCGGCCTCTGCTTCTGGAGGCCAGGAGATACCACACCTTTGGCAGAGAGATCTATTCTGCACGGACAAAGCCCAGAAGGTTTGTTTGAAGTGCAAGTGGTCTGGCGTACTATTTCTATTTTTATTGTTGTTGTTGTTGTTTCTCTAGTTATTTGTGTTGTTGTTTTATAATACAACACACAATATTATAGTACAACACAATTGTTTTATATAATTTTCATAAAATACGTACAGCAGTGTTGAGCAGCAGCGATCAGCTCAGTGCTTCCTCTCATATATTCAGGTCGTCTGGGACAGCGGAGGTGATTATGATAATCGGCGGATGTGACAGAAATGGTTTCTCCAGGCTATCCCACACCGAGAAATACAACCCTTTCACTGGAGAGTGGACCTCAGCTGCCCACATCCCAGGCCACTCAAAGTCTGAATTTGCTTCCAGTGAACTTCAAAATGATGTATATGTCTCAGGTATGTCATATGTTAAGCACAACCAACAGAATCACTTTTTGTACTCATGACATGACTGCTGTTGTTGTTGTATTCCTGAGAAGTGTCTGAGAGCTTCAAATTTGAAATGCAAAGCTGTTCTGTTAAATAGAGCATAGCAACAGCACAGCAGACCTGTGTTTCTATCAAAGCCTTTTGTACGTATACATGGGCTTTTGATTCCACATGCCTCTCAGCTGCAGGAAAAAAAAAATACGGGCTGTGCTGTTCCCTTGAAAAAATATCATCTATGCTTGTAAACAGCATGTGGCTTCCAGGGAGCTTTATCTACTGTCTGATCTGATGAGTCTCATTTAGGGTCATTCTTCAGTTTTCATCAAAATAAATACGACTGAATTCTCTTCTCTATCTTCTCCATCAGGCGGCCAACTAAACAGCTCAGATGTGTGGAGATACATGGTCCAGCTTAACCAGTGGGTGCGGGTTGGGAACTTGAAAAAAGGCAGATGGCGACACAAAATGGCGACCCTTCTTGGCAAGGTGACTTGTCAGTCAGATATTTTTGTTTAGAAATATCTTTTCTTGAAGTCAAAATTTATCCCACTATGTAATTTTACGGTCAGGTTGTACAACGCACTTGATTTGGAGTTAAAAGTTCATAAGTTGACACGCTCTGTTGCTGCTTTAGCTGTATGCAGTAGGAGGCTACAACGGACATGAGAGGCTCTCTAGTGTGGAGTGCTACAGCGCATTTGATAACCAGTGGCTGACAGTGGCCCCATTGCTTCTCCCTGTAAGCTCAGCAGCAGTGACTAGCTGTGCTGGAAAGCTGTATGTGATTGGAGGTGCAGTGAATGAAGACTCCAACACAAATAAGGTGAGTGCAACACAGATCCTCCAACAGAATGTCTGTCTCAATATCTGGTTGCGTCTGAAAAGCAGAGAAAATTAGCTCAGCAGATCTGTTGACAGATAGAGATCTGTTTTGCCAGCACTTACTGTTTGTCTCAGATAGAAATACAGTGAAGCTATACATTGCATAAATAGTTCTGAGATCATCGTTCTGTGTAGCTTTGGCAGGGGCATGCAACAACCGGTCTTGAAAGTGGAAACAAAACCAAGCTACATTATACAGTGTATTATGCACATATGGGAGGGCCCTGAGTCTTTGGGGGGGGGGGGGGGGGGTGTCAGCATTAACTGTGGAATTTTTATCCACAGTAGGTTTTCGGTCTGGACTGAAAGATTTTTGTTTAATTCACAGTGATATTTTTAAGAAAAGAATAAATGTAAGCATTTCCTTGTAAGCAGGTGTTATAAAAGGTCTTCACATTGCACAAATGCGTCAGTGTAATATTGATTTACACAGATACGTTACTTTAATCCATCAAGGATATTTGTTAGGACATTATTTTCAGAGGGAAAATGTGTAATCCGTTGAAGATCTCGGGATTGAAACTTTATCTCCTCATAATAATAATATTTAAAAAAAAAAAACTTATTGGATATTCAGGTGGCTTGCATATTTTCCTTCTTTAACGTTGCTGCTCCTCCCAAAATCATCTCTGCGCGATCAACGATTGGAGCCTTATCTAAACAAGTCTTTGTCTGTGATGCACGTTTTAGGTCCAATGCTATGACCCTGTGCAGGACCAGTGGACTTTTGTTGCCACCTGTCCATTCTCACAGAGGTGCATCAGTGCCGTCACCCTCAACAACACCATTTACGTCGTCGGGGGTCTTCTGGACAAGATTTACACTTATAATCCAAGCAAGGATACCTGGAGCAAGGCCGCCACGTTACCAATGAAAGTAGTATGTATCAGCCTAAAACTTACGCCCTCATTTTTACCATTCACTTTTGAAGTCATTACTGTAGATAGTGATGTTAGGTTGGTGAGGCATTTTATCCGTAAGATTTGACTGGGGTATGTGACTGCCGTCTCAATGCTGTTCGTTCTTTCCGATCTGCCGAGACGTGATGCATTTGTCAGGTTTTTTTTGTGAAGTATTTTGGGACTGTGTTTTCATGTGTTTTTGTAAGTTCCTAGTTATAACGTGGTGAAATATTTATTTAAGAATGCACGTAACTGCATGGTGCTGTCGTTGACCTGACCCTGGCTTTGTCTCTGTTTCTCAGGAGAGTTGTGGACTGACTGTGTGTGATGGTAAAATTTATGTCGTGGGTGGGCGTGACGAGTATTCTGCAGCCCTTAACTATATGTGGGCTTTTAATCCGGAGACCAACACGGTGACCAAGGAGAAGTCCCTGCCGCGGAGCGTCAGCTACCATGGCTGTGTCACCATCACTCAGCGCTGTCCTCAGAAATCTTGACTGTCACCTGGCTATTTCTATTCCTGTGTAAATTGTTTGTTTCAGCTACTCTGTGCTACATTATATAGTAATACCGTCGCTGTCTTGTGTTCATTTAACTGTATGTCATACCATAATTCACTTTGTGTTATATTCTTTATACTGCAAGGCACTTACTCTTTGAATTAATGGTTAATAATATACTATTGTTTGTTATATATTACAGCAAAAACTATGAATGGTAGACACTCTTTAATGCATTGTGTTGTTGTGACATTTCATTCTAGAATTTACTGTAAAAGCCAGCTTGAAAGGAATGGTTTACATTCCACCGTAGGTGACCTGCTATTACTTGTTACAAACTTAAAAGATTCTATAGCAGTTATCTCTGGAATGCTTCTGCTTTTAAAAAATGCTTCCAAGGAAAATGCGAAGATTTTTTGTCATGTGATAACATGTTGACCTTTGGCAAGTTTGCCATGATGACATGATCCTGCTTCCCTCACGATTGCGCAGTAATAGAAGCAATTAAGTTATTTTGGTAATGTATATATGTAAAGTATGATGTATGTTTAACTTATCTTTGTGTAACCATCTTTTGATTAGACATTTTGTGTCAAAGCTTATTAAGAGACTATAAGATGAAGAACTCAAGATAAAAGTGAATCTCAGTCTCCTTTAATAATTGCACATTCAGGGAAATCCCTCAAATAATATGACTTCTAACAAACTGTGAATATTATACTGTGAGAAATACACAGCGACTTACCCCAAAACATTGTCTGTCTACCTTATATTTTATGTTGTAATGAAGGCATTAAAAACAATAAAACTGTTTTTTTATGACTGAATTATAAAACTGTGTCGTATTGCCTGCTTATCAAATTTAGAGGCAAATTTTATAGTACCCCTGGGTAGATGCCCTAGACAGAAGCAGATGCAGTAAAGATAGGCTGAATGTGGATATTTTTTTGTGATGAATAAGTGAAGATTTAGTCTCATTTTGAATGTGAGACCAACACATTTGACACACTTGGATTAAGTGTGTATTTTTAATAATGCTGCAATTTGTTCAGCAGAAATAGTTATTTCCAACAAATTTACCTTAAGTTTAATTCTGGTACATTTAAGTATTTAAGTCATTTGACTGTTCACAACATGAAGTGAAAGCATAGTTTAAATATGTACAGAGATGTATAATATTTTGTTCAATGACCTTTTTTAGCATATTTCTTAAGGACACACAGCTCAGCGTGTTCATGCACCTCTTAAGCGAAAGCTGTGATCAAGGGTGGATTTGCTAGCAAAAAAATCCTTCAGTTCGTAATTATGTTCAAATGTTTTGTTTATGGGTTTGCCAAGATTGGGATGGGCAAATTTTTAATCAGCTTCCTTCAGTTGTGTTTTTCCTTCCTTTGCTGAGAATTAAAACCAAAACCACTCTCATTAGGCCATCACTCAAACAAATACTTGTGTAAAAAAAATGTGATAGGTGAAGGAGGAACCATACTTTGAGTGATTGGTTTACTCCTTGAACTGTGCCATTATTGAAAGCCTGCTTCCGTAAGAGAGATAAACTGAGGATACTGAGGAAATCGCTTTGACAGAATGAAGGAAAGGGGATAATTTGATGAGAGTTCCATAGAACTGTTGGTGGAACAAAAACAAGGAAGTCATGCAAGGGCGCGTAGTGTAGATAGCATGGATGGCATTTTTCTTTAGTCCTTTGATTACTTCTGTCGGACAGGCCACACGATGTTATATATCACTTTCAGGTTCATTTCTAAAGAACATGAACTAAGCACATTGCCAAATGAAAACTAATTTGGTTAGAAATGTGAAGCATTCATCTACTGAGGGCTTGTATTTAAAAGAGCAATGCCCTATGGGTGCAGTATGTGAGGCCTAACGCTGTCATTACAGCCTGATTACTGAGGTACCCCCAGCAGATGGGGCCTTGAACAGATGGCACAGTGCCTGAAAATTATGTTTGGAGTGGGCTGTTCCATATACAGAAAAGGAGAACCAGAGAATACCCTGGGGAGTTCTAACTGAGGGGTCTGATTCTCCTGGTGTTGCACCTCCTTCTGTCCAGCTCCACATATCATGAATGTTTAGCTTATGTTCACAATCTGTATTGTAAGAACAGTTTGGTGCACTGAGGAATACAGAAAGCAATTACACCACAATATATATCACAAACATAAGTGCCATAGGTATGTTTATATCATAAACGTAAGTCAGTAATAATAATAATGCTAATAATAATAATATTTATACAGCACTTTACAAGCTTTATGCTTAAGCTTAAGTGCTTTCCGGATTAAAGGATTTACAAAGTGAAAATAAAAATATCAGAACCCCATATAACCGCCCCCCCCCCCCCCCCCCCAAACTAAGGGAGGACTGTATCTGTAGTTTGTGATGCTCTGGACCAAAGATCAAAATCACTGTAAGAAGTTAGCTGCCATCCAGTCCTTGACATTGGATAAACAGGAATGCAGTGTGGCTAGATTGTTCAGTTCATGTGGCTTAAACGAGAGGTATAACTGTGTATCACTTGCGTGACAGTGAAACGAGATGTTGTGGTAACATGTACAGTAAGAATAAAATTGGTCCCAGAATAGATCATTGGGACAGTTCACAGGTGACGCTAGCTGTTGAAGATTTAAAATCCTGGATGGAGACAAAAAAAATTCCTGTTTTTTCAGGTGAGAGGAGAACCACTCCAGTGCAACTACAGTGATTCCTGCCCATTTCCTCAATGAGAATTTTGTGCTCTATGGTGTCAAAGGCTGCACTTACATCCAGCAGCACTAAGACAGAGCAGTGTCCAGAGTCTGCAGCCAGCAATAAGTCATTTGTCACACGAAGGAGAGCTGTTTCCATACTGTATAACTTTCCAAAACCACTCTAGAATTTTTTTGTCAAGGATATTAATTGTTCCCTAGTGCCTCTAGAAGTTGTGTCAAAACTTATGTCTCTAAAATTTTTTAAACAAATGGCAGTTTGGAAACAGGTCAAACGTTTTGTATGTCGGCCGGATGCAACGTGGGCCCTTTCAGGAACGACTGAACACATGCCATCTTAAAGAGGTTAGGCACACATCCAGAAGAGAGGGAACTGTTAATAGTGAGCAGATGAGGTGCGATGGCATCCATTTTCTCTTTTAAGAATGTAGCGGGGAGAGGGTCAAGTTGGCACGATGACAAGCCCATATGTGACGCAGTGTCAAGAAGGTCCTGTAGTTAAAAAAAGCAATTCAGTAATTCCAGGTGAAGACCAGGAATATCCACAGATGTGGCAGGGAGAGTTATTTGTGTTGTTCATTTTATGTTGTTCCTTTTATTAATGAAGAAAGTAGGGAAACTTTTCACACTCTGCTGGAGACGAGGTGGTTGTTTGTGGGGGGTTGATGAGGTCATTGGTAGTTTTGAATAAGGTGCGTGGATTACGCTGAATAGCACAGATTAACTGTGAAAAGTATTGGCCTCGAGCCTCCCTCAATTTATTATTATAACGTCGCAATAAATCTTTTAATGATTGACAGTGAACTTGTAACTTACATGATTTCCACTTTCTCTCTGCTCTCCTGCATATTCTTTTAAGAGTCCGAATGTCGGTGTTTATCCAGGGGATTGCGCTTATCATCGATTTTAGCTGGGTTTTTAGGGGTGCAACCTTGTCCAGTGTGGATTAGGCACAGGCTTATTAAAAGCATTTGTGAAGCCATTTGTATCCGAATAATATTTCAGATTGTCCATGGCACTATTAAAGAGGGGAATAAATGTTCCCACTGTGCGCTCATTAATAACAAGAAAACGTACTTTCTTTTTGTAATTTGTCTCCAAAGTCTGAAAAACAGTGTCAAACAAGATGCACATATGATGCTACACCGAAAGGTCTCTGACAGAAAGATTATTTACATTTAGCCCCAGAGTAAACATTAAGTCTATTGTGTGGCCACGGTTGTGAGTTTAGCCCTTAATGTATTGAACCAGGTCGTAAGATTCCATGATATTTAAAAATGCTTTAGAGTGATGATTTGAAATGTCATCAATATGGAAACTAAGGTCGCCGACAATAATGAATTTATCAAAATCAAGAGCAATGGAAGATAGGAGTTCTGGAAATTCTGTTAAAAACACAGAATTTATTTTTGGTGGACGATAGATGAGAAGGCAGAGTATGGGAGACGCACAATTTATTTTAAACATTAGAGCATCAAAACTGGATAGATCACTGTCACAGCCTGCACCTCCATTTTGGACTTTTAGTTTGATATGTCTTTGTGCTCTTGTTCTGTGTCTGTCTCCGCCCCTCACCTGTTCCTGTTTGTCTCATTATTAACCTGGTTAATTTCATCCAATCCTGTTTTGCCCTGTTTAGTTCTCCTTCTATTTATGCCCTAGTGTTTGCCTTGTCTTTTGTCTATCGTTGTTTGTGTATTTTGCGCACTGTCAAGCTGCACCTTTTTGTTATTGGTTTTTTTGTTCCTGTTCTGCACATGTATTTGGATCCTCAGTTTAAGTAAAGTCCTCTGTTTTGTCACCTTCATCATTGTGTCCTGCATTTGGGTCCTGCACCACACCACCAGCGTGACAATCACCCATGGAAATAGGGCTGCACTTAAATTTATCTTTGAAAACTACAGCCAGACCTCCTCAACAACTGACCCTAGGAGAGGTAACTGATTCAAAGTTTGGGGGCCACGTCTCAATCAGCTGACTAAATTCCACAGGTGGAAGCCAGGTTTCGGTTAGGAATAAGGAATCTAACAGAAGTTATCATTGTCTTCCAGACACTCAGTAACGGAAGTGTGAGGAGGATAATGAATGTTTTGAGGAATGTAGTGGATGTCCGCGTGTTTTGCAAATGAAAAGTAAAATAAAACCAACAAAGCTGGTTTGGTCAGATAACTGATCCCTCCGTAGAATCTTACTCAGTGTTAACCAACCGGAAAAACTGAAACTAAATGGAAGCCTTTAGGAAAGATTAAATATTTGCAGTGGAACAAATGGAAAGGCTAACAGCGATATCTCTACGTGATTTCCTGCTAAGGAACTTTGACTTTTTGACTTTTGACTTCCTCCATATATTACATGTTTTCAAAGGTGTGAAAAGGTTATTTCAGAAGTTCACAATGTCCAACGTTATGTATCTGCATTGTTTGTGCTTTGCGGCATCTATGGTGTCCCATCTAGGGGTAGCATGAGCTGAGTTTGGCTCAAGATCAACCACTGACATCACACTTGCCAAGGAGGAATTTTAGCACGAGAGACAGTGGCTGAGGGAAGATTTAAATCAGTGAAGTAATTCGCGTGAAGGCTGAAGTAAGCACTGCCTAATGAGGTTTCAAGAAACTAGAACATGACACCTGGAGGAAAAAAACAAAACTTTCAGATGTAGATTGTGTATGTGGTATCATGCCAATGGTATAGGGAAGTTAATGGTTCATTGTGAATATTAGACGTGATACTAACATCACTTAGCTGTGACCATAATCTTATTTCAGAATCTGAACCCAGTGAAACTACAGGTATTCTGAAAAACTCTATTTATAGCTCTGAACACTGAACCTAGAAATTATTCAGAATAACTCTTCATCAGCCTTAACATATATTAAATAATAGCATTAAAGTAGCTAGTAAAATAATAGTCTTAAAATTCAATACAGCGAAGTTCCTGGATCACCACACGATTTACGACGTAGGCCTACTCAGAGAGTTGCAATGCGAATGTACGCGTCTATTACAACAGTTGAACTCAAAACACAGAGTAAATCTAATATTGAATAAACTGCGATTCCAGCGGAGGCAAGGCACATCCGCTACACACGCACACATACAACAGCATCTAAACTACTCACAAGAAGACTAACAACTTGCGGTAGACAATAACAAGATCCTCGTTATCAAACGTATGGATGCACAGCTACGCGAGTATGAGGCATCACTAAGAGGCACGCTTAACCAAAAAAAAAAAAAACAGTGATGTTTCTAGTGGGTAGTGAGGGGAGGAGAGGAAAGGGAAGAAGAAAAGCAGGACCAGCCACGTTCAGGTAGGAGAGACCAGAGTTACCGAGATTGGCATTAGGAGACCCTGAGCGAAACTTCGTATCAGTGCCGGGAGAGTGCTTTATAGTTCTTTTCCACTAGGTGCTGGTGCCCGTGCAGGTGCCGGTGCGGAGCCAGTGCTGCCTTGGTGCCTTTTGAGAACCGGCCCGCATTTCAAGCGTCGCGGATTTTCAGAAGTAGTAAGACTGGGCCGATTCTTCGCAGGGACGAGCAGAGCCGACGGACGGACGGACTACATTATGGTTGATAAACTGGAGCTCAACTGACACTAAGCTGAACTGTAGCGTAGCTGAACTGTAGGATAGCAGGGAGTCTGGGTTTTTTTTTTATTTGCGGACGGGGTGTCTCTGTCCAAAGGGAGGAGATACTCCTTGGAACTTGGAAAGCATTAAACTCGGTTGTAATAATTTTACATAACTTTTTCACGCTAAAGAATAGTCAAATTACATTAGCCTACTCGTATCTGCCGCATTTAATTCTTCCGAACAAGACCAAATATATATATATTTTTTTCATTACGAACAGCACAGTTTCACTGTTGGCCAGAAAATAAGCTACTCGTTACTTGGCTCCTGGTTATTTTTAAGTCTTACCGCGCTTTTATGACTCTATGAACGGTTATGACTCGACATGCATAATTAAGTAATATCGTACGGTTAGATTCATTGTTCTACATAGTTTGTGCCCGAGCGGAGCAATGCAGATGAGGCCTGTAGCATGGTCTGAATTCCATTCTCACGGGGAAACCAACCTCCCGAGGTGATGTCTCCCTCGAATTGATCGTTATCAACTTTTGACCAAGTGTTTGCGTTGGTTTCCTTCGGGAGCTCCGGTTTCCTCGCACAGTCCAAAGACATGCAGGTCAGGCGAAGTAGAGACGCTTAAATTGCCCCTTGGTGTGAATGTGTTTGGGTGGATGTGAATGTGACTGTGTTTGTTTGTGTGTCTTGCTCTGCGATGGAGTGGCGACCTGTCCCAAAGTGCGCTGGGATAAGCGCCAGCACCCCGCGAGCCTAAGTAGGATAAGCGGCTTTGAATACATGTATGAATGAATGAATAAACTTTTTACCAAATGGTACGGGGGTTGCTGCCATCACGCTGAGGTTGGTGCTCGTTATTAGTTGCGGCGAGTGATTTTTTTCTGTTATGTGCACTGGTCCTGACTGACGCGTTGTTGCCAGAAAAGAGACATCTAGGATCAAGGGGAGAGTGACAGAGGGGAGGAGTGAGGGTAATAGAGAAGGGTGAGGGAAGAGTGAAAAGTGGGGTAGGGGGAGAGTCTATGTCATTTCAAATACACAAACAACAAGTGAACTTTTATTTGCCCATGTATTGCAATGTAAAAATTCTCTCCTCCAATTGCCGGAATAGACATTAAAAAAAAAAATACTGCAGTGGAATTAAGAGGTATCCTACAAATCATTAACTTTAATTAACTTTAATATTTTATGCTACAAAATACACATTGTGGTTTGTGAGTTTCTAAGGAACAGGAGAGCAGATATTAAGAGAGGGAAAAAAACTATGCCCACATTGCAAGTGTGCCGGTTACAAAAATTATTAAATCAATTAAACTTTCTCCTCACTTCACTTCTGATGCATTGTTTTTATCAGCAGAGCCAAAAAAAATGCTTCTCTTTTTTGTATCCCATCTCATGTAATTCAAAAGTACCATTCATTCTGACCAGCACCTTCAGCCATTAAAAACTGTTCTCCAATACAAATACTTCACAGGTTTAAAATATTAATGGACCTAATACTGCATCAAATAACCTTTCAACATTTCAAGTTTTTATTCGTCACATGCCAAGGTATAGTGTACAGTAGCAGTGTCAAGCATTATCAATGTTTTGAATAGTTTGTTTTGCATTTTTCCCCCGTATTGATGTTTATATATTTATATATATATATAGCTTTTCAATCTTTTTAATTTTATACTTTTCTATTTGATTATTTTTGATAATTTCATTATTTCACCAAACAGAGTAGCCTTTGTGTCATCCTGCAGTGTAAAAGGTGTATAACTTCATGATTACCACTAATGGTAATGGATCATTACTCTCCATCCGCTTCTATGGCCAAGTCTCATCCAAAGTTGGGCTGAAGTATTACTTTGCGTGGTAGTATTAGACAGAGAATATAAAGCTATTTTAGGAGACTGGATACATACTATGAGGCAGACACTGTGTCCTAAAACACACTCAATATAAAATAATCTGTGCAGGACGAAGGACACAGAATCACTAAACGACAGATAAACTGAAATGACACTGGACACTAACTTTAGGAGGTAAACCCTCTCTCTCTCTCTCTCTCTCTCTCTCACACACACACACATGCTAGAAAATACATTTTCAATGATACTATCAGTAAAAACAGAGATGCAGCTATATTTATCTTGATTTTTAATATAAAATTAGATCCAATACAGCTGTGTTTCATAGATATAAAAAGCATATAAAATGAGAAAAATCCAGAAATGAATCAGAAGCATTGAGTGGAGTGTTTGGATCAGTAGACAAAATGCAAAGGCACTAAATTTAAATCATTCCAGTTCTCGCAGAAAAAAAAAAAGAAGCAAAAATCCTGTTTGCAATTGGCAGACAATGAAAGTAGAGATTGTTCCTACAGGTTGTTTCACAACCACACTCAGTACCTTTGCAGAGTGGAGACACATTTCAAGATCTTTGCTATGGAATGCTTCCTGTAAACTGGAAAAAAAAAAAAAAAAGCCAAGAACTAATTTACTTCTTGAATGTGTGGTTTTATGGTTTGATAGGCACTGAGAAGCTGTCACAAAAAATAACTGATAGAAAAATAACCTATGCACACATTTTTAATAAAAACAATGTAAGCATTCAGTCCAGCATGTCATATGTGTTCAGGAATGTGAATCTCAAGCAATCATTTCTCATTAATTAAAGATAAAGCTCACCATTCATCTTGTAGTGCAGATCAAGAAACACAAACATATAAAAATGAAATCTCTTCGGTTTGATCTCCAAAACATGCCAATATATAACAATAAAGACAACAAAAACGGAATGCAGATTCTGACAAGTATTACGAGGAAAAATACAAACACCAAAAAAAGAATGCTTGTTTTCAACTGATAGCGTGTTAGGTATGATAATTCCGTAGGAATATCATGCTAGAATGGCAGCAAGACAGATTAAGACGTGCCCTTAACCTCAACTACTCTAAAATGCCGTTAAGGCGACGTGTGTTTTACGATTTTTCATGAATCAGTTTTAATCTGAAAAAAAGGAGTAATCTGTGTAGAGCACAGGTATTACTATATAATCACACAAATACTATTTTGTATACAAACTAAGACCACACATTTCACAACAGTAACTGGGTTTAAATATTTTTGAAATGTAACATCTGATTAGCTAATCAACTGTGTATAGAATGGAGTGTGCCTTACACTGTATCAAGTTTTTTTTTTTTTTCCTATACAAATCACAACAACAACAACAGTGTTATCTGGAATATTTGAAAAAATGTCAAACGGAATATCTGACATCATGTCAGCTGGAGTGTTTGACAAAATTGATGGCTCATAAGATTGCAATAAAACACTGATATTCTTGACCATTTTTTAAGACTGTGCATTTAAAATGCATTTACATACAATGTTAGTATCGCTGTTATGAATTTACATACTATTTTGTAATGTATTTATAGATCAACTTGTTAGACATTGTTAGATGTGATCCATAAAAATGTACATGCAAGCACAACACAATGTATCTACCTGTACAATAAAACGTTTTACGATTTTGGTTCTCTCACGTATAGCTGACATTCCTGCTCAACTGAACTCAATGTTACACAACAATAAGAAAACCTATCTACTCACTTAAGACATTTCCAGAAAAATAAACATCGTCACAAAACATTAAATGCTTTTCTTTAACTATAGAATGAATCAGAAACCAGTTTTAAGAACTGATTGTCTGATCAAGCCTTTAACTTGCTCAAGGCATTTACAATAAAATCATATCAGAGTAAAAACAACATTGGAGGTTTCTCTTGGTAACAGACCAAATACACAACGTTAACCTAACTGTGAGGGTATCCAACCTAGCAGCTAGGTTCCCTGTTCTCTCTTGTAACAATCCTGTCCTATGCAATCTGGTTAAGGTCATGCATTTACTTGTTTTAGTGACAAAATACTCAATGCTGATATGTAAACAAAATTCTGAAAAGTCTGAGAACCAGTGGAAAAAAAAGTAGGGGAAAAAAAAACAACCCACAAACTTGTACCACGATTAATCTATAAAATCATATTTCAAAGCAAACCATTCATTCAGGGACAGAAAAGCAGCGCCGTTTTCAGTTCTTCCATTCTAGTTTTTGCGGATGTCAGCGTAGACCACAGGCTCCATCTTGTGGAAAGAGTTTGGATTTTTGGTGCCTGAGTGATCGAGTTGAGCATATATCACCGGTCCCTGTCGGTGACAATTTAGAGCAAGAGATTTCATTACAGAAATGCATATTGGAGCACAGGCATATTTTAGTTAAGACAAAAACACAGCAAAGTGAAACCCTCTGAAAATGGTTTGAAGCCCAATGTAAGGTTAACTACATGCAAAATGATCAATGAAGAGTGATGTTGTAATGGATTTTTCTTCTCTGGCACTGAGAGTAGGAAGAAAAAGCATTATTGGAAAGGATTTTTTTTTTTTTTGTGCAAAAATGAAAAATAATACCCGTAAGAGCAAACGATGACCTACATCTTCATTCGTTCCCTGACAGCTTGACATGACAGTTTGACAAAAAAAGCAGAAAAATATACAATATCTACATAACCCGGGGCTACGGGATTTGACACAACTGCTTGAAACACAATGCAGACACTTTACACATTTAAGCAAAACAAAAAAACAAACAGAACTGTAGCACTGCTGTCCCTGAAAAATGCAAAAGCTCTTAAGCCAGCAGTTTGGCAGTTGTCACTCTCATCTCCTACCTGAACAGGGCCAGAGGGACTGCTACACCTTGAGCCCTCCGTACTGGACTCTGCCTTCTTCCCTGGTCGTGTGGCCGGGGTGCTGACACTCTCTAAGGAGGTGCAGCTATTACGGAAATTCATTTGTCCAGTACGAGGTTTGCAAGGTTGGCAATGGATGAGGCATTTTTCGTTTTTTTTTTTTGTGAAGTTCAGGAAGCGTTGATGTACAAGCGATGGCACGAACGCACGCACACGCACACGCACGCACACACAGAGACAGAAGACGACAGCATGCACACCCACACAGAAACATACAGATGGAGACAGATACACATGTAATGAGAAATGGTAAGAATCAAGGGCAAACATGGAATGCAGCACAAACAATAACAACTTCAGAGGCTGGACATTAATACTCCACTATAATGAGATGCATTCAAAATCTGACAAACAGATAAATCCGACGCCTCTTGTCGAGGTAAACAGTAAAGCTAATTTAGGTCCGGAAAAACAAAATGCAGCTTCCATACACTCCCCCCGACTCACATCCGATTTTACCTCTCTAGACGCTATGTTCCTAAGAGATATACAACTTTTTTTTTTTTTTTAAGCACTTTACATGTCTCAGTGAACTTCTGTTTTCCCCATTTTTATTTTTTTGGACTGGAAACACTGTGCCATGGATGGAATGGATGAGTGATCTAAAGACAGGCAGATGCATTAAGCGCAGTCACACACACACACACAAACACACGCACAGACACACAGAAGATGAGATGTTTGTGGTTACTGGATTAGCGAGTATGGTGTTAGGTTTCCCGACGTGCTTACACACGCGCTGACATTGGGGATCATCCCGAGAGCTTTATTTAGACGTTTCACTTTCGTATTCACAAAACTGATATTTATCAGAAGAAAGGTCACTGCTGTCTTCATAATAAACTTTTTTGTATGTAAATCCAGTAAATATGTGGTTTTCCTTTACTGTGTGTCATTAGCAATCTCCACCTATACCTCAAATGTGGATACGAGAAATCTCTGACTAAAACAATAACAGTGAAACAATGATTTCTTTGTGGTTGTGACATAAGCTAAAAGAGATGTGCTGTCTGAAACAGCATCTTTCATATCATAACCACAAATGTCAACTATATATTATGTGTTCATTTACTAAAAAAAAATAAGAAATTTCAGCTAGCACGAAAAAAAAACTCTAAATCAATATTTAAAAATACAGGTTAACTAAACATATTTATGCCTGAGCCCTCAGGAATAACTCAGTAATAAACAAGTTTATCCTTAATTAAAGTTCGTGTTTGATTTTTTTTTTTTTTTTTTTTCCTCTTTACAAAGAGCTCTCTGCCAGCTGCTCAAACACTCCATGCTCCAATGTCAAAATAACGCAGTAAGTAAAATGAGTGTGAAACAAACACACTTTACGATGTTAATGTGTAGAGGGACTCATTCTCTCCGAACATAAAACACACAAACCAATGTTTATAGAGTCTCTAGAGCCAAACATTGGCTACATGGATATATCTGCAGGATATATGTATTCTCTTAAAAATTGGCTTGCGTAAGTTAGCCACCGAAAACACATGCCAGTGCCTCTATAAGTAGATTATTTACTGTTGGTTATAAGGACTATGTTTGTGAATCAGCCAGGAGAAATTAAAACACAGACAATATCTTCTTTCATGAGTAAGTACAGGACGTGTTACGACATGCCCATAAAAAACGGTTTTGATAATTAAGTATGAAATCGATGACAACTGAACTGTGTCTCTTTTGATTACAATACGTTTTTTTTTTCCCTCAGAAGTTACCACATGCAAAACACTAAGACATACTGTACATCTGATTTTTCTGAATTGAGACGTTTCACTATGATTCAGAAGTTTCCCGTCACTTACCCCTCATAGTCATGAGGCGTACCCTGTCTTCTTATGATTAGGTACGTGACCGCAGTGATGAGAATAATGAGAATTATAGCACAGATCACCCCACCTGCGATCACCCCTGTACTCGTCTGAGGGAGGGACTCTGAGGGAGAACAAACAAAAACAAAAACAACAACAACCCCAATCATCAATAAGGTTAGGTACAACACTTGAGAAGGTCTGATATGATATATTTTTTAATGATCACCCAACAAAGTTAGGTTCACTCCTCCCCTCTTTACCTTTCAGTACGACTCTTATCTTTGTGTTAGCAGGTTTGCCAGTAATGTCTGGTGGGTTTTTCACGTCGCAAAAGTAAGTTCCATTGTCAGCGAACTGCATATGGGAGACTTTAATGGAGCCGTCTTTTTTGTTCAGGTCACCTGCCCATGTCACTCGTTCTTTGAACTGAGGGGTTTCACCATAAAAGGGCTGCCCAGTTGTGTAATAAAATATCTAAAAGAAAAAAATAAAATGATAACAATAAATGACAAACAAGATGAGAAAAAAAAGCTGCAAACTAAAGTGACTTGAGTAATCAAGCTATAATTTCACAAAAATCATCACGTTATATTGATGAGGGATTTTACTATCTTCTTGACAGAATATCGATAGTGATGAAACTTCATTCTGACTGTTAGAAGATTCAAGTACAATTATCTCATTTGCTCTAATTTTTTTTTTTTTTTTGGTGGTCAGTGTATCAAAGAATGTAGAGCACAGTCAGTGCAGATCTAAGGAGGAAGCACCAGAGTCATAACCAACCAATTTTACTGCTAAAAAATACATGACACCCAAACAATGCAGTTATGTATGTTACGAACACCTGCTGAAACTATATTCTAACAAAAAAAAAAAAAAAAGAGAGAGAGAGAGAGAGAGAGAGAGAAACAATGCGTACAGATACTGGAGATTCACTGGATCCCTCAGGGACAAAGGACCATGCAACTGATGCCGCACGGCTGACTACTTGGGTGGATTTAAAAGTACATGAGAGCGTCGCAGTGGTCCCATTTTCAACAAACACCTCGTCTGGAGCATACACCTCTATTGCAGTGACTGGAAGCAGACCTGTGGGGGGGGATTCAAGACATATTTGTTTCTTGACTGTGAAAACTCTGAATAAGAGTGGTCACATTATTCTTATGCAACTAAATCTAACACTCAGCCAAATGTTACGAAAATTCCTCATTCAGAAGTCATCGTTTTTAAGGAAGATGTGACTGGGAAATGCTGACACAGATGTGTGGTTAAAACAAGGGCAGGACACTTCCCTATTATCTATTCCAAAAATTTCCACAGACCTTTTTCTGCACATCATGACACCTTTAAAAGTCAATATTCTGTTAAAATATTCAATGTTCAAAGTGTGAAAACAGACAAACAGACAACATTTTTGGGTCTCTTGTTAAATAAAGCCTTGCTGCCTACTAAATGCTTTTCAGGAATTCTTACAAAAAAAAGCACACACCCAATGAGCAGTTCAGTATAATGTAAGCTTTGAACAATAAATTTAAATGAAACTAAATTACTGTATATAATTAGATGCTTTTGGAATGTCCTAAGATCTATCTATTATCACAGTGGCCCGCAAATCATAAAACATACATCCCGGGTATCCATTCCAAGCTGGTAGCACGTTATGTGTGTTCTCGGTGCCGCACCAGATAATTAGCTAACCAGCTCGTGACTGGGAGAGTGAAACCGACGGATTTTATGTCAGCAAATCAGCGAAGATTGGTGACCTTGGAAATTTATATGACAAAGATGTGGGCATTATCTGAACATGAACTGGTCAAGATAAACGCAGATTTTCATACAGGACCGGATGAAGTATTACCCACAGAGATCACCGTTGTTTACTGACCAGATTAGCTTGCTAGGCTAAAAAATGTTTGACCAGAATGGAAATTAGCAAGTACGTTTGGTGGCTAACATTGCCTCACGTGTAATTTAGGCGTGCTAAAATAGTCAGTTGCGCTGTTCTTGACAAAAGCTCCGAGAACCCTTGCTTGCTATACAAGTTGTTGAATGTGAATGAAATAAAGTTTGGTGGATAGACAGAGCATTTTGGGGATTGCCATGACAAAACAACAGAACAAGAGAAAACCAGCCATTAAAACCAACCCTACACAAACTGACTCAACAACAAATAGGATTGTGGTTCATTGTACCTAGGTATGTTAAGGTTTAGATTTGGTATCCTAACACGCATAGAATTAGCTAGAGTGATAACTAGCGTTAGCAAACGTAGCTAGATATAGCTAATAGTCATGGTGCTTGTACAGCAGGCATGCGTAAGAGCTAACGTATTGCCAGAAATCGGGTGGCGTCCCTTTTTACATGTATGCTGTATGCAAACAGGCACGTAACGTCCACAACTATACCTTTTTCCAACTTATATGTACACACCCACGGAATTGTCAGTGATCATTACGGGATCGAACAAAATGCGCTTTAAGCGAGTAACAAAAGCTTAATTGATACTGAACAACTAATGTCATTTTGCTACTAGCTATCTAGCTGACCTGTAACACAAGAAAATGCGTTGCGTTATTATTAAAACATGCTTCAGCTTACCAACGATGAGGCGTAACGCTAGTCCGCAGAGTAAAACATGGTTTGTTACGATATTTGACAGTTCCATATTTCAGAACATGGGTAGCCGCGCTATTCTTTCGCCGACCCCACTGGCTCCTGTTTACCTCTGTCCAGCCACCCCTCTTCTGTTGTTCTTTGCTCTTCCCGGTCCCAACAGGAAGAGACAGCTTAGCTGATCTTTGTTTTGCCTCTGAGAGGGTAATGCTATGACAATGAATCCTATGTTGCCGTTTACATAGACACAGTATTGATAACTAAGAGGTGACGCATTACTACTCAAATTGGAGACATTACTGAGCAGAATGTAACGAAGGCAAATTTTTACATTAAAGTGGAATGGTTCAAGATATGGCCATTCATTTTAAGTTTGTTTTAATCACGTTGTATGGTGCACACTGTAAATGTCTCCGAGACTGTTTTAGGAGTTTCAGCGTGAGTCTTGGCACTGGAAAACATTTCCATATGTCCAACAAAAGGTTAGCATTGACTGTTTTCAACAATTCGAAAGTGACCTGAACATTATTCTAGAGCCCCACCCATCAAACAGTCATGTGACGTGGCTATGTTAACGGCACGCATTTTGCGCGATTTCTTTCATTTACTCGAAGGAATTTTCTCATCAGAACCGCGACTGAGCTTGAAACTGTTCTTGCGAACATAGTTTAGAACACATCACTTAATTCGTGTTGACCAAATAGTGTGAAAAGAAAATGTAGACTATATAGGCACCGAGTATATTACTAGATGAGAAGTGTAAGTATGTCCATGTATTCGCTGATTCAGTTTTATGTAACCAGGTAATCGTTGATGGGAAAAAGACGTCAAAAGAATGCTAATCAAAGACATTTCTTAATCAGTAAGAAGTACACAAACAAATATCAATAAAACAATAGAAAAGCGAATAAGACGTTAACATGTTAATGATTAAAACTGTTAGGTTAAAGATGTTTCTTAAAAGCAAGCACAGACATTTTTCCTGTACATTTTTATAGAATCAGTATGCATTATGACCAAATGCATATTGATTTATCCCATTCCTAATTTTTACACAGAATAATGTAAGTGAATATGCTTCAGGGATCTGCCTGTAACTATGAAATTAGTGCAAATTAGAGCTGCTTAGTCATTGTACCCATGGCTGCTTTATAAATGCACCAGAATTTAAACTTTCTGATTGATAATGAAGTGTGCTGCACCATAAAATGATTCCATGTTTTCAGTTTTCACTTTAGAAAATACCTTTCTAGCCTGAAAACCCAGTTCTAGGGGGGAAAAAAGAATCTGGATTTCATTTTGTAAATCTATAAAAGCTGGTCAGCAGTGACTATAGACACAAACACAATTCTATCGTCTGTACATAAATGAGTCCAGCATTTAACTATTTTGTTTCATTACAAAATAGATAAGTGGACAAGAGTCATTGTAAAAATATGCACCTTACTCCACTAACAGGCTAATTTCTCTATTTCTTTGTCTGAAAGCTCCTCCCGTCTATCTTTTTATGCACGGAGGTTAGTATAATGGAGCTGAATGATTATACTCTCATTTAATTAGTTAGTGTAATAATTAGTTTACAGAAACAAAGACGTGTCTAATGTTTGAGGCTCAAATAATCTGCGCAAACGTGTGCTACGCGAACACAACCTTAATACCTACGCATTGGCGTACTCCGTCAGTAACCATAGGGGCTGTGTAATTCTCTACACCTATTTTAAAATGGCAACGTTTTTTGGTGAAATATTATCTGTTTATTCAAGAGCAGTTGAAGAAGATGATCAAGATGATATTGAGGAGGAAAACGAAGAAGACGCGCAAATTCGAAGAGAAGTAGAGGAGAAGAGGTAATTTGTTTCATGTAGTTTGCTGACATGCGTGCTCATGCTGTACTGTGTTAAGTTATCAAGGTATGGTGGACTGGTCGAGAAAAGTTAGCTAATATCAAGGTAGATAAAATACTGGTATTTGGTTTATCGATGTACAGCTTTGTCTGTGAGCTGGCTTTACAAGCGTTTCACCCTCTGTCTGAATTGCTGAACCTGTGGCTAGCTGGATATGTGCATAAACACACCAGCAACTTGTTCAGATATTATCTAGCAGTTCATGGCTAAGCCTGGTCACCCACTCTACTTTACTTTCTGTTTAACGTCTCCAGGATGTTTAAATATGTAGTAATGACTTTCCACAAGTAAACTATTGATTAAATTTCGTTAATTGCTTCCCTTATGTAACGGTTTAAAGTATGGAGTGCAGTCTTACATTAGCTTTGTTAGCGGACCACAAAGCTACCATGTCTGTGATGATGACTGAGCACGCGCATGTGCTACTTTCAGTTTCGCTCCGAGTTTTCCCCTTTGTTTTATAATAGTTTTCCTGGGTGTAGAAGCAGATATTAAGGTGATTTCATGCAAGGCAGGCGCAACAAGTGAGAAACAGTCTAGTTTATTAATATCATTTCTTCTCACAGCCACTGATCAGTGTTACTCAGCTGTGTCATGGCCCTCACGTTGTGGTGTGACTACGGCCCTAGATGCAGAAATTTGTAAACTTTGCAACACATTTTTTTTTTTTTCAAACATATTTTTGTCATACAGGGAAGTCCATGTTCACTGGTCTGTAGAGGTCTTACAGTCCAATCCCAGCCAGGAAACACTCCACTGCTCTGACCTTGTAATAGCAGTCGGTGCTAATGCCACAGGTAGGTATTGACAGTTTTTTTAATGTCCTCCTTTCTGTTGTGATATGACTTTGAAATGGAAACTGTTATTAGATTCTTACTGTAGTCATTGATCGTGACTTGCAGGGTTTCTGTCCGCTTACGTTCTAAATTCGGGGAGCTGGTCTCAAGTTGGATGGGTGTCTCTATGGAATGAGAGAAGCAGAGGCACAAGCAGACCGACCCGTGCCCCTCTGCCAGAAGAGCCAGGCTGTGTGATCTATCGGCAGGATCAGTGCCCCTCAGTAAGTGACCTGTCATATTCTCATGGCTGAACAGTTGATTAGATGCATTTGGCCAGATCAGAAAATTACTCGCAGTTGTGTTGTATGTGCCTTAGGGGGCACCCTTAGGGGTTAGTGTTGTATTAACCCATTACCTTTATTAAAAATGTTTTTGATTGTTGCAGGTCATGATATGTCAATCCACTTGCTACATTGCAGAAGACCAGTTGTTCCAGTGGACAGAAAAGGTAGGCTTACGTATTTAATCTCTGCATCTATAACAAGTCAGAGAGGTGGGGTTTTTTTGGATAATCAAATGTGCATTTACACCAAGGCCTTTAAACGTGGTCCTAGAGGTGTGGAATCTTGTTGGTTTTTGCCTCAGTCTCATTATAGGAGGCTAATTATTACCTGCGGACCAGGCGTATGCACTGTTGAGCGAATCAGGGATCACAGTGCTTGGTTAATCTGAAAGATAGCTGGATTTGAGAAACCCTGATCCATAGCGTACTGTCTAGAGTGACAGTACCTGCAAAAGCCATTTTTATTTAGTTCTAGCAATGGAACTGACCTGAGTGCTAGAAAAAGTGAGAGCGTTTTTAACGTGATGCAGAGATGTTGCCAAGTGAAAACCGCTTGCACAGAGAAACACGTTCAAGAAAAAATGGTCAACCAATCCACCCCAAGGAACGTTTGTAGAAACACCCTGAGAAGCCACCAAAGACTGACCAGAAATGTCCTTTTCGCTCGAATTCCATGTGGTATTAATTACGGGTACAGGGATTACAATAGTAAATGTGTAAAGTATTGTTAAATCTGACAGATTGTTTTAATCTTCTTCTTTTGTAGGTCTTTGCATGTCTTCAGAAGAGAGGGCTCAGTGTCACTGTGTTGTCTGACTCCACTGTGGCTGAGTACAAAGCTCCAAACTATGTGTATGGGAGCGGCAGCCCATTCCTCCGAGCACTGAAGACCAGTGCGCACAAAGACAAGATTCCCTGCCCTCTGCTGGAACAACCAAACATCGTCGCCGGACTTCCAGCTGCAGGTGCTTCACACCACAACACGTAAAGCCCTGTAACACAAGCCCACGCTGAAATTGCAGGGAAATGATTAAACAACTGCTAATGATTTCATAATGACCTCTTGCCATCTTTTGACAGTGCTGAGCCATTGCCAGATTCAGCGAATCCCTGCTGTCCTTTATCAGTGCTATAGTGATGTCATCTACCCGGACTCTGTCACTATGGAAACATACAAACCAGCCCTGTCATCTTTGAGCAAGCTTGTAAAGGTATGTGAATCCTGATTTGAAACCATTCTGATGAGGGTTTTCTCATAAACGTGTTCCCTTTGTTTAATTCATTTCTTCTGTTTCTCATTCACAGCTGGATCCAAGTCCAAGTGCAGAAATCCTCCAGAAGTTAACAAAAATCAGTGATGCTCAAAGTAACCTGTATACATAAATATGGATCATACAGAACTTTATCAATTTTGACAGCGTATGTTGATTTTCATTTCACCTGTTATATATTTTCTATGAACATTAAAATGTTTAAAACCTCTTTATTTGTTACATCATCTTTACGTTTCATTATCCGATGTCACTGAATACTGCCTCTAAGCAGCATATTCATAAAACATCAAACCTCGTTTGCAGCTATATATATATATATATATATATATATATATATATATAGCTTTCCTTTTGCAAATATGTATACAACTGGATTGTCCCAACCTCATGTGTAACTTTGTGGAGCAATTTGTTTTTCAGTGTTTCTGGCCTTTGTTTCTCCTTTTCTCTGCATCCCCGCTGTAATACAATTCATTTCGTCGCTAGGGTGCTTGTGAGGTAGACTTCTGCGCTTCAAATGAAGTAGCATCTTTTAACTACAGGTTTCCTATTTTACACACAAGGGTGCGTAGAGAGTAATCTAGAGGTGCAGTCCGAGTTTTGCGTACCATTAGTTAGTCATTTAAAACAGATAGGATTAAAATCCTTTAAAAAATAAACCCGAGCATCTAATGCTCTCGTCGCGAAGGATGTTTTAAGGAAGGACAGTTTTGAAGATGAACACAAGGGGGAGCATTTGTTCCATTTCATAATGATACCTAGGCTTCCATGGAAACAGGCAAGTTTTGGCTTTCCCTAGTTATGATTTATCTGTTTCCAGGACATCTGAAAATGTTAATGTGCACAGTAGGCAAATCCTTTAGCAATAGGTCTACAGTATACATTATTCATATGACCTCTGTTAATCTATTCATGGCAGCAACATTTGGTCCACAGGGAAGTCTGATGAATTCATCTTTAACTATTCGGTGCCGTTTTGTAAAAAAAAAAAATCTGGTGTTTGCTGATTTTCAAGGAACAGTCTGTGCTCACACTCCTGCAATCTCAAGTGTTAGTTCGTTAATTATCTCCCTCCTCCACCCTCAATCTGTGATCATTACAAATAATTCAGCGATGAGGGTTGCTAATGTGAATCGTGTGGGAAACAAAAAGTGACTTTCATTACTATACTGAAAAGTGTTTCCATTATGTAGCTACTGTTCCCGACAGTTTTACTTCTGTTTTTCAGCCTTAGCATGTCACCAGAGATTTTCAAGATGGGCTCTATGTATGATTTGTCATTAAACGACTCTTGCACTTTTCTGGGCACCTATTTGAGCTGTTATGGATCTACTTTTTTTAAGGTACTGAAATACACATTGTATGTATTTTTTTTTTTCTTTTTTCTCTCAGTACACCTACCAGCTTTGCCCGCACACCAGCACGTACTCTGTTGGAGTTAAGTGCTATGATGATAGAGTAGAACGCAAAAATGCCTTTTAACGATCAATGTGCTTGTCAAAGGAGTTTGAGTCAATTACACAGAACATCAGTCCCCTCCTCCCCCTTTCTATTTCTCCACCGATAACTCGCGTGACTTGACATTGACTAATCACTATGGGCAAGAGGCCACGTGGTAATCTCGTTTAGGCTAGTACTGTACTGCTACTATTGACTTAAGCAACTATTAGTCCAGACATTAACGTCACAAATGAACAATTCATAAATGAACTCAGCAGGGCTCTCACTGTTTGTATGATCTCAGAATGTTTAAGAGCATGTGTGGAACTTTTTTCACTCTGAATAAAAATGGTTTCAATCATGTCTTAACAAGCTGCCGGTAAATATTCCAGGCCTCTCAGGCTTGCGTGGTTGTTGTATCTACCCCAACTGTTTGATTTCGGGATTACAAGAAGTTATGACAACCCCATGAGAATCATTTTCCAGCTTTTAAAGCACCACGTGAACGTGTCATCATCTAATCTGTACTGTTGAGCCAGGATAAGCAAAGGATTTATGTTTAAAGCATAGGCAGATGAATCTAGAAGCACCATGTCATTGCTTCCAGTTAAAACTCAGTATTTAATATCTCTAGGTTACAGCACCGTGGCTTTGAAAGAAAGGAATGTAAAGCAGCACATTCAATGTAGTCTTTGCTAGTTTCTGAATGCCCTACATGAGGGCCTATTAAAGTTATAGCACTTTTTCAGGTCGTGTAATTTATCAAGCATTTTGGGCTCATCGTGTTAAAGTATAATTTACCCAAAAAAAAAGGTAAACGCTGCATGCACCCTTGCACATGACGATTAGTTATTCTTTCAGCTGCTGATGTTAAATTTGACTAAGCAGCACAAGCTGTAAAGCTGTGACGATAGCATTGACCCGCTGAGAGAGTTTCGTGTCGTCCACAGTGAGGTGCTAGGCACAGTCGGGGAAATCCCTACTGTGATGCAATACAAGCAGCTATGGCGCTCACACACCCTTCCCCAGTTCCTCTTCCCTTAATTGGTAAAGAGTTCATGCCTCAGTTCCAAGTTGAGGACTATCAAGTTTTGATTTTTTTTTTCTTTTCTTTGTTCCTGTTATGCAAACCATAGTGATCATAACCACACACCATAAAGGTGAATCACCATTTGTTTTGAATGTGCATGATCCGAGTCTATGTGTGTGGTTCTTTTCTTTTCTTTCTTTTTTAGCATATTGCGATACACAGCCTGAATTTATTGTATGTGTCTGTATCTAAATAGTTCTTTATTCGTTTCTAAGCTGAAATAAAGCATTACAGTGTGTTTTACAGACCGAAGGCTCAGTTTGCAGGAAACCCATAAATGGAGCAGGGTTGTGTCTGTGTTGACAGAACTATAACGTGACACACACACACCTCTGTAACTCATTAACTAATTCTTATCATGTAGATCAAATATTTGATTTTTGGTCTTTTTAACACAGACACATTTGACGTGTGCATACAATGATATCTGTTACACAGTCTATGTTGGAGATTAGTTATGCAGTGTTTATGGTTGAGTTTCAGACTGAATCACAGACAGGATGCCGTTGTCATGCGTCATAAACTGCGCTCATACATATCAAATAAACCACAACACATAGACCAGAGCATGCCATATACCTTCTCTGTCCTATTACAATTCATACGTACGCTGACAAAATCACACCGCGTCCTATGGGGGAAGTTTTCTGTGTTTTAGGTTGAAGTTAGTGGTATGCAGTAATGCTCACTTTGCACATTTTGTCTTATTGAAGGAAGTCACACAAATTTTGTTTTCCTGTTGACTTCCCCCCATAGTGGCCTGGGATTTCTCTCTCTTCTCATAACCTGAATATCACCCAGGGCTGGCCATCGTCCAGATAATAGAGGGAGAGAATGTAAATGAAATTTTTGACAAGAATGGATTCTTAATAATTGAAGAATCTCGTGTAGTCACTTAATGCTACTGCAATAATGCTACTGTAATAGCATGAATTTTAGTTAGCACAAATGCTTAAGCAGTCAGGTTGGAATAAGTTTGCATGCAAAACTACACCACATGAACATTGTAAAAGACTTGTGTTCACGTTCCCAAATTTATTATGCGGGATCATTTTTCCTCTCCTGCAAACACGGTTTTAACTGGTAAATTAAACACACTTTGTGTGAAAAGGGACTGATGGCTTTTGTTGCTTTGCTCTGAAAAAATGCCTAACGTTCACCGATCTCTTATACTGTCAGTCAAATAGAAGCCCCACCCTAACCCTTGGAAGGCGGGCACACTTACGGTAAATGCAGTTTGGGTGGAACGCTTCCAGAGAAAAGCACTTACTTGGCTCAGTTCAAAACCTCCCCTCTTTGTCTTGTTTCACTTTTCCAACTTAACCTTGAAGACAGCTGGAATCCGGCCATTTTAAACAATGGTATCCACTTTGATCAGATCTCTGCCGATAAACCTCCCACAAGTTAATACTTGCAGGGGTGGTGTGTGGAGACGATTGTATATCCAGCCGCTAAACCTCAAAACACCTGAGAGAGGACTGGCTTGTTAACACAGGCAAAGTTTACGGCTATTTGGGTTTGTTCATATTCATGTGTATCTGATTGTGTGTCGTATTCCATGTCATATTCCATGTAACTGTAATGGTAATGAACTCTGTTCCATCCAGGGCCTTCACTTCTGAGAATTGATTTTTCATATTATTTATTGTACTATTTTTTTTTTTGGTATAAATATAAGCATAAGTTCCTCATACTTTATGAGTCTATGCTCTACAGCAGGTTTGGCTGGCAGTGAGTTGTATGTAGTGGCATCCAGAAGCAGCATTTGTATTCAAAGACGATCATATGAACAACTCTATTCCCTCACAGACCGTTAGGTTATAAGTGTTTTCAGGCATCTATGTAATCAAAGGTTGTTTCAACGACCCACTTGAGCATTTTAATAAACCATGGGACTAGTTGCCATGGAAGCCAGACGTCATAGGCTAGCCTGATGACTAGGGATTTTATTGCATTAAGACATGCCGCCCTGCCAGGATTCTTTTTCTCCCTTTTTGTTGGAGAACGGCTTGTTTACTCTTGTTTTGGTTTTTTTTTTCTTCTTTTCCTAAGTTGTGCAAAACCTCTGAGGTCAGATCTCGGGTTTATGTATTCAAGCCTTCGAGCTACAACATTGAGTGCTGAGCAATGAGAAGCGTGGTGTTTGAAGCTGTTTTAAGTTGTGACCAAATGTACTGAAAACCACAATATTACAACATCTCACTTCTCTCATGTGTCTCTTTCGAAGACGGACAGAGTGGAAATTTTTTGAAACATTAATGCGGAAGAAAACAAAGGAAGGACAGTTACTCTGGCGTGGATAACATGGGCACATTTAGTTCTGACTCTTAATGATTTTGCAATACTCAGATTGTTATACGATATTGGTCCATACTCTGGCTGAAAAATGACTAACCTTGAAATACATCATATGAATGCTGTAACAGAAATGACATTATGTGACTAAATGTAAAACACTCTTATTATACGTGTAGTCCAGGTGTACTTCAAGGTCCCACATGAGGTTCATAACATCAGGTGTCATGCTAGTCACCACAGCACTTCTTTGCCTGTCACAACTTGATGTCTGTGTGTGTGTGTGTGTGTGTGTGTGTGTGTGTGTGGGAAACAAAGAGAAAGAAAGAGTAATCCACAACACTTGACCCAGGCCTGACAGTGCATAACCCAGTGCTTACTCAGAGAGCGTTTAGCTGCTCTAGTGACGTCCATGGCCGCACCAGGACCCATTTTACAGGTAACTACTTGTAGCTGATGCTGTGTCTGCCTCTCTGAAAATCATTCCCACCATTAGGCAACCACTACAAAGGACTCACTGGGGTAAAACTGTACACACACTACAGTAGAGATATCAAGGGTTGTTAAGATTCTCATACAAAATGGTAACCACCCACAACACATCCACATGGGATTAGAGCATAACTTTAAATTGGCATTAGATACATATCTTGAAAACTATGAAAGTTACCAAAATAGTTCTGTAATGTGGATTGTGTGTGTGTGTGTGTGTGTGTGTGTGTGTGTGTGTGTGTGTGTGTGTGTGTGTGCGCGCACGCACGTGCGTGTATCCAGAGATCTTCTGTGTTATTTTGGTCAAATTACATAAAGTACAGCATCAGAAATATTCTAAAGCGATTCTAAGGTCAAGCAATCATATGGGCTTTACTGTTCCAGATGTAATATAATGTGTAAATATAAACCAATTTGAAAATAATGACTAATGACTTTTACTGGGCTCATTGTGTGGTTTAAAGGCTGGCTCAGCCGCGAACCTCTTACGTTCTGACTTGCTTTATGACCAGTGAGTCACCATCTTCACAAACATTATACAGGCCACTGCCAGTAAAAAAAGAGTTTTCTAAGAGGTAATGGAATTTTACTCACACTACTGCTATTTTTGTCTTATTCCCAGTCAAACCTAATGTGTGTTTTCTTTTCTTTTTTTTTTCTTTTTTTTCCAAATCAGACTTGTCTTACAACAGGGAACTATTTTGTCGTTTATCCCAGTAGAAAAAAAAAAATAGAAGAGCTGAAATGATCCGCTAAAGATTTGTCGTGTGAGTGACGCTGTAGAAAAGTCTTAGTTGAAGCTAATTTAAGGATTAAAGTAACACCTCAATGTAAGGCTAAACTTCTTTTTTTTTTCAGCAAAACTTTCTCCACTTCTCTCTGTGCATGTTTTGTTTACCCCAATATTTCAACAAAAAAAAAAAAAAAAGAAAAGAAAAGCCAAAGCAAAAAGCTGCAGAAGATGACATGCGTGCATGATATTAGAGGGCTTTCTTCAGACATTTTGTTCTCTTGACGCTTGAGGTGTTGAAGAGGCGTTCTTGGTGATCCAGATGGACAGTGAATCCAGATGGACGACTTAACCTTTACAGTGAACGAGTGCACAAGCGTTCCACCGCTCGCATTCGATTGTATTGTCCAGAATAACAGACTCACTGCCAAGGGTTCAGAGCAGAAAAAAGACAACTGTACGTGGACTGTATACGGGGCTGATCTGACAATGGCAGTGATAATTCTCTCCAGCGGCTTAAATGCATTCCCATGTGGGTGGTTGATATCACTTCCTCTTCATATGTTTCTCAACCATTATTTCTCTGTAAAGGTGACTGAGGAGTTTATTTCCTAGAAAGTTACCGATTCAGAGTTTTCTGAGATTACATTACCAGACGATGACGTTTTTTTTTTTATGAAGAGGCCTACAAGAGCCCACGGAAAGCTCGCGGAAAGAAACGACAGCGTTCTTTGTGTGCCTTTAGCCTCTCCCAGATCATTCTGAAACCAATATATCCAACCGAACAGTTGTGAAAGTGAATCAGCAGATATTAAGAATGTTTTTTTCACATTCTCTTCACATTCACCTGATCTGAGAAAAAAAAAAAAAAAAAACAGTGAAAAAATGTGGGTTTTGTTTTTTTTGTTTTTTTTTGTTTGGGGTTTTTTTTGTTTTGTTTTGTTTAGCTGTCCTTCAGAAAAGCACACAGTGTACATTTCTATACACGTTCCTATTTGTGCTATTGCAGAGATTACAGTTCTGATAAAACACAGGAAGACTGTCACATGATGTCTTGAGCAAAAGCAGTTCTTATATATATTTGATGAGTTTGTGGGTTCTGTGTGGGTTTATGTATGTGCGTATCCATCCTGTATAAAAACAATGCTCCTGTTTGACCTGGGGAGAAACTTCTCTGTAGTCGTGTGATGGTGATACTAGTAGAAAGATGGGAAACAAAAGCATAGCAACATATTTTATCTCAAGGCCCAAGTATATACCTTTCTCTCTCTCTCTCTCTCTCTCTCTCTCTCTCTCTCTTTCTTTCTCTTTCTGTCTTTCTCTCTCTCTGTGTATATATATCTATATATATATGTTCAAAATAGTGATTTCAACCATGACAACCCCACAGAAGTTATTGTATTAATACTAGTAATTATGTACACAGTAGGTGTGTTTCTACTTGTCAATACTTGTACTATCAGTCCAGTCTTTAGAATGAACTGAACTGCCACACATCAAGGAAACGTCTGTCACACAGTGGTGCGCAATTAAAAGCTGACTACACATACTAGTCTTTTTACACATCTATGCACAACATAATGATATACAACACAATGCTCCTGTGCCTTTAACCAAGCTCAATATCCTCAGGTGTCATAACAGACAGATTAGATAATTGACGATGACAAGAATGATGGTGTAATTATGGGAAGAACCTCCAAACCTTCCCTCACTATGGTGATTATTTGTTTTTACATGCGTGTGCATGTGTGTGTGTGTATGTGTGTGTGTGTGTGCTCGGGCGTGCGCGCGCGTGTGTATGGGTGTATGTGAGTGTGTGTGTGTGTGTGTGTGTAAGTGTGTGTGTGTGTGTGTGTTTTTCCACAGCATGTGGCTCTTTACCATACGGTAACTGGGATAGTGAGTTGCACCTGCAATGTTCCTAGACGTGGCGATTGCATCTCCACTCTGTGTTTATCTCAATGTTGAGCAATCCCGGCAACATTCATAGGGCATTCATTGTTTCCCCAGACACGTGATCCACCCACACAGAGAAAGAGGAGTCATAAACCATGTCCCTGTGTACTTTATAGCACAGGTTATACCGAGGGACGCTGGCAGTTAAGTCCTCATAACTGCATTTTACAATAAGGATATAAAAGGCCCCTAATTGAAATGTATTTACTCAGCTGTCTCTGGTGCTGTCTCAATCTACGGAATTGCTGGTAAATTGTTAAGGGTAAAACTTAATACCCCATGATAGGGTAAGGTCTGGTGAGGACGTCTGGACAACGTGTCTAATTGGATCCTCTCTCACTTTCTGAGAGGAATCTCCTCATTTCTGGCTTTCTGTCCAGCATGACTCATCTGGCCACCTTCCAGTCATGTGACAATCGTAATGCTATGGAAACAAAACACGACAGAGTCACATTTATAATTTAGTTGTTTGAAAGTTTATTAAGTATGAATAGAACAGCAGCCATCTGGTCTTACAGTAGAGGGAGAGAGAGAGAGAAAGAGAAAGAAAAAGAAGTTAAATATCAGAACTTGATAGGACAACACCAAAGCACAAGTAAGTCCATACGATCTCTTCATTACAGAGAAAATGATTGCCTTAAGCATTGACAGCTAGTCCCAGGAATCTTGCAGATTGCGACATTTGAGTCATGCCGATGAGCTGTTACAACACGCCATGCAATTATGTGTCATAAGAGGACAGAACCATCACAATTACTGTATGTTTGTCGGTAACCATCTTTCGGTTTGAACATCATAGTTCATTAGGCTCCATTACTTCGAAGTCAAATTTTAATAGACAATTACCCATGATAAATATGAGAACTCTCTTGTGATTAACATAAAATACAGTACTGAGTCATTTCTTGTAAATAAAGGATAATTCTGTTTGGGAGTCCAAGCTCTATCTTGTGTTTATTGTCTGTAATTAATGCCAAAAAAATCGTGTCAAGAGGTGAGGTGTGGCGAAAGTCTTCTAAACTACCACTGTGACAATACAGTGAGCCACGGTTTCGGAGAATTAAACTTTTTGCTTTCTATCACGTCTTCCTACATTCTCTTTTTTCTCATTTCCACCTGCGTTTTGAAGGTTCATATAAAAGCCATCTGGTTAACGTACTACCAAGAAAACTGTCATTTAAATCAATAACTTCAGAATACATTCATATAAAAAAATAAAGCTTTATATGACATCAAAGACAGTAACAACAGTATAATCCAACATTCCAGTCAAAAACAACAACAAAAACAAACAAAAACAAAAAAAAACATTTGCAGGTTTTATCCACAGAATAGACATTAAGCTTCCAGTGATTACGGGGACTGTGGTGCAGGTGATAGCACCTGTCTTACTTTCACCCGACTGGAAAATTACAATCATCAAACTGGAAAATTACAATCATGATGATAAATTATTGTCGAAGAAGACCTGCTACAATAAACAATTCACTGCACACAGCAAAAAAAAAAAAAATAAATAAAATAAAAAAATAACAATAGTGACAAAACCAAACAATTTTATTCAAATTCTGAACCAGCTGTTGCCATAATCTGTTGATCTGCTTGTCGTTAACTAACCCAGCTAAAGCTAAAACAATTTGTTTTTATTTTTTAATTGTAAAGCACATCAGTTAAAGACTTTCAGTTTACAGTACTGAAAACATGATGGCAAAATGTCACTGTTAAGCTGCTTCCAACCTCATCAATAAAAAAATGAATAACTGTTCAGTTTTTATACACTCTTCTGAGGCACGAGTTCCGTCCATTTTTCAACTTTCATACAAAAAAACATAAGCCTAGTTGATTCTGTAATAATATACTGACCCCAGCACACAGTGGGCCCAACTTTGGTGCAGAGTTACAAGCATAAAAATAAAAGCTATATTTACGACACCAAATACTTACTTTGGCCTTTGCAAAAATAATCAATATGTCAGGCACAAATGAAGCTGTAATAGACCAGCTACAGTCAAACGAATAAATTACCTTTCATATTTAATTAACAGCTATAATCACTGGAATTACAAGTCAAATACATACAAACCCTGACAAAATATACTATATTAAAAAAAAAAAAAACTAAACTAAACTAAACAAAACACAAGCTTATTCCTTTGATATAAAGAGAAGTTACAGTAATTGACTGCTCTTGACACAGTGTCTGACTGCCTGGAAGAGACAGTTCAGAAAAGGTTCCTGCTGCAAGCATATCAGCATTGCATTTAAAGCACTTAAAACAAACTGTAAAGGCAGTTATCCCCCAAGACCCCCTTCTGTTTAAGGAATGTGTATTAAGGAACATCTCATTGTACCAAAAAAGGCATTCAACACTTTTACTGTCATCATATATATATATATATATATATATATATATATATATATATAAACAAATGCATTCCACTGAAGGAAATGTTCAGATTATTCCCACTTGATCCAAATAGACTCTTTGTAAACCATGTACTCTCTGTAAAAACTCTCTAGATTTAAAGCATGAATAATAATTTGCTATTTTACAGTGATCACTGTAGCCTGTGTGTACATGTGTGGCATGACAATCTGTATTAAATCTCAATTCTGAAATTTGCTCATTTGCATGTAATTTAAAAAAAAAAAAAATCCGACAGTCTGGTGGAGTTCCAGTCAACAAATGCCCGCAAGACCATGATACACAAGATCACGTCAGAGGCCGACTCCCCTGAGTCAAGAATCTACCGTCCGCTCTCTCTCTCAACCAGGCAAGTGACTCTCAGTGTAGTCGACATGGTGAATCCAGCTCATTCACCACAAATGGAGACCATGACAAGGTCTGTACCATTAGAGTATATTCCTACTGTGGGGTTTTTTTTTCAGCTCCGTCACCTTTGCTCCCACTTAGAGGTAAGTGTTTTCGTTCAGTCCTCTGTGTCGGGCTGGACTCCCAACATGATGTGAAGCTCCTCAGCAGAGTAACCCAGCAGGTTCTGCAGGTCACAGACGAATCGATACACGTAACGCTTTCCCGACGTCTTGTGGATGATGTTTTTGTCGTAGTAGTAACGAAGACCACGGCTCAGCTTCTCATAGTTCATTTTGGGCTTGTTCTTTCGCCGGCCCCAGCGTCGAGCCACCTGAGGGATAAAACAATGTGGGCGTCAGATGACATGTCTGATGATTCAACTGACATGACTTCTTTTTTTTTTTTGGTTTGCATTTATTTAGCATTCTGGTTTAATTACCTCATCAGGATCTGTGAGTTTGAACTCCCAACCATCCCCAGTCCAACTAATGATAGACTGGCAGGTTTTATCGGTCAACAACTCCAGCAGGAATTGCCATAGTTGAATGGGGCCACTTCCTGTGAAACAGAATATGATTAGGTTGATTAATTGATTGATGATAACCGATTGATCCGTTTACAAAATTTATCTTGTACTAATACTAAAAGGGTATAAAGTGATCCGAGACTGAGCAGAGGGGAGCATAGTGAACAACAAAGTGCTTGAGTTAGACAGAAACAAGCTCACACTGTAAAGAAAGTGACACTACTCACCTGTGAATCCAGCCAGAACAGCTGCAGGGATAACCGGTTTACCCTGCTCCAAAGGTTCATTTCTCTCTTGCACATAGTCTTTGAAGGATAGGCCTTGTTTGCCAAGACTAAGTGGAGCAGCATTGTACTCATCATCAAAGCTGTCATGAGAGGGTACCCGCTGTGCATCAGCGAGTGATGACTGACTACCCCAGGAACGGAGCAGAGACTCGGTTCCATCGAAACTATCAATACTCTCCAAAGATGCTTGTTCATGTGATGAGACTGTAGAAAAATGAACACGGAAACAAAGGCTTAACTGATGAGTAACCTCACAATAAACTTTAAATTGCTATTCAAGCCATTGTGACTATGCTGAGGTAATTAAATCTGACTTCGGAAAAATCTAAGCTGGATCTAAACAGAAAAGATGATAGACTCACAGGCTTTGGAGAGCATAGAGACTGTGTTTGTCCCAGTAATGTCCTGGTTAGACGAGCTGTAACTGACGTTCACAGTACTCAGCTGGGGTTTGGGGAACATGGAGAATTCCTGACTGGGCAAAAGGAGTGGTGATTTGTCCGGGGTCTCAAACAGTTCCCTCAGCAGACTGTTGCCGGTAGCCTCAGGAACCTGGAGAGCACACTGAGTGTCCTCCAAACTAAAATCTTCAAACACACAGAAACACATCTGATGAGGCTCAAATGTTCATCAAAAATACTTTTAAGGTTCCAAACTATAAACATGCAATGTGTCTTCACACTCACCGACAGAGTTGTTGCACAGCCAGTTGGACTCGGATGACACAGGACGGCTGAGAATCTTGGCTTCATCCTTTTCTTGACAATCTATTGGAAAAAAAAAAGTTAAAAACTTCTGTTAGGATGCCAATGAGGTGGCACAGTGACACTTAAGAAAAAGGTCACACTAAGGTCATGATGACCACCTGTTACCTTTCATCATCTGATCCAGGTGTTCCCACAGAATATCACCAACAAAGTCTGGTGCCAACTCCAAGAAACCCTCCTTGCCAAGGTCACAAAGTTCTTGACCATGCATGTCAAATTTGAAAAAGTTTACATTGGTCAGGCTGAACTCACTGGAGGCCCAGTGCAGCCACTGCAAAACATGCTGTTTGGTCCACTTGTGTGGATCTGCAAAAGACAAATGAAGAGATAAAAATTAAAATTAGAGGTCAAATTATATCCTCATGAACACGTAGTTGAAAACCAAAACAAGAACATCATTCATCAAGTATATGAAAGTGCATGGCTATCAATTCCCAGAGAGAAAATTCATTTGAGAGACTAAAACCTATTTGATTAACTGTCTTGATGACATTTAATGAAAGTGAAAAAGTGACTTGCCATTGGAAATTCCGCAGATGCGCTGAACCTTGGAGAATCCATTAAAGCTGTCCTTCAGAGCCTGACTCATAACAGCCTTACTGCATGGTGTCAGCAGTGGCACCGAGCACGGCCCAACATCTAACAAGAGAAGAAAAACAGTGAAGTCAATAACCTGCTTGTGTTATTCACTCACTATTTAGACTATCATGTCTGTTCGTCTGGAGTAGGGACACACTTGGTTGGTGTGGGTGTTTTGCTTACAACCAGGTTCTCTATTTAAGCATGGTGCTTATCACAAAAACAAACAAAGAAAAAACGTCCCCAAAGGCAAAATGATTAAATGGGATGATTAAATGCTTTGAGCGAAGGTGGTAAAATGGCGTTAAAAAAAGTGACGCTGATTCTAAACTTTGAAATGATCCGTGTGGTTTATAAAAAGCAGTTCCATCGAAACTGTCGTGAAGACTTATTTTTTTCCCAACTTTCCGATTTCCTAAATCTTTTATTTCTCTATTCTCAGTTTCGAATTACTCTGGTTGAACTTGCATTGCATGAACAATATCAGTACAATGATGCAATCCTTGTTAACTTTCAGCAAGTACTTCCTCTGAGCATTATGAGATGTTATATAAAAATGGACATGAATTTTCAACAAATAACACATACATGATGATCTACAAACAGAAGTATTATGGTCTGAGTAATAATGCTTGTTTGTCTGGGTGTGGTGGCTTACCATGAGAAACACAGTCGAGTCCTGAGGGCACCTCCTGGACAGACTGTTCATCATCCAGGGGCAACTGATATCCAGAGAACAATGACATAGGATCCTCAAATACATCAAAGGCTATTTGGCGCTATATAACAAATAAGGGGGAAAAAACAGCTTTTGAGAACAAAGCATCAGGGTTTTTTTTTAAATAGTATTAAGTGGTCCAGAGAATTGCTGTGTTACTGTGAAATATCTGCATCACCCTGATGAACATACAAGCAGTGCATTGCAAGGAAAACTTTAGACAAAGGTTTTTCTTTAACAGAAACATGCTGGTAATGTGAGATCAGTCAACAGATAACAACAGCAGTGGGAAAAACCTTGAAGGCACTCCCTTGAACATATCTGTCATAATTACTCAAACACGGTCCTTTATCTGCCTATGAAAGCTGGCCCTGAACCACTGGGAACATATGACCATATTTGGCATTCCTCTTCCGCACCCTCCCCTGGTAGTGTCTGGCAGCCACTCAGCAATGGAAGCTTTCAGCTTTGTGTGGGTGGCTGCTGCTCTGAGTGAAACCAAGCTCCCCTCAAATCAGGTTAAGTAAAGCAAGCTTGCAACAAATTAAATTTGGTAAGACTGAGTTTTTTTTTTATTTTGCCCTCAGTGAAATGCTGTTCTATAGCTACAAATAGATATAAAACAAAACATGGAAACGGGTATCTTGCAAATACAAAATATTCAACAGACAAGATCAGTCTATACCCGTAAAAGTGTAACAACTGTCCTGCTACTGAAAAATGACAAGTTCAAACTCTTTTCTACATCCTTTTGAATCCACACATTTGGTAAAGCCAACCATAAACAGTAAATGCAACCTTCATCCAACCTTTCCATTCACTCATCCCTCAAACACAATCTGAAATCAGGTTCTTGCAACCTTGTGCCCACCAAAAGCAGCCCTATCTGAAGCCACAGAGAACTTATCAAGAATGCTGACTACTGTAAACTATCCTGCTCTCTGCATTTACTTTGTGAATCACTTTGTCTGAAGGAGAACAACCCAAAAAAATTCACATGATGGGAGCCACTTACATCAGTGTTTTGGTCTTTAATGGAGGAGAGCTGATTAATAATGCTTTCTTTGAAAGCTTGACACTCTATCTACTACACTCTAACTAGTCTATCTACTACGGTGTAACACCAATTTGTATGTCACTGCCAGGATGAGGTAATTAAAGCTGTCTTACTTTAAGTGAGACGCGATAGCCAGAAGTCAATGGGGTCACTTGGTCCATGCTGAGGTCACACATTGGAATCTGTAAATAGTTAATAGAGACGCTTTTTATAACTTATCAAAACATCTAAAATGTTCACAATTAACTGTGGACAACAAAGACTAAGTGGGGGAGACCCGTGTTAATTACTGAAAGGCAAGGAAAGATATAGAGCATATGAATTTTTTGTTTTTATTTAAATATTTGTGCTCGCATATTTTTTGCTTAACTCTGTTTAACTCTGAATGAATAAGCGCATAATTTACTCATTGGTCATCGTTTTAACGACTACCAGATATGACTCACATATAGTCGTCACTGGTGTAGGAGGTCCCAAAAATATTAGATTAACGGCCACAAAGCGATATTACAATCCAATCCAATCCAATCAAGACTGATCAAATAATTGTGCAATATTTTGACGCGTTTCAGTCTGAATGCATCTCTGAGACACGTCGTAATTCTTCAGTTGGCGCAGTAAAAATGTTGAGTTCTAACATTTGAAATGTTAAACCGTGCACTAAGAACATGTGTAAGATTAAGCGAAGTATTCTGAACAACAAAACCGGCACCAGAAGAAACTAAAAGAGCTGTACCAACCTGTTGAATGTAGCCTCTAAGAAGGAGAAAAATGATATCCAGTTAAAATGAATTTGTCTGAGTAGTACTCCTTTTCCTCAATATAATGCTATTTCTCTTTGAATTGCCTCTTTTGTGTGCGATACGTTCGTATTAGTTTCCGTATACAGTAGATTATTTAAGCGATTCAGTCCTCAGTGTTTGTAATCCATTCGCATATGATCCGGAGCATAAGCTATCTCGTCAATGGGAAACTACGCGACTCTTTGCTCTTTTCATAGAGCAATGCGAAATCGTAGATGGGCGGAGCGTATTATAAACAATGGCCGCTAGTTTAGACTTCACAGTTCAGCTTCAGCGAACATGCAAGAGTACTGTAGAAATCTTTGCATCGGTGCTATAACCGGCAGTTGCGCAGTTGCCCTCGTTCTGTGAAACGACACGCTATGGTGAGCATGAGTCCAAATCGGTATTTGTTTTTATAGAACAGTGAGCAGACTTTATGAAGAGGCCGGGGTTGAGAAGCAAGTTGAAACAAAACCATAGACGCGGTTCAGAGATTCCTATGAGGAAAATGAGCGCAAATTGCGCAATATTTGAAAGGTATTCATCTCTGCCCCAAGCGTTATGATAAACACTGGGGTTCAGCAAGACGTCGTGCAGCTACAGAAACAAAACAGTTATATGACAAATCTTGTATTACTAATGATAATACTTATTGAGGATGACCAACTGAAATTATTTGGATCTTCCTCGCCATTATTAGCAATGGGCAGTCACTTTTAAATGTTCACACGTCATGTATAACATTACACATTCACTCTCTTAGACGCTTTACTTGGTCTCTTTTGTGAAGACTCTTCGGATCTAACAGTGGTATGCCATTGCGTTTATTACGTGGCTGTCTGCGACCACCTATCTCCCAACTGCTATTCAGTGTAAATCGCCCTGGCTTTTGTCCTGTAATCTTACAGGTTCTGCGCCATATCAATACCTGAGAATGTTCCATGATGGTCCATTGTCATGGTTTGACACTGTTTTCACTGACAGAGTGAGAAAACACAAACTCCTGCTGACTGTCAGCTGGTGGTCAGGTACTAATGCATAGCACATTTCCTTACACCTACATCTCTCTAAGTCTTTCTGACTGGCCCTCCGCTGTGTATTTGTCTGATGCTTCCAGTCATCCGAGTATTATTACTAATTTAAAAGAAATACTCTTCTTTTCATCTCAAAATTAAAAAAAACAAAACAAACTTTTTTCCCTCAGCACTCCCACAGATGTTGCGCCGAGACAAAAAGTTTTGGTCACATTTGCCATTAAGTTCCTCTTAAGCACCACTTCATATTTTCTCTCAGCACAAGCGATTAAATTCTAATTCACATAAGTCCAAACTCATTGCTTTTGTACTGACTAGGCTACTTAATAAAAATAGTAACATGGAACACATTAGGACTATCGAATCAAAACTGTGCCAAACAATAGCTTATATGAGACAGTTTAAATAAAGATTCATCAACTGCTTCATATCTTCATTAGGTTTTTGTTGTTGTTGTTTTTTAGCTCTTCATTGTCAGCAGAACTAAAATTAGTCATTATCCTCAAACGCTGACAATGTTGTATGTGTAGAACATGATGTCTGTTGTTTACAGTGCTTATGGGTAGATATGGCACAGGGACAGTTTCTCATATCACTGTGAGGCAGTTAGGCTATGGAATATTCCATGATATTGGAATGAATTGTAAGGACCTTGATTTCACACATAAAGCGAGGATGTTGCATAAGTTCTCATTTGAAGAATCCTGTTGCAAGAGTCTGCTTTCACAGTTTCAGTATTGCTTTAATGTGATGAAAAATGGTATGTTTCAGCAACCCCTTGAGGCAGGTCAAATGATTGTATAACAAATAAATAAATATTTGGATTGTTAGAATACTGAAAGATATATCATTATGAAGCAACTTTCAAGGAAAGCAAAACAAAAAATGTTTTCCGTAACCTCCATTTTTTTTGTCTCACGTTGATTCTTCAGAAAATTTTCCGCAATTCATGTGGAAACTGGAAAGCTTATTTTGTTCAGAATGGCTCAGGGGGAACATGTTTGGCATTGTCGTGTAGATGTAACCGGCTTGACTTTTCATATTGTGTTTTGGTTTTCATCACACTGACTGTTGCTTAGCAACCCACGACCTTCCTCTTTCTGCCCGTTGCTGTGTTGTGTATGAGGGCTTTCTACTAACACAGCATAGAGCTCTAGCTTCAATGCCTCCAGGAGCAGAACAGCCCATAAATGCTGATTATTTATCTCTGACTGTAACTATGGACACCCATGTACTCTTGGACATATCACATAAGTAGGTCATAACACGTTAAACGGTAGTGCACTAGCCGTGTGCAATACGGACATTGTATTGAAGAATTAAAATTATTCATGCTTCAGATAACTGCTTATTACTGGTGCAGCTGCAGGCAAGTGATCATGTTAAATATTATACATAGTATGATACATCATAATAGATCATAATAACACATAAGATTGCTTTCGGCCCTAGGCTTGTTTTTTTTGTTTTGTTTTTTTCAGCTTAGCCCCTTTTCCCAACTGTGCCGTTTTGTATGACTCATCAGATTTTAATAAAGCCAAGTTCATACAATCGAGTCCAATAGAAACAGATATAAAATTCAATGCAAAACAGAAACGAGTCCAGGCGAACCAGGAGATCCAAACTCTTGGCTCTTCCTTACGCTTCTCTGGAGAGAACACACTGTGAGAAAATCCCCCATAAAATCATCTCTCTTATACAATCCACTGCTTTGCTCGTAATTCCACCACTCAAGCAAAGTGAATTTTTCAGCAGATGATCACTGGACACAAAAATAGAATGAGTTTTCATATTTCGTCTTCCCTAGTGTCTTTCTTTCTTTTCTTTTTTTTTGGCCTGACAGCATGATTACTTTCCCATGCAGAACAACAGATGTTAAAGCAAATAGCCTCAATATGGCGATAAGTTCCCTTTTATTAGTTCAATGATGGATTCTTTATGAAGGAGGTAAGTTCTCTTCATTCAGCTTTCCAAACCTGGTGCCGAATTAACATAGGCCTATGCAGTAACTCGTATGGTGTGAATGTAACACAGTTCTCAAAACATGAGGTTTTCTTTCTTGAAGCTGACTAACAATGCAATTAACTTTACTGTACTAGCAGCACTAAATGTATTACTCATTATAAAGAGAAAAGATATAGGCATCATTTACTAGGCTACTGCAGTTTCATCTTTATCTTACCGTGCATGAAACGCTGTAATGTAAACTACATGGTAATATCGCCCTCTGCTGGAGCTTCTTGGAAATGTTTTTGAGCTGCTGTGTTGTACAAATTTGGTGTGTCGGAGAACTATTTCATCAGGTCGCCTATTTTGCAGTTCAGCTCCTTTAGAGGCACTTCAATCATTATGCACATGATAACATAAAACGACTTTCATTTTCCACTGATTTATCACCGGCCCTTTTGGCACTTACAGCTTTGGTCCTACTATTCGATTTTCACATCATTCAAGTGTTAGAGCTTCATTTGAAGAGGTCTGCTCGTAAATTTTCCTATGTAAAATGTTGTGTCAACATACAACTTGTTGTACTAAACCTCTGTGTTTGTGCTTCATATCAAAAATTCCTTAATGTTTTCTCCAGCTGTTCATGATTAATAATTGAAGTGTCATTAAAGCATGTCACAATCCGTGTAATTCACTGTGTGTGCAGAAAAAAATCTATTTATGAGAACTCCTCAACACCCACACAACAGCCTATTCAGAGAGTTATCCCCACCCAGAGCACTTACTGCAAAAAGTGAAAATATGATGTGACCATTTTTCATGTGTAATTAGGCAGTGAAATGTGATCTCCCACTGCAGAGAGGCTACCCCAAGCTCCAAGCAGAAGTCAATGGCTTCCAGATTTCAATCCAATCTTCTCTGTCTAGACTCTACGTTGCTCTTTTTTTTCCTTCTTCTTCTTCTCCTCTTTTTTTTTTTTGCTCCCCTTTCCTCCTGGTGGAGAGCAGACTTTACACAAAATGCCAAAAAGGCTGAGAGATTTTTTTTTTTTTTTGGGGGGGGGGGGGGGGGGGTGCTTTTTACTTGTTCATTCTCTCACTCTCTTAATCACTCATTCACTCACTCACTCACTCACTTACTCACTCACAGAAATATGGGACAAATCTGAGCCAGCCAGATGTAGTGACTCCAGTGCTCCTTTGACAGAGCATGTGTCATTTGACTAGGCCCACAGCCACGGTGGAACAGAACGGCAGAGAAGCTTGGCTCACAGCATCACTCTCAACCAAACAGGGCTTTCAATACCGCATGACATTCCAATTGTAATTTTAAACTACTATCGTATTATCGGTTATCATGTGGCACGAGGTGATTTTTGCTCTCCCAACAACATTTAACGCTCAGTACATCATTATGAGTAGAGTACGTCTCTTATTTTCTTTTCGTTAATGTCTATTATCACTACTAAAAAAAAAAAAAAAATTAAAGATAAGCCTTGTGTAACATCATGCAGCAGCAATAGAAGTATTGCATGATTGTGTTGTCATCACATGAATGGTGTTTTGACTTACCAAAATTACACATATTACAAGACATAGGTTGGAGTAATATCTGTGCATGACAACGTAATAATTTATGAAAGTGACATTTATAAACAAAATGAAGTAACATCCCAGTGGACCTTGGCTTATTTACAGGTTTATTCACTCAGCCCTCAGATAATAGCCTCCTGTTATTCAATATAGGTGTGGGTCCTCACTTTCTAATAGCTTATGTAAATACTTTCACAGTACTCGTTTTAAGCACAGTGGATTTGCAATCCACCCAAGGGGTTCAAGTCAGGGGGTGGTAGTGGTGGTGGTGGGGGGGATTTTGCTCTCTTAAATATATCAATTTTGTTTTTTCAGCGGAAAGAATTGCCATTTATGTCTGCATTCTTCATGCACATATGGTTTTGAGAGTAAGCTTTGTTTCCGTTGTTTTGTTTGAGCATAGCAACTCTTTTTACCCAGCATCTGTTGCAGAGCAAATGAGGTTGAACGGGTCTCACTGGTGGTATTCACACAATGGACGGGTATAAAACGTAAGGTTGGGCCATTTTACAGATCATCAAACTTTAAAGCCACCAGGGGTTGGTTGCACCGAAGGCAAAATGCTATTTGCTTGATTCTTAAGTTGTTGGTTTTTTTGGGGGTTTTTTTCTGTGTAAGATTACTGGCTGAGTGCTCCTTTGTGAGACTCCAGAAAAAGAGCGAAAACAATTCTGCTTTGTTGAAAAAAAAAAATGCAAGAAAAATAAAATAAAATAAAATATATATATACATATGACCACAAATGCCACAAAATGAGTTTACAGCTGACAATGGTGACCCCGTATATGAACAGAACCATAACACAAGACATTTAATAGTTTGAAAGCATAGTTATCCGTGTCTTCTTAAGTCTATATTTCTTCCAGAGGCAAGAGAGAAATTGAGGGTGCTGAAACGGGGGGCTGGGGGGGTGAAGGGGGGGGGGGGTGGTGAGGGGTAAGGGGGGGTGGGGGGGTGGGCACTGTGTCTCTGTTGAACCAAGACTTGGGGGTCTCTCCATGTGTTTCTTTTATATTATATCTTCTCCCCCACTCACACTCTTCTCTCCGTTTTCTGGCAGACTTCAGGAATGTCTGGGTGCAGAGAGGATTGGGCCTGTACTGGTTGCACTGCACTCTGAAAATAAGAGAGAGAGAGAAAAAAAAAAGAGAGAGAGAGAGAGAGAGGGAAAGAGGGAAAGTTAGAGACTAGACCACAGAAATGTAAACATGTCTGGAGCTAAAATAACTCAGCTTTCATTGAAAACACTCCTCTGTCACAAGTGGACCTCTGTGCGCTACACCCTGTCCAAAAATTGTCACCAAAAAGCGTTTTTTGTTCTCTTTGCTCACATTGTTTTTCAAATGAAATCATAAAAAAAGTCCCCCTCAGTAAGAGCGCTAGTGTACCAAAATAATGAAATACGGTCAATATTTTCAAGTTTTAAAACATAGATTGTCTGAATAACATTGATTAAAAGGGGGATATTTTTTCCTGGGATTTTGCCAGTTTGGTAGGAAGAGTAAACAATAGACATATGCTTGCTATTTGAATGTATGTTTCAGTGGCTTTAATTTTGGATTAAAATGTCTTTACAAATAAAAAATATTGCTTTTAGAATAACTGCTTAGAAAATTTATGAGATAAATATGGTTATTAGATTCAATACAATACTATTTTAATCACTTACAGTCCCACCCTCAGATTTTTTGTTACAATGACACATTACAAAAGAAAACCTCTTGCCAGAAGCACCTTAGTGCTCGACCCCTAGTGCTCGACCCCACACTGAAAGGGTAACAACTTAGGTTAGCAGTTGGTAGTTTTGTCTAATTATGTGGGTATTAAGATCAGTTACCCTAATCTTGAAACTCTGTCTGGTAAGAACAATCTAGATATTGTTTAGAAAGAGACTAAGGAACTGATTCTAGTACGAGCAATAGCAGGATAGCTGCACACATCCTGACTGATAATTCAGCAAAAGTTACTGGGAAAACAGTACATACAAGGTAAGCAACAAGGCTGGACCCCACAATATTGGACCATTAACTCTCTCTCTCTCTCTCTCTCCCTCTCTCTCCCCCGCGCTCTCTGTGTCTCTGTCGTTTGCCTACCCATACTCTATAGTGCGCTCTCAGTGGTAGCCTATAATGAAAGACATGCGTCTATGCGTAACTGTTATAGCGAGTAGTGAAGAGTTTTACTTCTTTGAGCATTCACTATTTGAAGAACACTGACGTCTCAATTTTTATTTGTTCTTAGACGTTTTACTCCCTTTACACAGCGGGGCAAAGTTCGTGATCACATTTTTTACTACTTAAACGTAAGTAAAACGATCATGCTTAACTTTTCCCAGAGTTGAAGCGCTGCGGTTATGCTCACGACGCTATTTCTGACACGCGGTATTGTTCTGTTTTGTGAGAGGAGACAAAACTCTTCTCCATCTCGATTGCGCAGTTTTAAGAGTGGTCGTGATGTCAACAGACCCACCGTACCTTGAAGATGATACTTCCGACAGTTAGTGTTTGGAAGACTTGGCTCCTCTCCCGCCAGAGAACACGTTGGTGTGGTCCTTAATATAAAAGGAGATTTAATCCGAAAGACGGTTCTAACAGGGATTTCCAGTTTTCTACTTGTTTCACGATAGTGAAACTGCTTGCATTTTAGTTGAGGCAAAGGAAGTAAGTTACTGCGAAGTGCCTTTTTTGGATATCTTTTGATTTTTTTTTTCACGTTGTTCGCAGAGATGTAGCAGTGTTCGTTATTATACTATTTGTTGTGACGGATGTGACTAAAAGAGAATGACAAAAATTCTTCTCCAATTGTTAGAGCATTCGTTTAAAACACATATTGTATTGACACATTAACTACAGTAATAAATGTGTATTTGCCTGTTTTTATAGACAAGCTGCTAAAACGACAAGTAACTTTTAAAATACAAAACGCATTCGGTGTATTGTCATTACTAAATTAACTTATTAAATATTCAAATTTGTGTTGCGGGATTATTAGAATAAAAGGAAATGACGCATGCAATGATGACCAATTAAAATTATAATAGATTTAGCTTATAGGCTACACATCGAGCACAATGAGTTGAGGTGTACGCTGCTGCCTTTGCAGATATATATATATATATAGTTTTGTCATGATGCATTTTCTTTATCTACAGTTGGATAAAATTTTGGTCATTAGTTTCACATTAGTTACAAGATGTTAGTGGTTCATTTCGCCCATAAAATACAATGATAATGTACACAGTTCATGTTAACACGCTGTGTATATATGGCCTGTTACTGCACTGCACCGCAACTCTTGAAATTTTACAGTAAGTTTCGGTCAGTATACATTTTATTTTATGTATTTTTTTTTTTAAACAAAGGTGGTGTTAAGCTCACATTCTATTAGCAGTGCACATTTATCACTAAAATAACAGTTCATTACTTGTGCATTAATTAAAACCTAACAGATCGTTGGTGCCCTTGATTCTTATCTGAAGAGTAAATATTTATAAAGTGGGTTATCAGCATGTGTTTTAATGGATGAAAGGTTTGGAGAACTTAAAAATTATTAGAGAAATACATCACGTAGTTGAAATATATCTTTCCTTTATCTTTGGCCAAGTTTACAACAATTATATGATTGCTTTGTCTGTGCACTGTTGATGGATTGGGCCCAGTCTCATGAGTCTTGTATATAGACTAGATCTTAATGAACAACTGCTGGACTTCATGCATTTCTTTTGATGGTCTCTGAGTGGTAAAAAGAATCTTGAGAATACATTCAGCTTGTTATTCATTAACACTATCTCTTGTCTCCGTTTTACCTGAATGACGCATAGAACAGAGGTTACAAAAAGATGAAGAATTTTTACTGAACAGTTTTATGAATGACATTTCTTTTCCTTGCAATAGTTTCGAAATGTTCAAATGTTTGATTACGAAAGTCCAATAAATTCACAGAGTTCTTTGCGGATACTTCTTCAAGCTGTGAAAGTCATCCGACAGCCAGGTTCTGAGAGCATCCAGACGATGGAAATTTGGAAGAAAAAAAAAAAGAAAAAAAAAATACTGTGTGATTTATACTGGCTTTTTCTGCTCTTGCTCTGTTAAGTAAAAGTGGCGGAGATCACTTTTTCGGCATCTGGTGCACTATGTGACTTTATCAAATTTGTACTTCTGTTCCAAAAGCAGTCATTAATATTATACTGGCAGTTACTCTCCTTTTGTAGCATCATGACTTTTCAATTAGATCTTGGCTGGGCAATTGTTTGATAAAATATTGTTTTTTTTTGTTTTTTTGTTTTTTTTAGGGAGCTACATGACTCAAATACTTATGTGTACAGAGAAATGATTCTGATTTCTTTTTTATTTTCTCCCAATGTTTTGCTTCAAGGCAGACACTCTTTTTTTTTTTTTTTGTCAAGGGAAACAAAACGCTTTTGTTCGGAATGCTGACATATTTTTTTGTCACTTTTTTTTTTTGGTCGTATTTTGTTTGGTGATAAATGTCAAGCTTCTTTCAAGGATTAAGCAAGGGAGCAATCTACACTGTCTAGTGTTGATCTGGAGCCTGGGATATATGGTTGAGAAAAGATAGAGCGATTCTCTCAGCCATGATAGGCATGGTGCTATGGGAATTTGGAGTGTGACGTTCCTGCACGTGTATTGTATAGTATGGTAGATTTTGACACCCCAAAGATGTACCTGCAAAGAATTACTGGGCTTTGACAGCACTATAAGGAAAAGAAATGGCAAACGTCATGCTGCTGAGTAATCAATTGTCATTTGTACTTTACTCAGTGTATTTCATCCCTGTGAAACATACTGAGTTTCTTCATTCCCTCTCTGTCACAGGATGTAGAAAACCGTCACTTAGAACTGGTTCGACAGTACAGGTGGGTCACAGGGAGTCTGGAGGAGGTGGGCAGACAACAGAGAGGAAGTTTTATTCTTAAAGTGCGATTTGGGACAAACTTAGAATCTGAAAAGATAATCACCCAGATGCTCACGCACAAGATGTTCAGAGTTAAATTCCCCTGAATGTCATTTGATGCCTCAAGTTTTAAGGCTGTTATTAAAAAATGGTTACGACATTTCTTCCTTCATTTTGTGTTAATATCTCTTTTTACTTTGCATCATGTGACTACATTAATACCTTTCATTTGTTAAAACCATGAGGCTTGAAGTAAGCATGATGCAGTTGTGGTTTTGAATTTAGTTGGTATAGTTACCAAGATTTTTTTTTTAATTATATAATTTTGTATTACTTCTATTTCTACTACCTCAACACTGTATAAGCATTGGAGATTAGATTTTTATAACCTGACTTGATTGTCCCATATTAATATAAGTGGTATAGAAGCAACAGACGGCTTTACTTTACAGTGGATCTGTCTGCCACAGGTAGTTGTATCTCATAGTTAGAGCATTTAAAGAGGTGTTAATTGACTGGACAGGTTATCCAACAGTTCAGCTGTTATAGGAGAAACACAGACATTCAGAAATGGAGATTTCAATTCCCTTGAAAGCTGATGTACAGATATAATACTGTAAAAACACCTATCCAGTTAATCGCCGATAAAGGAGATTCGATAATGAAAAGGAAACGAGATTTGCATGTGACCGTGTCTGCGTCTCAGATGTATCCCACATTTCTTTGCGCCACGAAGAGTACAGTGTCACTGCAGCCTTTCTGAACACACCCTGACACATTAGAATGCAAACAGCTACCGTATAAAACCCATGGAATGGCGCTGTAGACGGCCATAAAGGCCTGGACTGGGTGAATGAGTGGGAAGGAATGAAGTGGTAAACCCCACACTTGGCCTGCAGAGACAGAGCACAGGACTGGCTGCCTAATTGAAACCGTGTGTGTGTGTGTATGTGTGTGTGTGTGTATGTGTGTGTGTGTCTCTCTGTGTTAGTGTGTCTGTGTGGGTGTGCATGCACACATACACATACACATACACACATATGCAGAGACACACACAGACACACACAAACACACACACACACACACACACACACACACACACACAGACGGGTGCCTTCAGGGCGACATGTCCATAAGGGTTTGATGCTGAGGGCCCTGGTTTTAAACTTGATGCACAGATGAACTTGGGCCAGCTACGTTGTTTTTGTTCTGCACGCTGCAGTTTCTTAGCCTGGAGACTGCAAATTAAACCATTCTGTAAATCCACTATTATAGCTAGTAAAAACTAATTTTAGATTTCCTGCTCACTTCAGTGTCTCGGCTGATTGCTAGCATACTTTTTTTTTTTTTTGGGGGGGGGGGGGGGGGGCACTGCATTGTTAAAAGGGCAGTGGCTACACTTTAGTGGGGACTGATTCTGGGCCCCAGTAACGGCCAGGTTTACGGGCCACACTCTGCCTGTTAAAGGGGTTTTATCACATGTTAAGCGGTGACCGGTGGATGGAGGTGGCAGTAGCCGTTTAGCCCACAGACAGAGATCAGTGTCTGCCACCGTCAGAGAGCTGTTCCTGGCGTCGCGTCACCGCAGACGAAAAGGAGTTTAAAAGTGAGTTGCTATCAGTGTTTGTCAGTTTGGTTTGAATTGGATTTGGTTTGTGTTGGATTTGGCAGGTACTCACCCTTTTCACTCTCATACATTGCTGGATGTCCAACCAGATGTGGGCTTAATCATATTATACTCTAGCCATCTGAACCTCTTCTAAGCATAAATATTTATTCATGTCATGTAGTATTTAACCTTTTATAATCCCTTTATATATAGCTAATGCCTTTTTGAAACTGCAAAAGGTGACATCATCCGACAACATCAGTCTTGTCATAAGATGTGGTGGTAACATTTTCTATTTGGAGTTTGGAATCTCTTATTGTGGAAAAAAAAGGTTGTATTATTCACGTCTTGGACTTGTCAAATTGTGAAACGTGTGATATTTCATTTGAGCTGAATGTTATGATTGTCTGTAGAGCGCAGTGAATTTGAAAATGTGCAGAGTGAACAGAAGGGAAATGGATACTGTGGATATGGAGGAGATCCATCCAGCTCACATGTCGCATGTGGTTTTTTTTTTTGTAATGAATGGATAGGCAAAATGAGAAGGAGAACAGCTCAACACCTGAAAGTAATCTCCTCAGATCACATTAGGGGGTCTGAGGAGACTACCTTGTGGACTTAATTCAGGTGCTAGCAGGGGATGCTAACGTCAGCCCAGCCTCTCGTAGTCTGGCACGACAGGAGCTGTTGAAAGCTGGACACGTTCGCTCAAATGGAAACCTATAGGCGGACACCGAATTCTTTCTTTAGCTTTGAAATGTTCAGGTGGACCCAGCAGACCCAGTGTTAACTGCGTTAACACTCTGACTGCGTATGTAACAGTATGGAAGTGTGTCTCAAGCAGGGAAGTGCCCGAGAAGCTGCCAAAGAAGGGTTTAGTACCAGAGCAAGTTTGAAATTGGATAGTTTCAGCACCTTTGTTATAGTCTCTCTCACACTGACGGAGACCAACAACTGTCTGTGCTAATGCGGTAAAATTCTGCTGCATTTTCAGTTATTACTGAGCAGATTTGGCTACGAAAGCATTTTTTTTTTTCCCCCTTGAAACATATTTGGCTGCTATATTCCAGTACATTTGATTTGATTTGATACGTGTTGACAATCCAGTGGTGAAGTTTGTTTATCTTAGAATTCGTTTTCAGTCACCCAATGAGAGCGTGTGTGATTTTCAAAGGCCTATTTGACAATATTTGTGCAAATGTGCTGCACATGCTATTCTTGGTCAAACATCTGATTCCTTTTCTGCTGTATTATGCTAAGTAATTACGCTGTGCTCTTGTTTTTTTCTCGTCTTTTTTTTCCCTCTCAGCACTCTGACTTCAGATGAGGGAGGTTTGTGGTCAACTCTTGGAAAGGCTGAATAATTTGGCATGGTGCTTTCAAAATATCCATTGGATGTGTAGGTGGAGATCCACAAGAAGCAGTCTTATTGTCTGGGCTCTCTGTAAAAGTCATGCAGTTGTCTCAAGAGTAAGTTGTTTAAAGAATTATTTACGATCAGATATTACACGTTTCGTTCACAAGATTCTGTGTTCAGATGTGCATTCAATAATCAACTAATGCGCAAATCCCCAGAGTCGAAGCACAAGGATTTCACATCAGTCGATGAAAAGATTGATCATATTGTTCCATATAACAGCGTGCTCCCGTGACGTCCGTTTTCATCGAGTGTGGTGGCATCTCCTGTAGTTTGCATTCGTAGTGCAAAGCCCCGAAAACCAGCTCATGCCTGTGGCTCACTGTGGTCCGTCATGCATGGAAGATCTAAACAAACAGGAAATCCACTTTTCTAGTCCTGGTGGAATACTGGTACCTAATGTGTTTTCTCTTTTTTAACCATAAGACATTTATACTACCCCAGAAAAGTTTTATGGAGATGAATTTGGTTGGCATCACGTTAGCCTCATCTATCATGATCTCAAGCGGTTAATTTACCGCATTACCAGCTAAGCCAGACAAAAGGAATGAAGATAGCAAACATTCACCTAGGGGAGCTTGGCTTCAGACTCCGCGTCTGTCTCTTATCCAAAAAACAAACAACGGTCTTTGTCTGGCAGAGGAAAAACTGTTCTTTGAGAGAAAGGAACCATTGGCTTAAGCTTAGCAGTAAACTGTTTATTAGTATAGCGGTCCTGTCAGGGTGATAACATGAAATGTCATGGCCCTTACTGAGAAATAGGGGTAACCTCAACCCATCCATTGCAAAGACTGCCACAGATTATCAGAGAATCAGTTCAGTGAGTAGCATCTAATATAATATCAGATGGAAATATCGGGTGGAATGTGTCATACGATGAGGTATTAACCGTATTCTGATGAATTGCCAGCATAGTTGTATTATTTCAACTATGAAAGAAAAACAGCAAAACAACTGATGAAGAAGTGTTCTGCAGAGAGAGACTGAGTAGACAGTCAGTAATAAACTGCAACAGTTGATAATAAACTACAGAAACCTTGGCAAGCCCTCCAAAAAAAAAAATCAAACTGCAGGCCCCTTTATTCAAATTTACAGTTTATAAAATCATATCCAAATTTGATGGCAGTGAATAATGTACGAGGACATCCAGTGAATCATCATCGTGCTATTCGGACTGATAAGAACTCTGAGTTCTCAAGGCCACCGTGGAGGCTGAAATAAGGGCTTTTGGGTAGCGCAGTTTTGAAAGAGAATGTTTTCAAACTTCAAAATGAGTGTTGAGCTGTAGACACACCTACCGCTGGCTGAAAAAAAAGTAAGCCTTTATATGAATTCACACGTCTTAAATTTGAACATTCCACTGTGTGTTGGTGAATGCGATGGAGCACGACAAAGAAAAAACTTCAAATGCTCCAAATGACATGACACTCATAGCTGATCTTCGAACATCTTTTGCGACTGACTAAAGCTGTCACTCTATTCAAACCACCCCCCCCCCCCACCCCCCAACCCCCACGCAGTGTGAGCAGGCAGTCAAGCCCCCTCCCATCCAATCACACTTCATTACAGAGCTGAGACGCGTGAATATTTGCCTGTGTCCCGTGGGGAATGCCCCCGTTCAGTCTCGTCCAAAAGATTAAAACAATGCAACTCTTGGAGCCCCGTAGTAAACGCAAGCTGTTGATATCAAAGCGCACATAGCGTTTAGCAGCCAAAAGCTTTCCACAAGCACATGTGCCTAATAGGCTGAAAATATGCTAAGTAGTGTAATTCTTTGAGGACTATTAAAGCAGTCTGATAAGACCACCCTGTGGAACCGCTCTATGCGTGCAGAGCAGGGCAGAGTGGAGTACTGCTTTTCCCACTGGTGTCTGCTCACATGAAACACCCTTACATCAGCCATCGTGCATGGAGGGCCTCCCTGTCTTCGTGAATAATGATCTTCATACTTGTATTTAATGAATCATACAGTGTGTGACTGATATTAAACATATTTATCTGTTAGAAAGACAGGGAGAGAGAGAGAGCTTTTCAGGTTTCTGAAATTAGTGTGTGTGTGTGTCAGTGTTGCAGATTGGGTTTGACCTAATTAATATGAATTATTGTCTTCATATGTTGAATGTAAAATATTATTTTAGCATGTCTGGAATGTAGGCAAATATTTCATGTTTTCATTTAAAGGTAAGATTTGTGAAGTACATTTTAATCCATCAGAACTGGTTTGTAAACATTATACGAGAATGGTGACCAGCAGTGTTATGTAGTTATAAAAGTAAAACACGGTCATTTTTGAATTCTGTGGCTTCAGTATTTTGCTAATAGTTTTACTAAAAGATGATGTCATATGCTAAGTTTATGTCTTTAGGCTGTAACAACAAAAGTAAACAAGTCATTTAAGTCTTGTTTTGCATTTATTTTCCACATATAATTTACCCACTGGAACACAGCTGGTCAGCCTGCAATTTAAAAAAAAAAAAAAAACGTTAAGCATAACAGGCTGCATGAATCTTTGTGTACTGAAAATATCAATCATTTTTGTCAAGCATTACTGGATTAAAGGTATTTTTAATAACACTTCCTCTCTTGTCTCTCACTCACCTCTCTCTCTCTCTCTCTCTCTCTCCCTCTCTCCCTCCATCTCTCTCTCTCTCTCTCTCTCTCTCTCCCTCCATCTCTCTCCCTCTCTCCCTCCATCTCTCTCTCTCTCTCCCTCCATCTCTCTCCCTCTCTCCCTCCATCTCTCTCTCTCTCTCCCTCCATCTCTCTCCCTCTCTCCCTCCATCTCTCTCTCTCTCTCTCGGCCTCTTTGTGGTGCTGTCTTCAAGCTTAATCACGTCAGTGATATCACTAACGTTTTCTCTTTCTGCATGGTTTAGTTCTGGTGAAGGGTAATTGTAACTCACTTGGTTGAAATGACACAACTGAGCGCCACCCCTGAGCTGTCTTGCTCATTGTGTGCTGCCTGTCATTCACTTTACACCTCAGGCCTGATGGTTTTGGTTATGGGTTGGTTTTTGGTTAGGAAAGAGGGAGCAGTCTATGGGGGAGAAGGCGAGAGAGAGAGAGAGAGAAGAAGAGAGCGAGAGAGAGAGAGAGAGAGCAAGAGAGAGAGAGAGAGAGAGAGAGAGAGAAGTGGCTTGGGTTCTGGGAAACACTGTATTTGTTTTCTATTCTCATCAAGCAGCATTGCCCGGTGAGTAAGGGCCGCTGTTGGAAATGTACCCATGCGTCAGTTTGTGGCATTGTGTAAGACTGGACTGAAAATTCATTGACAAACAAGTTTAATCATTAGGGCTGATTCTCTGTCTGCCATGCAGGTGTTGGAGCTTTGATATCCTGGAATTCAATTTATAAATGAAATTTTTCAAACACAGTGCCCTTGCAGACCACTACTCTATTATTTTAAAGGTACTGGATGACAATTTGCTCACTTATACAATTGTTCATACTGTTGTTTTCTGTGAATTAGAATTGGCTGCATTTTGCTGAAAACCCTGTAAACACTGTAACACTGTAAACTTCTTTTTAAAAAAAAAAAAAAAAAATGTATCACTTTGTGTTGAATTTAGTGAAAATTATAAAAAGAAAAATTGTTTTTGGTGTGGTCTTCACCTCTAAACAACCATTTAAATGTGTAAATGTGAACTTATGGTGTGGAGTGTAGAACTGTCATTTAAAGTTAACAGTCTTTCAGTTTTTCAGTGGCATCGACCACACATTTCTCGCTCTTTTTTATACTTAAATACGTATATATTCAGCGGTTATAAGAGCTATGTTTGCCTCTGCGGCTGTCCTCTGTGGGTGTTCTGGAATGTTCTCTGTATTCCCTGTGTGCTGGTTGCTGTATGAGCGTGTTCTGTTGTGATAACCCCAAGAACCCCAGTGCATGCTGAATCAGGACTCGTGCTGGTCCTAGGCTAGGCTGAAGCTCTGTTGGGAAGAGAGACAGAGAGAATGAGAGAGAGAGAGAGGGATGGAGAGAGAGAGTGAGAGAGAGAGAGAGAGTGAGAGAGAGAGAAGAATAGACAGTAGGGCTATAGAGAGTGGGCGGCCTGGCAGGTCTTCTGACTTAAACCGTTTCCATGACATCACTGTATGACATCACCTGGCCTCTGCTGTAGAAACACCCACCTTAAAACTCCCCCCACTGGTCTCTAAACAGACTACAAAAAACGCACACACAGAGACATGTACACACACACACACACACACACACACACATTTGGGTGAGATATTCCACTGTTTTCTGTTGAAATAACTGTAGTTGTGGTGAGCTACTGGAGAATGACATGCGACCTACAGCTCTGTCTACCCATTGGCCGTGTCTGTGCCCCGAGGTAAAACGATTGGTCCCGCCTCTAAAGCTGAGCAGAAGTGCTGTTACATTGACCATGCATAATCAGAGCCTCCTGTAGCATAACAGTCTAAATAATAAACAAAGCAAGGGGTGTGTCTTCGCGTAGCCTGTGATTAGCAGGGCTTGTGTAAGTAATTACATTGGGTTTCCATTTGTCACGGAGACGTTGTCTGTGTCGTGATGGCTCCCAGATGTGTGCCGTAGAACATGGAGCAGAGGAGACATGCTTATCTCAGGACCTGACCGTTTAACCGTAACGAGCAGATATTATTGCCCAAGCCGAGTTTTAACTGGCCCACAGTCACAAATCGAATCAGGCTCGAACGTACGGGCGGTTTATTTAGGACACGCGCCCTATTTACTCTGTCTGAACGGAGATTGCCGTCGAACGTCATCGCATACTATTTCTCTCCCTGAAGTGTCCTGCACAGTGTGTTATTATCAATATCAGATTTTGATCAAACTGTATCTTAAAGCTTATATGCAGAAGTACTGGCTTGAGCACATGAACATAAATTATCACATACCATATGTCTGCAGGCTCCCAAAGAGATGTGCAGTATTAATAATGATGAACTGCTGTCTCTTTTTCTCTGTGTCTCTCACTTTGCCTGTCATTTGAAAGCATATGGAGTGGTGGTGATTGTCGTGACAGTAAAGCCACTGTACTGATTCTAATCACCACAAGGTGCCTGATCATATTCATAATTATCCTATATGCTGTATACCCTTTGCCTGTTATATATTTTCCTTTTCTGCTAAATCAGTTTGTCAGGATCCTGCTTGTGCTTGGTTTTTCATGAGCTGTCTGTGATTGTTAGAAAAATAAACAAACAAAATTAAACTCTAACCGCCATCCCTCCTCTCTCTCTCTCTCTCTCTCTCTCTCTCTCTCTCTCTCTCTCTTTCCCTCTGTCTCTCTCTCTGTCTTTCCCTCTGTCTTTCTCTCTCTCTCTCTCTCTCTCTGTCTTTCTCTCTCTCTCTCTCTGTCTTTCTATCGGTCTCTCTCTCTCTCTGTCTTTCTATCTGTGTCTCTCATTCTCTATCTCTCTCTCTCTCTCTGTTTTTCTATCTGTCTCTCTCTCTCTCTCTCTCTCTGTCTTTCCCTCTGTCTTTCTCTCTCTCTCTTGCTCTCTCTCTCTCTCTCTGTCTTTCTATCTGTCTCATTCTCTCTCTCTCTCTCTCTCTCTCTCTCTCTCTGTCTTTCTATCTGTCTCTCTCTCTCTCTCTCTCTCTCACTCTATCTCAGGGCAGTGTTGTGAGACCTGTCTTGCTGCTCTCCCATGTCTGCCAGGGGATATGATTCAGACTGGAGCAGACCCAGCAGGAGCCTCCAAAGTAAGTGAACAGGCATGGGAGCCGCGGCCTCCACATACATTACAGCTCCTGCATTATCCCTCTCCCTGGCCAGGTTAATGCACACTTATTATACCATGTCTCCTAGGTACAGAGGAAGTAGTGGCAATATCAGAAGTTCAGCAGCTACTCTCTAAGTCATTAATTACACCTGTCTCCGATCCCCTGAGGTGTTCTGATCTATATACCTCACGTTTTCATATTGATTTACTTTTGTCTGGGAAGACACGGTGGGTCCCCTGTTCCCCCGCCCAACTATATGTATGTGTGTGTGTGTGTGTGTGTGTGTGTGTGGGGGGGGGGGGGGGGGGGGGGGGGTCTGTGTGTGTGTGTGTGTGTGTGTGTGAGGGAGAAAGAGAGAGACAGAGAGACAGAGAGAGGGAACAGCTTAACACACATCTGCATTGTGCCTGTGGTGTTCTGCAGAATCTTGCAGAGGGTTAGGAACCTTTTATTACCACGGTTTTCTTTCACTTAAACCGCCCTTTTATTTACTACTGCTGTCTGTGTAGTCAAATAAATGTCAAAAGCAAAACCTGGGGCCCATGAGGACTGTGTTCTTTTCCTGCCACATGATTCCTGCAAGAAAATGACACTCATGCGAGCGGAGAAGGAATGTAACAGATTTAGAGAGAGGAGGCATGGAGCAGTTTGAGCTGTGGATTTGTGGGTCTAAGCAGTAAGAGTTTTGTCATTCATCACACCGTAGATTAAGGGGACTTGACATCTACCACAGTCTACCCCAGTTAACTCTGCGTATGTGTGCGCGCGTGAGTGTGTGGGCGTGTGCATAAACAAGTGTGTGTGTGTGTGTGTGTGTGTGTGTGTGTGTGTTTGTGTGTGCGCGCTCACAGGTATGTATGTATGTGTGTATGTGCGTGTATGTGTGTGTATGTGTATGTATGCTGGGGTGCAAATTTTACAATGCTGTAGCTAGCAGCTGTTATGTTTTCGATCATCATAAATTCCCTGTTTGTGCTCGATAATCCAGCCAAAGTCCAGATGTGTCTCTCTGAGGACTGAAGTAAATGTATCGTTTTTCATATCAAACAGACTCATTCATTTAAAACAGACAGGCTGGAATTGCTTTTGAATAATGGGGTTCAGTATAAAGTGTCCTCTGTGTCAAATCCTATTACATCTTGGCGTAATATTAAGTGGATATATTATTTGTATGTGAAGTTCTTTTTTTTTTTTTCTCTCCATGCCTTCATGTAAGGGTCATTAGCCTGCGTCTGCTCTCTTTGGTCAGTGGGTGGTGGCATTGAGATACTCAATTAGTTCAAAAAGACTTTCATAGCATGGCTTGAGTATTTTCCTATATGATATCAAAGTATACTCATGGATTTGCTGAAATGCTATTTTGACTTTTTACATTTTGAATGTACGTGCACTGCTGAGTTAAAGGCTCAAGACAGCAGGAGGGAATTGCAGGGTAAACTAAAACACAGCCAGAGACCTTATGAATCTTCTAACCCTAGTTAAAGAGACTTGAAACTCAAATATGACAAGAGCACCTCGCAGATCTGACTGGACTTTTAGAGTTGAAGCACTTTTGTTCTGCTGACTCTTAACGTTATCTGCTTCTTTCAATTTCTCAGTTCAAAAAAGCAATCAGAACAACGACTCCCGCATTGTCCGTCAACTCTTAAATCAAACTCATTAAAAAGCAAGGACTTCTTTATGACGTTATGAGACCCGGCGGCTTCCTCTTTCAACGGGCGGTGTCGTTCGCCGCGCTCCGCGCTCTCTGCGGGGCCAAACTTGAGTTACCCTCCGTAACTTTGATTTCTGTTCTTCCCTTTGGGGTGATCTGGCCGACGTTCAACTTCTGGCCACGAGGCTTCTTCGGTTGGGATTGAACATCGCTGACCCTGCGCTCAGAGGACTGTAGATCCTTAATAAATGAAAGGTTGATCCAGTGCTGTGAGGGACAGCAGCTAAACATTATCCCCATCCTCACGCTCCAAATTCCAGTCCAAGGAGCAGGCCAGACGCCTGGCCCGGCCATCCAAGAAATCTGGCATTCAGGAATTTTATTTGCACTGGGATCAGACCATGGCTCTTTTCTTTCTCCGCTTCTTTTTTTTTTTTTTTTGCTCTTCGAGTGGATTTTTCTCTCTCTCTCTCTCTCCCTCTCTTTTTTTCTTTTCTTTTTTTCTGGGGGGGGGGCTGGTAAGTTCTTTCTTTTTTTTTTTTTTTTGCGTTGTTTGTCAAGGAGGTAGGGGAGGAGGAGGAGGAGGGGGGGGGGAGTGGAGGGGGGACAAACTTGCGGTCTGGTCACGTTCTCTTTGGGTTCTGAGCGGCCTCCGCATGTGGAGCAAAGCTGGGCAGATACTTCAGTCATTTGTTACCCAGCAGTCTCGGCGGGGTTGCTGCCAAGCTGTGACAGAAGCACTGACACACTCACTCACATGTGCAGAGCCCCGGCAGCAGGCAGGCCAGCCCAGATGTGCTCTCCGTGGCAACAGGGGAGAACTTAGGGCTCCGCAGCGCGTCGAGGTAATCCCCCTCTTCTCTCGCTCTTCTCTTCTCTTCTCTTCTCTTCTCTTCTCTTCTCTTCTCTTCTCTTCTCTTCACTTCTTCTCCTCTGTTCTCTTCTGTTCTCTTCTCTTCTCTGTGCTCAGTCTGTCAGGCTGGCATCATTCTGTGCGAGTGTCTTTTCGGCTGTGTGAGTGTCTCCTTCGCTGTGTTCACACTGCCAAACCAGCGGGCACACCATTTCACCCGCTCCGAACGATGCGTTCAGATCCAGGACTTTAAACGGCTCAGAACTGTTGCTTGCATTTGTGTGTCTGCATGTGTTGGGGGGGGGGGGCTTACCTGTTGTTCTGTCTGAGGGCAGTTTGTGGTTTTGATGAACGTAGTTCATTGATTTATGCATTTATTTCTTTTGTTTCTCAAAGTTACATTACAGTACCAATTTAGGTCCTTTAGTTGCTTATTTCAGTAAACATTTCATTTAATATAACAAACAACGAACCGCTATACCTTTATTGTACTTGAACCACCAAGTCCTTCCAGACATTGCTTTTTTTTCCAGCATAGGCTGTTGTGTTGATGGATGCACGGAGCGCAGTCCTGGCTGCAGGACAGTGCGAGGGTTTGATGGCTTAGGCCAGGCTGAACACTCCAGAATGACTGTTTATTTCCACTGTCATGATGACTGATGTGGTACCACTGAGTGATCCAAGTACGCTACACACTGTCTGTAGTGTCTGAGGTCCCGCTCGGCTAAAAACATTAAGTGCTCAGTTCTTGGCATGGCGTGAAGGCACTGAAGCTGGAGGCCTTGTGTTTCTGCCAGCAGCAGGTTGCTCTCAAAAAGACACTTGTTGTTCGTTTAATGACTTTATTTCATTTATTTATTTGTTTGTTTGTTTGTTTGTTTGTTTATTTATTTATATGTCTTTTTTTTTTTTTTAAAGTCTTCTGGACCGGGTTGCTGGGGGAATCTCTCCCCGATGAAATTCCACTGATCTAAGTTGCGCTTTAAGATTGACGGTCGTGTCAGAGGTCCATCCTTTAACGTCTTTATGTCTTTATTTATTCACGTCCCTCATCTTTGCCCTGATGGATTTTGACAGCAAAGGGCCCTTGTTTTGTGGCTCTTTCTAATTTTTATAATCGGTGCCATCTCGGGCCTTTTGACATCAGAAGATTTAAAAATAAAATTTGAATGTTCTTATTGACCATAAGCACATCTGGAGATATTCTTGAGGTTTTCAAGGTTCTGTCCGGAGCATTTCATATGGACAGCAGGTGGGGGTTTTTTTTTGTGTGTTTTTTTTTTTTTTTTCAGTCGACATGATCTGTATTAAACAGTTTCTTTTTTTGTCTAACCCTAAAAGCAAGTTGACTGTTTATTGGCTGTTGTTGTTTTCTGTCAGCAGAGCGATTGCGAGGCCATTGCCGTGAGAATGGTGGAATTCCATTTCTCTCCTTCTCTCCTCCTGGCCTTTGGCATTCTCTCTGACAGTGATTTCCTGTGGCGTGGCTGAAGCCCTCCGCTTTTGAGCCATGACTCATTGTGCTCACATGCCGGTGGTTTGAGTCTGAGGACTGATGAAACAGAGAGCAGTGTGATATTGAAAGAGGTAGAGAGCAAGAGAGAGATAGACAGAGAGAGAGAGAAAGAGAAAGAGAGAGAGAGAGGTTACCTCAGTCAAGTAGAAATCTTGAAGAGGTAGAATGAAACCAGACGAACACTGATACGCACACTCACACACGCACACACACACACGCACACACACACACACACACACACACACATACACACACACATCATGTCTCTTTGCAGGCGAGGTTATGTGGTTGACCACTTCCTGGTTCACCCACACAACACACTGAGTGACATTCCTGCGCTACCACTCTCATAGTCACTCCTGAGCCGCATGCTAACGTAACGACTGCAGTCGTTTTCTGTCACCACGACGATTCATTCACTGCCTCCCCAGAGAGCTCCGGAGCTATCTGTCCTCTGTCTTCCTGTCTCTTTCCCTCTGTCCCTGTCCGCCGTGTAGCACGGCTCAGACCTCTCCAACGGAAAACACATGGTTTGGCCTGAGGGAGGGCAAGACAGCGGTCTTTATTTATCATGCTCTTCTTCTACTTCTTCTTCTTGCGTTTTGGTCAAGCAACAGATGACCATTATAACCATCAGAGAGAAAAAAAAAAAAAATGTTATTTTTTAATATATCTGTCTGGCATCTGCGCTTAATTTAAATCATATGCTGTTTCGTGCTCTCTCTCTCTCCTTTATTATTATGGCTGCAGTAACCCATGAGGTGGTGGACTGTAGCATTTAAATGGAGAGCAGTGTTGCGGAACACTGAATACCAGTGTTTATTGTAAATGATACTTTAATGTCCCCTATTCACTTTTGTGAAGGCTTCGAGGCACATCTGACGGCTGTACTTTGTTTAGTTATGGCTGGGTGAAAAAAAAAAACGCAACACAAAGTAGCTTATAGACTACCTTGACGTCTCGTTTTTCGAAAACAAAACACTCAAGCGTACCCCGCCGAAAAACGTTCCTGTTGGTCACCTGATGAAAATGGACTTGTTAACTGCCATCTAAATGTTTGCGAATAGCTCTACAGATGTTAATGGTAAGTTCTAAATAACCTCATAAAGTCTTATGAAGGGTTCACTAATGCAGTAGGTATGTCTATAAAATACGCTGTAGAGAAACGACGGCTTCCTGTTTCTCCATTACCACACCAGTACCCTGAGGTCTCTCCTTAGACAGACCACCAGTGCAGGGATGCTGCTCCCCATCATTCCACGTGTTATGAAATCTGACGAAAATATCAGCTGGACTTTATTAGCTTTTTTTTTTTTTGCTAGGTAGGTATTTTTTGTGTATTAGCATGTCAGGCGGTTCAGGGCATCAGATACACGTTTTAAACACGTAAATGTCGAACGAAAGAGAATTTCACCGTTGCCTCTACACGTGAAAGATTTGCGTTTTGTTTCTGAATTCATTCGAGTATTTAATGACTCAGAACCTACGTCTGACTGTTGCGCTACAATCTGGGTAAAAGTTCAGTGTTTCCAGGACTCAAGTTGTGAAAACAAAATCAGGCAGCTCCGGCCGAAGATTGTAGGCCAACTTGCTGCATGGACCTTTTTGAGTTTACTTAGCTCTCTCTGCCCACAAGTTAAGTAAACCCACGCAGCCTATGCAGTCGCTGGTAGTGTCTGAAGTTGGAGACCAGGGAGGTCATGCTCTGTGTCCAGTTCAAATGCATTTTCTGAAGAATTTAGGACTAGTCTACTCATTCGGATGAATACAGGATCCGTAATACAGGATCCGTAGCACTGTCCCCTTGAAACAAACCACATTTTTTACAACATAGAGGGAACAAAATGTGGTTTATTTCACACAGTGGTGATGTAACCCCAAGCAGAGACAAATCTTTCACGGGTGGCATTTCAGCTCTGGAGACGGACGCTTGAAGGCATATGCCTTTTAAATATTTAAGACCTGTTTGGTGTTTTTCATTTTTTGATTCTTGTAATCAGCCTTTTTGACTGAAAAAAAGAGAAACATGAAGTCCTGTTTTGGGGCTTTTTTTTTTTTTTTTTTTTTTTAAACTGGATAACTAATGTTTCACGGGGATCCATTCTTATTCTTAACCTGGGAGGTGTCACTGCATCCTGGTGTCTGTAGATGGGGCTGTGAACAATGTTGATTAGTGAACCACACTGGGGCACACTAGTCACTGTCACTCTCAGTGTGCTTTTCCTGTGTCGCGCTAGTGACTGCGAGTTAGTACACAAAGATACAGTCATTTCTCAAAGTGTTTGCTTAAGGCAATAAATCCAAGCTTCTTACGCACACAAGTGCTCCGAATGGCGCTTCCCCCTCTTAGGTGAGTTAAGGATGTGGATGTGCATTCTGAGGAGAACAGTTGGAAACTGTATTTATAGCCGAAGCAGAGAAAGGTGTGAGGCTGGACAGGACATTCCTGCGATCGGGCCCAGCCCAGCTTCCCAGCCCCCCACGGGGCGAGTGTTTCCACCACGAGCCCACCGCCGTGGCCTCCGTGTGTCAAGCGGCACTGAGCCACCATGCCGCACCATGAGAGAGGAGCACAGGTCACTTCCCACAGATTTCCTGCAAAGGCCATAAAATTCAAAGCGAGAGAGAAAGAGAGAGAGAGAGAGAGAGAGAGACAGAGAGAGAGAGAGAGAGAGAGACAGAGAGAGAGAGAGAGAGAGAAAGGGAGGGAGAGAGGGGGAAACATACAGAACTGTTTTAGGATATAGGTCTCGCACACAATATTGCAACACTGGTGTAATCAGAGGTCATTTACCGAAACTCTTTCTCTGCGGTGGATCTCTTGGTTCATTTGTACTAGAGTATGCACACGCACATACTGTAAATAGCAGACTAAATTCTGCTCTCCTCTTCTTGTTTGTTAAAATGTAGTTAAAATGAATATTTACCAAACGGTGCTACAAACGGAAAGTAAGGTCGATAGGATCATATTTTGTGATGATTTGCGTCTTGAGCAAAACAATCTCTTCCCTTTTCCCTTAAATGTAATCAGCAGATGTGGCTTGTGATTCTCTTTTGTAAGGCTCCTATTTCAAATAATTGCAGAATAGCCATTTCACGCAATACTGGCACTTGTACGCCAGGTTAGCTGTAGTAATACATGACCAATTGTTCTCTTATGAAAATATATGCGATAAGATATTTATAAACAAGAAAACAAGTATGAATGAAAAAGACTATTGAACTGGCAGCTCAAGGGCCTTTATCTCCGTAGAATTAACTGATTTCATAATGCTAAAAATCAGCCACTTGTCACAGCTTCCTCTTTGTAACTGTCAGCCCACACTAACATCTGCAGTTTTACAAATACAACACTACACTATGTTTGGGACTGTTCCACCAAGCTTCTGAAGCAGACGTAGACCAAAAAAAAAAAAAAAATCGTTTTTCAAAACCAGGAGAGTTGAGTTGAGAGTTGAACTGTGTGTAACGGTATGGTTCGGAAAGGTAAAATCGCAGCACTAAAATGTGCAGTGTAATTGCACTGAGTGTGTGGGCCATTTCAGGGGGTTAGGCTGCAGGATGTGTCAGTCTTCTCTACGTTTTTCCTCGTTCTCTTTTTCTTTCTCCCCGCTCTTATCAGCTCTGCAGACCTGCCCTTGTCCTCTGCTTGTGATCCAGGCTTGAATGCAGTTTATGCTGTCTGAGGTACTGACTGAACGCGTGCCGTTTCCCGCGTGCCGTTTACAGGTTAAATCTGAGGATATTGTCAGGGGGGAAGCGTGTGCGGTTTCACCCAGTCTCTCTGAAAGTTCTTTACCAATTGTAGCGGTTGTGGAAGCGCCTGTTTGAATCCGTGCCTTTTTGGAACGGCTCGGCGAGCGATGACTCACATTCAGTTTCATTTGGTGTCATCATTCGGTGTCATCGGGCGTGTTTGGACCAAAATTATGAGGTGAAGAAATGTGTTTTAAAAAAAAAAACCAAAAAACCATAACCCTGACAAATTAGAAATGAATCCGTGAGGACTCATTTAGTGGTGACAACTGTAAAGAGAAGGGACGTGTGGCCACGGCGGTGAAGTGAAACAGGAGAGTCTGTGCAGCGTCTGTGTGCAGAACTGAACGCAGTGGCAAACGCTGGCAAAATGCAGCTGCGTCTTAACTGTTCGACCTCTAGAGGGGCACACAGCGTGAAAAGCGTGTCAAATATGGACTAGATGATCAGACATCTGTATCCTGTAACCGGTCTGTCTGTCTCTTTCTCTGTGTGTCTCTCTCTCTCTTTCACACACACACGCACACACACACGCATACACACACACACACACACACACACACACACACACAGTTGCGTTCACACGCTCACATTAACAAACTAATACCAACATCATCTCTTCGCACCTGTCTTAAAGAGACCTCCACAGTTGAGGCAGTCGACTCAGCTAGTTAGTACCACATCCACCCTTCTGGGAGAAAAGAAATCTTCTACCACACACATCATCAAGAATAACAACATTGTTTTTAGCCCTTCTTATCTCCTCACTCCCAAATATCCTGTTTCTTCGAGTCGTGGTGGCCAGAACCAATAGAAACCTCTTCCTGATATTGGCTGACTTCACTTCCCAGCGTTAGCACAGTCTCATCCGCTCCAAACAACGCTCGGTGGAACTTCAACTAGCTTGCCGTCCAGATACAAATATAAATACATACGATTTATTTCTGCATTCGCACAACAGGACTTAATAGTCCTGATCAAGAATGGCTAGCACCATTAAGGTAAGTGTGAAATTTCGGCCCCAAAAAAAAAAAAGAAGTTTTTTTGCATATACGTTTGCTTTTTATATTTTGGTCACTTTCGAAATTTTTAGTCGCACCGTAGTGAAAACAGATTGAGCGGGAGTGGGTGACACCCTTTTTTTTTTTTTTTTGCCATAGCAGTGCAGTAAGATTTCCTTTTTTCGCTGCCTTGTAAATTTCCTTTTTCCTATTCTGACTGTCTGCATGCTTTTGAAAATCTTGCGTGGGGTGACCAAAAGGCTGATTTGGTTTCATTGAATTCTGAACTGATATTGGGTCCCAGGGTCCCCGTAAACTCATTTTAAAAAAAAAAAAACATCGCTGTTTTGCCCGACTCTCTGACTGATTTCATTCCTAATTTTTATCATTAATATTATGATAGATTTGTCCATTTAAAACAAAACAAAAAAAAATCTATGGATGTCTCGAAGGAAAAAAAAAAAGCCTTGCTATTGAAAATCTTGTTTTGTGTAGAAAATAGTGAAAAGAAACATTAAGTGCAATTGAGGTGTCATATATTAAGGCAGTTTGAGGGATTGCGTTAGGTTTTTTTTATTGAATCTCTTAACATTAATGCGTTGTTATATTCGGCAAAAAATGACATCTGTTTGGTTTGTTCAGGCTCGATATTTCTCACCTCAATTAATGCTAGACCACAATTCTCTTGCAATAACACTCTAAAAAGGAGGTTGTGATATTTTGAAATATTTACATTTGAATAAGGATATGAATGACATGATTACAATGAAGTGAGAATGTGATGTCCATTGTTTTCTTTAAACAACCAGGTCGGGCAGCCAGAATCTGCTATAAGCAGTACAGGACGTTGATTCAGGCTTGGTTTAACCAAATGCCTGTTACATGCTGTACAAAGATGTTTTCACTGAGCACTTAAACATTGCGGGAACAATGAAAAAAAAAAGCCACAAAGGCCGTAATTATGTAATCAGTTGTCTTAACTGACACTGGATATAACAGTACACTTGGGGAACCAAACAGACATGTTTAAAGGGGGAGCTTGTCTTTTGTGTTCTTGTTGAGATGCGGACATGGTTGGTTCTCAGAACAGAAACAAACGGGACTATTGTATGTAAACTCTGCATTGTCCTGCTGTGTTTGTCTGTACAGGTTTACATCTAAATTTGATTAGTCTCTCTCCTGCATCTCCTAATCCAACTCACGAAAGAGGAGCAGGCTTCAGTTCATTGTGTTTGATGGTTGACATGTAATTGAGGGTCGTTGAATAGTGTTGCAGAAATTTACAGAAAGAATTTGAATGTGTCATTTGAACATGTCTGTTTATTCGATCATCTGTTCATCCACATTACATAAGACTTTGATAATATTACCTAAAAAATCAAGAGTGAAGACTAAATTGCTTCAAAACAGAACAAATAAGTTGGGAAACTGATGTTCCCATAGCAATCATCAATTCTCCATTTTGCTGGACTGTGTTTCAGATGACATCATGTTTTTAGAGGCTTTTTTTTTTTTTCGTTGTTTGTTTTGCATCAGCCCTTGACTTCGTCTGGAAATTTTGCACTGTTGCCCTCTGAGTATAAATTGAATATAAATGAGCTGAGGTTTTCAGAAAATAAAAGTACTAAACTTGGATCTTCAAAACAAGATGTACATAAATCTTTTCATCTTTTGAGAGAAAGTCTATGGAAACTCTAAAGTAGAGACAGCGGAGCTTTGAAAACACCTGCTGTTGTGGACAAGAATCTAAAAAAAAAAAAAGGACATCTTTAATTCTTTTTTTCAAGTTCACATTTCTTTGTCTGGAAAATGCGGGGGAGCTCATCAGAATACCTGCTAAACACTGTAAAAAAAGACATTTCTGAATGTTCTTTTCCAAACTGTAACTGGCCTTTTAACACTGTAAAGAATAATGAAGATAGCGTCTTAAGTGTACGTCAGAGCAGTTTCACTTGTCTTGGTTCTCATAGAGGAAGCACTGTGACCTGGATGAATGTCTTTTCTTGGTGCTTTGACCGGTTATACAGCAAGTCAGTCATGCCCCAAGTCAGACTTACATGATCCTATGTACCTCACCAGTTCAACAGTGGCCTGTGTCACTGGGTAGTATTATACCAGACTTATTGGGTTATCTGTGTAGGTTTGTATTTTCTGTCGGCGTGTGTGTGTGAATGGTGGCTGAATTAGGGAAGTGGATCCTTTGTGATGTTTGGAGATCAAAAGGCCTCATAAAGCCAAAGAGTAAGTGGTGAACCCAGATTTTGCAGCTGATTATTTCAAAAGTCCTGAAGGAAGTTGTGGCGAGCCACCATTCTCCTGTGGCTTTCCGGGATGTGTTAGGCTATTGAGGGTTACCGTTGAACCTATTACTGACCCACTCCATCGCTGAAGTTCAGATGAAACATAAGGCATGTCTCTCCATCTAGAAGTGCTAGCATCAGCCTTCAAAAAACGATGAGAAGATTCTGAGGCAACTTTGCATCTCACTTTCACCATTGTCTGAAACTAGACAGACATTTTTGGCCTCGCTTTCACGTTTTTCGTCTCTCAACCGATATCTCTCTTGTCGGTCTGCTTTCTTTTGCACTAAATGCACGTTCAAAATTCCTCTTCAGTGGTGACACCAAAACACCAGAGGTTAAACCAACAAACCAACCAATCAACAAACACACAAGTGGATCTGGCCTCTTATTTCAAGACAAAGTCATACTGTTGAAGGCATGGCAGAGCAGTGGGCAGACACACACACACACACACTCTCTCTCTCGACCAAGTGGAAAAGAGAAGAAGTAGAGGAGTCAGGGAGTGGGCTATAAAAACAACATGCTGAGTGGCTGTACACTGCTGTGTTCTGCTGATGACAGGGAAGTGTGAGGGCACGGTCCGCGCTGTTGACGTTACTCAGAGGTTAATGGACCTGGCTCCCATGGTATGGCCAGGGCGTGCCCTTCTCTCTCTCTCTCTCTCTCTCTCTCTCGCTCTCTCTCTCTCTCTCTCTCTCTCTTTCCTCAAGCCTCCATTAGAGACGGCCAAATGCTCCAAGGTCCTCAACGCCCAGGCCACAATCAAAATGCCGATGGATGAACACTTCCTCTTTTCCATTCCCCACCTCCATTATCCCACACTATCAGGAACTTTCAATGCAGGAAGTGCTCGGAGTGGGGTGCTTCCTGTCTGCTGCTACACTGACCAGAAGGGGGCAGGGGAATGGGGGTCGGGGGTGGGGTGGGGGGGAGTGGGGACGCTGCTGATGGCTCTGAGCATGAATGAATTCTGTATCTCAATGACGTTGGAAATTCTGAATTCAATATTGAATGACTTCAGCAGATTTGTTATACAGCCTGTTATTTCAGAGAAATAAAGGGGAATATAAGACGAAGGAATGGAAAAGACATTACAGTAAACTACTTTTTTTTTTTCTTTTTAGTTATTTTGTTTTTCTTTGTTTTCTTTTTTTTTTTTTTGTAGAAGAAGTTATAATTGACATTGTCAGGGATTTCGTCTTTAAATTTCCTCTGTTAACCAGACAATAAATCAAATTGTCCTCAGCTGGATTTTTAGAAAAAGCATACTTATGGTATTCAAAATAACGAGCCAATGAAATACTGGAATAACTGGTCTCTCAGTTCATTATTTTGAAATGAGAAATATTAGGAAAAGTTCGATTAAAAGAATAATTCCCATTTAACCATAGAAAGGAGGTGACTGACTGTTGTAATTTTCTTTGCAGTATATTATAGCTTGAAGGTCCCTTTTACCTTCTGGTTAGGGCTTATCAGTGATGAGAAAATATCAGTCGACTCCCTTTTGGTACATAGACTGCTAGCAGAAGGAAAAATTGGGCTGAACTCAAATCCCCCCCCCCTCTCCCTCTCTCTCTCTCTCTCTCTCTCTCTCTCCCCCCCTCTCTCTCTCTCTCTCTCTCTCTATGTCGCTCTCTCTCTCTATGTATGTATCTGTCTCCCTCTATATTGGTGCTCACTTGCTTTGGCTCAGACAGCCTGATTGCAAAACAGTGTAGCGCCTGCTCTTTGATTTGAATTTGACCTGTGGTGGAAATCCCGGGATGCATGCTAAGATCTCCTTTCTGTCTGTGAGGCTGAGATGGAAAGTCTTGAATTTGTTGCATTTTATTGCAACATATAAAGGAACATCAGACATTGAATTCCCTGTGCTTTAAAATAGCCAGAATCAACATCGCTTTTGTTTTCTCCCTTCTTTCGATTTGACACTAAGCAAAAGTGCTGACCTCCTTCTCCTCACACACACAACAATGGGCAAACCAACATCTTCAGTGTTTATCCACCATCCAGATCTTTACCCAAAGCTCACATTGTGATTGCTGATGACTCCGTGTGGCTTGACTTTGCTCAAGTCATCCAGCAGTGCTGGACATTCCATAATATCAAATTTGAGTATGTGTGAAGCCGTGAACATGAAGAGTAGGGCAGAGGCACCGACTTGCAGTTTACGGTAGACGAAAGCAGCGAGTGCCCTCGTGTTCGTTTGAGCCATGTCAGATTTTCGCTCGCTAATATCTTTTGCAGCTGATATATCAAGGAGAAACCAAATAGCGCCATAGCAGTGCGCTCAGTGACGTGGCTTGCTTCCCATCCATCTGCAGTCCGGTCCGTTCAGACAACCTGCTAAATCAGAGCAAGGTGACTGGCGATTGGCACGTGTGAATGGGTGCTGGTTACTTGGCAGAGTTATCGCTCTTAGCTTCCACGGTAAGAAGTGGCCAAATGGCAAGCAAGGAAATTCTGCTAACCCGCGGAAGAAAAAAACAACAATACAGGGAAAATGATACACGCAATCCACGTCATTAGCACACCGTATTAAGAGATGTTTTTTTTCAAGGTGAAACAATGGGTTTCTTTAGCTCACATGGTGTGAGTAAACTTTCAGCCTGGGATATTTGAAGATTTTGGATGGAGAGGATGGGAAAGATGACTGGAGAGTCTTCACATTTGCCTCAGGGCTCGAGACAGCAAGACGGCTAGAAACTGGAAAACTTCTTTTTTTGTTAAAGAAATTTATAATGGATGAAATGTGAGCGACTTGCTAGTGGGGATAATTAGATCCAAAAAAGTTTAAAAAAAAAAAAGAAAGAAAAAAAAGGGGAAAAAAAAAACAACGTGTTCCAAGTAAAATGTTTTGTTCTGAGTGAAATGTGCTCAAAATAAAATGTTTTTTTTTTTCTCTTCTGCAAGTAGCGATTATCAGATAAATCAGATAAATCGAGGATGCAAATGTCCCTCTTTAAGAGTTGTGGTTTGAAATAGGATATCCAGTGACTACATTTGCTCGTATCTGTGTGAATGTGGTCATTCTGTGGTCTAGAACGTGTTGCATCACTAGAGCTTTGCAGATGGTTTCGTGTCACTCCCCACCTTTCTATCTGCACCATTGCTAATGCTGCTTTGACTAGAGTTTCGCTTGCAGCTGAAACTTAGAATATGAATAATATTTTTTATTTGAGTTTTATTATGAAACTTTTAAACGAGGAACACCTTATCAGTTTTTGATCGACTTCTCCTCTTGTCTCGTGTGTTTTATTATACTCAAATGGACCCACTTGTAGTAAAATAGGAGAAAAAAAAAAAGAAAGAAAAATCAAGATCAAAGATTTAGAAAATAAGTCTGAAAATATATTCATTATTTATTTCGATTTTATTCATTTTATTTTCAACAAGTTTTTTGTCGGATTTAAATATTGGATCAGGACAAATTCAACACAGATCCAGTCAGTAAAAAGAATTTTGTGTTTGTCTCTTGCGTAGGAAGCGTTGTCGGTGGTGAGTGAAGACCAGTCGTTGTTCGAGTGTGACTACGGAACGCCACACCATCCCAAGACAGAGATGACGGCGTCCTCGGCCAGCGAGTATGGCCAAACCGCCAAGCTGAGCCCCAGAGTCCAGCAGCAGGACTGGCTGTCTCAGCCTCCCGGTCGAGTCACCATCAAAATGGAGTGCAACAGTGGCCAGGTTAATGGCTCTAGGTAAGTCTCTCAACAGCTTATAGGGAGGAAGGCAGCAAACACACAGAGGAGGCAAATGAATCTTACACCGGGACCAAAAGAATGTTCAGTTTCATTGAACTCAGTGGATGCTTCTAGGTGCTGTCCAGTGCAATGGTTTTTCGTTTGAGAATTTCATCCTGCCCTTCAGTTGATGGGTTCTTTGACTGGTGTCAGGGTGGGTGGAGCCTGTCGTAAGGTTCCATTTCTGATAACGGTCTGGGCAGGTTTGTTAGTCGGTTTGTGGAAAAATCTCCCATTTCAAGTCTGCAGTAATTTTGCTGTAGTAAGGAATATTAGAAGTGTCTTGTGATTCAAATTCCTCACCATAGACCTCTATATGTCTCGTGATCAAATAGGTCTGTTTCTCATGCTTGAAATCAACGCTTTAATGTAAGTATCATTTAGTGTCCCAGAGAGGTTAAACGCGACATAGCTTGTTAAGGAGATAACTACTGTATACATTTCAAGGCATAGTGTTGCATTGTAACCATCAGCGGCCTGACAGCTTGCCAAACACGCTGGGAGTTTAATCCCTGTCCCACAGTAGAGGGGGAAAAACACAGAGAGGTTCAACCAAGACACTGATGCAGTTGCTGCTGCTGCTGCTGCTGCTGCTGCTGCCTCTGCTGCTGGGAGACCCAAACTCAAAGCAGCTGTACCCCCCCCCCCCTCCAGCCCAGATGGACCGCCACGGTGGTGATATTTACAGCACGTCTCACACGAGCCTGCGACCCCCCCCCCCCCCCCCCCATTCCTCCCATTTTCTCCCCTTCCAGAGACACCCCAGAGAAGATCCTAATTTATCTGGCGGGCGATATGCAGAAAAGATTGTTCCAATTAGCGCCGAGTCAGAGAGCACGGGGAGATTTACTGCACAGATCAACGCGCAGACAGTCCTGCTTCTCCTGCAGGCCTCCGCCACAGGGCGACCGTCCAGCTGCCTGACAGAAAAAGAGCCATCGGCAGGTGTCCGCACACATGGAGCGAGACGCATGAATAACTGGACCATCTAGGGGCTTGTGCGTGGCCCGCGCTCTGTGACAGTTCACGTTATGCTTACTGCTTACAAGTTTACCGAAATAAATATCATACGTATATCCCACCAAACTGCAGACCCAAGGAGTTGTCATAAATTTCACAGGAATTCAAGTTCTTGGAATTGGACCTTTTTTTTTTTTTTTTTTTTTTTTTTAAATGAACTAAGTTCAAAAAACCCAGAGTGCTCATGGGAAGTCGGTCCCAAGGTTATTTTGAGGAATTAAGTTGAGGAGGTCTGGGACGGATATCTACTAGATCTTCGAACCTTGAAACAATAGCCAATGCCCTTTTATTCAATTTGTAGAAACATTTGGAAACCTGTTTGTATATGAATTCAAACAAATTATTCAGAAAGTGCTTACACGTTCCTTCATAGTCCCAGTGAGGCCTTGGTTAGTGATTCACAGAACGGGAAAGAGCGATTTCCAAACACTCCGTTCTTCATTTCTCCGTTGTTTTTTTTGTTTTTTTGAACCAAGGAGAAAAAAAAAAAAACTGATCCCCCCCCCCCCCCCCCCCCCCCCATCCAACACTGTGATACTAACACAGTACTACTGCCGTGTTAATCCGTGTTAGGTAATTAAGTTAAATGTGCCACAGGCACCGCCCTTTGAAAACAAATTCGACACGTTTCTCAGTAATGCATAGCATCCCCAGGTTTTGAGTTATTCATATGAAAAAAAAAAAAAAGGAAAAGCTGAGGGGAAAAAAAAGAACGCATATGGCAACTTGGCCGGTTTCCATAGTAAAGCACACATCAGATACTTTTGCAATTAATGCTTGGAAGTCATACATAGTATGATCCACTGCCCAACCTGCTGAAGTCTATCAAGCACAAATTGATCACAGACAATAAAATACGCTTGCAGTTTTCCTTTCCAGTTGGGAGCAATTTTCAGTTTTAGCAATATAACGCAAGAACATAAGGAGAGAGCCATTCAAAATAGAGAATGTTTTTGTAATTAGAAATCTTGGGTTATACAGAAAGCAAGTGAAATACAATGACAGGAAACTGAATATGCTCAAAAGAATTGTGCTCAATTGTTTAGTTGAATAAACACTTTTACAGTATTTGTAAAATATGTATGCCATTTTCATCATTATCAAGTGACATGAGGGTAGTTAAAATGAACCGAACATGAAACTGATCACAATGAATTGTTTGTCTTGCTGAATAGCGGGTATGGATGGCGTGTACGGGGAGTCTGCCGATTAGCGTTGCATTGTTGAATCTAATGAAAATCGCAGAGAGCGAACAGATGGTCTCTGGCTTGTTTTCTCCTTCTTTTTTTTTTTTTTTTTTTTTGATTACTGCCTTTTACTTAAAATATGGCTCCTTAAAAAACTCAACGTTCAGGGGATCTGTTATGTACAGCACACTCGCAGGCGTTTATGAACACATGTAACGGACACCTCCTCAGGGAGACCACGTTGTCTGCCAAGCGAGAGGGGAAAAAGCACTTAAGGTGGTGCAAGTCCTTGTAGTTTTGAAAAAGCTCAAAAGAAGTGGAGGGAGAGCTGATGTTAACGTTTCTTTTGAAAGCCAGAACTCTTTGGGTTTTGAAAAAGAGGAAAAAAGATACCCCCCCCCTTTTTTTTAGGTTATTTATTTATTTATTTTTTAACAGAAATAACCCCTCTGAGATATCCTCTCTCAGAACATAGTTCTATTGTCAAAGTTAAATACAAGCTGCTTGGAATTTTTTTTTTTTTTGTTTCTCTGACAGTCCTGTGCTTTTCAATAACTGGGATTATAAGAGGTCACAGACGCGGGAAGAGCGCTGTCACGGCGAAACGCTACGTCGGGGACACGCTTACAGTTGGTTGACACATGACTGTGATTCCGCTGAAGGGTTCACGTCGTTTATGTCTTGGCCCTGACGAGTTGATATGAATTTTATGTGACATTCCAGTCATAATCCAAAACATCTGGTGGCTGCGCCCACCGGGGACTCTCCAGCCCTGATTATGGGTGAATAATAATTCTGTTTGAGGTTATTTATGGTATGCGAGGGGCCCCTGGCATTTTAATCAGCATTTTAGTCTCATTTCAATCGATATCCTTACCCCTTTTAAATGGAACCTGGGGACTCGTTGAGCACAGGTTTAACGGTGGAAAAGATGGTTTAAAGAATGTTTGCTTCACTTGTAAGGTCCGTTCAAATCATGGGAAAGCCTGAGACTACTTTGAGATACTGGCTGCAGTGGACAGATGTTTTGTTTTGATTTTTTTGATTATTCAATTTTTGACCATTTAACAGATACCAATGGCTAATCTTACGGAGATACAAAATATGTCGGACGATGTATTTTAGTAGGAGTAAACATTTAAAGCAATGTGTTGTGATGTGCTCATAACAGTCAATATGATAGAAATGTTCAATGCTATGGCCAACAACAAAGTCCTATGACATAGCATGAGTGATTTACATTAATTACCTTTTTCATATGGAGTGTAAATAAACACCCTTTTGTGAAGTTATGAAAAATGCTGGAAGAGAGTTGTGTCATTTATCTCACAGTTCAGGGTGACAAATGAGAATCAGTCCACAAACGAGACGGTGTTTTTTATTCATTTATGAAATTTTTTTGGTCATTATTTGTTTTGTTAATTTGTTTTTCTAGAATATTAAACCTGTTGTAGCTTGTTAACAGGGTCAACGTTTTATGGCTGGCATCTCCTCTTCTTTTTATTTATTTATTTATTTATTTAAATCCACATTGTAATGTGTGAACATATTTCAGTGTTTCATCATATCACAAAGATGTTGGAAAAGATATGATGAAATGAAACACTTGTGCAAAGCCTTTTTTTTTTTTTTTTCTTTCTGAGAATGGATGTTGCTCAGGTCTCACCCTGTGTGTGTGTACATTTGTGTATGTGTGTCTCTGTCTGTGTGTAGGAACTCTCCGGATGACTGCAGCATGGGGAAAGGGGGGAAGCTGACGGGAGGCGGGGGAGACGGCAGCGTTTCCATGACCTACGGCAGCTACATGGAGGACAAGCACGTCCCTCCCCCAAACATGACCACCAACGAACGCAGGGTGATCGTGCCCGCAGGTACTGCTCCCAATCCACTAACCCCCATCGTGGTCCCGGCCCGACATAGGCTGCGTTAGGTTTGGCCATATTCGCCGGTCTGTCGCTAAGATGCACTGGACTGGGCGTAGAGTGCGAGTGTGTGTTTGGGGGGGGTGGTGTTGCGGGGGGGGGGGGGGGGGGGGGGGGGATGGGTTTGGCCGGGGGTGGGGGTCGGTTGATAAGAGCCCAAATACCTCTCCGTCTCTGCCCACATCCATCTTTCACGAGGCTGGTTTCCGGAGATCTGCTGTACAGGAGTGTTTGTTGCGAATGTGCTGCTCCTTGTCTAGACCATTTCCTATAGCCAGGGTCCAAACGGGGTGGGGGAGCTCCACAATGGGGAGTGGAACTGATACTGTCTGCCAAAATGGGAGAAAGGTATTCTTATCAGAAGCCAGGAGGCACACACCTACTGTAAGAATATGGTATCTCCATGCATGGTATTTTTTGCTGTGTTTGTGAGTCTTGTTCATGTAGAATGTAATTGTTTAAAATGGTGTGTTAGACCGTGTAGACGTCAGAAAAGTTTCCGTTTCATGTATATAAAACAACACATTGATAAATGTAGTTATATATGTAAAATATTGTATATAGAACGGATTGAGACTGTTTTTGCAATTCGAACTCAGTACTAGCTGGTCCGTCTGACAGAGATTCATCTAGTTTTTCCAGGCAAAAGTCAGTTGTGCGGCACTTGCTTGCTTGCGCATACTTTCTTGGGTTGAGCAACAGTTTCTGTCTTGTAGTGCAACTTCCTCCTCAACTGAAGTTGACAAGGACAATGACAAGGCACGTTAAGAACATCCTGTTTTTGCTTTTCATTTTCAGAGGCACAATAGGCGTGTTGCTCAGTGGAATTTAATGGGAGGTCAAACGCTGTGTTGTTTTACCGTCATAACCTCAGGAAATATAATTCTCTGAGATGGCAATATTGGTGATCTGTAAATGTCCACACGTATCTGATAATCTTCAATGCTACTTTATGCAAGCTGCTATCATCCCGTGTTAGCAATACGTTTATTTGTATTTAATACATTTATGACAAATATTGGATTATCTGTCTATTACGCTCTAAAAATAGAAGAGAGATCTGCATTCAGGTATTCTCTGTGTTAGATTTGTTGTTACTTTAAACGCAACCCGTTAGTGTCAGTTTTAGGATCCAGATATTCAGTATTACATTAGCATCGGTGGCATTCTGTTTAGCAGCTCTGCCGAATTCTCTCAGCGCACATGAAACAGGGTCAATAGCACTGTATACAATGTTAATAATTCAAATTCTTTTTTTTTTGTCTGTTGGAGACTGTGAAGCTGTGTATGTGAGATACTGTAAGCCTTTTAGTCAGTCAACATATCCACTGAAGCAAGGAATGAATCCATTTTTTTTTTCTTTTTTTTTTTTTTTAGCACTTGTATTAATGCTTTTGTTTACTCTGGCCCTGTGCCATGGTGCAGTTCAAAAGAGGCACACAGTGGACTCCTTCACAGAGGAGTAGCTCAAATGGCCAAAGAGGCCCAGGTCTTACTGTGTTTTCATGAATATCAGCCATTTTGTGTCTCCTGTTAAATTCATCACGTGCAAATGAGGTGTGCCAGACATGCAGGAGGCTGTTTCACTCTTTCGCTAAGCCCCAGCATATTATTATTATTATTATTATTATTATTATTATTATTATTATTATTATTATTGTTGTTGTTGTTGTTGTTGTCATTGTTATTGTTATATTATAAACATCATCACCATCATCATCATCATCATCATCATCATCATCATCATCGTGAATCATTTACAAAAAGAACCACAAAAATGCTTGTTTTTCTTCACTCTCTTTCTTGCAATTTTAAAATCTGTAAAAAAAAAAAAAATAAGCCGATGAGAGCAAGCTTTGTTCTCTCATGTAGACCCCACCCTGTGGACGACGGAACACGTGCGTCAGTGGTTGGAGTGGGCAGTGAAAGAATATGCCCTCCTGGACGTGGACATCTCCCTCTTCCAGAACATTGATGGCAAAGAGCTCTGTAAGATGAGCAAAGAGGACTTCCAAAGGCTGACTCCCAGCTATAACGCAGAGATCCTGCTCTCCCACCTCCACTACCTCAGAGAGAGTAAGTCCCTGTGCCTGGCTGTTCATCTGATCCAAATCAAACAAACACAGCCAAAAGACGCATCTACGCAGCTCTAGTCTGACTCCTGCATGAATCACAAAACACTGTCTTATCCAGCTCCTGCAAGTCTGACTTAAAGAAACAGTTATTGTAGTCGATTAGATTCGAAATTAGGTTAGAAAACAATCCTTACAACTTTTCAGAAGCGGAGTTGGGTAGTTTCTTGCAGCCCAGTCTAGCATGTGTTCTGTTCTGTTTTCGCGGGTTCACAGACTTTGCATGGGAGAAGAATGAGGTCTGTGCTTTTGGTGCTTTGCAGCATGTCTCTGCGCTTTTTTATTCTGTCATTACACAACACATATGGACAAAGCTTTTCTTCAATATACAACACACACACACACACACACAGAGACACACACACACACATGCACACATACACACGCACACACACATTCACATTCACAAACACAAGCACACAGAAAACTCTGCTTGAAATATGTTAATCTGATTTTATAATGAAGATCAATTCATCCTAAATAAAGTGGTGAACAGACACTGTGTATTAATTTACGAAAATAAGTCTTTTCATAAGACGAGTCTCTTCCAGCTATTACACTTTAACTTTTTGAAACTTGTTTTGCTGAAAGTGCATGTTCCATATCAAACTTGGAAAGGCTTGAAAAAAAAAAAAAAGAACAGCAAACTGCATTTTAAGAAGGAAAAAAAAAATGAAATAAAGAAAAGACTGTTGATGCGGCATGATTTAAATAGTAATGAGAAAACCATAGTGTGGTGCAGGATCTCTGTGTGAGCTGGGCTGACAGAGACACAGACACTCAGTGCCCCAGACATTCCCAGACACTGGCTCTGACTCTACACACAACTGGAAGAGACACATGCGATGAGAAAGAAGAGAAATATCACCCCCCCCCCCCACCCCCACCCAAAGAAAAAAAACCTGTGCCTTCATCTGTCTTATCTTCTTTTGGTTTTTAAAATCTACTTTCTCACTGGCTTTTCTTTTTTGAGAGAGGAGAAAATTGGTCGAAATATGTGATTTTTGCTAAAGACTGTGGGTAGATGTGATTGACTTCTATATTTGATTTGGCTCTCTCTCTTTCGCCATAATAACATGGATCATGCCTACACACACACACACACACACACACACACACACACAGTTCCGTGACTCTATGTTCCTCTCTATGCTTGTCTTTGTGTCCTCTGGGTTCTTGTGTTCACAGGGCAAACTTATTTGCTCTTCTTTGGCCTGGCTTTTCTGCGGCTGTCACCTCTTTTCACATTAGCACATCATAGGATGTTTTGAGGTGGATGTTTTCTTTTCTTTTTCTTTTTTTTTTTTCTTTTTCGTTTTTTTCTTTTTTTTTTTCCTTTGTCACGGCTCTCTTTCAAAAGAATGTTTTGTTTCTCAGCTCCACTTCCTCACTTGACTTCAGATGATGTTGACAAAGCCTTACAAAATTCCCCACGGTTACTGCATGGCCGTAACACAGGTAAGCAGATCCTGCTCCACCCCTCTCCCCCACCCCGCCCCCCCCCGCACCTGTCCTCTCCAGCTTTGCTCCAGCCTTTACCCCCCCATCCCCCCACCCGTCAGGCCCACATAGTGCTGACTCAATGGACTCCATATCAGTGTAATGATGAATATTTATATCTCTGTTTATTCGCGATCAACCGATGTATCTGTTTTAGATATGACTCTTCCTTGGCCTACACTTTTTTTTTGCATGCAACGACGCACATTCTGTTGTGGGTACATTTCCAGTGAAAGCACAAACAATCTGTACACTCAGATTGTTAAAAAAAAATGGACGCAATTTTTCATCTGAAATATGTTTTTTTTTTTTGTTGTTGTTGTTGTTGTTGTTGTTCCATAGGAGGTGCAAGCTTTATTTTTCCAAACAATCCAGTGTACCCCTCAGATACCGCTCCAAGAGTGCCCGCCAGACCAGGTCAGCTTAAGTCGACGTTATGGGCTGTATAGCTCATACTTTATTTTATTTGTGTATCAGGCCACAGAAATTGGATGGCTGAGGAATGAATTCGTAATGTAATTTTAACCCTTAAGCATACTTAATCCTTTTGTCAGAGCTAGATTCATCCTAGACATGTAACAATTTAATTTAGTTTTGAAAAACATACCACCCAAGGAACGCTATGAATCACCAACAGTCACTCAGTTGTGTTTCCAGTAAACAGACAACAAAATGTGAGGAGGTTTTTTTTTTTTTTGTCATTTCTGTTTTCCCTCTCTGTTTTAATGAGCGAGAACTATGGCACTCAACTGATCCCCATTTGAACCGCTGAGGTGAACCACAGAATTTCTCTGAACCCTCAGCTTGTCCTCAGATTACCTCCCTCTAGTGGTGATTTTGGGAACTGCACACCATTGAGTCTTTTCTTTTTTCCTTTTTCCTGCAGATTTGGCCTATGAAGCAGCCAGGAGATCAGGTTGGCCTCCCCAACCCGTGTCAGCCACTAAGGGTAAGCCTAACACTGGGAGTAATTTTTTTTTTTTTTTTGGCAAGTTGTGTAAGCATTTGTCAAAGAATGCATAAACTGATCTTCACATGATATTTACATTTATGAACTGCGGTTGCTCATTTTAAATTTATATCTTATTACTGTTTTATTACAAAGGCTCCCAACCTTCACCTACCATTGTGACTAAAACAGAGGAACAGAGACCTCAACTTGGTGAGAAGGACTCACAATATCACTATTGTATTATTATCATCACAGTACATATATTTATATGTGCACATATTATATATGTGTTATTATTTAAATTCCCAAATTTTATCATTGTTATCATCACAGTACATGTGTTATTATTAAAGTTCCCAAATTTGATCATTATTAGCATCACAGTACATATGTTAAATATTAACGTTCCCAAATTTTATCATTATTAGCATCACAGTACATATGTTTTATGATTAAAGTTGCCAACTTGTATTAATATCATCACAGTACATATTTTTAGTAATATTGTTTTGTATTTTTACCAACTTTTCAGATCCTTACCAGATCCTGGGACCCACAAGCAGCCGTCTTGCAAACCCAGGTTAGCACTAGAAAACGCTGGAGAAACTGATTACTCTGACATAGATTCTACAGCTTTTTTTTTGTTTTGCCTGTTAATAGATAGAACAGCCTGTGCTTTAAACTTGTACATATAAGTACATTAACAATAGATGTCCTGACAAGATTGTGTGTTTGTACCGTCTTCAGGGCAGCATATTACCAGTAAAGATGCCACTGTAATTCCATCTCAGACCAGTATTGATTTAGCTGCTGTCTGCAACTGACAGAAATGTTCTTCTCTGTGAATTCTTTCCGGGTGTCATTTCTCACCATATTATAAAACACCTCAAGCTACCCAGACTGGCTAGAGTAGATGTACATGGAGTGGTAATGCACATAGATTATAATAGCAACATGTGTGTCGCTCTTTGCCAGGATCAGGACAAATTCAGTTGTGGCAGTTCCTGTTGGAGCTCCTGTCTGATAGCTCCAACTCCAACTGCATCACCTGGGAGGGCACCAACGGCGAATTCAAGATGACCGACCCGGACGAGGTGGCGCGGCGCTGGGGGGAACGCAAGAGCAAGCCCAACATGAACTACGACAAGCTTAGCCGCGCGCTACGCTACTACTACGACAAGAACATCATGACCAAAGTTCACGGCAAGCGCTACGCCTACAAATTCGATTTCCACGGGATCGCCCAGGCGCTGCAGCCCCACCCGCCCGAATCCTCCATGTACAAGTACCCCTCCGACCTTTCCTACATGAGTTCCTATCATGCACACCAGCAGAAGATGAGCTTTGTTTCCCCCCATCCACAGGCCTTGCCCGTCACCTCCTCAAGTTTCTTTGCCACCCCCAACCCCTACTGGAACTCCCCCACAGGGGGTATCTACCCCAACACCAGGCACCCAGCTGCACACATGCCCTCTCATCTGGGCACTTACTATTAGGGTGGGCTAGAGAGCAGCATCTCATGTCCGTGTAACTGGAGGACAGAGGAGGAGAAAAGCAAAAACTACATCTAGGGCTTCTGTCTGGCTAATGTTGCTATTAAACATAAAGGCAGAAATTTAAAAAGGAGGGGGGGAAGTGAAGGGATGATGTAAAACAGAGAGAAAAGAATGTTAGGAAATACAGAACGCATTAAGAAAAAGAAGATTGTGAAAACATTAAATGTTGTATGTTGGTAAGAGATGAGGAGTAAAATGCATAGAAACAGGAGGGTGGACACATGGTATGCTTGTCACGTACTTGATGTGAACTTTGGACTGTCTGCAGTGTTGGAGACTGTAGTTTTTGAAAGGGATTGACAGTAAGTAACCTACTGGATGTGACTGAGGAATGTCAGTGGACAGTAGAACAGTTTGCAAACGTACCAAAAAAGGGCCATTAATTTACAACAGAGAGCAATTGCTGCATGAACAGTTACTTATAGTTATATATGTTTTTTTTTCATATTCAACTACCTTTTTAAGCAAACATATCAAAGACAGTTACGATGACCGTGTAAACAGGAAAGATAGATGTGATCAGAAGATGGTTGTGGATTGGAGCTGGTGGACACGAGGGTTTTGACAGGTTGGGAATGCTAACAGTATTAGCAACAGTAAACTGTGAAATAAGCACAAGCAGGATGTGGTGGAGAGACAAAAATAAAGAGCTTAATAGACCACAGACGCATAAGAGTGATACATGACACATAGCGGTGGACGAGATCACGGAAAATGGTAACCATCAGAGAGGATGGTTATGGAGGGATACTGAAGTATGTGAAAACAAAGTATTATTCCGTTTGGATATTAAAAACTGCCATATATTATCAGTATTATGCTACATAGTAGTTTGAATGGCATTATTGACAGTAAAGGGAGGATATTTACTTGATTTCTAATCTCGAAAGGAAATCCTTGAATATGATTCTTCTATTTGTTTTCAGAATTTGGAAAACTGGAATTGTGGCGGGGTTTGAAAAATGTTTTTCTTTCTTTTCTTTCTTTTTTTTTTTTTTTTCTTTTAACGACCTCAAACCCTTTCGGATGGAGGTGGAGTTAAATCAGTGCCTTACCAAAAAAAAAAAAAAAAAAAATGACTCCCCCACTGAACTGAAATGATTCATCAAAGCAACAATTTTGTATTATTATAATGTTTCTGAGTCGCAAACGCTGTGCGTTTGTCAGGTTGAAGTTTTCCTTGTCAGTTTTACATTTCCTTTTATATGATAGATATATAACTTATGCATTTAAACACTACGAGTTGATCTCAGCCAGCCAAAGACAACTTTTTTTTTTATCATAGATATAATGAAAAAAAAAATTCAAATGGACCAAAGTAGGCATAAAACAATTAAACAGTTGTGGCCTTTGAACTTTAAGCTCTGTATACGGTTGTTTACAATACATACTATATGTGCTAATATAAAATGCATTGTTTGTATTGAAAAAAAAAATTGTTGGACTGGCATCATATTTCAGACTTGGTCAGCATTCCTGGGCTTTGAGTTTTAGTGATAGTTGTAAGACTTCAGTGAAACACCTACTGTAGAAGCCATAAAAGCTGAGATAATGGACTGAAATACTGAGATTGTTGACAAAGGCAAGAAAAACATATATTTTGATAAATTATATGATTTTTCTACTGTGTCATTTTAATAAACTATTTTTAAACCAGTTGTGATTCTCTCTGCTTGTGGTATCGGAGCGTGATCCTTGACAACTATTGTGCCACATTCAAACACAAACCAGCAGATCCTGACTGTTGTCCCAACAGGCTTTGTGTGTGCCAACAATGAACTGACTGACCATGCATGGTGACTGTGGTCATGTTGCCATAACAAAACAGAGGGAGACAGAAACAGTGTTGGATAGAGGATAAATTTTTGAAAGTAGAATTTTTTTCATTTTGTTTTGTTTTGTTTTGTTTTGTTTCATTTTGTTTTGTTTTATTTGATGTTTTTTTTTTTCATTAGAGAGGTAGTAACAATATAGATACAACAAATGCAACTGATTTCAGACACATTTTATAGTACACCCTGATATCCCACAAATGAATATATAAGGGTTACAAAATATTAAAAATGATATTTTATTTTGTATTAAATCTGCGATTCAAAAAAAAAAAAATTCAATTGTTTGATAATATTTCTTCGAGAATGATCATACACACTGTATTAGGGTAAGTGACCACTTACAAAAGAGAATCATGTTTTCACACTAAAAAAAGCAAATTTACAACAAATGTAGAACCCACGTCCTCTAAATGTGAATTAATGATCATTTTCTCTGTATAAATAATTTCAGAACACCTTAACTCAGATATCTGGGCCAAACATCTTGTGTAACTCCATTATCTTAACATAGTACAGTCCTGTGTTTATTAGGTCATGACCTTGACCTGTTTACTCTCTCCTGTACTCTTCCTCCAGCTGAAGTTTCTCAGTATTATTGAGGAGCATGGCGGAGTCACTGCACACCTGTACTTTGTCAAAGAAGCTGAAGTCAGCCACATATCTCCCACTGGGACTGGTGAAGAGCAGTGGCTTAAACTCGTAGCCCCACAAGATCTCCTGAGGAACGTAGGAGGTTCGGGTCTGGCAGGTTGCTGCTGTGGACTCCATGGTTGCGCTGAGTGTTACCACCAGCTCAAACTCCCTGCTTGGCAGATTTTCGGCACTGAGGCCTGCCAGCGGGCTGCTTTCATCCAGAACATGGTAGAAGGTCAGAGGAAGGATCAGGAAGGGGCAGTCCTGGCTAGAGTCGAGATTGAACTCCACATTAGCTTGGTGGATAGTGGTCTTCTCCCCTTCCAGGGTGACGTATGGGAAAAGTAACTTGCCCGAGAGTTGGCACTGGATCAGGAGGCTCTTTCTCATGTTTGCCACACGTACCATCAGACACAGTTTGCCCTTATGCTTACACACCACCGCAGACTGGCTGAATTTAATGGTCTCGGCTCTCTTCTTGGGACGGGCCAACTTAGCCAGAAAAGCCCCTGTGACAAAGATCTCTGCCAGCCCAGTTATAACCAGCTGGGCCACCAGAGTGAAGATGGCCAGCGGGCACTCCTCTGAGATGTGACGGAAACCGTAACCGATGGTGGTCTGAGATTCTAGTGAAAAGAGATAGGCCCCAGTGAGCGTCTCTACGTTCATCACGCAGGGCGTGTGATTCGATGCTACGTCAACGTCAAAGTCCCCATTGGCCATCCCGATGAGATAGAAGAACACACCGAAGATGAACCAGGTCAGAACGAATGTGGAGGCAAACAGAGTTAGCTTGTAACGCCATTTCATGTCCACCACAGTGGTCCAGAGATCGTGCAGAAAGAGTTTCACCATGCCCTCCACATTGTCAATCCGTACGTTATTGTGTCCATCTTTTGAAACCAGCCGTCGTGTTATCTGAACTGTTTTAGACGTCATCCTGTGAATTTCAGTTTTTTGTTGTTTGGTCCCAGTGTTGCTAGACAACATGATCAAAAGAAGAGATTGTTGCATGAGATAAAATTTCACAAAGACCCGTAACATTATATAATGATATACATTCACAATTATATAATCATACATGATCGTAATCATATAAGAGCCCTTATTTTGTTCCTTTTCTTTATAATTTTTTTTGTATTTATGTCTTGCATATTGCGCTCAAGCAAATAATTTTAATTACTTACTATGTTTCCATCATTTTATGTCTATAAATGATCAAATAACAATGAGAAACCTGCACAAAACAACCCCAACCGACAAAAAATAAAGTGTGGAGGTTTCAGGTCAGAAAATGATTTGAAACCCAATTGAAGAGCAGAACAAAATTTCCATAGAAAGGTAATAAAATAGAGACTGATTTACATTCAGTTGATTAACATCAGAAATGAACAGATCTCATCTATAAGATATCATAAAAAAGCTGCCCCCCCCCCCCCCCCCAAAAAAAAAAACCACAGTAAAGCAATGCGAGAACATGTACCTTTGTATACCAGAAAATGTGAGTGTGAGTTGGAATGAATGTTTGCTTCAAATCCTCACATGTTAATTTCTCCGTTTTCCACAAAAAATGTTGTCAGGTTCAATTCCCACTTAACTAACAAAATATCTGTAATAAATCGTCAGAGGTTGTCTCTCTAAATGACCTGATTGCTCAGTTCATTTTAAAAATAATACTCCTCCCTGCATCTGGTCTTTCAACCTTACTGAAACCCTGAGGTTATTCTTGCCCTTGTCATATTCCAAGTTAATAAGCAATTGTGCAAAGTTGTAATTTAACAGGGTTGAAACTTTCCAATACGTTCTATAAATCTGCACATGTTTTCACACTTTCCTGCTTTGTGATCAAAATTCTAAAGATTATTATAATTCACTCACTCTTCAATGTCCGTTCTTCAGTCTTCAGGTCCAAGTTGCTGCTTCTGTTCGGTGGCTGTTATCTGTAATGTGAGAATGAAGGGTTCTGCCTCCCCCCGACAAATTTCACAATGTCCTTGTTTCTCTATTGTCCTTGCTTAGGTGCACTGAACTTTGGCACAATGCTATTTAGGACAGTTAACACAAGAAGGAAGAAAAAAAAAAAAAAAGATTTGGAACACCACGCCTGTCACCTGCATGTTCGGTTCTCTGTCAAAACTCCTCCTTCCAATCCGACCGCTGCAATGCACCTGAAGTTCGCTTATTGTTAGAAGTGTTCTTTTAAACCATCTGCTTTATTTTGCTTTCCCCGTTTGATTGTTGTCATTCAAAACAACACCCTGATTTACAAAGTCCAGAAGCCCCTTGGAGACTCTTGAAATGATGTACGGGTTAATCTGAGGTAATCTTTGCATTCTGAGTTTTCATTCTGAATGTTGATTGGTTGCTCTTTAAAGTGAAAATCAATGAGAGTTTTATTTTGTGAAGTACGAGAAAGAAGGTCTTCCGATCATCAAAAATTACCGCACACCTCTTCCATTTAAAAAACAAATTACATAATACTATGAACGTGCCAATAGACTTCTTAAAAGATGTTTACCACACCACCCAGCTTGAACTTTGTACGTTTATATCATACACATCAGTCTTAGCTCCTGATTTAAACTCATTATCAGAGCTTGATATACCATTGTATTTCTCTCAGACCAAAACCCTTTGTTTTAATGGCATGGAAAAGCACTAAATACATTACTCAACTTTACAGCCACGAAAGAACATCCTCTCAAGCAATGTGACCTTGGATAACATTTTATGGTCAGGTGACAAGAAATGCTTGCGTTTTTTATTAACACATGTGGCCTAGGTTTTGTTTGATGCCTGAAAGGAAGTAACTTTCCAAAATGAATCTTGAAATTGATTGAAGGGGCCGAAGGTGCCTTTTCCCTGATAGTTTCCTCATGTTTTTCTCTGTTTGCGTTTATGCCCTTTACCAGTTCACACAGACACACACACACACACACACACACACACACACACACACACACATAAACACACACACAAAAAAGGAGAGAGGGCTAATCAACTATTATCTATGTATACTTCCTTCCCATACTAAATAAAGGTATTGTTAAGATAATAGCAGCTTTTTTTTTACAGTGTAGATGTTAAGCACCTTTAGCCACGTGATTTAATTTAAAAACAACAGTTGATCTTTGCTCTGCCAGACTTGTAGTAGAGTGCCCTTTAAAAAGCTGCGACAGTTCACACATCTACACAGGCCTGAACGCACAGGCTTAGAGAAAGTCTTGTTGATCCCAACCAATCGTTACATCCATCAATCAAAAGGTGCTATGCAAAGAGAGAGGACGGCTTACTGCAGACAGGGACACTGAATCTGCAAAAGCAATTTACTTTGCTCACTCCCAAGACAGCTGCTCGGTCTCTGTGGAGATCCAGACAGATAAAGGGATGAAAACTTGGCTGACTCAGGTGGAAAAATGGTTTTGCGCACAAGAGGAGATCTATCGCTCTGCTACTCATGTTCACCGGTTAGCTACCGAAGATTTCGAAATTTACAGGTGTGGACATTTCGATTTTGGCCTCTCAAAAACACATACTGCCCCTGAGAACACAAAATAGCCCTATTCTGGGAATGATCATCCAGGCGAACAGCTTCCCCGGAAAAGAGCCTTTTGGAAAAGCAGTTCCATGCCATCTGAAGTGTATCCATGTAAAAGAAATAGCACATATTTCCATAATAGTCACATGCCAAAGAGAATAAGTGATTTGTTAAAGGGGAATATTTTTTGTCTGAGCCGTACAGCGTTTCTAACGTCATGTGTGACCCCTTTGCTTATAATCAAAAGATGCTGTCACTCTCGAGTTGTTTGAATGGTCAACGCAATGAGTTATGGTCTATCTGTTTGAGCCTGCTGTTCACCCTTTGAGAAATGGCTCTGAACCTCAGGGAAGACCTAATGAGAGGGCTTAATGTGGAACGCCGTAGAAAAGGATTTCGTTAGAAAACCAAAAAAAAAAAAAAAAAAAAAAAAGGAGAATCTCTGCTGAAGAATACAATGTCTCTTTTCACAGAACAAAAAGGTGACAGTACGTTTACTGGCTCTATAGAGTCTAAGATTGTATTACATGTTTTTTGGGGGGGGGGGGGTTTTGTTCAGGTGGCCTGAGGGGCAGTTTCAGCCTCTACTCAATTCAGCTATAGACTTTTTTTTTTTCTCTTTACCAACGCTACAGAATTGGTTACCAGCGCAAGTACGTGAACTTGAGCTGAAATTGTATTGGTCTGAAATGAGCAGCGTATCTCTAAGAATCAAGATGATGTGGTATGTGTGCCCCCCCCCCCCCATTAAAAGAACTGCGTGCTCTGAGCTTATGGGAGAACAACAGTTATTATTGTAATTATTGAAAGAGCACATAGCCTCACTAAACATTAATTGGCCATTAGTCACGAAGCACATCTAATTGAATCTCTAGCTCTATTACTTACAGAGTGTGTGCCGGGCATGTTCAGTTAGTGGGCGAGAACTGGGCTGTTACACACTACCTGAGAGGCCTACATCAAGAACACAGTGCGTGTCTGGGTGAAAAATAGGTGAGTGCAAAAGGGGTGTCCTTTGGGAGACAAAGGAAAACTGAAATAAAAGAGAATTTCAGTGTTTTTTTGTTTTTTTTAACTTTTTCTTTTTGCTTTTGGTTTTTCTCTCTTGGCTCACAGTAAATATGGTTTTACACTTAAATGAAACTGTCAACTCCACCCAGAAACTCTTTGTATTAGTCCATCCCAGTCAGAACTATTAAACATTCTTTTGCTTGAGGATAGAGCTTTAAAAACAAGTACATGGCTTCTGAGTAAATCATTCAGGAAATCAATACCTCAAATAAGACTGTCTGTCTGTTTCTCTGCTCATGCCCCATTGCAAAGTACAACAATGGACTTGCAATGCACAGGCCCATTGGCAAAGTCATCTTTGAATTATTGTCACATTTCAAACCAGATCATAAATCAATACTTGGGTGGTCAATTTTAGTCTTCAATCAAGAGCTATATTTTCTCAAGCAAGACATTCTCAGATGGTCAATAAAGGCTTTTTCAGCTTATTAAAACCAGTGTAAGGCATAGTTGTGTTCCATTACTTTTGGGTTTTTCCATTTTTATTTGTTTAATTTTTTCCTGCCGAGGTTCACATAAGAACTTGGCAAAAGACAAAATCATCATCATTATCATTGTTGTCATTGTTGTTTTTGGTGGTGGTTGTGGTAGAGTTAATCAATTATAATATAATATTATATTATTGCTCTTAACTGATTAATTACCTAGGAACAACAACAACCAGGACGACAACAACAACAACAACAACAATAATAATAATAATAATAATAATAACAACAACAACAACAATTCCACGCTGAAAAACCCAATGGAAAATGTCATCCGTTTCAGTATTTTTTCTAGATTTCACAGACTAGCGGATCACTCTGTCACGCTATGGAACTAGGTTCCACAAACTATAGTATTTTCACAGAAGTTGCTCTGAAATCGCTCAAGCGTTTTGTCTCGCGTATCGTGGCTGAGACGCGCCGATCGTTATTACAGGCAGGACAACAAACAACCCCGAAGTTAACCTTAAAAGTTCCTGCCTGGAGTGTCGTAAATCAAGCTAACAATCATTGACTTTTGGTGCAAATTAAAAAAAAGAAACGCGCAGTGCTCATGCAAAGCTCAGGACTGTGACGTTGTCGTGGCAGGGAGGTGGTTCATGTCTATCCCCGATTCGTGCCCCGCGTTAAAGCACTCGACATCCACATGAGAAGAAAGTCGTTGATTAAAAATCTGTATAAATCTCCAAGTTAATTTGCAAAAAGTTAACTTTATGCTAAATGCGTCCTTTCTTGTCGATACTGTAGTAAAGAAAATGTGCCAAAATAAAAGCTAGTTCTGACATATTTAAACCGCTAGCCACTCGCATAATTAAGACAGTGAAATAAACACATTATCCATTTTAATTGGGATTTGAATAAAGTGGATAGAATTCACTGGGATGACTATGTGTGAAAGCTCAGGAAATGCCAAAAGCTAATTATATCACAATGATCTGAGTTAAATTCGGTTCTTAATAAAAACGCACCTGACAGCCAGGCTGTCAGAGTGAAATGATAAAGCCCACCAGCTTATGAGGGAATTGAGTAACAGGTTATTACTTTTCTGATATATCAACTGTCGCCTTGCCAAATTGCATCCATAATTGTTCTGAGAGATTGTGTCCCCACTATATGGTATAGACACAGGGTTAAGCTATCTGTTTAATTCCTTAGCCTTCAGACAGAGTCTCTCTCTCTCTCTCTCTCTCTCTCTCTCTCTCTCTTTCTCTCTAAGTTTATGAACTGAGTGATCTTATAATTGAGGTGAGCATCAATCATGTCAGTTCAGCAGAGAATACGTCTGTGACTCTCTGTGATAGCATAACAGCCAGGCTGTGGTAGCAGATGCTGCCATTTCACTTAAAGCCTGTCATGCTAGCTTCAATTTATTAAATAAACTAGGATTCAATTCCCCTTGCATGGCGTCATGTGCAGCCAGGTTATTTGATCCAGGATTATGTTTGTGTTGCTTGCCTTTGAACATGCCCTTGCTGTAGCCTTGTGTTTTTTTTGTTGTTGTTTTGTTTTTTGGGGGGGTTTTTTCAGCCGCCGCAGGTGTCATAGTTGCGTAATAAAATCATTTTAGAGAGCCAGATATTGCTTTTATTCAAGAACAAATGGAGAAGTAGAAAGTTTGCAGTGTTTTCCTTTCGCAACTTGGTTAGAGCACCAAGACTTTCACATCTGATGAAAGGCTTCAGATTGCAAACTAACAAATTGAAGATGAGCTGGAGAAAAAAAATGCCATCGTTTTTCACTTCACCAGCTTCTCACCTTTCACTTTTTTTTACTTTCTTTTTTCCGCTGAAACAATTCAAATAAAAGAAACTACATGAACTACGTTTACAAAGATATCTGTTTACATAGTATGACACTATGCATACTATGACAAATTACAAATCGTGTATCTGTTTTTGCAGAAATATACACATACACAGTCCGCAGTCTGGTTTTACAAAACCGACATGTGGACAGTGAGTTGACAGTGAGGTTTACACTAAAACAGTCAAAATGAGATGAACTCTTTTGTTTTTCAAACAGCTATCTCATTCCAACCTGTTAATCTCTTTTCTCCTTAGAAGCACAAGACTCCGCTGATACAGCAGGGGGCGCCTCTGAATACAATTCAAACCAAAATCTTCTCGTCCCTCTCAGAACTGCATGAGGCCGCATTATGGCTATTTATAGACCTCAAATCCTTCTTTTTTTGTCCAATTTGTGTGTGTGAGTGTGTGTGTGTGTGTGTGTGTGTTTAATGTGATGATGATAAATAATTGCTCAACTCAATCACCTGAGTACTGATCCCGATGAAACAAATCAGACATGCATCTTGCTGCCAGATGGTTACGAGTGATTATCTCAGCACAGACACGTTTAAATCCCGCATCTTCTCAAGTCTCCTTCAGTCTCTTCTCCTCTGTGGATATTTTCTTTTTCCATTACACTCTAAAAACTCTCCTGCTGCTATGCCATTTGCAGACATGAGCAGCGTAAGCCTGTGGCACTCTGCGTGTGTGTGTGTGTGTGTGTGTGTGTGTGTGTGTGTGTGTGTGTGTGTAGGTGTGTGTGTGTGTAAGTGTAGGTGTGTGTGTGTGTGTGTGTGTGTGTGCGCGCATGTGTGTTTGCATGTGTGCGTGTGTGTGTGTGTGTGTGTGCACGTGAACACACACCTACACGCACACACACCTACACCCACACACACACATACACACACACCCACACACACACACACACACACACGAGCGCGTTTCTCTGTGGAGGACACATCATCAGTGAGACGAGCTGCTGCCTGTCTGCTTTCTGCTCCCAGGTGAGGATTGTGGGTCTGAGCGGCCCACTGGGCGCAGTCTATTTTAGAAGGCTGGCTTTGATTGGCCCTGATCAGCCTTGATGCACTGCCACAGTTCAGGCCACATGAGGGATGCAGTGCAGCTTAAGAGCCTGCATGTGTAGCCAGCCGTCAATGTTATCTTGTACCTCTGAATAAGAAGGACAATTTTAGGATCAAGGAATACATTTGAGGAAAAAAAAAAAAAATTCTGATGCAACTACTTAGAGATGCAACTAACTATATGATGACTAATCATAGACGATTCGTTTTGCAGCCATCCATCAGAATCTGTCCAAAACTGTTTCATTTTTAGAATAACTCTTCCAACACTGATCACATTGTACAGATGAGCGATGCGTCTACGGCCCTGTAAGTATAATGTGGGTAATACAGTGGGTGGGTACAAATATATATATATATATATATATATATATATATATATATGCAGAATATGTATTAACCTAGCAGGGAGTTGCTCCCATTTATGCCCTCATAACAGAATAGCGCTGAGCTTTGCTCTCAAAACAGCTTGAGCAAGATGGGGTATGGACTCATTTCGGACAGTCAAAGGTTCACCACATGATGGTGGTTCGCGTTGACCCTGTTGCTTCCCATTGGTTTTTGAAAATTGGCTGGTTATTGAACCCTTTACTCTGAACAGCTCTTTGCTTTCCATCCCACGGACACTTGAATTGACTGAGATCTGGTGACCGGGGAGCAGCATTTACTTGTCATGTTTAACAGAACAGTTTCTGGATAGCCCTTAGTTTGTGACATTTTCCAGCCAAAAGAATCCATTCACAGATGAATATGTTCCTGCTACAAAGGCGCGCACCTGATCAGTGTTTACATATTCTGTGGTATTTAAATGTTGCTCTGCCATTCTCAATGGGCCACCAACATTATACGTGTCTAATAAAGTGGTCATTCGGGCTGCTTAACCAGAATTATCATGAATAATTACAGATCTAACACTGCATTTTCATTTATTCATGTCAGATTTTCCACACTTCTGTCATGTCTGGAGCTTAATGTAACCCCTTCGGTGTCATACTTGTTCACTTATTTAGAAGCTGTGCCTATAAAAAGCATTAGGTCCCCTGAGAGAACGTTTCAGAGCGCCTAGTGTCTGAGGAAACTGCGAATGTCACTCAGAGAGTTTCCCCCTCCGATTGGCGTCATTAATACCACCGAGCCTCTATTTTTTGCTCGGCCGTGCTCTGATTTTAGCCTGCCTTGGTACAGCATGCTCCTGTTTCGCCCCCATAAAAAAACTGGGCTGGGACCGCCTCCCTGTGCTTTGAGGGATGGCTGGAGGTCAGTGAGGCTGGTCTCAGAGCACAGGTGGACGGAGGTTGATTTACACGAGGATCTCTGGGAAAAGTACTGATACGGTACGCGGTCGCACCTGGACGTGAATGATGACGGCACGCGGCAGGGTAGGTCTTGGCTCGTAGCTCACGTTGGCAGGCTCAGAGTCGGAAGCCTCTCTCCGCGGACCCGGCTCCAGCCTTTGGCCCTGGCTCCTTCTACGTCCACTTGTTCTACCTCTGTAGAAAAGACACACGACGGCGGCTTATTTAAACGCTTCGTTTATTTATTCATTTCTTTTAGCCTAGTCCGGCATTGTATGCGATCGCATATGATATGTCAGTGTTAAATCCAAATAAACAGAGCAATGGTTTTTTCTTTCTTTTGCTCTCTCTCTCTCTCTCTCTCTCTCTCCTTCTCTTGTCAGGAACCTATTGGAGGCACAGGAAAAGAGAACACATGGACCATATAATCTTGGCAGGCTATTAGCAGTTTGGCTGCATTGCCAGGGCTTTGTGGTGAAAGGGAGATAAAAGAAGCTATTAAGAAATCTCAGGGAGCACAGAGGTGTGAGCCTTCATCACTGCGCTGAGGAGTCAAACTAGCTTTGAGACTCGGTGAAAACGCTTCTTTGCTTGGGCAGATCCAGTGTCATCACAGATTTAAGTTACTCTGGAGGAGCGCTGATGTTATGAGTGTAACAACTGAAAAACCCCTGATCTGCTTCTCAGGTTGCTGTAACAGGATGACCAACCCCCCCCCCCCAAGGTTTAGAGATAAAATTAAATATAACCTCAGTATTCTATAACTGAAACAGATACGTGTCATTCATTTTTTCATAATACCCTGTGCTGTTATTGATTCTTCTCTGTTATGTACAGTTCGCCTGTTGCATCCTTGTGTTATCCTCCAACATTCGAGTCAGAGTTGGAATATAACTGCTACATTATCCAAAGGCGATGATAAAAAGCTGAAATTAAACCTAAACTATACTGGAGCGAACAATGTTTTTCTGCATTTTCCTTCATTTTTGAAGTTGATTTAATCTTTTGTTCTGACGCATTTCAGGAGAACTCAGCGTCCTTGGCAAACTGTACGACCGAACCAAATTTGAAAACGTTTAACATTTTGTCGACGAACGATGGCGGAACCCACCCAACCGCCCAGTCACCACACACGCCACAAGACATCACAGTAAATGATGCTTACTGGTTTGCCCCATAGTTCACCGTTCGTCCCATTTTACCATAGCATCACACATTTCCCCCACAAATCTTCCTTTATTCACTTTCAGTCATCTATAATTTATGTCTCCTAGCTCAGGCCTCTGAGAGACTCCATCTGTTCATCAGTGCATGGCTGAACAAGCTCCCTACAACAACTCGTCTGTGTGGGTTTGTGTACGCATGCAATTTCATCACCCTCCATTTGTGTAATGCGCAAATTCCAGAGTGGCTTTATTGGAGTTCATTTTGTTATTGTTGGAGGTACTATAAGTCACTTATGAATGATGCTCATTTCATCTGTGCAATCAGCATGTCAAAAAAAAAAAAATCTGATAAGAAGCCAACAGGACTTTTCATGGAGCCTAAATGAATTGTGTAATTGCTCCGTAAGTACCTCAATGCAATTTCTGTGAAATTAAGGAGCATTACCGAGGGGATAAATCCTACCATGGAAAGCCATTGAGCCATCAAGCTCACATTTGACTCATTCGGGACATTTGTGATCTCCAAATCAGAATTTATGTTAAGGATGTGTCTCCACAACTTAAATCATGGAGACGAGATAAGTTACCTTTTGATTTGTCAAAGCGCAGGCTGGTGAACGAGTCAATCATCCTCAAGGTTGATTTTCATACATGGCCCATGTTCTCACATGACATAAATGAGAACACAAAATTGCAAAACATAGAGTATATGACTCTCCAGCTTTCTGCCTGATATTTTGGAGGCCCAGGGATGTTTGTGTGAGACAGGATCCAAATTTAGAGGGGATATCGATTGAGACCACAGAGCTTCAGGAATTGCAGAGCTAAATTCAGGATGGTCAGATCCTAAGGTTTGTGCCAGTAATCAGAGTCTGTCCTATTCCCATATTTCCCCATTCTCATGTTCCCATTATGAATATATATATATATATATGTGTGTGTGTGTGTGTGTGTGTGAGTGTGTGTGTGTGTGTGTGTGTGTGTGTGACTTTAGATGGAGCTGCCACTGTGTGTCCTTATTTTTTTTTTTTTTTTGTCATGCCAGCTATTTTTTTTTTTTTTTATTATTCTCTTTCTGAAGCCTTTTCCAATCCAGCAGTCAATAAGACAGACAACTTTGTTAAACTATTCATTACGCTTTCAATCCTCTTGTATTCACTTTCCATTTGTCTGAGTGATTTGACCGAGAGGATGCGTGGCTTGGGAGTGACCTGGTTTTACTTGGCTTCATTAAACGTGGCACATACACGGAGCTCCTGGCAGCTCAAGAGTGAGAGGACTAGCAGCGGCAGACTCAGGAAGGAGCAGGCTCTGCCCCGCTGTATTATGGGACAAAACAAGAGTGTGCCACCATCTGGCCCCGGAGTTCTCGTGTTTTCCTGCTGTGTCACACAAGGCTGCTTCTTCTCACATGTCCATGTGTGTACCTAAACCGCTCTCTGCTACACTGACTGAACGTCTCCTTGTTTGGAGAAAAACGATTCCCCTTTTGTTCTCCTCCTCTGTTTCTCCATCTTCTCACTCAAATCCCATTAAAATTTCTGTACTGGATGGAAAAACAACCAAATGCACTTCTAGCGAACATATGTTGTAATTGTGATAGTAGTAGGACTCATTGACTTTCACTCTCTTTGCATCCTCCTGTGCTAAGTGAATGTAATTATCTCTCTTGATAATGTAATTTCCCTTGGGGATCAATGAAGTAATCTATCTATCTATCTATCTATCTATCTATCTATCTATCTATCTATCTATCTATCTATCTACACAGACCTATGTAAAAGTCCTAATCCACAAACATATGGATACACACTACAGATGTCATACTACCAGTAACTAATCCAGTCTGAAAAGTACCATTCAAGATTACTTTATATATGGCTGACTCCACAGCCCCAGTGGCTGGCTGTGCTTGGCTTCCTGCTATTTCTCTCTCTCTGACCCTGGGTCTCTGTGTGTCTTGACGGTTTTGTACTGCGTCTCATGCTATATGTCATCCCGGTGCTCACTAAGATGCTGGCAGAGACCGGATCTGAAGTCTCCGGGGATCTTTGGAGTAAGGAGAAGTTGTTGCTCCTGCGGCTAACTGTGGAGATACGGGGCGGTGGGGTGAGGTGGGGGTGGGGGCGGGTGGTGGGTTGATGAATCTCTGAACCACACATATTGACATTTTTGCTGATCCTTTGTGTCAGCGGTTTGCTTCGCCTGCGAAAGCCCAGACTTGTTTGGACAGCAAGATGAGCTGCATTTACCCTGTTACTCACTCTGCTGCTCCGGCTCCCGCCTGATCAGTATTCATGATAGCAGTCCTACCCTGGCACAATGTGACAGTCTGTTTAGGGGGTCAACTGGGGTCGCACTGAAGTTGAACCTGGTTAGGTTTCAAGGCTATGCTGACTCTATAAACTATATACACCACACAGTAGCAAATAGAAAGGCTTTTCTGACATCTTTCAGCCTCCAAACTGAGGATGGTTCTGTCAGTTGGGTATTGGTGCCTGAGTGGCCACAAAACCACCTTGGTTTCTCACCGGCTTTCATCACTGTTCTCTGTTGTACTTAAAGCGACTCTCTGTTTAATTGCATTATCTACGACCCCTGGAGCATTTTAAGATCGCTCATTTATTTTGGGTTGCTTCTGGGTCTGACTTCAGAAGTAAAAGGCAGTGCATAATTACTCGACAAATCTGTAAATATTCTTAAAAAAAAAACAAAACTTATTTTGGTACTGTCCTGTTACAATGAAAGAGAATGATCATAACTCAAAGCAAACTTTGTGGCGGATTTGTCAAGACAGGTTTGTTTCCAACCCACATTAAGTGGCTTTGATGTTACCTGTAGAGACATACATCTTAAGAGCTTGGAGAACTGGATTATATTTAGTGTCTTGTACAGCGCAACCAGTTGACAGCTCGCACTGCAAACAGCGAAAGTGAGCAATAATATCATAGCTAACTGTAGAAGCAATGCACAGGCACAGTAAGTTCAAGTAAAATAAACACAGACGTTTACTATCAGAAGATTCATTTATGTTGCGTTAAGATTGTATTTCTCATTGAAAATTGGAAATATACTGCTGTGTTTCACTAACAATGCCTCACTAACCAGACAATGAATTTGTTCTTAAGAACTTAAATGCAGCACTCAGTTTACAGTTCATCACTTGAAAATTGTCGTGATATGCTTATATTACACTCATTTTTTCTCTTTGACAGTTTCATATACAGTATATCCCTGATTCAGTCTCTCAATGTGTTATGCTCTTTGATATATCTTTAAAAAAACAAACCTCTGAAAATGAATAGCTAAAATATCCCCATTATTTGAATGGCAAATGAGTAATCATCTGGCATTAAACTATTGTTCTTTCGTTCCTCCCCCACTGATAGTTTTCCTTACTGCGTCGTTCTCGTGTGTTGCACAAACGCTGCATCAAAGACGACCATTCTCTGTGTTGTATTTGGCAAATTTCAGGTTAGACTGTTCATTAGACTGGCCAGTGTACTGTTGAGATGGTTTCATCATTTCCACATCTTGACTCAGAACAGGAGTTATTACTTTTGTGCAGAATGCAGCAGCCAAAAGTCAACAAACAACTGCCTCTTTCTACCCATGAGTAGGTCAGACGGTCTGCAAACAAAACCAAAACCAAAAACTAACTACAAAAACAACAAAGAAATACCTCTGTGATATGTCCTTTTAAATAATCAGGAGTTACCACTTGAAAATATATTCTCCCTGAGTTTTCTTTCAGTTAGAAAAACAAAATCATTTTTTTGCATAATTTTTTTCACAGTTTTATTGGCGTATTTCTTTGGGTCATAAATAAAATCTTTATATTGCCCTCTGCGGACTGAGGGTGTTGCTTAAATGCGAAACTCTCACAGTGTGATATTAAGCCTTATGCCTTTCAGTTGGTTAATTAAACAAACTGCAAGTGGTGTGACTTTTTCGTCATATATCAAAAATGCATACTTATATGAGAAAGCAGCATTACGATTTACATGCTTACATTTCTGCCTTTTTGGGGTTTTTTCTTTTTAATGCTGTTTAACTTTCTTTGTTTTACAGTAATACACGGACATAAAGCTTTACTTTAAATATCCTGGGGGCTAAATGGAAAGAAAAAAAGGTTGCTACAGTTAGCAATGCCAAGCATTAATAATTGATACCCATATGTCCTGGCTCTCCTGACAGGTCTGCTCACAGAGGGGGCATGGTTCACTGAATATTTCTCCTGCGCTTTCCACTTCAAACAGCTGTTGAGAGATATTTTTGTTGCGGAGACAATGGGATGCGTTTCTTTTTGTTTCATTGTGATGAGCGGCTTGTGTTCGTCTCAGGACACCGCGGGCTCGTCCGCATACGTTTAATCTCACCGTACAGGATGTAGCGGAGCGGGTGTCCGAACGTCGTCCAGACACAACGTGACCGTTACGAGGTCTTTGTCTATACGACGGCAGAAGACACGCAGCCGAGAGGCTGACTGCAGTCAAAGGGTTTTCTACTGGTGGACTGGCCTCATTTCAGTCAATGGTGATAAAAAGAGCTTCCTGAAAATAGCCCTGTAACTGGAACATGAAATTGTCATTGGCGTCCTTTATTTTTTTTTTTCTCTCACTGATGTTGTCTGAGTCATGCCTGAAAATTAAGCCAATAGATATTTCTGACTCAGACACATGTGTAAACGAGAGGAGTTCCCTGACTGTACCTGGCTGCTGTTGTTTACATTAACCATCACGGTTACTGTGGTTACCGCTCACAAAGCATGATAATGATTGGTTAAAAAAAAAAAAAGAAAATTACTCGACCAAACTGGCTTTGATTGGTCACTAAAAGGCACAGGGTTTCAATGAAGTGGCTTTTTTGGTTTGTTTGTTTTTACTAAATTCTTTAGATACGTGTCGTATAAAACAAATTAGCATATTTATTGTGAACACACGCCCATATTGAAATATGTAATTTATTAAAAAAAAAAAAAAATGACAGTACACATTTTCTACTCAGATCGTGAGATACAGAAATGTAACCTCAGAATGTACTGTACAAATGCTTTTTTTTTTCGGTTGTTCGTTTTTTTTTTTTTTCCCCTCCCTGTCTGTCAGGTTTCAGATGGCATGCGAGTAAATCAGGAAGGAGAGAGGGCGTGCAGTGCAGTGCAGTCTGTTTGACAGCCATTCAGCCACAGCTCCATAAATCACATCTCCCTTTAAATGAGTCACTCCCTCAAAGCGGCCTTCGCAAGGAAGTCAAAACCTACTTATCACCCATCAGCAGCACCTTTACAAGGAGCCCCTTCTCAGACGAACAAGGTGAGGAGAGAGAAATTTTGTCCTCTGGCCAGAAAAAAAAAAAAGGTGTGTGTTGTCTGATTGGAGGGAAAAACAGGACCTTCTTTTAAGCGTTTGTCAGACAAGCAGAGTGTGACAGGTTGACTACTGCTTGACTCAGCAGAACGCTGTAGGTGTTGATCAGCAGTTTCGAACGTAGAGTTTTATCAAGATCTCTTCATTACGTTGAGGTAGGTTGAGTCCAACATGAGGCCCTGAAGTGACAGGAAAAAAAAAAAAAACGGAGCAAAGGTTTTTACATGAGGTCATGAAAGTCGAGATGAGACGGTAAGTAGGAATGGTGATGTAAACTCCATGCAACTCTGAGTCAACCCCACCTTGAACCTGGAGGGACATAGCCAGTGGGCAGGCGGAGTGTGATAAGGCGGTGGGGAGCGTCGACTGAGCTGTGAACACAGCATGACTGCCACGACTCCACAGTTATAATCAACTCATTCTTTCTGCATGGATAATGTCTGAACGACAGCTCCACACCCTCACAATTATACACTATCAGACACTGATGATCCCAAAATTATTGCTGTCTCAGAGATTGTGGAGAACAGAACTGGCCGACTGAACAAAGGATGACAAAAGTGCAAATGATCTGAAGTTTCATGGGGCCAGAAAGTTTTTACCTGTTTGCATAACAATGTATATATCATTGAAAGCCAGCACATTTCTGTCTCACAATAGCACAGGCTTCATAATGGACTCAATTTGATATTCCAGATCATGAGGTGGACTCCATATTTATGTCTGTGAAATGGATTTGATCAACTGGGTAAAAAAAATTGAAATTGAAAACGAAAATGAAATGCATCTCTGGAGGACCATAAACTATATATATATATATATATATATATATATATATATATATATATTTTTTTTTTTTTTTGCATAGCCTTTTCATTTTTCCTTTCCTTGACATTTGATGTTAAACCACACATTTCAAACTATTTGTTGGCTATCCAGAGATGGATTCGTGGAAATCCCCAACCATAGTGCAAATTAAGCCTCACTCATAGACTGGCCCTGCTGCTCAACTCCAAAGCTTCAATCAAGCTGCTTCTAAATTCTGCTGTCCTTAGGGAAGAATATGGAAATTGGCTCCCTGTTTGAGTTCTCTTCAAAGCATTTTTTTTCTCTCATTGATGCATTAGCACCAAACAACTTGATAATCTGAGACGTATTACTTAAATATTACCCTTTTCCCTGGAATCTCCGCGTGCACTTTCTCCCGTCGTTGACGAATAGTCAGTTATTACCTTTGTCTCCCTTCTCTTGTTGGGTCTTTCTACAAATAGTGCAATTTGTTGAATGGATTTTTAGTGATGCTCTTTTCTCTAATGAGCCCAGGCCTAAAAATGAATATCTCGCTCCAACCAAAGTGCAGACAAAGAAACTTTCAATGTGGTTTTGACTTTTTACATGGTCTGTTACTGTAATTACATTTATATAAGTTAGACTGATCAGTGGTTCTAGTAAATGAGATGTAAAATTTGTCCCATAAAATTTCACTGTGTTGTGTAGTGCATTCTTTTTAGCACTTGGTAAAAACAATAATAATACCCTGTTACTGAGTACATCAAGCGAAACCAAATTCATAATTGTATCTCTCTTTCTTTCAGAGATATGTTGAACATAAGATGCGCGCGTGTGTGATGTGCTATATCATATGGAAACATTCAAGTTCCATTCTTTTCCAGAGATTTATTGTCATTAACATACTTAATAACCTTTTTTTTTTTAGTCTGACAAGGCTATCATCGATTTCCTGTTTTCGCACTGACCTGCGTAAAAAAAAAAAACTTGGCAGTTGTTGCGTGTGCCATTCTGTAGTTTCGCGTTATTATATGGTGGGCATTTGCTGTCAAGGCTCGACCAGATCATCTCAAGGCATCCCGTGGAAAAAGCGCTACAAATAAATCTATCAAATTTGACAAGGAGCAAGATTACAGTAAATTCGATGCAGGGGTACGGCACTCAAAGAAGATTTCCATTTACCAGCCGGACAGAAAATCTATTATACAGTGCCATCAATCCGCCATTGCCAGAACCGCCTCCACCAAGCTCTGCATCACGCTGTGTCCTTGAATTCATTCCCTCAACAAAGAGGTAGAAGACAGCTCCTCACATGCTCAACCAGAACGGATGCAAACTCTGGATCTATAGCTGCAGAGGGCACAGCAGGAGAGCTGCTGTCATATGTCACAGATCCTCCCTCTCAGGCTTGGGCCTGCCAGCCATTCTCAGAGCCGTGACCTAAACGCGAGGTCATTCAAGCGTCTTTCCCCATCATTCCACCTCAGCACCGCGCCGCCGCCTCGGCGTGCGTCCACGTCGCTGGACCAAAGGTAAAAAAAAAAAAAAAAAAAAAAAAAAAAAGCCGTCGTGAACTAGGTTTAGGCGCTTTAGACTCAAATCGTTATTTTTGTTTGTTTGTTTCTAAATTCATTCCAATAAAACCTCATTGCTCGAAACACTTTCGTTTTTTTGTTTTTTTCTTTTTCTGCCCAGCATGGGCGTATTTTATTTTGTTTAACTGGGGGGCTGTAATCTGATGAGCAGACCCGAGACGTGCTAGCTTCACGCTACGGCAAAACATTTAGGACACGTGGTCCAAAAAGAACAAACTGAAAGAAAACCGACTTAACGTTCTTATTCACTCCCTCAGAAAGGAGTAAGGGAGCACAAATAAAAATGCTCAGGGAACTGTTTCTCCGTGGAGATCTGCCCTGCCTCAGGCAGTGGGTGGTGGGAAGGATCACTCATATGTTGTGTGAGCTTCTCAAGTTTGACAGTTTGGAACATATCCAACTAGACGGAAGCAAATGATACGTGTGTTTGCTGAGGGGGGTTTCATTTTTGTAGCTAGAAAAATGCTCACAAATGTTCCGTTGTCCTTTAGAGTAGGTCTCCATTTCTTTTTTTTTTTTTGTTGTTGTTGTTGTTGTTCATGGAAAGAGGCAGCCAGAATGAATGATGTTCTTCTTTTCCGTCATAGATGTGGAAACAGATATATGAATGCATGTGCTGACATGTCTTGACTTGATGAGAATATATCCATAGAAATATCATGTGCTGTATATGCAGTAGATGGTCCATATGTTATTTGTAGGTTCCTGACCTTTAGAAACCATGAGCAAAGTGTGCATGTACGTATACGCATGTGTGTGCAGGTGTGTGTGTTACTTGCTGGTGAGCGTGAGTGTGTGTGTGTGTGTGTGTGTGTGTGCGTGTGTGCGTGCGTGCGTGTGTGTGAGAGAGAGAGGGAGAGAGAGAGAGAGAGAGAGAGAGAGAGAGAGAGAGAGTGAATGATGAGCTGCATAGACAGAAATAATCACTAAGGTTAGAGCTTGCGACACCAGTTTGACAGATGATGCCCCAGTTTGCGAGTGGCGAAATCAAGTCCATTCATGCCTGTTGATGGGAGGATGGGGGGGGGGAGGTGAAAAAAGAATGGGAAAAAAAAAACACGCTTAGAGCCTGCTCTTCCCAAGATGTGTGAAAAACAGCAATTGATTTTCAGGTCGTCTTGTTAACTCCTGCTTTAAAGCATCGGAGGAAAAACCATAAGCCGGAGGTCAATAGCCTCATAACCCACCCCTCCAAAATTACACCCCCGTGTTGTTCCCTTTTGACAATGACAAGCATCATATGTGTGTTTCACGGTAATGGTGTTTGGCCCTCATGCTCTGTCAGGGAACATGACATCTTCTTGGCAACAGGTCAGAAACAAGGCAGAAGCAGCTGCAGTCAGTGCCAAATGAATACAGTCTCTGTCAAATAAAAGACAGTCTGAGTATCGCATTCAATGCACTATTATGGCAGTGATGAACTACATAAAGTGTCCTGATTTGATAAACAGAAAGGAGTGTCCGTTTGGTAGCGTGATTCTTATCAGCTCTATGCCAGCTCCATAACTGCATAAGAATAGTGTTTGCCTAGATTGTCCCACACGGCCCAGTACTGGGACAACACTGGTGCAGGACGTTTAATAAGCCGACGGTCAGACTGGGGTCCCTGTTCGGACCTTTCTCCAGGAGGGACTGTGGTGCGCTAAACATTAGAAAACGTTCTTGCATTAAGGAGAAAACACCGTTTGAATAAATCTGAGTGATATCTTTGTTAAAAATAAACAAAACTGAATGCAAGCTGCTTAGCTTTGTGCTGTTATAAGCTTTGTATCTGTGGTCTTCAATTGTTAGAAACGGTTACAAAATTTCAATGATATTTGATACATTAAGACATATTAAGCATACTGGAAGAACCTTTTACTTCATATAATTACCACAATCAGAAACTGATCGAGATAATGTGCTAATTTATTTTTCTATCTTCACATTTCACTGTTTATTAATTTATATTTCCGCTTCTTTATTTATATATTACCGTAATCATTTTATCCAGTCTCACCTATTCAGTGGCTTTGTATTGTAAATGTGATTCCAGAAATGGATTAACCTAATTGTGCTGCTGTTACTTATGATTGAGTTCAGAAATGCTGATTTTCCTTTTCTTCTTAATGAATAAAATATAAATGGCCCTATATGAGAGCTGCACTGTGGATTAATTATTCATGTTTTTGCATCATGTAACTTGTGTCTACACCTCTTGTTTTTTTCCACAGTTATTAAACTTGAGGTTGAGCTTTGCAAATGAATTTTGGAGCCAATTCGCAGTTTGCAAAAACTAATGATAGACAGCTGTCTTCTCAGTCTAAACTACAGAATGAGAGAGGATTTAACAGCATCAAATCTGATTATAATCCAGGTAATTTCTGTATTTTGAGTGGAGGAGGGAGTGCCCACTGAAACTGTGATCTGGGATTGTCCAAAAGGTTGGGCCCTTTGATGTTTCGACTCTGAAGACTAAGGTCACGCAGCAGGTGTCCTGTCACTAGCCTACAAGTCCGTCTCTGATGTCGGCTCTCTGATACACAGAGAATACACACACTGAAACACATCTCCCAGGGAGCACCACAGCTGAGGTCAGAATCTCTCTCTCTCTCTCTCTCTCTCTCTCTCTCTCTATCTCTCCCTGTCTCTCTCTCTCTCTCCCCATCTCTCATGCACATACACACGAAAGCACACACGCACGTGCATGTGCAGGCACACAACCACACAAGCACACACACACACACACACACACACAGAAACACACAGCCGTGTGTGAGTGTGAATGTATGCGGGTTTTAGTGTGTGTGCGTGTGCGTGTGTGTGTGTGTGTGTGTGTGCGTGTGTGTGTGTGTGTGTGTGAGTGTTTCATCTACTTTGCATGCAGGATTTCTCTTATCCCCGGAAGGCTCATGCACCACAGCTGGAGCCACTGTGTTTATTAAGAACATGTTATCATTGAGTAAGAAATGAAGTTAGTAACAGAGGAGTAGAGGAAATCTGTTTTGTAAGCCTGCTATATTTCACGTCACAGCAAATATCTCAAATAGGTATAGTAAATTTAAAGAAAAGAAAAAAAAAACATCCTTTTTTTTATATCTCTGAGGAACAACCATGACTAGCACAAAATGCTGACATAAATATTCTTCAATATAGTTGACCACTGATTCTCATCATAGCAATTTTTTCATGAAATAACCTATGCTATGCTTAACCTTATCATTCTTCTCTCTTACATAGGAGAAGGAATGTCAGTATTACGGCAGAATAATTTTGAAATATTTCACAATAATCGCTGTGACAGCAAAACTCTGAGAGGCATTGTCACAATGGCACTGCGGGTAGCATCAAAGCCATCCGCCTTGGATGCGTGTGTGCGTACGTTTATTTCCACATTTCCATACGTGATTGAATGACAGAAGGAAATTCTGCGGACGAGATTTTTTAAAATGCTAATTGACATTGTTACGGTCCGTCTGACATGAACGGTTTTAGCAGTCAGATGGTTTATTTTCACAAGGATGGCTGAGTGACAGATGCTGATCTCGTTCAGATAAAAGCCATGCATGAGTCCCCAGACACTGCCTCATGGGTACTGCACCTCCTCATAACCTCAGTTCTGTTCGCCTCCTTTTTTTTTTTTTTTTTTTTCCCTGTCCTCCTGTGATTCTCCTTTCAAATGGTCACAGAGAGACACTGAATTTGCATGCTCTATTTGAAGTGACAGTTTTCCAATCTGTAAATGCCCAAGAATAGATAATGGTTAGAGACCGAATAAGCAGAGAGGAAAAACATGGTTTGGATATGTAAATACGACCTCAGAATTGTCTTCACTCCAGTAATGAATGTCACCCTCTGACCTCTTCAAATACTCAAAGAAATGAGTGTTGATGAAAGTAGACAGAAGGATGGATGGATGGATGGATGGATGGATGGATGGATTGATGGATGGAAATGGTAGAAGATTGACAACAAGGTTAAAGTTTATACAAACCTGAACTAAATAAGTGCTTTAATAATTAACCAAATTCACGTACTTCAACCTTTTTCATATTATAGTACATTAACCTTGTTACATATTTGTTTTTTTGCATAGGAATACAAAGCTCTGTTCTGTCCTGAAAGTCGAGTAAAAATGGTCTTGTTGACATTGTTTAGCCTCTGAAAATGTATTGAAGAAACTGCAAAGCTGGCAGGTGAAGCAGCCTTGCCTCAAAATTATCCAGGTCAATCCATGACAACAATGTGAGAGCAGCCATTCACATTCAATAAATGTCTCTCTAATCATCCTATGGTTTCAGCTCATTTCACCATTTGCTCCGTGTCATTATGACATCATCCAGAGACCTACTATTTTCAAATCCTGCACAGCCTCTGAGTATTCTAGAGCCCTGGACAAAATATGCAAAATGAATAAATAAATAAAAATAGAGACAAAAACCCACTTTACACTGGTGATTCTCTGCTGAGTCCTCCACAACTAAGGCTGCATTTTCTCTCAACCGTTCTTTACCTTGATAAAGATACTGTCCTGGGGGCATGAGGACCTTTATATAGTCCTGCTCTCCTCCAGATTCAAAAGAATAAAGTACTCTGCTTTAGATTTCGCAGTGTTTGTATATGTATTGCACGGTCATTGGTTTCATTCTTCGACTTTTTGACGCTGTCCAAAGCAGTGATTCTGCTTGCTAATTTCTGGAGGGAAAATCGTATTATATGTTGACATCATAAAATGTATTCTGTTATTCTAGTCACCCAATAAACTGGTGCGTTTAGCTGAAATTGTTGACTTGATGTCTTTTTGTAGCGGTTTTATGGAGTTTTAATGTACAGCAATTAAGGTCAATTGATGGACGAGACAGAGCGGTGGGGGAGGGGAAAACGGCACGTAAGTGCGTGTGCGTGAAAGAACCTTAGAAAACTTCACTCCTTTAAATACTACGTTTCTCCAGCCTGAGGACTTTCGTATGCGTGATCTTTTACTTGCTTTTACGAGTTTGTGATCAATTTTTCATGACATTTCCTAACAATACCATAACACACCTCTCTCTCTCTCTCTCTCTCTCTCTCTCTCTCATATCTTCTCTCTCGCCCATTCCACCCCCCTCTCTCTGGTCGAGCTCAACAGAAGAGGACATGACAGGCTGACAAGAGATGGATTTTTCCGCGAGATGTGGGGGGGAAAGGTGAAATTAGTAACTCGTCCTTGTAAGCGAATCCCGAACATTAAGGAAACCCTGAGTAAATGACCACACAGAGGATGATGAATGAATGAGTGCGCTGTCTGTTAAAGAGGTACGTAAAACTGCTTTTCCGTCGCTCACACCTCCGCTCTACTGAATTTGGTTTCAAGATTCTACATGTTGTCTGAGCATTGCTGAGAATGACTATGTACGAAGTGGGCGAGTGTGTTATATAACGCTGGCATGACAATATACCGGTTAATTATCTTAAGTCTTAAGAATGCGTTATGGTGCCTGGTAATCTAGGAATTTATGTCATTATCTCTACTATTTTTGAGGAAGCAGCAGTCCGGAATCTTGCATGTGGAAACAAACCCAACATTGTTCAGGTTTACATTTTTTTCTTAACTAGCACAGCATCTGTATTTCATATACTGCTTTTCTTCCGACCATTCAAAAGAATGATCTAATAACGGCCTTGCGGACAACAACCTTTAAAACATGTATCTTTTTTCTAAATTGTTGGTGGGACTTATTTGATCCAAATACTTTCGCTGGCTATAGTTTCTTTTAAAAAGTTACCTTGGTCTTCGTGGCACAGAGGCTATCTGTTTTAGTACAGTCTTCTATCAAAGGCCTGTCACTTTATGTGTTGAAATAGCTCATTACATCAACGGGATTATGAGTAAATACAGCTGTCACCAAGTGTCAAGTTGAGCCCACTCTACTTGTTCCTCTCCGTTTTTGCATTAAACCATGTTTACCCAGTGAGGCAAAACAATTAAATGGATACCGGTTTGGTAAGGTATAGCTGAATTGATAGCCTACCTATTCTATTCTGGATAAGAGCTCCCTCCATCTCCATGGCGACCCGGAGATCTCTCATTCAAAACCATGGAGTGTGCGCGCAGCTCGCTTGGTGGAGGGGAGTCGGTTCGATGTCGGGACAAAGCGAGCGTTAGAGTGACGCGCACGGTGAACCCTGAAAACTATTGCCTAGAGACGAAGAGGGAAAAATCTGAAGGCAAAGTGATCTCTCTACAGGGACAAAGAGGGGTGAGTTTACTGAGAACATCAATTAATGCAGCCCAGAACAGGGGGTACGATTTTTGACGTGTCTTAGGCAGAGGCAGGTGCTCTTAACAAATCAGTGAATCAGTGAAATGTATTATCCACTGCGTAGTACGAAACGGTTAAAATCGAGCAAAATCATTACATCTCTGGGTCAGCACAACTTCTGTGGAATACGATGAATTTTACAATTCTCCACTGCTTTCCCGAGCCAAGATGTCAGACAGCATGGTACTGTGACCAACTGATTTGCAGGAACAACTGCAGTTGTTTCGGAAACAGTGAATCTGGAGACTGCAAAATAGGCTAGTTATTAGTGAAATGTGAAATGGATAACAGGACATGCCTTTTAGGTTTATACTGTTTGTGATCAGGCCCAATAAGTTACTCATCCACAACATTATAAAGCATATTGGCTGCTAGGCCAGCTTGTTGCATTTGTACACTCTTATCTTTATGTGGAGCTGAGTCGTGGAGCTTTGCACCACAGTGAGGAATGTATAGATTTGAATGAGAAGAAGACTGTGCTGTTAAAGCCTACCTAATCAATGTATTGCGTGAAGGAAGATTCTGGGCACCAATACAGCATGCTGAACTTTTAAGTTACAGGGTTTTTATTACGTAACAACTATTTAATTTTTTTGTCTCCGTCTTCGTGAAATCTAGTTTACCAATGCATGTGAATAATAAGGTCCTCGGTGTGCTGTTTACTTTTAGTAGTTTTAAGGTTTTTAGTTACTTACGTGTAGATATTTTGTGTGACTTATTGTCATTATTGTTGTAATTTTACCAGCACGACTCGCACAATTATATCATGGAAAGTTCTTCTAACAACGCAAATGTATTTTCAGCACCCTGGACAGTGAACAGTCGTGGTTGTGAGGCAAGTCTGACAAATTTGTTCCCCAGTTGAAATGTTCAGTGGAGAAACTGATACGAGAGTTCTCGAGGTCTTTTTTTTTCATGTTTGTGAAACAGGCAATGGTGTTTCCAATAGGGCTTCATTTTGAACTCGTATTTTGATCTCAGTACGAACTTATAACTCAAATACAAGCGATACTGGGGGAATTCTGCATATATGTTTTAAGGAATAAATGCAAATTAGAGCATACTAGCATTTGTACAAACCTTTCAGAAGACACCTTTAAAACAGCCTCTTAATCATATAACATGTAATTTAACACCGAATAATCGTGGATCTCTCTATTATTGCGTGCTATTGACATATGCTTAGAGCGAACTAGTCGTGGTATTATAACTGTAAAATAGTCAGCCTTTACCTGATAGCTTTATCTAATGACAGGGGTATAATTATGTAGGTTTGTAAGGTCACTACCTCTGTATAGAATGGAGATGTCCTGTCTGCTGAGACAATAGTGTGTTTAATAGGCCCAAAGAACACAGGGAAAAGACTAGGGTAGAAAGGACAATACAGCATTTTCCCTTCTCAGAAATATGTAGAAAATTCGTGACGAAAACACAGCGAGGTAGTTACTGTGTAAAAACACAAATAATCACGTGCCAAAATGTAAGACCTTAAAACATACATGAAAATGTATCGATCAGCAAAGACCCCGTAGAACGGCGCTACTTCAGCCCCGCACTTTGTGCATCTGCCATTGTGAGCGCTTGACGGATTGAGCTGTGTGTTGCCATGGAGATCATTACTGCCTGGCTCATATTCCCCAATGAAACCACTGATTTTTTTTTTCTCCCTCTCAGACAAACTGCCTGAACACTCTGAGACATGTTCGAATATTAAAATTGCTAAGGTCACAAAAGGTGATTTGTGATGTTTATGTGCCGTGGTGAGCACCGGTAAGGCTCGGCTGCATCGGTTGAAATGCAACAGCAAAACACTCCAGTCACATGGGATGATCCAGACAGTGGCAGTGCACTCAGGCTTTCTGGGAAAGCATATTTTGTCTCTCATTGATATTTAAACAGGCTAATGGCTGTGTGGGTAGAAAGCTTTTCGTTTAAAAAAAAAAAATACAGCATTAATTTAAACGGTTTCTTATGAGACATGCTATAGCCTACCGAACAAAATCTTAACAGATGTGATGCTGGAACATTATGATTAAGAAAGAGAAATGCCAAGGAAAACCTATTGTGCGTGCGTGCCGAGAGAAGTTTGAGATATGTCAGTACTGTATGGGTCCTGTTCTGTCAAGCTGTAGTGTTAGCGTGCCGTGACTCTGGAGGATTGTGGAACCACATAAACCAAGCAGGCTCCTCATGCACCAGCCCACCACAAACCTTGCACTCTGGGATTGCATTTAATTACTGGTCTCCAGCATCCACTCTTAGAGAAACTGTTTAATATTTGATGAAGTCACTGCTCAGAGACTGAGTGACCCACCGTGAAGCTAAGAGCTGAGAAAGTTGTTGATCCGTTCTAGAGACAGTCTCTGTGTGAAAGGTGCAAAATCTGCATTGGAAAAAGTACCATCAGCATACATTCTGATAGCCAGTTATTGTATAAAAACTGAAAAAGAGAGAGAGAGAGAGAGAGAGAGAGAGATAGATTATTATACAGGGAATTTTAATTTCATTTTGTGTTCCTGTTCTTTCAATGCTTGTGGAAAGTACTGTACATTATCATTTTGCAGATAAACGCAGACATTATGTATTACTTGTGGGTGTAAGCGCTCTGTTTGAACTGATAAAGATTTTAAAGTAGGTAGCACTATGTCAAACATCAGATATTCCACCAAAGCTAATCATGTTTGCATGCGTGGAGCCAGGGGGAACCCAAAGAAAGGGAACCAGGGGCTGCGATTTACAGAGCATTTGTTGACTGTATTTCAAGACTGACTGGGTTTTTTTTTTTTTTCACTTGACATTTTCAATTTCTTTCTGCTGAGTCAAGCACTTTTGTAGCCGAGCACGCAGGACTATTTTTTTTTTTTTTTTTTTTTTTGAATTACACCGTTTCACATAGTTATTATCTGCGCTCTGATGGACGAGGTCTGTTGAGATCTGGTGACGTCTACATCAAAACGACAACTCGGGCCACTCGACGAGGTTTCCGGTCGCGATGAAAACATAAGAAATGGCTTTAAGAAAAACCCATGCGTTATCAGCGCGTTTCAGCCGCTTAGGCTCCTATACTGTCTCATCTCTGTGATAAGTATAGAGCCTGTACCTGCAGAGGGTCAAGGTTCAGTTGCACGTTAGCTGTGGGTCCTGATGCTATTACGAGTAGCTGTCAAAGGAGGTCTGTGTTGGGAGGAACATCTCTGTTTACACAGCAATTAGAGACAGGCCTCTATGAGTTTTCCACACCAGGCCTCATGTTCTGGTGATGGATCTCATCATAGCACAGAGTGCTGCTGCAAGTCAAAGCTCAAGAGGAGAGAGATAGCTGTTAGACTGTCTATTTTTAGCCCAAATATCGGCTCACAGCACTGTTGCCTTTTTGATTAAAAGCCAAAAAAAAAACAAAAAACTGCTGCTTGGTTTTGTTTTTTGTTGTTTTTTGATTATTTATTTATTCATTTATCTATTTATCTATCTATCTGTCTGTCTGTTTGAACATGTTGAAATGCCATCCCTTAAATTCTTCTGGGTGTGATTTTCTCCTGATGTGTTTATGAATGCTTTCTCAAAGAAAAGCACAACCCCAGTGTAACTTCATCTCCGGTTAAGGGGTAAGATTTGAAATCTAGGATGGCTCCTCTATATTCCATGCCAACAGACTGATGTTATCAGTCCATATTAAACTCCCAAGTTACAGACATCTCACACATCCTGTTAACTTTATACATCATTAGGAGGTTATGTAAGCTTACTGATGTCAGTTGTGAGGATAGTATCATTTAGAACATGATTAAAATTTTAAAGAGTCTCAGTTTACTTTCCCCTGAGATTTACCCGACGGCCCTTCCTCTGAAATGCGTGTAGTGACGAAACAACAGTGACATTTTACAGGAAGCACATGGAAATGTGTCTCGTGGCATCTTGTGTGATGTGGTTTGTAGGGTGTAAAATGACCCTTTAGTCTCTCTTGGACTGATCACTCAAGCAGATCAAAACAGAGTCAGCATAAAATGAAAAAGGAAAAAAAAAATGTGTGTGTGTGTGTGTATATATATATATATATATTTAATGGTCATGACCATCTTTATAGTTGACTGACAAAAATGCAAAGGCCAGCTAGTGATTAAAGCTCTCTCTGCAACTCCTGGGTACGAACTTGCTATTTGCTGTAGAGACTGTGTGCTGTGACAAAACAACTTCTATCCAGAGCAGTTGCGCATTCAGAGTGTGGATTTACAAGGTGGGAGAGACATGCCCTTGTCTAAGGCTTGGCCATGGGCCTGGTGGCCTTGTGTTGATTAACGACAGCACGGCGCAATATTGATTTAGCATCTGGCTGTGGAAATAAACTTTATGTAAGAACAGAGAAAGAGACAGAGGTAAAAAAGAAAGGTGAGGTCAGAGACGAAGACAGATCATTGAATAGCTATAACCGCCTTTATGATTTAATGCAGTAATTAAATGTGTAATTTTATATATATATATATATTTTTTTTTTTTTTTGCCGTCTCGGTCCAAATGGGATGAAGGTAAAGACATGGAATAAAGGCTGACACAAAGAATAGGCCGCACAAAAGAGAGCCGTCCGATGTAGTTAGCCTAATATCCTCAGTGGCGTTGAAAGATGAGCATCAGTCACAGAAGGAGAAGTTCAGTGAATTAGAGAAAGCAGACCTGGGGTCAGAGAGAGTCATGATACATTCACAGAAACCGAGAGAATGAAACATGCAATTTAAAAAAAACAAACAAAAAAAACTTCCCACCCTTTTTTTTTTTGTTCTTACCTCTTGGCAAGAAAGATAATTTTCTCTTCCTCAGAATATTAGACATGCGGTACAACCGTTATTAAGAGTGGATAAATTTTCAGTTATTACACGTCTGTGGAAGGCTGGTTAGATTAAGCTGCTCACAGGTTCCCATAATAAATGGTTATGATGTGTTCTTATCTATCTGCCTACATGTTTTGGCCCTTTGCCTCTCTCACAGTTTCTGTGTCTCAAATCATTCCTTATTTCTTGTACTAATTTGAAATAGAATGAGAATATGCGAGAGCATTTGAGTGTTATACTTTTCCTGTGTGTGGGGAAAAAAAAGGCAGCATTTCTTCTGCTTAGATCACAGTTGCTTTTTTTTTTTTTTTTTTTTTTTTGCCATTGTGCCCAGCTTTAATTCAAAGAGAAAGCAGCCATAGTCACGGAGTCTGAGCTGGCGGAGGAGGCAAAGAATTGAAATGTTACATACGAGACTATCCTGGCACTACTTTTAGGGAAAATCAATGTCCTCTGCCGAAATTCGTGTCAATTCCCCAGAACTGCACGCGGAACAATCCAAGGTTTGCTACAGTGACTGCTTTTTTTTTTTTTTTTTTTGTCTCTTAAATCCCTTTACCCCATCCCAAAACATGTAGGATCATTCTTATTTTCATGTCTTCTCTTCCATTTTTCTTTTTCTTTTTTTTTCAGTAACACACCCACAGTCAAATGATAATGATAAGATGATGATCTAACAGGAAGAGAGTCGCTAAGCTCTTATCTCTTACCTGGTCTGTTTATAATATTTATAGATCGGGAACTTAGCATATAATTGCACTGCACCAGAGACATGGAGAATAATGAAGTGATGTTGCGTGTATGTAATAATACAAGCCGGGCTAGGGCAGCCCACAGTCACTGTAGGCTCTCTCTGACAGGCAATAGGCCCCAAGCTTAAACCACAAGTCTAAATACAGCTCTCACCGCTGAAAAGGCAACATCTCTAAGCATACTCCTCTGTCTCTGGTGCTTCTCTGAGAGAGAGATTACAGACATAACCAGAGGGCATTGCGAAGTGAGAATTACACATTATCTCTCTCACTGTGCATAATTATTGCTGTTTTTGCTGGCTGACATGATTAAGTGCTTTTCTTGACATCTCTCTAGCGAGGCCGCTAGCGCAACGGGGCGAGGCTCCTGAGGGTGCCCGTCTGCGCCCGTTCTGTCCGACGCGTGCCCGAAGAGCGTCACAGGTTCAGACCCCGACGCTTCAGACCAGGATGGTGGCCGATCCCCCTCTGCTCGGTTTGGTCCATTTAGCCCGGACGGGCATCGGCTAGACATCTGTGCCGCTTGAAACTGTAAACAATAAAGTCGCTCCCTAAGCACACACAACAGCTATGGAAATGCGGTCATTTAAATTTATACACAGCATCTGGTTGTAGCTTTTCACTGGCTTCATGAATATTTGCAATTTTCCCTTTTTTTTTCTCCCTCTCTCTTTTTTTCAATTACGTGGTTGACGAACTCAGTGTCGTAGCCATGCACCAAGGACAATGCTCTCGAATGTTTGAATAAGTATGATCATGATTTGAAATGAGATGGTAATAACAAGCTTTGAAAGAGCAGCATTTGCGTGTATGTATGTGTGTGTGTGTGTGTGTGTGTGTGTGTATGTGTGTGTGCGTGCGCGTGTGAGAGAGAGAGAGAGCTTGGTCCAGAGAGAGTAAGGGCAGTAATTGCTTAAGCATTGCTCTAGGGAGAAGGATGTTCTTCTAGACTGAGATGAATGAGATAAGGACTGCTGTCCTTTCGGTGTCACGTGCACACGCAACACGCACACGCACACACACACACACACACACGCACGCACACATGCACACACACATGCACACACACATGCGCGCACACATATATGCAGACATTCACATGTCACATGTTACACTTTATTTACATGTACATACATACACCACGTGTACCTTTATCCTAACACACCCACAAAATCACACTTGCCTTACCTGCCTAAACAAAAAGACAAGCAACCTATTTTTATTCTCTCTGACATTTCCACAATGGACAAACATTTGAGGCATATTGAATGTGAAGTTCCTAGCCCCTCTTTATAAGGCTGTAAACTAGTTCAAAATGCCTTACATAAGAGGGCTTAAGCAGGACTGACAAGAGTTGAGAAGCAGGGAGTAGAACAGGGTAGAATGTGAATAGAGGAAGCAGTCTATGTCTGCTTCAGATCAGGAAGGGGGGGGGGAGAAAAGAAGCAGGAAATGAGTCAGCATTCAATTGCGATTTTCAGAGAGAGAACGAAAAAGATAGATGACGATGACACTAATGCTGGACTCAGGTGATGGCCCGCCAGACAGCATGAGAGAGAGAGAGAGAGAGAGAGAGTTAATTACTCACATCAACAAATGTTTACACATCTGTTTCTGCAATGTGACCGTCATGTCCCACGCCAGGAGAGACGCGCCTCCTCTGTCTGCAGAGCAGAAACCATAAGGGAGAAAAAAAAAAAAAAACTGTATCACTTTTGCTTAAGCTATCAGTCAGTCCCTCTAAATAGCTAACATCACAAACACAAACAAATCTCAAGGTTTATTGGCGCTATCACATAAGGGTGATTTGAACAGCAGTTTATTAGTAACCTTGAGTCATCATTACAGTCATGAGAGGGACGGGGTGAGAAAGAACGTCGGTACAAAACCTACTGTTTACTTTACACAGACTTTTCTCTGTAATTAACACCGTGCCCTGTTGTCAGAGGAGCACAAGGTACAGACTGCTTTCGGACAAGTGTGTGCTCCGAATCAGGATCGTCTCATATAAATTAGGCCGACTGCTTCGCCGACAATGCGATGGAGAAATAAAATGATTTGAGTAATTGAAATATGAGGGTGAAACGTGAGATCATGTTAGAGCTTGACAAAGACCAGACCACTTAAACAAGACTCTCTTAGCTGGCCTAACCCAGTCTGTTTGTTTTCTGCTGACATATCTCAGAGCTCCACATAGGGTGACGTGGGTCACTCCTCCGTTTGAGAGAGCCCAGAGAGGGCCGAGGTGATTCAGACTTCTGTGGTTCTTGTTGTCTTACATAAGTGTATTTTTTGGGCGGGCGAGCGGGGGGGGGGGGGGGGGGGGGGGTTCTGTGACTGTACTTGTTTTGTGAGCATTTGGGTAATATTCTCTTTTTAGGTGGGAGTCACAAATCAAGCAGTTTCTCTACGCTTTATTAGTTCTTTCTCAGCAACTCTCTTTCTCTCTCTCTCTCTCTCTCTCTCTCTCTCTCCCCCTCTCTCTCTCTCTCCCCCTCTCTCTCTCTCTCTCTCTCTCTCTTTCTCACACACACACACACTCTCTCTCTCCCTCTCTCTTTTGTCTCTCTTTTTCTGTTTCTTTTTCTCCTTTTCTGTTTCTTTCTCTCTCTCACTCACTCTCTTTCTTTCTTTTTTTTTCTTTCCCTTCCACATTCTCTCTCTCTCTCTCTCTCTGTTTGGGTGCATCAGTGCAGATGAGCTCCTGTAGACTGACACAGTATCACTAAGAGCAGTCAGTCCTTATTCCAGGTGGAGCAATCAACTGTGTGAACTTGCTCTTTTCTTCACTCCTTGTGCAGTCACACTGAGGTGTGCTCCTTGCCCTACAGCAACCAGACACCGCTGTGTGGTCCCCCTCGCTGTCGCTTTGCTTTAATGTCACGGGGGGGCTTATTTGGGTGTGCTGAACTGGACTCATTACTAAGGTTCTTCAGAGTGGGGTCAAGAAAGTGCTTGGCAGAAGGGTTACAGGGAAATGTCTAGAGCCTTAATCTGAGGAAAACAGAACTGCCCAACAATGAGCTACATGGAATACACGTCACGTGAGCGTGTTTGTGACTTGTGGCTGCGTGCGTACATGTGTGTGTATGCGTGTGCATGTCTGTGGGTTCATTTATGTGCCCCCCCCCCCCCACATAAAGGAAGTGTTTTAACAAACTTATCCAATGAATCTAGCCACCGTGCAATTTAATTAGCTGAAAGCTATTTTGTCGCTAATAATGCAATCACTACCCACACATACCATGCAATTATAAATTCAGTACATGCTTTACAAAAAAGCCATTAGGTACGCCTGTGCAAAAAAAGTCACAAAAGCTAATTTTGGTGCTGGCATGTGTATTACCCCCCCCCCCCCACCCCCCCACCCCCACCCCTTTTTTTTGGGACCACTCTTTGTGTTTTTTCTAATTGCATCAGCAAAAGCAGCTGAAAAAAGGAAAAAAGGTGAAGACATGTATACGTTATATCGATCACACGGTCTCTCGCTTTGATTTGTTAATGTCGTTGAACATTTTGACAGGTCGTGAAGTGAAAATAATGGGATGGTAAAATGGTGCAGAGATATCATTACTCTTCTAAAGAGCGTTCATTTTTTAACAAGCTGCAGTGTAGCGACGGTAAAGCGTAATGATAGCACGCGCTTTAAAATTGATACAGATGCGTAAGGATGTAGATTCTCACCACATCGCCTTTCAATGTTGGTTGTATTTTCGTTTGGTTTTTAGCTGAGACGCTTGAACGCGAAGATCGAGTTTTCGGGAATTATCCCGAGAACGTCACGAGAAATGTTTTTTTTTGTTTTGTTTTTTTTACTATCAGTCAAAAAGAGAAACCAAAAAGAAAAGAAAAGAAAAAAAAATCAGTTGCCCTTTACAGTGTTACATTACTCACCATGTCGGCCCTATCAGTGCTGTCAAAAGTTATCCTTCTTTGATCTGTCTTTCAAGTTCTGCGCAGAGACAGTAATCAGGGGAGACAAGAGTTTTTCAGCTTTGCTTATGGAAAAGCAGGTGACACGTCGTGACATTAGAACTGACAGTGTCCCTTTAAGACACATTTTTCCTCTCTCTCGTTAATGGATTGTCAAAGGCCTTTACAGATCTGCTCCACAATGCCCGGACAGAGGCTCAATCAGAATACTTGGCTTGCTGCTGACAAAACCAAAAATCAATGATTCTACTTGTCAAGAATCAATGATAATGCTAAGGGAGACCTTCTTATTCCGTTGTTCATTAAAAAGTGGCAGATGGTTCCTCTCCATTGAAATGTCACAATGGGCCTTTCTGCGTTCACTGGTTAAGGGATTGGATGCAGCAGTGTATCAGAGGTACAGAACAGATCTGGCATCATCGCCTAGCCGGAAAAAAAAAAAAGGTGTTTTGGAAGCTGTTTGGGACTGAATGACGTGAGAGTATATTGCTAATGGCCTGGGAATTCTCAGTGAAGTTTATTCTACCTTAACGGAATCATAAAAATGGATTTAGAAAAAAAAAAGAGAGAGAGAGCATGAAAATGAATCATTTTTGTTCACTGAAACAAGATCTGATTCCTGGATTTTTTTTTTCCCCCAGTCTTCTGTCTTTTGTATTTGATTTGTATTTTGCAGTAATCAAGGCGTACCGTTTTTTGTTTTTTGGTTTTTTTTTCACAGTTTTGCTGTTGGAAATATCGCAAAGTGATAGATTTGTTTACGTAACTGTCCCTTATAAGCCTTCTCACCTGTGTCTTCCATCCACCTGAATATAAAGTACATCAAAACAAAATTCTCTGCCGCTCTGTGAGGGATCATTATTCTGACAAATGGGAGCACAAGCCAAATGACGTCTTAAAAAAATATCATACCTTACACATAGGCCTACATTTTCTTCTCTGACGACTGAAGACAAACAACACATCAAATCTCAGACTGATACTCGGAAATGATCGTACGTCTGATCTTACGACTGAGGTCAAAATTGTCAAGTTTAACAGCTGTGATCCACTCAACACGTTTTATATTCACATGTAGGATGTTGTATGAAAGCCTATGTAACTCTGAGATTGTTGGTCGTGCCAAAATAAAACCTTATTATATTAGCCAGTGTCGCGGCTAATGGAGTCGCCTCAAGCTTACCTGCATTCTCCCATTTTAGTTGAGGCATTTGTATTAACTGAATTCAAGTTGCTTTGATTAAGACGTATTTATATTGAAACACATGCAGAAATTAACACACACCCTTCCTGTGTTATCTTCTTAAACTGAAAAGATTTCTTAGAGTCTTGTCTAGAGAGTTAGTAGAGAGATGAGTCAATGAATCAATGCAGCAGTGATCAGTGATGCTGATAATTTGATCTTTAATCTTGAGCATGCAATGCCCGTAATCCCCAATACAAATTAGCATCACACACTGACCCAAGACCTGACCCTTTAACTGAGGAGATGGGTTTGTGACACATCTCTTGGTGACAGCTTCAGCAACATCTAGAGCTGTGCTCTTTCCTCACACTAATGGGGATTCCCGATATCTGGTTAAGTGGGAGAAGTGTTAAAACTACCCAAGAGGACGAAGGTCCCAGGAGATCTCAATGAAACGAGAGAGAAAAACAACACAGGTCGTAAAACACTCAAGAGATGTTTATGAGCTTCCACCATCTAAGTCTATGTTTACATTCACCAACCACCCCCCCCCCCCTCCCATCCCCCCACCCCTTCCCGACACAACCCCAGCTGCAAACGAACAGCATTGTCTGCATATGAAAACAAGATTTGCGCTTTTTTTTTTGCCATTACCTCCCTACACTCTGTATTCTTCTTTGCACACATGCTCAAGGCAGATACCACCAATCCAGATCCTAATCGCATCTGTTCAGAGCCTGACAGAAGAGTGATATGGAAAGAAAAAAAAAACCCTGTGTCAGGTTACTCTGCTGATTGACTAGATTGGATTATGTACCAACATCAAAATCTAAACTGTAATCTGCACCACCTCTTGACTCTAAAGCCCTGACATGGAAGTCCTGGTTGGTCTAGGTCAGGTATCTTTTATTCCATTCTCTCACACTCTTCTTGAATAGGAAGAGAACAACTGTGAGAGATTCTCTGTGAGGCAGCGATACTGCCTGCATCTCTGAGCTGTCAAAGCAACACGCAAGGGTTTTATATTTATGCTTAATATTCAGAAGAAGAAAAAAAAAAACCACCAACAGTTTCCAAGTCCTCTCTTTCTTCTTTTCGGCTGTTTCTTCCAGTTTTGAAACTAAGATGTTGATCGACATGGTCTCAGTAAGGTTACAGAAGGGTTTGTGAAGGCAGGAAGAAAAGGTGGCCCACATGACAGCGCTGATTAGGAAGGCATTGCAGTCCATCTATCTCAATCAGAGAGACCAGGCTTTATTGAGAGACACAGTTTGCACAGCATGCTCAGCCTGGGAAGCACTAATGTAGGCCTAACCCTTAAATGTCTCAAACCACGGCGCGTGGCGGAAAACAAGGGAGATGCTGATTGGATGTGCGCGCGGTACGGTCGGACAGCGATCAGGTGATGTTCTGCCTGACAGCACAGACGCACTAAGATGAAGCTCAGACTGGTCTTCGGCTCTCGGGCTCTCGGGCTCTCGGCTCACGGGGCCTGGGCGACGTAGCGCACGGGATCATAATGTCCCAAAGCAGGAAGCCATGTACTGCTAATATGATTTGATCACCACGCGAAATGGCGTGACCTTTACAAGAACAATTGTTTTCGGAGGTTGCCCCTGTTAGTTCCCATCCATCCCGTTCAAGCCGAAAGAAAACACTTTGCTCCTGTTGCTCTTTTCAACAGCTACACTGAAATCCTTCGTTATGGGACCCTGGGGGTGGCTAGCATGATTTATCTTCTGCACAACCCCAACCTTTGTGTGGGAGGGGTGCCTTTTTCATTATATGATAAGAAGATCCTGGAAGATTTAGGTCCCGCATATACTATTCAAATGGTGCAGAGCATCGTAGATACCAGTGCTCCGTAGAAGAAAAAAAAAAAAGGTTATTTTCATGTGTGTGTGACTGTGTCACAGTTATTTATAATGTCTGTGCTTATTGGGATTTATCTGAACGATGGCTAAACTAAATTGGATTATTATTTTAGCATGTTATCAGCTTTTGGCTACAGGCGGGAGTGCGACGTCCTGCAATTCAGTTTCTCTTGTCGCCCTGACGTTCATATAAAGTGAACATTCGGGGGATTTCTCTGTGACCTGGGAGTCATATCACGCGTATTCTCCAAAATGCTAATTAATTTGCAGATTGTGGACTGTGGTTCAGACATATTTCTACATAATCAGACTGAGTAGTTTTCTTTTATGTATCATCATTAGTGCTTAATTTCAGCTTGGAAACATAAGGGACGGTATTTGTAAGATTAGGGATGTTTAAAAGTCCCTCTGCCCTGTTTTTGATTTAGCACAGCGGCATGAAATGAATACTTTACAGTTTCGGAATCTACTCGGGATTAGGGATTTCAGTAAAAAGGGGTGAAAAGAGGCTGCTCTGACATGTCTGTCCTTAAGGATTGCAAAAGAATAGTATTCCTTTTAAAACCTTTCATGAACAATGCAGTTATCGGAGGCAACGCGCTAGATCAGAACAGAAAACTGTTGTGTAACTTTTTAAGATTCCATCTCTGAATATAACCGTTATTATGTTATTGTCTTTTTTTTATGAATAATATATCAGTCCTGTTAAAAACCCAAGGCAGTTCACTTTCTTTCATCACTCTCTTAATTGGGAGTGAACACACTCTGCTCACACACACACACACACACACACACAGTGCTGTCTTGTACCATTTTTTTTAACATTGACCTATTCAAAAAGGCTCTCCCATAAATTTGGACAAAACCATTCATAACCATTATTCTTATGCAGCCCGTCTCCATGGGAACCAAGCGCTGGACAAGCAGAAGTAGAGGTCGCATTAAGGTTATGGATGTCATTGAAAGTGAAGATGTACTGTGTGCTGGAGGTGGGGAAGCACACATTTATTAGAGTTTTGCATCGGAAATGGCTTTATTTTGAATTGCTATGGACTAGTACCTATAGAGAGACAGAGAGAGAGAGAGAGAGAAAGAGAGAGAGAGAGATCCTCATTCCAATTCCCTCTCTCTAGGATACCCTTTCCTATGTCTCCACTGCCTGATTCATTTAAAGGTCAAATGAGCCTTCTGCCTCATTATGACCAGAATATTAACACTGACCTTTTTTATTGCCATATACTACTGGCGATACCTGTTCTCCTTATTGGATTTCAATATCGATAGCAATAACAATAATTTGTCGCCCACGTAGCGTTACATAAAACAGTGATCCGACCCCCTCAGTCATCACGCTCTCCGGATGATGCAATATGTAATGGTCTTGGAAACCAGTTCTGTCGAGTAGATGTTCGACTCGGAATGTGCGAGTGTAAAATATTTATGTAACTCCAGTGATGCTGGGGTGCAAAAACCCGGGAGACTTAGACCTAGCTTTTTTTTATTATATATATATATATATATATTATTATTATTATTATTATTATTATTATTATTATTATTGTATTTAATTCTAGCTCTTTGGAATCTCACAGCAGTGAAGATTGGCATGTGCCACCCACTATACAGAGAGGGAAGAAAAAGAGTGTCAGAGGCAATGTATTAATAGAGAATTATGAGGGAGCAAGAGTGGGTATTTGACCAGGATACATACACACATTACTTTATGTTACATACATAACACAGACTAAATGATGAGAAACTGTAGGAGATTTTCAGTAACTACAGTGTCTGATGAGTGCTTCATTATATATGTTCTTGTAACATAACCAGCACAACATTGTTAGAGCTGGTAATATCATAGAGCAACGGGAAGAAATGAAGGATGCTATTAAAGAACTCTCTGCGGACACGAACTGAGGCTTTTTTAAATTTATCTGTTTATTTTAAGATGTTAAGAACAGACATTAACCCTGACTTAGGCAGCTGCTAAAGTAAAGACTCAACTCCTCTTCCACATCGGATGACCTAAAGTAAAATGTTTGTGTCCTGTACTCTGCCTAAGGCAAAGCTTAGAATTTCTCATCCTTGTTCCATAAAACGGTGGAGATTCACCATTGTGTCTGTCCTCATGAGTAATAAATGTTCCCAGTTTTGACAGAGTAGACTTATGATAAATAATAGTTAAATATACTATAGGGTGAGACTATTATCTTCCCATGAAAATGTGCCATGCTGTGAATGCCTCTGGAAAAGAACATCACACATTACTATTTGTACCCAAATGGCGATGCCAGAGATTTCTCCGTCTTATCTGCACCGTTCTAATGTCACTGAATGAGGCAGATTAGACAGACAGATCTGACAGATCTATACTGATAAAAATGTACGATTTGAAAAAAATGACAATTTCTGCAGCCGCTAATGAGAAATACAGATAATATGGTTAAGATGAAAGGAGGTTTCCACAAGGAGATTCAATAAAGCTCTGAGAAAGGCAAAACTGTGTGAAAATGTCAACGCAAACAGACGATAATTGACGATAATTGATATACGCGCACATTTCCCAGCATCACTTGCAAAACATATGCTAAACATCATTCTATTTGCAAGTCTGCAAAGCTTTTTTCCCCCCTATTATTTTCTTGATCAGTGAACACCAATAAGCATATTGTTTGCTCAGTCCGCGTTAACGTACGTGACGGACTACGGCACAAATTCATTTACATTTTGAATGAGGAGAGGCTGTGGTGAACATGATGAATCTGGGGGATGTGGAGAGGGCCAAGTGAAGCTGTGGTAATTGAATTACCTGCCTCTTGTCCGTATTGCTCCTGGCATCCTGTGACACAGGGATTAGTCATAAGAGGCGCTCTGGTGCACTCTCAGTGAGGGAGCACCACTTCCTCTGATAAGACAGAAAGAGAAGGCTAAGATATTGTGCTAAGGGGTATATATGTTTACCTCACCTATCTCTGCTTTCATCTGGTTGGCTGTGAGGAAATACTGCAATAAAGTGTCATTTTACTTTTTTTTTTTTTTTTTTTTTATCCACTGGAACTGCTACCAGCCTCACTAACCGCACTCTGATTTGCCTTATCTGACTGCATGCTAACTTCATTATCATCCAGATTGGCAGATCTGGCTAATTTATTGTAATGTGCATTGCTTTCGTCAGTGCTGGACTGTAAGTGCGTGTTCAATTAAATGTGCATTTCAAATGTCTTTAACAGGTTCTGTACAACAAAACAGCTCTAAACAAGCCCAATAGCTAACATGTTAAGCAAAGACCACTTTTTAATTCACAAATTGAAAAAAAAAACCAAAACACCAGTGTGGTACTTCAGAAGTCGGAAGTCCCTCATAATTTTCCTCCTGAGTACTCTTCCCCAGTGTTTATACTGATATCTCAGCAGTTACTGTGAGTTGAAAGCGCGTGAATCTAGACTGATGTTGGAGTGATGATGTTAGTTTCACGAAATCTCTTGCCATGCTGTTGCTGACAGAAGCAGTTAGATATCCAGGCCTGTGACCCCAGGCATGGAAATATGAAAATGTTGGGTACAAGGAGAGGGCTATCCTCTGTCCCCGTGTGTTTGTTGAAATCAGACTGTACTGAGTTCTGGCATCATTCCCCGATAGCTACAATATTTAATCTTCCAAAATGGTGACTAAAATATGTCCTCTTTGAACTCCTGACTGAGCCAGCCAAGTGGAACAGCCCTGCTTTAATTGCAAAAGAGCGAACATTACTTTGCTTCATGGCAGTTTGTCCAGTTGGACAGAATGTGGTCTGACAGCCCTCTAATCTGGTGGCATGCAGACCTTCATCATGTGGGGAAAAAAATAGTCATGGTTCAAATGGACTGATGTTAGCTGAAGACCTAATAGGACCTCACGTACTGACTCATCATTCGCATCAACCCAGCACGTGTAGAAAGTGACAAAGCCAAGGGTGCAAAAGGGGACAGACTGCACACAATCCAGCAAAAAAAACCCCATACCAGCATGAAAAGATAACTGTTCATCAAATACGTCTTTTTTTCCTATCTGAAACAAAAGAAACCATGATGTTTTGGTCTCAGGAGAGACCAGTTCATTTAAAATGAATGAGAGGAATCAAAATGAATTAGCAACAAACGAGAAACCCTTCAAGGGCCTTCAGAGTGGGTCTTTTATATCACAGTTCTTAGCTACATTATCCTCATGGATATGGACACAAGTTGTAGCAAGAACAATTTTATATGTTCTTGTGTGTGTGTGTGTGTGTGTGTGTGTGTGTGTGTATAGTACATACATACAAACAACTCAAGTGATTTCATGAATTTCCTCATAGAACTCTACTGTTTTGTTATATATGAAATAGATGGTGCATTTAAATATTTAAGTACATTTAGGTAAACAGTAAGTACAATGCAAAAAAATAAAGCGAAGCGATACAATATTTTGGTTTTCATCCACTTCTTTCCCTTTTTCATCCAATCTAGGCGCTCTGATCCTTCTAGAAGCCCCAATGGAGCAGGATGTGGAGAGCCCCATCACTATCAGACAGCCGAAGCTGCCTAAGCAAGCTCGTGAGGACATTCCCAAACAGCTGGTGGACAAAGAGACATCTAAGAGAAAGATACAGAGGTACGTTCGCAAGGACGGAAAGTGCAACGTGCACCACGGGAATGTACGCGAGACCTACCGTTACCTAACAGACATTTTCACTACGCTGGTCGACCTGAAATGGAGGTTTAACCTCTTCATCTTTGTCTTGGTTTATACTGTAACGTGGCTCTTCTTTGGATTCATGTGGTGGCTAATAGCCTACATAAGAGGCGACCTGGACCATATAGGGGACGACAAATGGACTCCGTGCGTCAACAACCTCAACGGATTTGTCTCCGCTTTCTTGTTCTCGATAGAGACAGAAACAACCATTGGGTACGGCTACAGGGTCATCACAGACAAATGTCCAGAGGGTATTGTCCTGCTCTTAGTGCAGTCCGTTTTGGGATCCATTGTCAATGCCTTCATGGTAGGATGTATGTTTGTGAAGATCTCACAGCCCAAGAAGAGGGCAGAGACGCTGGTGTTCTCCACCAACGCTGTCATATCTATGAGAGACGGCCGGCTGTGCCTGATGTTCCGTGTCGGGGACCTCCGTAACTCGCACATTGTGGAGGCGTCCATCCGAGCCAAGCTGATCAAGTCCAAGCAGACCAAGGAAGGGGAATTCATCCCTTTAAATCAAACAGACATTAATGTGGGTTACGACACTGGAGATGACAGGCTCTTCCTGGTGTCGCCACTCATCATCTGCCATGAGATCAACCAGCACAGCCCATTCTGGGAGATCTCCAAAGCCAGCCTGGCCAAGGAGGAGCTGGAGATCGTGGTCATTCTGGAAGGCATGGTAGAAGCCACAGGTAAGCACCCAAGAAACACTGGAACATTTTCTGTCTTTTTTTTTTTTTTTTTTTGAAGCTGTATGACTTTACAATAATAAAGAAACTTAGTACAAATCGTTGTTCAACCCAAGACTTAAAAAGGCAAAGAAATACCATAGACTGGAAGGCAGGTGCACCATCAATAAGTGTGTTCCAGGCATCGGATCAAATTTCATTACCCGTTTGAAGAGATGTATGTGAGCCTGGTTTTATAACCGCATGTGCTATTGTAACCGTTCCCTACAGAAATAATAGCCTGATTATGGCAACAGTAAAAACCCAGTGTATTTAGTGGGGGTACAAAAGGGAGAAACTGAGATCAGCCAGGAAGCTTCTCAGGTTGCATGCTGAGTCGATGCAGCGACCATTTACATTCATGAAAGGGATACTAACACACATGTATACTGTATGTACACGTCGATCATGTAAGATGACCTCCATGTACTTAGGGGTGCTCTTTTCGAGTCTTCCACGTCTACTTTACCCTATAGTTAAATCTCAAAGTGCTTTAATGGTCTCTGAAGACCCTCCAGTTTTGTGGATTTTTTTTTTTTTTTTTTTGCCCTTCTGCATGTCAGTGGGTACAGTAATTGAAATCGAATGCGTTGCCCACTTCACATTTCCAGGGTAATCGCTTTCATGCTCCAGATGACTTTTTTATGAGGATCCCATTAGACAGTTACACTGTGAAGATGTGTGGAATATAGATGATCTGGCCTCCTGTACAGGTCTGGTCTGTGCAGGAGTATCATGATAGTTTCCCAGAGGAATTAGAAGAGCGTGGACTGGACTTGGAGCTAAGGAATAACCAAAGACCAGTGAGATGTGAAAAGGGGGGTTACCAAAAGCATCCATCTGAATATACTTCAGAGGCAAGGCTGAATAATTGGCTGCGCGAAAAGAACAATAGAGAAATAAATAAATAACTGATTTCTGACAGTGGAAGAACGCAACAGTAGGGTGAAAAGCAGGTCTCTGCGCCTGGTGTGGGCAGCGAATTTTTTGTGTGGAGTTAGTGAAGCAACTGTAATGTGTGTGAGTCACTTTATACCAAGCACAGATAACGCTGTGGAACACCCTGCGGAGAAAACACACACCCATGTTTTACCCTGCCAGTGGTGAGGCATGAAACGGTTGAACGGGTCAAAACACCCAGCTCTTTTTGTTTGATCCGCACAATGTGTAAAATCCTTTTACTTTTTTTTTTTTTTCTTTTTCATTTTTCATCATCATAAAACAATCTGTCGTTATTTAAAGTGTAAGAACGGAAATTAATTAAACTGTAAGGATGTATGATCTGTTTATTTTATTTTTTTTATCTAATTTATTCCTGGGGTGTGCCGTGCAGGCATTGCGATGAAAAGCAAGAAAATCTGTCCGTTTCATTTTATTTTCCCCACATATTTCCAGTTAAGTCTCGACTCTTTTTTGCCATCTAGGTGCAGCGAGAGTGTATCTGTTTTTCAGTAGGGGGATAAGAACAACGCGATTCACATAATGGTGTAGCAGCTATTTTTTTTTTTTTTTTGGACAGCTCTGTGTAAGGGTACTCAACTTTTATGTTATTCTTCATGTAATATTTTAGACATGATCCAGATCATAGACCAACAAATCAATTGCTTTCCAGGCTTTTTAAATTCTCCCCTTTTCTTCCCCTTTTTGTGTGTTATATCAGCTGACTCTTTGAATGAGTCAAATGAGCCAGAATGAGAGAAGCCTGCCGTTTTGAAACCAGAAGCCTGCACATCTATAGTTCCAATCCTTTTCATTTGTAAATTTTCAGTTGGATTCAGCAAGGCCTGGCTTGAAGACTATGGGTTCTTTGATGATAAAATGACAGTAAAACAGTAATGCAATTGTATGTGGCGTTAAATGTACTTCAGTGTTTATATGAATGATTTTTATTAATTAAACTTCTATGAAAAAAATAAATAAATCCAGAGACCTCGATCATGCAACACAATGAACCCTTAAGGAGAGAAGGCAATAGAACTTGACGGGGTTCATTTGTTTGTCTTAGTTTTTGATGACTGAGAGAGAATGTGCTTCACATGGTATGATTCAGATTGTAGGAAACATTCCCTATTTGTTGCACCAAAATCTTTTGGCTTTTCGTCATTGTGTGAAACTCTGTGTGTGTGGGGGTTTTTTTTAAGTGATCGGTTTTACGCAGTCCCAATGAAAACGGGCTCTCGCAAAACTTGCTGTTATGAGCTTATTTTCGGTTCTAGGGATTATATAATGATGTCTGTAGATATATTGTTAGGAGAAAGCCTTCTGTGAGTTCGGAAGCTGAAAAAGGTACTTATACTTACAGACAGGGTAAATCAGAGCCCTTATGCAAGAAGGGAAACTGTGACGTGATGAGTGACTGGGCAATCTTGTGAGAAAGGATGAGTCACCTTTCAGACAGTATCTTTACAATGCCAAGCAGAACTAATAAGGGCCGGAGGGGATTTGAACTCTCATAGGTTGATAATGATTGGCTACACATCTCAATTTTACTGTTTCTTTTTCTTTCTTTTTTTTTAAGCATTACAGTTTTAATAGTTCATTCACAAGCTTGAGACTATTACTGTGGGTGCCTCTCTCTTGGAATAGCGGTCCAGACCTAATAAACGATTTGGCTGGCTGCTAATGATATTTGAAGAATTTGACTCAAGGCAAGAGGAGACAGGTATCCTCTTGGAACATGGCAGGGATTCGGAGGGTTTTTACCTCAGCTGTACACAAACACACCTGCTCTGCCAAGTCCTGAGAGACCTCCGCATATCAGATACAGAGGAGGAAGATCACAAATTGTTTACCCCAGACCTGAGATGTTTGTCCAGGAAAAACCAAATTGGAGTTAAGAATTGAGAAAATGGCTGGGATGATGAATTCCTGTGTTCCTTATTGCTGTTGACTTTGTCTGAGTGCTATATTTCCATCCTCTAGCAAAAACCTCACTCTCTGTCTCTCCCACGTAAAATATCAACAAGAGATGGGCACTTGGTTTCAGAGCGCTAAATATAGTTCTTGAAAGGAAAATGATAATTCTCACTCTACAATCTTCGCTGCTTGCTTGGTAAACATGCAAGTGTGTTTGGTCAACATATTGGTCAACAGGTCCAGCAAGAGTGTGAAACAGAGGTCGTCGTCACTGGTCTGGAAATTATTTAGATGAGCGTTATGATTCGAGCGAACAGGTTCAACCTTTTCACCTGAAATCAATCATGACAAAAGGACAGAACATGTCCTTTGCCACCTGTTCTCAGGAGTGAGATTCTCTGAGGAGTGGAAATACAGATATAAACAAGAAGATTTTCTTGTGTCGTCGGTGCAATTAGGAAAAAATACCTTTCTTAAAGCGACTATAATGTTATTTGCTGTAGTTTGTGGGGTTGCCATAGCAACTGTACTGACAGCATAAGTGTAAGCCACGCTTCATCTTTGTTAGAGCCAAAGTGAGCAGGCAGGAAAGCCCACTGACATTATATAACAACTGTTATCTAAACAGCGGGACACATCAGCCAATGAGTATAATATTATTATTAGCAATTCCCTACCATCTACTCTGGAAGTAGGTGGAGGCTTTTTTCCTTTTTTATTCTCAAACCGGGGTCTCTGTTTCATCCCTGCATAAGTTTATCTTTAAAAAAGAAAAGAAAAAAACGGTGGAAAATCCTGCTTTTCCTGGCAGATAGTTCTGTGTGTATTTTTTTTTTTCCTGTTAAAGATTAAGCAGCTGTGGGACATTTTCCAACACAGTATACGCACTGCAGTGCAGAAGGTGCATGGATTACAACAGCAGAGATTCAGCCAGCCCCTGGGCTGCATGCAGGAAGAAAACTCAGCCGCTAACGTATACATTTGTGCGTAAAGAGGCCTTGTTTTAGGTGTTCAGCGATAATAATGTATTTCCGTGTGATCGTGATGGTTTTCAGGACAGCTTCACGAGATTCTAATTTTTCACCAATGTGCTCTAACCTAAAAAAAAAAAAAAAAAGAAAGAGAGAAAGAAAGGGGGTGGGGGGGGGGGTGGGGGGACCTTTCAGTGGGAATTTGAACCATTCCCTTGCCTGTGATAACTGTATTTCAGACTGCCAACATGAGTGCCTTTACTCCTGTACACAGCAGGATAATGTGAAGCTGAGATTTTAACAGGCTAAAGAGTGATTTTATGCATGTCCATTGTTTCCTGCTAAGCATAGCAGTTGTTAAAATTTTTAAAATTCTGCTATTACAGCTGATGGAATGCAGTAAAATGCATCAAATCCCTATCACTGGCTTGTTTTTTAAAGTGAGAAGACAGCCGTGAAAAATGCCTTTAAATAATTGGTAAACCTGTCCATAAAGACCAAGGCATTGCACTGCACATATTTGGAAGGGAACAATGTGTGTGTTGACGTAAGTCATGAAAATGTTTCTTTTTCATTCCTTTTTTTTTTTTCACATTCTGCATTTTATTAACATAGACATCAGAACACTGATGGCCAGTTTTGTGCAGTAAAATGCACTGTCCTTATAGTCTCTTCAGTAACTGCAACTTTGTTGCATTTTATGGCTCACTGATTGGCTGACAATCCTCATATTGTAGCAACCAAGTTAAATCCTGATGACAGATCTTTTCCACATAAAAACAGCCCAGTGCAGTGATCACTGGGAGAGTGAAATCAAGCCTTAGCAGCAGCTGAATTTATGCTGACTGAATTTAAAAAAAAAAGAAAAGAGAAGTAAAGAAAAGACATAGCAGTATTATCACAGACTCCTGAACTGTGACCAATTGCATCAGTCTTATGAAAACCAGCAGAGACACTTTTTTTTTTTTTCTTTTATTCTTTTTTTTTTTTTCCTCGAGAGTGAGAGCACAATGCAGTCGTTCAAAACCAGGGTCTCTGGTCTCTCGCGTGAGGCGAGACTGGCGACGAACGCAAACGACCGAAGCTAAAGTCGGTTTTCCGTGCATATACCGAGACTCCCGCTGCCTGGGTAAATATCCCTTTCTGAAGCACATCTGTTCTAGACCAAAGAGCATGTACGTGTTGCATCCTCTTGTAGCCCTCAGGCACTCTCAGGCAGTGGTGTGAAAGAGAACACTCAGGGAGTGCAGAAGAGGTTAGCATGGTAGACAGGGCATGTGGGGGAATGCAGAGGAGCTTGTGGCTTGGCTTGCATGCTTTATTTATTTATTTGTTTGGGTTTTTTTTTGTTTGTTTGATTGTTTGTTTGTTTGTTTTCTATGGCCGACCTGCCTCCGCTGGAGGGGCTTCCCTCAACAGAACAGCAGATGCTAGCACATACAGTATATTGGATGCATCGTCGGAAGATTACGTGTGGCTTCAATATGACATTTAGATTGTTGTGCACTGAGTGCGTATGTGAAACTTTCCTTTGTAATGTTAAATTTGATTTAGCCAATGTACTCCTCCAATGTAAGCCAGAGGAGGAAATGTATATATATATATATATATATTATATTTTATTTCAATGGAGATTCTTTAAGGGAGTTTCTCAAAGTGAGTCCTTTACGATAGGAAACCTTTCTGTTGTATTTATTTTCTGACACTATCAAGCTAAAGGGATATTCAGCTGACCAAGGTCTGTTCTAGGCTGATAAGAGATGCAATATGAAAGGTTCAGCTCAAAAGAAGCTCTGTCCCTGAATTTTACTTTCACATGGTCCCATCAACAAAATGAATGTGTGCTTTAAAAACTCACCATTCAGTATCACAGATAAAAGTTTGAACTTCTGCCTCCTGTCTCTTATTCTGGGCTCACGTACAATATTGCCACTGGAATTGAGAACTACTTCTTTGTCCTGCAAGAGCTGCGGGTAGCTGTATATATATATTATTATAGATATCAGGAAAATATTATAGTATTTTTATACAGCGTAGAGTTGGGAAGAAGCTAAAGTGTGTGTGTGTGTGTGTGTGTGTGTGTGTGTGTGTGTGGGGTGTGTGTGTGTGCGTGTGTGTTCCCTTGAGGCCAACTTGAAATCCTGCAGTTCATCATCTTTGTGTGGTGTGATGATATCATCCTAATGAGTTACAGATTCAGCAGACACTGCCTAGCGCGTTCAACCTGGCCCGGGCTCCAAAAAAGAAAAGAAAAAAAAAAATAGAAAAAAAGAAAAAAAAAAAAAACGTGGGTTATATAAATGTGCTGGGGTTGGACTGTGTGGGTGTCTGCCTTCTCAGTTTACCTCTGGGCTGTTGCTGTTTGTTCACATTCCCTGCACTGGTACGTGTTGGAGTATCTCTCAGCCTACCAACTCAAAACACAGGCCTCTATGTGAGAGCGTAATCAGCCACGGCGCTATCGACTGGACACTGAGCCTTTAATGATGTCTGCAACTCAACTCCTCAGAAATTTGATCCTCAATAAACCTGTCACTACCTGGTCCTTGAGCACTGATGATGTACGCTCAGAGATTTAGATTTGAGCTTTTTTTTTGACAGGTCCTATCTGAAGCTGAATACCTAGGGAGACACAGTGTAAAGCTGAGACGAATTGGCCTCGAGGTTGTTAGCCTCTGTATCGGCTAGCAACTTCTTCTACCTTCTTCATGCATATTTGATAATGATTGTCTCAGAACATGAAGCTGAACACATGACCATTTCCACTGTTTTTATATCTGTGCTACTGCTATCACCTACCTCGACTTGAGAAGAACAGTGAACATGCAGGAGGTGGCGAGATGGACACACAGTAGATTGCAGTGAGTTGTAGTCCATTTCTCAGAGGCTTTGTGCTGTGATCAGAATCTTTGATTTTTATTTTCTTTTTCTCTCGGCCTCTCTCTCAATACCATCTTGTAATCAGTGTCGTTTGAGATTTTGGTTCAAACGCTGGTTCGACGGAGTCTTTCCACTCGTGCTGTTGAGCTGACTCTAGAAAAGGGATTGTTTTGTAACAGACCCGAGTCATCGATTGAGCTGTGCCCTTTGCTTTGCCAAAAATATGGATAGCATTCTATGGAGTGCAGATATTTTGTGGGGAAGCGCAGCTATATTGTGGGTTGGGACCAGCCTTACGTGGAGCATTAAGCTCATAGACCTGTTTTGAATATTTGCTCAGTAGCTCTGTGTAAGTGTGAAGTGGTTTGTGTAACACACTAGCTGCGCTCACATGTTGGTCTTCATGCTAGAACTGTGTCCCAGTCAGGAGCCATTGACATTTTGCGTAGCCTAGAGATAAGCATTGCATTGCTTGACAAAAGTATAGAACTTGTAGTGTGAGAAGAAAAAAAAAGTTGTGAGAGACTTTGCACTTTGTCAGGGGACGTATGTGCTAACCACACTCTACTCAACTTGCCTCATCTGCTGTGGGAGACTTGTGAGACTGTGGGTAATAGAACATTCCAGATTCAGAGATAAAGATGCAAGAAAACGTTAAGTTCATGTGCTAAAAGTATGACCCAGAGAAGCAGGCTCACATTGGCCAGACATCTATGGCTAAAAGGGGTCAAAACATCATTCATCACATAAAGCTTTCAACAATACCCACTCAGTAAAATCCTTGTGAGATTTGGCAGATATGCAGAAACTTAACATGGAGGTCAGACATGGTATCTTACTCAAATCAGAGGTCTGTTGGTTAACAGCTACAAATTCTGAAATGCTTAAAAAAAAGAAGAAGAAAAAAAAAAAAGCATGTTCTTCTGCAGCTGTAATGAATGGAGTCATTTAAAAAAAACTGTTTATTATTAATGGTGTACATCACTTGACTCTAATTTGGCCCTTCTTCACCTCAATTTTAATCTCACTCTCGGTTTTAAATGTTCACAATATTGCCTGAATCCCTGACACTTAACTCTCCTCAAAAGGAATTATAGCGGCTTAATTAGCATTTGAGGTCAAGAAGGTGACTAATATGTCACTTTTGATCTGAACACTTCAGCTTTTAGCTGGTAGCTTGCTGTGTGGGGAAAAATGTAAAATCAGCAATCAGAAAATAATGCAGAAGTAGTCAGCAGATTTTCCAGCGTTAAATGAATCTTGATAGTGTTTGTATTATCCCATTTTGATCCAGCTCCAAATCATCTCTTTGAAAGGCTAAATCAATGTAACTGTTATGTAGTTTGATAATAAGATAGCATTAAAACAGATTTCTAAATGGACATTCCATTCAGCCTGCATGGGAAATTAAATGTTTGTCATTAAGTTACAATCTTTTTTTTCTCCCTGCATGTTTGCAGTTTGCCTCATTACTTGGGGTCTGTGCTAAAAGCTTTCTCTAATGAAATCACAATTTCTTCAGCTAGTGCTTTCCAATGCAGTGTGTTAATAAGCATTTGGAAGTATGCCACACCTACTTTATGAGCATCAAATATCCAAAACACGGAATCAGCTGTAGCCTTTTTGGCAGCCCCACAATCTCATCTGGTATCAGTTATTCAGTCTACGATGCCACTGATGTATGTTATGGTAGACATCCACCTGCCAGTATTTTGTTTTTATCTTCGTGAGTCATTAATGTTGAATTTCATTACACACTAAATGAATGCGACTTAAATCTGGCCCTTGTTTAGTAGTACACATGATTTGTAAGGATGCTTTGACTGAGAATGATAATTGCAATATTCCCTTGCAATATTCCCTTGTTCGGAAATCGGAATTTTTCCACTTGCTTCTCGTTTCCGCAGGGATGACGTGCCAGGCCAGGAGTTCGTACGTGACAAGCGAGATCAAGTGGGGCTACCGCTTCACGCCCGTACTGACTCTGGAGGACGGTTTTTACGAGGTGGACTACAACAGCTTCCACGAGATCTACGAGACCAACACGCCCAGCTGCAGCGCGAAGGAACTCGCCGAAATGACCTCCCGATCCCGGCTTCCCCTCACGTGGTCGGTGGCCAGCAAACTGAGCCAGCAGGGTATCCTGGACGCGGAGGACGAGGCGCAGGAGAAAAACAAGGACCAGGCGGAGAGAAACGGTGACATTGCCAACATGGAGAACGAGTCCAAAGTGTAGAGCAGAGGGTTTGCGCTCCTCGTGGTGTCTGTGCGGAGGCACAGCAGATCCGGGGACCAGCTCAGGAAAGAAACGGGCCTAAGTACATAGTGCCCTGAAGCGAGTACCAGTTTCTGCCCTCGACACTCATTGCCCCAAAGATTACTGACACGAAGACAGATAAACTGGGTACAGCTCTCGGGCAGTTGCATGGTTTCAGATGTAAATTTTTTTCTTAATGTTAAAAAATGATATTATTTTCAGATTTTTAATCAAAGATTAAAACCTATATAAATATGAATATACATATAAATATAAATATAAATTATACATATTATATATATATATATATATATTCTAGGGCATTTACATTTGTATTTTTTGTATATATATTTCAATATTTGTTTTGTTGCAGACGTGTGAATATTTGATGAGGGTTGTTTGATACAAATTCATTTGGACCAGGTTTGTACATACAGTATGCCTTATGTGAGAGAGTTACTTTACATTTGGGTTTTCAGAAGTATATCTAAGCATGTATAAAAAGAAAAAAAAAAGGAAAAAAAAAAAAAACTGACTGTAGTCGATTTCACTCTGTACATAAAATAACGTAGGTAGTTGTAGGTGAGACACAAGCGATCTTTATACTGGATGCAAAACCTCTAGATTAGACTAATGGGATCTCCCCCTTGTCTGGCGGAGCTGTCTCTGACTTTGGCTGTGCATGTCTGCTGAAATATTACCCCAACGACGTTTAGTGACCAGTGGCTTACCTTACAATCTCTCAAGTGTTATTTGACTTCATGATCCCAGATCGGCCCCGCTCCAGATGACCTGACTCTGATTGTGTAGGCTTTGTGCAATGCCCTTTAAGATTCAGTTGGACGCCTGAGGAGAATAAGCTGGTTTGTTTCTGACGTTGGCCTCAGGTGCTGCGTGGATGTGTTATCTCCCAGATGACTTACCTCTTGTTGTTACAACCAATGTTCTCCCTACAGGATGAAAAGGACTGATTAAAAATCACTTTCTTCTCTCTCTCTCTCTCTCTCTCTCTCTCTCTCTCTCTATCTAATTTGTTATTTTATCATCCTCCATCCAAAAAAGCCATAGAGTGAAAGATGTGACGTGACCTTCGCAAGATGGCTTTTAACGGTCCTCACGCGGCGTAACCATGGGTTTTAAAAATCAGCCTAAACGCGTGTGCTTATCAGAATGACAAATATTCCGGAGCTGCGGCAACGTATGAGGTAACAGGGGACCTGCGAGGGGGGAAAAGTAGCAAAGAAAAAAAAGTCTGGTGAAGCAAACGATTCAAATTAAAAGAATATTTGATGATAACTGTCATCACAAAACTTTTACTCTGTCACACACTGACTTTCACCTGTTTGAAAATTGCGTGCCTTAGGCTTAGGTGATATTAAAACAACCCTGCTTCCAGTGCACGCGTGCAGTGGCAAAGGCTACCCTCCCCCTGTTTCATTCTGTCAGTGTGAAAAATGTTGTATTCGCTATATTTCTAGTCCTTATAATTAAAACAATACTCCAATGGGCCTACAATATTTTAACATGGCAGAGTCATAGCCGCATAAGCCGTGGAAAGATAAAGTTATATTGCGGCCCTGGATGACTGCGGTTTAGCTTCAGCGTTGCAGACAGAAGGACAAAAAAAAAATTATTACGATTGAATTGACCTCGTGCTTCAAGATTTTTTGAAAAATTCAAATTTTTACCTTGCACAATGGGAAACATTCAAGTCACTGAGAGTGAGTGGGAGATGGAGGTGCATTTGTCTTCTCTATTTTATCTTAGCAGTTGTTTATCTTAGCAAGTTTAGTCTTTGGTTCCCAAAAGACAAACATAAGAAATGGTGGGGTGGGGGTGGTGGTGGTTTCTGTCTTTTGTGTTTTTTAACAACAAAAATGACCATGTTTTCACATCTGTGCAGCACTTTGGACAAGTGTCCTTTTCCTCCATCCTATATGATAAAGAAGGTGAGTTAGAGAGGTCACTGAAAAAGGAGAGGAAAAAAAAGCGTTAAGTGCTTACTCCCAACAAATTCGGAATTTGTTTTGTTTTCAAATTAAGGAATCTGGCCACCTGATCCAAATGCATGCACTTGCTTAAGTTGGACAGAATATTTCTCATACACGGTTTAGGTGAGATTAAAACACATAATATCATAAAGTAGGGAAGAATTCCTTTATTATTCATAGTCTTGTTCTTAACAGAACATTCAAGCAGGTCAGATGCTGATACTGCTGGATTGAATCAAGCTTCAATATCTTCTGTTAGACTCTTGTCCTTACCTTCAACATATGGTGTTCATTTTGATTCAACAGAACCTGCAACTTTACCCAGCATATCTGAGGTAATGATTCAGATAAAATCTTTGGAGTAGGGGAGGAATGTTAAGTGATGAGAAATACACCATATATATATATATATATATATATATATATATATATATATTTTAAATGGTTTAATGGTATGATGATTATTTTGAATATTTTGAGATGGAGTCAGACACAGAGACAGTGCAGGAACAGAGGAGGAACAAATGAGGTATGTTTGCCCTTAACGCTGGTGTCTGTTCTTTTATCTTACATTGTATTTATGAATTCATATAAACCTACTACCTGAAAATGTTTGCTTGTATTCTTATTCCATTTTTTTCATGCTATCTTAAAAAATGAAAGGGCAGATCACAAACGCGGCACAATCTTTGCAGACCTTTTCTTGAATTAAAAAAAAAAAACTTGCTTTATTTATTTTTTTTTTTTAGTGTGTTTTAACAACGTGGGAAAATATACTCACTTATTTGTGTTCAACTTCTGTTGCAATTTGTGCTTATGAATTGTTTTTTTGCAAACAGGATAAGAATCCTACATTATGGGTTGTGATAGAGTGTGTCTGTCTCAAAAGGAAGGGGGTGGGCATATTTTCAGAGAATTATCTGACTTTTGTATGAACTGAACAGAACTAGAATTTTCCAATGTATTTTCCGTTCACTTACTGAGGTTTGCTTAACCCCCAGAATTCATCTGTTGTTAAAATCTGGAGTTTCTTCTGTTTATTAGCTGAGTCATGTTTCACCTCAGTCTCTCAGTATTTTGATGAGAATCTCTCCCCACCAAGGCTACCTGCTTGGAAAATAACTACATGGAATATTTCTTTTAATGAGCCCCCTAATTAGCTTTCTACTACTTGAACGGAGACTAGGTAATTAAGGCGAAGTTCACCGCTTTTGACAGATTTCCTCATTATATCACTAACCTGCCCATTTGTCCTTCTCTCAGATGGCTTAGATTTCATTTAAAATCCACCCAGAGTGACATAGACAGTAACACTGGTAGATGTTTAGACAGAAAACCATGAAAAGTCACACTGAAGTTTTGATGATAAAGAATTCATTGTTAAAATGGGTCCATATGTCAGAAAGAGTGAACTTCCCCTTTACTTAGGACTGGACATAGACTTGAAATATTTTAGCGTTGCAATTAGAATGAACTACTTAATTATGCAAATGCACAACTAATGTGTGGTGCCTATAAAGCTTAATACCGTGGCATTGACCAACCCTTCAATTCAAAATCACACTTAGCTGTGTCACCTGATAAGCCATTCCTCCTGGTCTCCACTTACCTCGTACAGTTACGTGCTGATATAGACAAAAAAAAAAAAATCATTAAAGTGGTTTGATTCAAGCCATGTCTATGACATTTTTCTGTGTCACAGCAAAATTGGAAAATGGCGTATTTTACACATTATTAACAAACTCTCCAATAAAAGCAATCACTTTTTTTTTATATTATTATTATTATTATATTATCTTCCACAGATAATAAACCAAGCTCAACTATTAAAAAGATTTTTCCAGAATCACATCAGTCATAACTGTATGATTTGAAATGAATAAAACGTAATTTTGGAAGAGAACTTTTTTTTTTTTTTTCACAATTACATTAGAAAGCCTACGCTAGGTTTTCAGTTGAGCAATAAAATTTTAGCACTTTGTCCTTCGGCAAGAGCGTGTATGAGGACGGTTTTATGTACATGTATTCTCAGAGAGAGGACGAATGCTTCAGCTCGAACACTGTCACACACACACACAGTATAAAATGACAGCATTCCGTTTAAAACTGTTTAAAACAAACTGTTTCTCCATATTACAGTTGGATTTTGTGAAAGATCTTTCAGTTATGAGTAGATACACTTCATCTCACTGTCATACAAGGTCAGTGCCTCAAATTAAAAAAAAAAAAAAAATATCCAATTTGGTACCAGAATATTCTACAATCCCATAATAATTCTGTATTATCTCAAGATGTGTTAGTGATTATGATGATGTCACCCAGGAAGACCTCATCCTACTGCAGTCATGTGTCAGGGGGCGTTATCTACGTCCACATAAACCAAATTCTACTCTTTTCACTCTCAAATGTTCACTCTTTTCTCTGAGATTACATAGTTTACACCATTACTTTATGATATATATAACTTCTCCGGATTGTACATCGGTGTACATTTAATGCTGGAAAATTGAACATATGTTATCAGTAATTAACTGTCAGCACATACCTTTTCTTGTGTCTTATCCACCTCTTCAGTAGTTTTGTAACAAACAGGATTGAACAACATGGGGACCCTGAGAAATGTAGGAGCATTGGAGTTGGTGTCTCTGTCATTGACTGTTGCACGGGCAATGGCATGAAAGCATGCTTTGTATGAAAGCACAATAATTGTACAGAAACTTCAATGATTATAGTGCCAAATTTTTAAAAATAAATTGATACACTATGTTTGAATTTTTTCTTCCATGTCTATGTTATTGATTCTCTGTTACAAAACAGAATGTTCAAGTTATTTATTTATTTATTTATTTTTTTGCAGACATTTAAATGCCAATTAACAAAATTTCTCCACATCCACGGTAATGCGAGTTATGATTATTCAATAGTTGGGCCAGGCTGCCACCCAGTGGTCAATTTAAAAAAAAATTAAACACCCTCCTCCCCCCACCCCCCCCCACCCCATTGTTAAACTGGCCACTGGAGGTCACATTATCCCCATATAGTTTCGTTTGTTTTACTGAAAGGTATGTTTAGCTGACCTGTGCATTGCTAATGATTCCAGTCAAAGGGAGCATTTCTGATGGTATGTGGGCGTAACTACAGGAGCCTAATCCTGTCTTTTAGACCAAAAACTGTGAAAACAGTGAACAGATGGTGATAGACAGACTGCAGCAGTGACGCCCAATGAGGGTTTTTTTTCTCTTTGTTAAAGCAATCTAAGTCACTGGGTTTTTTTTTTCTGTTTGTGGGCTTCATTATTTTGTATATGATGGCAGCTAACCTTAATAACATTAATATTTGCCGTATGAAAATACATCAAATATGCTTATCATATCATACTTCTTTTATGAGAATACTTAATATTAAGACTTTGTTACCCACACAGAGTCATTGAAGGCTGAATGTAAAGTATAATGTGTTTTTGTTCAGGACCAACGGATTCAACCCAAATACTTATCGTAATTTGCTGGTGAGAGCAAACATGTACACTACCATCTCATGACAATCTTAACATAATACATGACGCTGCTTCAACAAGCTGACTCTGAGGTCAAATAGGGTTCTATCCTTGAGTGTAGATGATTTAAGTTATTGGATAACATCTTTTAGACATTAAATATTAGATATTGGCCACTGAAAGAGACTGAGCTGACAGAACATAATCTCTAGCACCCCGTCTTGGGGAAGCTTCCTGTCATTAGTCTCATTAATATTCAGCGAATGAATTCCTGACAACAGGTTGACCAATCAACAGCATGTGCTCACAAGCTGCTAGGTCATAATTTATACCAGAGTGGAGGTGCACTTAAACCAAGGAACAAAACATCTAAGACGAAGCAGACGAAGGCAGAGACCTGTACAGGAAGGATGCGGCGAAGGCCGAGATTTTCACTGCATCCTCTCAAAGGCTTAAGGAATTTTGGGGGGAAATGCATTTTTTATGAAGTCAGCTTGTTCAGTTAAAGGGCTTCATCTCCTCTCAAGAAGCATGGATGGTTTGTTTTTGAAAGTTTTGTAGAAGTGTTGGGTGTCCCTATGAATAATTTTAAGCTGAGGCTTACTGGAGAGGAGAGAGAGAGAGAGAAGACAAGACACAGCAGAAGACAGTCTCCCGCCCCGTGGGGCTCTGCACTGGGCCCCGCGCTGGGCCGTCTCTCCCGAGGAGCCGGGCGAAACGGGTCAGCGCCAGCGAGTTACTGGGCGAGCACGCTGTGCCCTGTTGACTCTCGGCTCTGCCTTAACACTGGAGCCGTTTTCGAGGAGCTCTCCGCGGTGCTGAAACAGAGCTGCTCCCACAAATCTTTGGGAGACACGGCGAGGGATCAGGCTAGAGCTCCAGCTGTGCTTTTATGGTTGCAGAACAGGGACGTTCATTGTCTCTCTCTTAACTATGTATTAAACACCATTACCACTGTGATCCACTTTATAAAAAAAAAAAAGAAAAAAGGGCAGATTCCATTCTCATTATACTGTGCTTATGAAATTGAAAGTGTTTTCTTTTTCACTGCTATTCAGCTCCAGGTACAAAAGGGAAACAATGACAGAGTTATTCAAGCCTACTTTTCATTCATTATGTGTTTAATTACCCTTCGCTTTCGGGATCCCTTACTACGTTTAGGCACCAGCCCAGGCCGAGTAGCGTAAGCTAGGACACTGAGGTAAATATATATTCTCACCTTTAACATTTATGCAATACAAGAGCCAATAAATTACATATGGGTCCCTAGTACTGAGCAGCCAGAGGTAATTACCACTTTGTTCCCTTAAACCATGCTCCCTTTTATTTTCTGTTTTGTGTCAGAAAGCTCAGTGCGTCTGAATTGCGGAGGTATAACCGTGACAGAGAAGTTTATCCAGAAAAGAGCTCCAAGCTGTAAGTATTTTTGTGAGGTTTCCAGCTCTGAGCTGAACAGAAACAGTATGGTTCTGCTGAAATCTGGTTAAAATGGCATGTAAAACTTGAGGCCGTGTTGCCTGCTCCCTCCTCCTCTTGCCAATAAAGACTGAATGTTGCAAAGTGCTAATCAGCATATTTAAAGGATAACACCCAGACATCACTTCCTTCCGTCAGTCAGTGACAGACAATAAGTGAACACAAGCAGTCAGCATTAAGTGGAGAAAGCATATGATCCAGGATCAGCTTGGAGCAGTTAATGGAGCACTCGTGGTCGACTTGTGCAAATTACACTATTTCACAGTGTCCTAAAAGAAACACCACTGCTTCCTCATAGGCATTACAAACTAAAAATTATGCTCTCTGTGTCTTGGTCGCTATGAAACTTTCAAACTAAGAAAATTATCTGGCATATGAAAGAAGTTACATACCTCCACACACCTCCTGTACTCTATGTGCGTTATTTTGTGAAATGGCCAATGAAGGAAGGAACCATTGGTTATTTCTTACCATTACATTCCAATTGGGTTTTAAGGCCTGCTTTACAAACAGGAAAAAGTTCTTACTAAAAAAAACCAAAACAAAACAAAAACAAATAGAAGAGAAGAAGACCGAGTACAAGTGAATGAAGTTTTTCTTTTTTTATATCATACATAAGACCGCTTGAATATAATACAAAGGGCTTGCCCATTTTTCACCTTTTTGTAACATTACCATATACACAGCAAGTCTTTTTTTTTTCTTTTTTTTCTTTTTAGATCTTACAATCTGTGGACACAGGTACTTTCGCCATGCTGTTCATCTTTACAGTGCACGTCAGACGTTCTGTAACCAAAACCGTGTATTCAATTACTAAAAAAAATAAAAATAAAACTGGACTAAGGTGTATGAGAGGGCAGTGGGGTGGAGGGGGAGAGAGGAAGAGAGAGCGAGAGAGAGAAGGAGGGGGAGAGAGAGAAAGACAAGGGGGGGGGGGGGGGGGGGGTCCGTGGAGAGATTTTAAAATTGAGGTTTAAGTTCATCCTGGGATTCACATTGAGCTTATTGACGATGCACAGATGGTTGGGTATACACCCCGGGTTGCCTTCACACGCTTGTCTTATCAATAACCTGATTTCAAATGGACCGACTTTGTTTGAAGCTTGTACCTCCTGAACACAACAAAAATATTTCCTGTAGTATGTATACATAATTTCTTATGCATATGTATATATTAAAACACTGCTGTCATTCAAATTGTAGACATACATCCACACACAATACCCTGTCTATAATATTTAAGGTATGAATATCTATTTTCTCCAATTAAATTGAAACCCTACAGTTTTGCATTGGTACTGGAAAATGTCAACTACTTTGGCCTGGAAGCACTGATACCCATTGACTATCACAGACGAGCTTCCACTGTATGGTCTCCACGTTGACTTAAATGTACTCAAAATACCATTAGGAAAAAAGTAGTGAGTTCTAAACTTCCTTTATTTAAAAAAATATAAATATGTACATAAATTCTATTTCAGCTATTAAAATGGGGTCAAAAAGTAAACACCTGAAGCCCGTGTTTATGGACACCTTCCTTTAGCTATTACTGTTTCTGTTTGATTTTGCCACTAGCCAAAACAAACCCAATGGAACCGTATACTGAGTACTCTTAGGCATCTTGCAATTGGACTGGAGAGTGGAGCTCCAGCTGGCAGGGCCAAATTTTTACAGACTAAATTTCTTTTTCTTTTTTTTTTTTCTCCTTTAGGATTTTATGACCCATGCTGATGACCTCAGACATGATCAATTTTGAAGATGTTGTGATAGGAACCAATCAACCAAATTAATACTGTACCTCTTGTTTTCTGCTGGCTTCATCTGGATTGCTTCAAAATTGAAGAGAAGGATACCATTTTTAGCCACTGCTGAGATAACTGCAGTCAGTATTTTTAAGGCAGTATAACCCAGACAACTAGGCTCATTAAAAAAAACAGCCTATTTCATCTGAGATGACAAATTGAAAGATTAATGCACTGCTGTTCACTGCTGTTCCTCTCACATTTGAATTAGGAAGTCAAGGTCTTGCCTTGAAAAAAAAATCAGTTACCATCCTGATACTCCGGAACCCGCAGAGTAGCAAACAGTATCTGCACTTACTGTCCCTCGAGATCTCAATTAGAAAAAAGAAAAAAGGAAAAAAAAAAAGGAACCCAGAAAAAAAAAATCTACTATTGTGAGTTTTTGTTTTAGTTTTTGTTGTTTTCTGGAAAAAAGACTTACAACCAATCTGTCCAGGATACATCTAACAGTAAATGTACTGAGTTAAACAACAGTTCCAGTTTTGCTAAAGCAATAGATACAGCCATTTTACTGACATTTAAAAAAGGTCTTGGTTCGCCTTGTGTCAAAGTGCAGAACTGCTACATTATTGGTTACAGACATCTATGTGCTATAAAAAAACAGCTTTGGTACAATAAATTATCAAAAGGGAAAATAAATTCTTGTAAAATTCACAGCATAATTGTGAGGCAAAAAAAACAAAACAAAAAACAAACAAAATAAAAGCGGTCACTTAAAATTTCTGCATGTTCTCATTTTCAGGATGAACAGGAGACATTTGTGCAGAAGCTCAGACTGAGAAATCACATGCTAAAAGAGAAACAAAGCAAAAGAGAAAACGAAACGTCAGTAAAAAGCTGAAAGGGACACAGTTGTTGTTGATTTCGTTCATTTCGCAAACACTACTCCTGTGAACTTACAAGGCCTGGAAAACAAAGGGTCTCGCAAAAAATTGCAAATTTTGAGTTAAGAAAGGCCTCGAATTCCCGTTTCTAAAACACAATTTTCTATTATTTTCTTCGTAAAGAATTAAGGGTTATCTTCAAAAATACAGGAAAGCTATTTGTTCTTTTTTTGTGTGTCCGGCTTTTTGTCCGCGTTCAGTTTCCAAAGTAATTTAAGGCCATATTTCAAAAAGACTGTGACTGCCTGACGTAGCTTAGCTGGGCCAGCCCCAGACGGGTGGCTGCTCCTCTGAGCATCTCCTGGTTGCCGTGGAGACTCGGGCCTGTGCTAAGCCCCTGACATTGTATCCCGTTGCCCACCCCATGAACATGCTGCACATACCGCCAGAAAGAGAGAGAGAGAGAGAGAGGCCAAGAGAGAGAGAGAGGGTAAAAGAGAGAGCGAGAGAGAGAGACAGTAAAGAGAGAGCGAGACAGAGCGAGAGAGAGCGAGAGAGAGAGACAAACAGACCACACTGTTGGAATCTCAACCTTCTCTACTGACACCCAAAAAAAAAAAATATCCTTTAAGCTCACAGCTTTTTTTTGTTGTTGTTGTTGTTGTTTTTGTAGAACTGCACAGCATGGGGAGAAAAAGGATTGCGAAAACAAAATTGCCAACATACATATACATATATATGTATGGAGTGGGCTCAAAAAGGTACAACTGTTCGAAGCTTTAGGGGAGCTTTGCATCACCAATGCCTGTTGGCAGAAATGTCTACTTGACTTTCACAGACTTATGAAATCAAAATCATAATCTCATGGCTGACTAGAAGGTGCATATGATACAATCAAAAGGATGGCATTGAGAAACATGTATGACACCTTTATATTATACAATTCAACTCTCTCAGAGTTCAAAATGGCAAACAAATATCTAATCAAGAGAGAGAGAGGTGGAGAGAGAAAGAGAGAGAGAGAGAGAGAGAGAGAGAGAAAGAGAGATGTGGAGAGAGAGAGAGAGAGAGGTGGAAAGAAAAAAAATAAACCCTAAACAGATGGGTGGTGGTGTGGTGAAGTGTTTAATAAATTATGGGCTCTGTATTGTGGCAGCGGTTCAGTGATAATATCCCTTCTAATTTAAGCAGCTTTTGATCTCTATGCACTTGTTTTGAAAACGCCACCTTGTAAAATACACACACACACACGCACACGCACACGCACACACACACGCACACACAGGGGGAAAAAAAACCCATTCTCTTATTTAAGTCACGAACTAGCGACAGAACCCTGTTGAACACAGACTCCTGCCATTGGAGACTCCTCCCTATCAATGCCTTGTCTCATGCCAATGTGACCCTCCATTATATAGTGACCAGGCCCTGGGTTCGTGGCAATAGGGTACGTGGGATGCCCTGCCATGCCAGTTTCTTGGCGGGGATTAGAAAAGGCACCCATTCCCATGTTCATACTGCCATTCTGGCCAAAGTCCAAGGCGTTGGCAGCAAGTGGGCGGTTCTGGTAGGCCTGGTGGCCCTGGTTCCCAGTTGAGGAGGAAGATGTGGAGGAAGAGGAGGCAGAGGAAGACAGGGAGGTCATGGACAGGTGGCTGTGCACCACCTCCATGGAGTCCTGCGTAGAAGCGCTGTTGGTGGGTGAGTTGTAAAGCCGCGGGCGGGGCCGTGCGGGTAGACCCTGTCCATGGTGGTGATGGTGATGGTGGTGGTGGTGATGGTGGTGGTGGTGCTGGGAGCTGTTGCCGCCAGCAAGGGGGTGTAATGCCTTCGGCTGCTGGGGAGGCACGTGGAAGGTCGTCTCCTGTACAGGGTGAGTCTCTACGGTCACCTGCTGGGACCCCTCACCACCCGCCCAGCCCACGGGTGGAGGGAACGGCTGCCTTACCTGCAACATCCACAAAGAGATAACGATTTGAGGATTCAGGCACCATGTGATGAGTATGCCAAGAAGTAACACTTTCGTAACATAAAAGTGACTGTCATAGGCAGCAAAATTAAGTGTAACAAGTAAATGAATTGTCTTTGAGAACGGTACAAAAAAAAACAAACAAAAAAAACATGCTATGCTTTGGGACCTACTTGTGGGCAAAGGCTGTCACAGTCCATGACCTGCACTGCAGCACTGAAGTGTCCTCCGCTGTGCCGGTGCTGATGGGTTGGATCAGACCTCGCACGTCCACTGGTGCTCGTTCCAGAAGACCCTCCTGTGGAAGAGCAGTCAGGAACACAAGCATTAGAGGCTAACCCCGGGAAACACCGGTCAAAACACTGGTCCGGGCACAGTGTCCAGACTCGTACCTGAGCTGGAGGACGTGCTAGACGTAGTCCCAGAAGACTGAGACTGCTCCAGTGCCGGGCTTGTAGACACACTGCTACTCGTGTTCGTCCCTTCGTCGGCGGTCTTCTTAAAGAAGCTGTGCTGCAGGGCGTAGTAGGGCTGAATGCGGCCCTTGGGGTCATAGTCCAGCATTCTTAGAATGAGGTCCTTGAACTTCAAGTAGTCGGCGACCGCGTGGCCAGACTCTCCAGACCGGCGCCCTCCGGGACCTCCAGCTTCCACACCGAGAATACTGTGGAGCTTCCGGGAACCGGGCGGTTTATACTGGTCAGGGCAGACGAGACCAAGTAAGGACACTATCAGGCTTGACAAAGGTCTTAAAATAAGTGAAGCAAAAACAGCTGTTTGATTTGAGGCTGAATTTCATAGACACTAGGACACCAGCTGACTCAAATATACGACTTATAAACAATACTGTTATCAATAAAACATAAATGTCCATTTCACAAATTCTCCAAACTGACTGCTGTGAATAAAGAGGTTTAACAGTAGGTCCTCTGCGCTCAACAATAATCATAACACTTCAATCTCCTGTATCGCTCGTTTTGTCAATTTACACGACTGCAGGGCCAAACAACAAGTAGGTTTTACCCCCAGAATAAAATATATCTGAACGTTTCAGTCAATCAACAATGTTAGATCAATTCCACATCAAACAGGGAAAGAGAGCATATAATGTTTCTCAAATGACAATGAATAACTTCAACAGACCCTTTTGCCATCTTTGGTCTTCTTCACACACCATGTGCCATCAGACATCTTTTCAAAAAACTTTCTTGCTTTTGGCGCTTGATCCAATATGTGATTGGGAGGGACACCCAGGACCTCGACTATCTTGTTCATTTGGTCAACCTGTCAGAAAGACAAACCAAAATACCGTCAACGCTCCTTATGTAACCTTCTGCTTTTTACTGAGTGACTGCTCCTCTATTTCCAGAACAGGCCTGCAATTCATACAACACTGGGCAAATGTTCTCCAAACCATCCGCAACAGATAGCTAGGATGGCAGACAACAGGGCAATCTTTAAGGCGTGTGTTTGTGAGCAATGACAGTATTTGAATGTTGTTGACACATAAAACCCACCTCATTAGCCCCACTAAAAAGAGGCTCTCCAGTGTGCATCTCCACCAGAATACAGCCCAGAGACCACATGTCTATGGCCAAGTCATAAGGCATTCCCAGCAAAACCTCTGGAGAGCGGTAGAATCGACTCTGGATGTACTGGTAAATCTGGGGAAGAACATAACACATTATTTTTGAAAATAACCCATTAAAATTACGGCATGACAACGAGGAGGCTAAGTGAAATGATCGAGAGTTAAACAGGTCTCCTCACACACCCTTTGTCCCAGTTGGCAAGAGCTCCCAAAGTCCACTATCTTAATGGCGCTCCTCTTGGGATTACACAAGAGTATGTTTTCAGGCTTCAGGTCACAGTGGATGATGCTCAGTTCTGGGGTGGCTAGGAACAGCAGTGCGGTGCACATCTGCTGGGCAAATTTGCGGGTCAGGTTCAACGAGACTCCTCGGAAATTCGTGTTCCGCAGCAGGTCGTACAGGTTGTATGACAGCATTTCAAATACTAGGCAAAGGTGGTTCCGAAACATGAAGTGACGCTTTAGATGAACTGGCGTGAAGAAAAGAAAGACATGAACCTCAGGTGAGACTAAATAATAACACTTACTTTAAAAAGCCAAACACATTTTCTGAAACCCTTTAACAATGATTTTCGATCATACAATGATTTTGAAAATAATGCACAATGAATTCACTCTCATACAACATGACTTTAGACCAATCAGATAGCACTACACAGACTGCTTGTTCCTAGACATCTGATTTCTACAGAAAGGCTGGATGCCACAACAGATCACCTGGTGCATATTTCTATACTGAAAGCTTCACGCGTTACATTACAAAAAGCCGGCATTGATCCATATTCACTTCCTTATTTGACTTCATCCAAACAGCTGCGATGTCACTATAGCTACTGCACAAAGTTGTTTTTTTTTTTTTTTTTTAAAAAAGCCATTTTCATTCACTAGAAATAAAGGTTGTGGTAAAAAGGTGCATTCTGGGAGTAAAGGTGAGAACCGTTAGAGAAGGACGGGTCATTATGAGTCATTACCTATGTAATACTTCATCTCCGTGTCATGTTTGTTCATGAGCTCAAGGAGACGCACTTCAATCTGTGCTTGATTTAGAAAAGCCTTCTTATTCTTGATGATCTTAATTGCTACCCATTCCTGCTCAACACGATCATATGCTTTTACAACCTGTCAAGAAATGAAATGGGCACATTAACAGATAATAATTAAAAAAAAAAACAGCAACCACAATAAGTGACACTTATCTATAAAATGAACATCCAATGGAACACAATAATTAAAGCCCATTCAGAAAAAGGCAGCATCTATTTGAAGAACATGCAGAGCAACATATCATTTGATTTGTGGTGTTTGAACTTATTATTTTGATCCACACAAGAGCCTAATGTGGTTTTATTAGTGGTGTAGTTCACAGATGAACTAATGCTTAGCCTACCTGTCCAAATGACCCTTTGCCTATTAATGAATCAATTTCATATCGATCCATCCATTTCTCCCCATTTTTCACAATGTAGTCGTAATTGTCATCATCATAACCGTCATTGTAGACCTTTCTCTCTTTCTTATTACTAGAGTCATCCCCCTGGCCCTGTTGGTGACGCCTCTTCTTTTTTGCATAGTATACCTGAAGGCAAACAGGAAAAAGGTGCAACAATTGCTTGAGCATCTCTACAATCTTAACATGATAGTACAGACTAAGCTTTTTTTATGGTAAATATGTAGCACAGTGGCCCACTGATTCAAAACCAACTCAGCTTTTATATCTTTAAATATGTGTATCACTCCTTAATTGAACAATAAAGAACTCAAACACCTTTCTGTTCATGTTAGCAATGCTCCCTTGTTCCACTAGAGGGTGGGAGAGCACACCATGCAGTACAACCAAACTTGTGTCAGCTCAGTTTTGCCTCAATTACATCAATGTGTGCTCACCAAAAATATTATTTAGAGGCGTATTAAGGCTATACAAGGTATAGTTTGAGTACACACATGCATGTCCATACGTACACACAGTGTTTCAACGTCCAACATTGTGTTCAGAGTGTCTTTACCTCATTAATGTGTTTGTAGGTTTTGATTAAGTCAATAGAAAGCTTCCTCAAGGGGGCTGAGGATGGGTCACGAAAGCACTGTGGCATTCGCCTCTGTAACATGACAACATCAGGGGTCACCTTCAACAGAGAGAAAGGTGGAAAAAGAGAGAAAGAGAGAGGGAGGGAGAGAGAGAGAAAACGATAATCAATATTTCCTTTATTACTGTTCAGACCTCTCTGGTCAACTTAAACTAGAAAAATGTTCATTCACACTGCAGGTTACGTCCAACTTGTGGTAAACTTAAGTCTGACAGTATCAAAACATTACAAATGCCACACTTAAAGTTAAGTGAAATCATTACTTTCTTCCTAAGCTGCTCAAGCTGGGAAACAGACTAAGCAGGACAAATGCAGAAACAGAGAAACGCTCTTTTTTCCCCCCGCATAACAAGTGGTAAACAAACAGTCTGAGGAATGGCCGTAAAAACACGGTCCGAGTCGACGGTCTCCCTAAGATATGTGGGGGTTATGGCACAGCGGGGAAGCCTCCATACCTGACTGGCGACACACTGCTGAGCCTGCTTGCTGTACGGCAGCGCGGTGACAGATGGGTCAGTGGTCTGCTGGTGACGGTCACTGTACTGCTGGTGCGAATGAGGCATCGGAGCAGCCATCTGAAGTCCAGCGGCATGGAAAGAGAACGAGGGAGCAAGCCGAACAGACGAAGGTGTGCATGCTGAGGTCTCTCCTCCTAGAAAACACACAGACAGGCGTATATGTTTTTGAGGAACATGATCAGAAATTACCATTACAAGCTCCGACAACAAGCTAGGGCTGTCACTTGGACCACTAACTGTGATTCAATACAGGTTACCTCCATTTCAGAGAGAGGAAAATAAACCCTGAAGCCACCGTAAATGATCTTTAATATGATGACAATATGAACATTTTTCCTGTGTGAAATCATCTCAAAGAAAAATTAATATCATAAGCATCAACACAAATATGAGTGAGAGTATATGATGAAACCAGCCAAACATCACATACTGCCTTATAACCAAGAGTTAAATAATTAAATCTTTTAATATGAGAGCTGGAACTGAGAGGGAGGATATGACAAAGGAAATGACATCACTCCTACATGATGCCGTGAGCTGCAACAAGCAATGTTAATCAGATTTAAGTTAAATAATTAATTGTGCACAAGATTACAAACTCCTCTTGGCAAAAAGAGGAGTCAAACTCATAGAATCCTAGAGGAACGGAAATATCAAATTAATGCAGCTCTATAGAATGTGATAGGAATTCACAATACTGAAACTCTTCACAAGAGAGCTAACTACAAAACAAAATCAGAGGCATTCAACCTCTTCTTGAATCAATGGCCCCTCTGTCCAACACATGTCGTGGAGCCTTGTGTCTGTTTGTTATGTGACAATTTTCACCATATTCTTCACTCTTTTTCAGGCAGATAAACTTTAAGGTTTATTAGGAGGCATGCCTTATCTGAGAACGTGGTAAAATATGACAATTTTTCAAACTTGAATTCATCCTTTTCTCTCTTCACTAACCCTGATGTAATGCTCCCTATAGGAGAGGAGAAGGCAGATGCATTCTGTGCTCTTTAGATCAGGTTACAGTGTATCCAAAACGGTAGGGACCAAAATGGCATGGTACGGTCATGCTTTTGTCACAAGACTGTGGTCAACACTTGTTACAGTCTATCAAACGGAGGAAGGCATAACTTTAGACGCAAGGAAGTAAGTAAATAGTAATAATTAAAAAAAAAAACAACAAAAAAAAAAAACACACAGTCTCTCTCCCTAACTCTCTCTCTTTCTCACACAAACACTCACACACAGAGACACACACCCACAGACACACACACACACACGAAACAAAGCATGTGGATCATTTTGGTCACACAATGGGATAAAAAGGAGGAGTTGCTTGATGAGGACTGGGCCAGAGAAGTGAGCCTCCAGACTGAGAGGCTCAACACTGGACAACTGCCTTACCTACAGTGCTCTTCCTTCCACACCCCTGCACTGAGGACTGAGAAACTGCTGCATCACTGCACAGAATCTGTCCCAAAAGCTGCGAGCTAGAGGACAGACAACTGCTGATTTCGCAGGCAGCACCTAAGTATTTCCTTTCTTTTCCAAACACGACCTCGTGCAGAAACACAAAAACGTCACAGCTAATTTAAAGAAAAAGCATAAATGGAGTGACGTGATGAGATGCAACAGCCGTGAAACCACTGTAAAATGTCCCACTGTAGTTATTTTAAACAGTCCATTTTAAGCTGAAGCTTTGTCTGCAGCTGAAGGCAAAGGGGAAAACAACTAAAAAAAAAAACTTTCTTCCCTGTTTTTGCTTGCACACTGTCACATTTTGACTAAGTTTCAAAAGAAACACTATGTCCCATACTCTAGGGCTCCAATATTATCTAAGACACTACAAATTGTGTCACAGAAAAGCCCTTGTCACAAATATTTTGTTACACAACTTTCAATATACACAGGAACTGTCCAGGCTCACATTCAGAAATCTAAATATTAAGTAAACATTTGACTAGTTATAAATGAGCTCTTTAAAAGTAGCAGGCCTGTAGCAGATTTGTAACACAAGCAAACAATTTTCAGTTCCCTCCAAAATACAGACAGAGATACAAATACTATAAACATTCTGACACTGTACTTTGAAGTGAGAACGATAAATCAATACATCTGACATATATAAAAACTATAATATCTTCCCATGTAATAAGAGGTTTAAAATGATAGATTTTTTTAAAGCAGATATCAGGTGCTAAAAGCAGCCTGTAAAAACAATAAAATCACCTTTAAAATACATAAACATATAGATCAAAGTATTTTTTTCTGTATACAGAAAGAAACTCAGAATAAAAGCAAGTTTGTATTTTATCCAAGCAATTTCAAAATCCGTTTAATAAAAATCAAGCCTTTGGAAACTCTGTTTTTGTATCTTTTCAGTATTGCTTTGAAATCTGAGGCTGTCTGCAGTGAGTGGGAATTCTGCAGATCATTAAGTACTCATTTATCAATGTCTCTCACCAGGCAACACAATGCACCACAATCGCACTGAGTAACCACCCCTCTGAACCCCAGCAACAGTACCTAATTAGCATAGCCTACCACCAGGAAGCTGCTGTATGATTCGTTGAGCAAGTAAAGCACGAGCCAATCAGAAGAAGGTATGCAAATAACCCACTTTTGTTGCCAGGGCAAAGCTCCTGCCTATTGTCCAATAGGAAAACATGTAATAAACAATAAATTAAATTGCATTTCGTCATATTTCCAAGTTCCATTGTTCCATTTAACATGTTATTTGGTAAGGCAGAAAGAAAGAAAGAGCATGGGTTAAGAACCCGGAAACAATTTTTCAAACAGAGGACCCTCAACAACCAACCTAAGCAACAGCAGCTTGTACAGAGGCTGCAAAGGAAAAGAATGGTCTATATTTTTCAGTGTTTGTACCACTGGAGTATGCTTGACCCAAATGCTGAGTGTTTAAAGGGAAAATAATCCATACATACCACAACAACAGTTTTTAAAACTAGGATTAATCCAATTTTAAAGAAGCTTATTTGAAGTATTCTTGCATGTAAAAAAAAAAAATCTATAAAATATATTAAACAATATATATAAGATTAGGATGAAGGCAAATCAAATTATGACCATTTTGCAATAATAAATGTTCAACAAATTTTTACACCAGTAATTTATGCTATGCAAAGTTTTCTTACTGAGTGCAGACCCTTCAGAAGTCAGTCAGTGTAACTTCAGCCAAGTCACACAAAAAAATTTCAAACGTACTTGGCTGAATCTAGGAGACAGCAGAAGTTCACTGATGGGAAATCTACCATGACTAAGGCATTTACAACTTGTTATGAAGCAGCGCGCAATTTCCGAAAACTCTGAGTAGCTAAAAAAGTGATACTGACATATTTTCTCCCCTTATAATGAACTGTCAAGATACGCTTCGAACTGTAAAGACAAACGGCAGACAGCGAAACAAAAAAACTGAGTTTGGCAGAGCACATGGGATGTAGTCATGTTTACTCTGATCACAGCCTCATAATTCCAGCCTGGGATCTGGATGCTTAGAAGTTAAAAAGACGCCTTCAAAAGCAAGATGAATTATTGGCTCTGGAGTCTGCTCCCGTTCAAGCATGGTTGAGTGACACTACTAAATCATACCTCTGTTCGGTTTTATTCGTGTAACACTTTTTTACAAAAGATAGTGTCACATAGCAGCTTTACAGTATCCTGGGCCTGAGAGCCCCCAGGTGATCACAGCCAGGGCGACAGTGGCAAGGAAACTGTTAAGTTTAATAGGTAGATTTAGTGGACTTTAGACCTACAGCAGACCAACGAGCAAAGAAAAATCTAGGAGGATAAGACAAATGCCTTAGGCCATTTGTTGTGCGAGTGCTGAGTCAATGAGGTTTAGGATGTATCGGGGATATCTGAACGGTTCGGTTTAAAGCGTCTGCGAAATACCAAATTGTGAACGAGAGAGAGAGTAAGCCCTGTGAGGCACTGAACTTTACTTCTCATCAAACACTCCCATTTGAATCCCTCTGCAAAAAACTCAGGTCGCTTCACAATGATATGATTTGTGAGAAGGGAAAAAAAGAAACATGTTGACTACCAACTCCTCCCCAGACATAATCTGTTGCGTCCTATGGGAGTTGGTGCAAGTCGAGGTAATAACATGAAGTTTGGCACTATGCTGTTTGTGACCACACTGGCTACAGTCAATAATTTGAGTTTTGCTGAGAATGTCACTGTCATCTCTTCATTAATCAGTGAATGAAATCTTGTCAGAGAGAAAGGAGAGGATGAGCTGATTGCCAAAATGGGGAAATATGTATTTCTTTGTACGTACAGCTCTTCATATTACTACATTATATTTCCTAAAACTGTGAATGACTGATTTTATACACATAAGAAACAAATGTTTTCATATTTCTGGGATAGTCAGAACGCATCACTTTCTAAGTTCAGAATCTACACAAAAAAATGATGCAGTTTTGACTTTATTATCATCAGTCTTGTAAGGAAAACCTAATAGGATTTGAATGTAATTAATGCTAAAATGCTGTCAGAACATGTCTTCTGGATGGAAAAACTAGCAGTGAGGTTGGAAACACAGGGCAAAGACTAATTCAATCAGACTTAGGGAAAATTCAAATTCTCATGGACCTAAACCAGACTTTTTGTGTATTTCCAAGTTTAAAGGTTACTTGTTTTTTTAAGCTACTTTTATTTTTTAACAGCTACTTTATTTTTTTTTATCTATTTACTACATTTCCAAGAAAGACTCTATGACATGTCTCTTTAAGCAGTGGGCTAAAATATGTGAAATTAATGTACCACATTTTAATTACATGCCACTGTGCCACAAAATGTGAGAAACTGTAATGGAATTCATTTGAAATACAAGACTAAGACATTTAGTAAAGACTGTTAGGTGGACAGTTCACATTCTCAACAACCATAAAGTGTTCCTGGTTCCTGCTCTGATCTGCCCACTTCTTAATCAGTTCACCAGTTTAGCATATATCTAAGCTGTTAAACTGTGCTCAAGGGATATCCAACACCTCTTAATTTCTTTATTTCTCTGTCTCCCCTGTTGTGCAAGCAGCAGAATACATTGGCTGGTTTAAAATATATCAGAAAATGCTCATGTTGGCTTTCATTAAGGGCTCCCACGGCACATGCAAAAAGTTTACTTAACTCCTAAGTCCTAGGATGAGAAGTTGGTCAAACTGATTTCAGTTAAAAACACAGCTACTAATTCTGAAGATTTGGCATGCAATAAGGGTATTAGCAAAAGGAGCAAACCTGTATGCATCGTCTCCTGATAAATCTCATATCATCCTGGGAGGGGAGTCCAGCTGCAAACCACAGCCCACTATAACAGAAATGGTCACAGAATTAGGACGCGACGGTTTCAGGATCAGAAAATAAGAAACTCATCTTTTTAATACCTTTCTCTCTATAGTTTACAGCCAGGAAATTGCCGACTACTTTATCCTTGCTAAACCAAAACATATGTACCGGTCTGGGTACTCTAGTCAAAATTCTCTCTCTCTTTTTTTAAGGCAGCCCAAAGGAAGTTACAAATGGTCAGAATCTTTACAGGAGCTACAAACTACAATATCACAAATGATATTTCATTGTATATTTATTCTTACAGCTATGTTATAAATAGTACGGTTACACAGACAAGTTATCCTTTGAATTGTAGTAATGCTCATTACAATTATGAATCCATATTAGGGTGCAGGTCTAATTTAACACAGAGGAATGGGGAAAGAGCAGGAAACTAGCTTGAAATAAGTACAGAGACAAATAAAACCATTCTAACTCCTCTCCCTGTCCAGGAGGAAGCAATCTATTGATCACTTCATTTTAAACAAACTTACAAAAGCAAGCCTACATTCAGTCAAGAGAGCAGAACTGATAGCAAATCTCCCTCTACTTGCCTTGTGTGCAGTCAGCAAACTCAACTAATCCTATTTTGATATTTTAATAAACCAGGGGTTTGACCGGCCACCTATACTAACCTGTCCATGTCAAAGTCATGACTGTGCTACCAATTTCAAAGTTCAAGCATACTTTTTGCTACTGTGCAACAAAACACAGTTGCACATTTTTGATTTTTAATATCTCCTTCAATGGGAACAACCTAAATACAATCTGCAAACTTTTTCAGTTAAGGGAAAATGTAACAATATGTAAAGTTATTTAATGAAGTTGAATTAAAAACATACCTAAACCAGCTCGTAAGTGGTTTCCAGGTGAAAACACCCCTGGTGTTCCAACAGGGTCTCTCACTGTTGGGTGCTCTAGCCTTTCTTCAACTAGCACAATCATTGGTGTAGATCTGCAAAAAAAAAGGAAAGTATCAGTAAATTACTAGCGCATAAATAGATTTTTCAGCAATAAACATGATCAGGTGTTTAAGATACACAATCAACAGCTTAGATCCGGTGTAACCGACATGCAGGTCTATAGAAACAACATTACATGGGCTAGCCTCTCACATACATCTCATCCCACAGTCTAATGTCAGATGCCCAGGCTTCTGAAAGATTAACTCAGAGCAGGTCAGTCAAAAGGACTCAGCAACCAGTGCTAGTTTGTTTCAATATTAGATATGAGAATTATAGCAGAGCTTTGTGGGTTCAACAGACACAAGACATTTGTAAGAACAACAGAAAAAGTCTTTTTCATGTACACAATATCAAAGGGAAAAAAAAAAGACATTTGTGCACTGCTCTACCAAAGGATATCAGCCAAAATAAAGCTGGCTGTTCAAACTAAAAGCACGGGCTGTAAATGGTGGCCGAAACATTAGTCTGTTTCAAAATGGACAAAACATAGGCGATTAATGATATTATTAGTGAGACTGCATTTCACGAGCAAAGTATTACCACTTCGCTACTGAATATGGTATAATTTAACAGAGGCAACTAACCACTTAAAAGATGCCACCATGCACAGATGCACAACATTTTAATAGAGGCTAACCGTTAGTTAGCTAGCTGTTGAACATAAAGCTGGGTCCATGTGATACAAAACTGACCTCTTGATCAATCTGGCTGTTGTTGTCTACTCAGGTTTATCTTTGAAGGGTGGGTAATAAAGCGTGACTGATACAGGATTTTTAAGGCCGATACCAATTTTTGATATTTGAGGACTTAAAAATCCTACCATAATATATGGGCCGATATTCTTTTTTTTTTTTGTCAGAAACACATGACATAAACAAAGATTTTCCCTAATATTTGTTATGTGTCGTCATTTGAGAGTCCTCACCACGATAACATGACATAATGCAGTTTAAAAATAAACTTGTTTTATTGTCATAAACAGTACTTTGAACACAAGGTCAACAAAATATTCTAAAGTTTTGATAAGTAATGCAGTAAACTGATACAGTGACCTAGAATAAACCCTGCTGTTGAATACATCTAGGCTAATACATGACCGTCTGCAACGAGGACTTGCGACTTTGGGATTTCACACTACACGTTTAAAAGAGAAGCTAGATAACTTTGTTTGGCTACCAAACCATGTTAGATACTTGTTCGGTTCACGTTTATTCAGCCTGTGTGTCCACTCTGGTTTAATAATTTCCAATGCACCGACTGTAACTACAGACATGCGAGTCGCAGATACAGTTACCATCGCTTCACTTAGGCAGACTTTAGCGGTCTTCCACTGATGAATATGGCATTAGCTAGCTTTGTGGGTAACCTAATTTAGCAAAGGACAGCATTAAAAGCTCCTGTAAGTGATGTTGACAGAGAATTTTTAGAAGTGATGAGGGACAAATGATAGGGCCGTTGCCTGTTTACTCATTAGAACTGCTACACAGTTTCATAAACTAACCTACAATCAAGTTTGTCAACAGGTTAGCCTACAAAACTCAACTACCGTAACGTTACACGTAATTTTGATGTTGGACTCACAGTACTGGCTTTCACGATACTGCAGCAAAGCCAGGCATGGCAGACAAAAAAGTAATAACACGGTTGAGGGATCCATCTTCCGTTTCTTTTTTAACTGTCATTTAAATGTTGTAAACGCCGATACCGATTTATCTGCCATTAGCTCATAGTGCCGATAATATCGGCACGCGGATTTATCGGTCGGGCCCTATTAGATAAGACCAAATGAGTATTGGAAGACACCTCCTAAGATACACATCTTATCGCCATTGATTACAAAACAAAGTCTACATAACTGATTTCCAAAACTGACAGCTATTTCATACTCTTGCAAGATCAGCACAGTGACAGTTGTCATTACGTCTTAAGTACAGTTAGTTTATTGTAGCCTAATATTCCAAAACCAAAAAAGTACAATAATACTGCTAAACAACATTTGCCATCAGTATTGACCATTTTAATATCCGACATCTATAAACATGATTGAGCATTGTCAAAATTCTGCAAAACTTTGTCCTGTGTAAAACTATATCTGCTCTACAATTTAGCCTAACTGCTGTATTAGCGTATTCCCAAAGTAAAAGCTGGGAAAATGAGAAACAGTAAAAGTGGGCATAACAAAATAAAGCATTTACATAAGAAGGGTAAAGTGGATACTTGCATGCCAAAATCAGAGTCATGTCTGCAGCATACCTGTGGTGTGTAACCAGAAGACATTTAAAGTAGTACACTACAGACACAACATATGACAACCATTGTGCAAGAGTGAACAAACACATTCAGTTTCAGGGACAGAACACCAGTTATTATTGCTTCTAAAACAATGACCTTACTTTGGGTCAGCTCACGACGGTTGGAAAGTTCAAACAGCTGACAAAAGTTCTCCAACATCGGTCATAGAGCAACGGTAACGATTAGGTAAAACACAGCTGAAGCTTACAATATGTGCACAACCGAACTAGTTCCGACAGGACAAAATAAAAACATTACAACGGTAACGGTAGTTCAGTAGCCACCAAAAAGAGTCCACAATTTTTCCAACAGATTCTAATGCTGAGTTCAATGGCTAGACAGTCAACAACCAGACGAAATCACGAGAAATGACTATAGCCCCACTTCACATCTCGACCTAGGTGCTGATAAACGTCAACGCTGTAGATGACATGCAAGTAACGTGGGGGTTCCTTAAACATGGAAATGAATTCTATCTTAACATGAAATCATTTGTTATGTATAACCGCTTTCTGAGAGGGAACTAGGTTAGGTGAAAGACATCACCCATCCTACCATCTCGCTAAATATCAGTAATAACCGAGATTAACAACCATGTTGACACTGCCTTGGTGTTAACCTTTAAACATGTGGAAGTTTGAAGATGTCAAGACTTGAATGTTGATTAGTTTGCCAAGATGGTTAAGTGAATACATGAAAATGTAAGTTGGCAACAAGCTTCCTTAGTAAACAGGACAGCATAACTAAACTAGATAGCAATGCAAGCTATACCTTTGCTCCCTAGCCAGCTAACGGGAAGCAAGCTAACCATCACCTAAAACGAGACGAAAATAACAGCACACTCCTGCTAGTGCTGTCGTTTATGTTAAAGGAGTATGTGTGACATACCTATCTGGTTGACAAATAATAATAAAAATTTTCATAGCACTACAAGACAGATAATTACCACAACAATGACAATTTCATACTCGGTTAACCAGTGAGCTAAAGTTAACTTTATACACGTGCTAGCTACATTTACTGATCAGTGTAAATCAAATGGAACTCGACGTAGTTAAGACTCGACGCGATCAATCCATCTGTCATCCTAGGTGTCTAATAGTTACTGCTAACAGTTGTACGAATCAATTACGACAACTGGCGACCCAGTGCGTCCTGTACGAAGAAGAGGCAGCTGTGGTTAGCAGCAAGCTAGCATTAAGTTAGCTAACTTGCTACAAAAGGAAAACCACGAGCTAGTATCAAACTTGCTCAAACCCCCTCCCCCAAAAACACACAAATCCTGAGTAATCTACAAACAACTCTGTATTTACAACTAGCTCATCACTTAGAAATACCGGGTGTATGGTAAATTAGACACAGTTCGCTGGTTCAATTGTGGTGCTAAAATGAACTAGCTAGCAAGGATAAATAGTTACGGGAGCTAGTTAGCTAACATTAGCTATCATACACATCTTGGGGGCCTTGAGGCAGTGACACCTCAGTCAGTTGTATTAACAAACACATGTGTGACTTGAAGGTATATAATTTTAGTAAATTGAGTTTTCGTTTAAAGTTCGCCGAGCTAATTACCATACAATGTATACTAAAGTTCATGTACGACATGGTGACATCAAATAGATCCAAGGCAAAACCCTAATGGGTTTGGTTGTCAAAGCTTTGCTAACGTTCACGCTAAGCTTGTAATTTTACCGTGTGTAGGTATCAGGATAGGACTAGCTAGCTAACTTAGCTGCTGAAGCTAGCAGCTTTTACTTATCACTCGCCGCGCAATATTACAGTACTCACCTTGTTTCTACGTGTCCGCCTTCCGATGTGAGAAAAATATATTCTTGTAAAAACCCAATCCTCGAGATAAAATATTGTATCCAGTCTCCTCGCCCAAGCTGCTTCACGTTAAATTTCCGATTTAGCTAGCAACAATCCTGGATCCTCCAGACTCGCTGTCAACTCTGTTTCCAAATCAACAGCGCCACTCCGTCAACTCGCAACCACCGACAGCAAACTTGTTCGATTTTAACATAAACACAGCTACATTTTAAACCTTACTGAAAAACACAAAAAGTCAGTTATGCACATTTCCTCTAAATCTAAAATTTGAACACATAACTCCCCAAATATACTGTTATACTAGATACATATATTTATTGAGGAAGGTGTTTCTTTTCTTTTTTTTTTCTCTTTCTTTTTTTTTTTTTTGCAAATTTCACAAAATGGCGCGCGTTCCAAACCTGCGCAGCGGACCGGCCCGGCGGTGGACCACAGGCATCATGATCGAATACTTCGTTGTAATCAGTCGAAGTGCCTCCACTTCACTCAGAGTGAAAGTTTGTGTGAGGTCGCACTGTGTCTACATCCAAAAATTGCTTCTTTACAGTATTCATAAGTCCAAGGGCTTGTATCAGTCATCAAACTGGTCACATCAAATATTTGAAGGAAGGAAAAAAAAGAAAAAGTAAGGAACAAAATGGAGGCTGAGTAAGAGGGTTACCATGACGACTGTCAATCAAACAGGAAAGTTCCCGGATGACTCAATGACGTAGAAGTGGATCGCGGAGTTGTCATAGAAACTGCCAATCAATTTTACTTTTTCGAGGTTTACGGGGGGGCGGGGGGGTCGAGGGGTAGTGCAATACAGAGGATGTGTTCATGTCACTGTATATCTACACTGCGCAGATAATTGTTTTCATGATACATTTTTCAGAACGTCAAGTGAGGTGTGTTGTCTGCGTGCGCCGATGCTGTAGCAAAACTGCCTTGAATAAGCACACTCTAAAACGAACGAGAAGTAGACAATGCGATTCAGATTTACATGGAGGAGCGTGTTACTGTAAAGTTTAGTTTATTGAACAAGAAATCATAGGCTTTGTTTGCATGAAGTGCACTTCGACTGAATCACAGACGTGCTTAAATCACGCGATACTTATATAACTATGCATAATATCCAAGATCAGACTTGTTACATGTAAATCATTACAACTTGTGATGCCATCTGCTGAAAGATATGTTTCAAAACCTTTCTTCAGTCAAGTCAAATCTAAACCCAGGGGTACTAGGTATTTTAATGAAAAAAAGTCATATAATAATTTCTTCAGAGTCAGCAGCTGCAGAATAATGCTCATCTTCAACATGTAGCCATGTGGCATAAGTCAGTGTATACCTTAGCATTTGAGACACAAGCAGGATCTACAGTTTAGATCATATGAACAGATCATGTGATATTTAAAGTGTTATGCTGAGAATTTTTAGGGTATTTGCCTCTGTAAGGGTGATCTGCTGATTTTATGCAGAATCTGTTGTTGTCCTAGAAGGTTTATATGATTTGCATAACTGTACATAACACAGAGATATACTTGTTTTAAATACAGTCACATTCTATGCCTATGTATTTAGCATGTATTTAGAGACCTTGTACAAACCACACAATGAACAAATAGTACATCAGATTTTTAGCTATCCTTTCCCATCTCATCATCTGATCTGAGTAGCATTTCAGAAGTTTTGTTGAAATATATGTATTTCATTTGGAGATATACATTACACTGGAACTTATTTTTATAGACTGATATCATTTAGACTTTGGCTATACAGTCTGATTATGCTTTGCCTGAAACCTATCCAGTCTCTACAGTGTAACAGTGTACAGTGCGCAGCCTCTATGGAACGGGAACGCCGCCTTTCTTGTCACATGATACCTGTAAGGATATCACGTGGCAACATGAAGGAAGAGAAGTGCACATAGGTAGAGTTATTGCAAAGAAGAGAAAATAAACAGGAAAATGAGTGCTACTCTGGATATAAGACTTAAGCGTGCAAATAAGGTGTACCATGAGGCGGTAAGCTGTCAGTTTTACAAGTATTAACACACGTCAGGAGTTGCTTTGTCTGACTGCTATTAAATTAAGTGATGCTTTACTGAGTGTCCCGAATGTAGAGGTCTGTATTGAAAAGTTCTTTACTGCGACGTTGCTTTCAGTCAGAATAAACTGGGGACTAGGCCGTCAGTCTGCCTGGTTCCGTTGTTTCAGCTTGTTTCAGGCTCTAGAGGGGAAAATCAGAGCTAATGGCAAAGCAGCACTGTCAGGGTCGCCACTGTTGGTCTCATCAGAGCCACCTAAAAGAGCAGTGGGACCACAAAAAAAAAAAAAAAAAACTGTTTTATTTACGTACCGGGATGATAATAAGCGTTTGGCCCAAAGTTATATAAGTATTGATTAAAAAACAAAACAAAAACGCTTAGCTGTCATTCTGAACGTTGGTCATATATGTGGTAACAACCTCAGGCCTTCAAGATCAAGCCACAGGCAACTACTAGTAACTATTGTCCTCAGTGGACAAAAAGAGAAAATAGGTAAATAAAAACAATTCCAACACAGCTCATTATACATTTATACAAGACGTATTATACAAGACGTATTTCCTCTGCACAGGAGGTAGTAGCGGGTGTTGTTGTGATCCTAAGTAAAGAAGCAGTGCAACATCAAGGCATCACTCTCACTATGGAAGGGGTTGTCAATCTGCAGCTCAGTTCGAAAAGTGTGGGAGTCTTTGAAGCTTTCTACAATTCGGTCAAGGTAAGCAACATGCAACAGCATGCAGCCAGAGTGTGTCTGTACCACGGGAGAGCTCACACTCTTTTGCTGAATTTTGTTTTACTTGCCAAGCAAACTGTTTCAGCCGCGTGTCTTTTCCACATGGATATTTTTGTTTTTCCCTTGTTGTAGCCTATACAGCTAATCACCAGCAACATTGAGGTGGTTAAACCAGGGAAGGTCCCAGGTGGCAAGACTGAAATTCCTTTTGAATTTCCATTGCAAGTGAAGAGTAACAAAGTGCTTTATGAGACCTACCATGGTGTTTTTGTCAACATTCAGGTAATTACATTATTGTAGTTACAATCTGATATGACTTTGATATGATTTCTCCAAAGAAGTAGGCTACTCTATTTAATGTTCTGTTCATTCTGTGTCATTTCTGCTGATGTTTCAAAGTAAGACAGTGGAAGCTTTTGGTTTGACATTTTGCTGAAAGAACCAGTTGAAATAAAGTGTCAAATGTGGTAATCGGTCTTCTCTTTTTAAAAATAACTGAGATCTTTCAGAATTTCCCACTTCTGTAACATTTTCCGTGTTCCTACAAAATACTTTTGTGTACTTTCCCTTTTTACACCCTCTGTTGTTAATGTTGCATTTTGCCAGTAAGGTCATGCAGATTTTGACAAGATGTTAAAGGGGCTTTGAACATGATGGATTTTACCTAAAGAAGTACATGCTGTATTTAATTGCTACTATTTTCCTCCGTGTGATCCATTTCAGCACAGAAATTGTTCTTTGAAAGTTTGTTTTTAATAACAATGATTTTATTTATTTATATATATGTATTATATACATATATGTATATATTTCAGTACACCCTGCGTTGTGACATGAAGCGATCCTTGCTGGCCAAAGACTTGAGCAAGACCTGTGAATTCATTGTTCACTGTCAGGTAAGTCTAGTGTTTTGATTATGCTGCTAAACACATGCCTGTTGCAATATATTTGCTTGCAGTTTAATAACTATCATTCAATGATCCTTAAGACCTCAAATGTATTTTCAGCCGCAGAAAGCAAAACTTCAGCCAAGTCCAGTGGATTTTACCATCACCCCTGAGACTCTACAAAATGTTCGTGAGGTCTGGCCATTTTCACACACGCGATTCATTTTAACACATCCTCTAGAATGAATTGCTCACTAGCTTTGACCCATATTCTTTTTAATAATGAGAAATCCCGCAGATTGTTGACTGGAATGGACCACTCTTAAGTGGAAGAGTTGCTCTCAAAAACTAAAATTTGTCTATTTCTAGAGGGGTTCGTTACCAAAATTCCTAATAAGAGGGCATTTAGATGCCACAAACTGTGTCATCACACAGCCTTTGACTGGAGAGCTGGTCGTGGAGAGTTCGGAGGTGCCCATCAAGAGTATAGAGCTGCAGCTTGTACGAGTGGAGACATGCGGTGAGTGACCATCCCCACCGGCTCATAACATCATGAAATGTAGTTTATTTGAGAGGAGTTTATCTCTCTCTCTCTCTCTCTCTCTCTCTCTCTATATATATATATTTATATAAATACTTAGAAAGAGAAAACATAAGTAAAATACACTAATTTCAATAACATTTTAAATAAAGGGGTTCATAAGAAAATGAAGACCTAGTGAACTGTTGAGTTAAAAGTAAGTTAACCCATGTGACTTATGTAAGCGTTGTTTAGTTGAGTTAAATGTAAGTTAACCCATGTGACTTATGTAAGCGTTGTTTAGTTGAGTTAAATGTAAGTTAACCCATGTGATTTATGTAAGCGTTGTTTAGTTGAGTTAAATGTAAGTTAACCCATGTGACTTATGTAAGCGTTGTTTAGTTGAGTTAAGTGTAAGTTAACCCATGTGACTTATGTAAGCGTTGTTTATTTTTGCATGTTAGGCTGTGCTGAGGGTTACGCCAGAGATGCAACAGAAATACAGAATATTCAGATCGCAGAGGGAGATGTCTGCCACGGACTTCCCATTCCCATCTACATGGTCTTCCCAAGACTTTTCACTTGTCCCACCCTTGAGACCACTAACTTTAAAGTCGGTAAGTTTTTAAGTTTTGGTTTTTACAACTGTTTTTACACTGCACTGTGAGATCATTTATTGCTTATATGGTGATGTGATTAAGCTTGTTCAGTAAAGCTCGTTATAAATGTTGTCGAGCTATGTCTTTCTAGTTTTGTACTCCAATATTCATTTCAATTCTGGTTTGGTAAAGTACTAAGTATATTCAGTAAGAGCAACATGGTGTTCAGGTCTTTGTGAATGTTAGAAAATTGTGCTGATGGTCTTGTTCTCTTCTTTTGTAGAATTTGAAGTAAACGTGGTGATAGTTCTTCATGACGACCACTTGATAACAGAAAATTTCCCCTTGAAACTGTGCAGAGTTTAAGATTTGGGACCTGTTTGCTTTTGCTTTCATACCTAGTGTGGTGGCAATTTAAAACAAAAAAAAAAATCCTACAGAACTGAGAACGAATCTCATCTCTGTTCTTTTCAAAGTGTCCAATCCCTACCATTGCATTTTCACTGAACTTATGTAAGAGCATTCTGTTGCAATCCTAAGTGAGCGTGATAAGGAGTGGGAACTGCAAAATCTTACACATGGAACACGCTTTTGTCACACCATGTCATTCATAGATGACGCACTGTTTTACTGTTCAAAGTCTTAAAATGTAAGTCTGGGAACATGTACACTGTTTTGTATTAATTTTAACTGTGCTGCAGCATTTCTGTGTGTTTTGCACTCATTTGTACTATTCTAAAAGTGTCAGTTTACCTGTATAGTCAGTCCTTACAGCTGTCGTCTAATGCACTCATTGGAATAGAGGAATGTGTCAATAAAAAGCCGCTTTACATACTGAAATCTCCCTGAATGCAACACACATCTGTTTCCAGATTTGATTATTTCATATACGAGCTTGCAAAATTCACATGTTTAAATGTTTTGAATAATTTTTAATGAAACAAAATATTAAAATGAAGCATGAAACAAATGAAACTACAACCGTAAAAAGTCACAATCCGAGTGGCTGATAACCTCCATACCTGAGCAGAATGATGTTTAAAGGCGAATGTCAACTTTATTACAGACAACTGTTAAATTAAGACAGTCAAAGGAGATTTAAATACCAAAGAACACGGGACAAAGTGACAGACAACAACCAGTAATGTGCAACAGTTTGTCATAAATGTACCAGTGCTTTACCAGAGGAAATTTATCATGATTCAATTCTTAACACACAGCAGGCACTAGAAAAAACAGGATTTTTTTTCCCCTTACTTGCATGTTTGGTCCGGTTCTATGTAATGAGCAACATTCAACATTAATTTAAAAAAAAAAAAAAGGGAGAGGCACAGACGCGACCGCTGGGTTCAGGAAGAGGATGCTGCAGGTGTGTGTTTCTTACGGATCCTGCCAGGCAACATGGGAAAGTCTTCAGGAAGGAGAGCGTGCTCTCTGCACGTGGGACAGGTGCTCTGCTCCTTCAGCCATGACTTAATGCACTGCAGACACAGTAACAAGAGTATTTTAGATACAATAAGACACAGTGACAACTGACATCTAACGTCTGCTGGGAAGAGCACTCTCAGCACTGCAGTGTAACTCAAGGAGGGCGTTTATTGTTCTGGTTCTCACCTCCCGGTGGAAGGTATGTCGACATTCAAGCACGCAGAGGTCCTCCTCGGCCATGTCCTCGTGGCAGATGATACAAGGATCTTCCATGTTTAGCTGTGAAAAGGGCAGAAAAAGAATCCAAGCTCAGCTAAGAAACTTTTTTTTTTTTAAATAATGTCAGTTGGAAGTGACCCAGCAATTTAAATATTAGTTTTCAGCTCTAAAAAAAAAAAAAAAAAAGGAATTTCTCCTCCGAGGCCTTACCGCTTTTGACGTTTTACGGTATTGGTTAGAAACACTTTTCCACGCGTGAGTTTGGGGAGGGGGAGGAGGGGTCCCGGTAGACCTTACAGAAGCAGGGGAGTCGGCCCGTGGGGGGGGCGTCTGACGCATCTGACTCTGGATTCCAAAACTGTTCGGATTCCTTTTGTTGATGTGCATTCTCTCCTGAGCAAATGAACACATACGAGAAGCTAACAATCGCTGCGTTTAAATAAAACGACACATCGTTGTTTAACATCTGTGGGTTACTTAATGCTGTTCCCGTATAAAAGATGAACAGTGTAAATATTCTCATGGTCCTTAATGAGTAGTGTCACAGGATGTCAATTCTGTCATTTCTCACCCTGACTTCCTCCTGGTGGTCTAGGATGAGCTGGGCAACTCTGTTAATGATTTCCTCGTACGTCAACGTGTTCAGACAGCCTCCGTTTGCAGTGCGCACTTCTTGGATGAACCTGGACAGGACTGGCCTGGAAAACAATGAATGTCACATTCTCATTTCATAAACTTACTCCGTCGGATTACTTCCCCCTTCGCGTTTCGAAGGGCGGCTTTGTTCTATCAGTACTCATACCTACCTTGTGTAGTGAGGGAACATGTGACTCAGTCGGTCGACGATCCTCTCAAACACACTGAGGTGCTGCTGCGCTGGGCCCTTGTGGCCCTTGGCTGGCTGGGGTGCAGGGTGCCTCTGCAGGAGGTCGCGTGGAGCGGGAGTCGCGTCGGCTGCAGTTTGGCTCTGCGCAGTTCTGTCAGGAGCCTGAGCACCAAAGGGCACATGAGGGTGGACAGGTTCAGGCATTGAAGCCATTTCTGGTGTGTACAAGACCTGACGGATGAAGATGAGGTGTAATGTTACGTCTAGAAAGAGCTCGGAGCATGATCGACGGAAAAAAATGTGACTTGGTGTCAAAGTTCCAAGCAAAGATTGCCGTAGAGGATAGTGCATACACAGTTGCCTCGTCAGACAAATATCTACAAATACCTCACACTCCCTACCTGGTCCCTGACGAGCGGTAATTTGCTGGAAGCCTCACCACTAGTCCTGTCTGTCTGCCTGAGCTCTGAATGAACTGTGAGGGAACTAGAAGGGACAAAACCCAGGTGGAAGGCTCCCTAAGATCCAAAGATTTATCTACTACCAACAGAGAATGCAGGAAGCCAATCTCACTAAACGTAATCTGAGAATGAAAAATTCCTCTGACACACAATGCTGAAGCTGTTAGTTATCAGGACATACTGAGAATGAACTCATGAACCTCAGAGAGGTGATTATATAACCTAACGAGGTGATTTCACACAGCAATCTTTTTTTTTTTTTTAGGCCCGCCACCACCCCTCCAACATGGGAGTCACATCATACTTTTCTCTCTCTCTCTTTTTTTTTTTTTTCCTTCTTGTTTCTTCTTATAAATTTTATTGTGTACAGAGGAGACAGGTGGACAGGCAAACGAACAAACATGCAGACAGACAGGTGACATACTGTAGAATGACAGACAGACTGGTGAACAGGTAGACAAGGAGACAGACAGAAGGACAAAATCAATGAAAGGTAATAAGGGAGTGAGGGAAAAAGAAGAAAAGTAAAACAAACAAACAAACAAACAAAAAAAAAAAAAAAACACCTATATGTGGGACAAGACAAAGGACTGAAGCTGTGATGGGGGAAGCAACGCCAATAATTATAATATGGAAACAGTAATAATAATAGTAACAACATTGATGACCATAATACTAATAAGGATAACAACAATACTGACAATAATACCATCATAATACTAGTACTACAGTTACTACTACTGCTAATAACAATAATAGTGATAGTTTCTTTGAAGTATGCGTGTGTGTGTGTGTGTGTGTGGGGGGGGGGGGGGGGGGGGGGGGGGTTAGCTAGCAGGCAAATTCAGTGAATCTATGAAAGGGGCCCAGATTTTTTGAAAGTATAAGTTTTTGTGTTGGAATGAAATTCTTTCCATGGATATGTGGTCTATGAGAAGGTTTAACCATTGTGTGATATTTATTGTGTTTCTTGTTTTCCAGTTTAAGAGGATAGTTTTCTTAGCAATTGCTAGGGCAATGAGTATGGGTTGGGGGTTTTGGATTGGTGGGCTGATCACAGAGGTATCCCCGAGCAGACAGAGGGATGGAGAGAGCGGGATGTTACAGCTCATAAAAAGTGATATTCTGTCAGTAACTTGTTTCCAAAAGTTGTAAGTTGGTGGGCACAACCAGGTAGAGTGGAAATAATTGTCTGGGGTGTTCATTGTGCAATGTGAGCATATGTCTGAATCTAGGAATCCCATCTTATACATCTTGTGCTGGGTGATATGTGTTCTGTGGATTACTTTATATTGTATTAGTTGAAGATTAGTATTGTTTGTCATTGTGAAAGTGTTTCTACAGATTAGAGTCCAGAAGTCTGCATTGGTAGAGAGTGATAGGTCTTTTTCCCAGTCTTGGATGGGGAGGGATATTGTTTGGTCAGAGGATGATATTAGTTTGTATAATTTGGAGATAGTTTTCTTAGTATTATTTATTTTTTCCATTTCTTCCACTAGTGGGGGTGGATGTAGGTTGTTGTTAGTTTTATTAATTTTGGATTTTAGAATGGATTTTAATTGTAAGTACTGAAAGTATTGCTGTTCACACAGCAATCTACTGTAACGTTACTATAAGACTTTAATTTTGATATCGTTATTGGTTTAAAAAAAAAAGGACAGAGAGAAAGAAAGGATGTGAGCGATGGAGAGCAGGCAGAAGAACTAAGAGAGCCACCGTGGCGTTAACTGAAGAGTTTTGTTTTTATGGTTGATCCTAACAAAAGCTTACATGGACCAACGGACCGAGTTGACCGTTACTTCTCTGCATCAAACGCGGTTTTCTCTGCGACCAAGCCACTGACACTCTACCCCACCTTACGGTTATCTATTCACGTGATAATCTCTCTCTGTTCAGATATATCCAAAGAAAGACAAAAGCGAGGAAGTACGATTTGTGAAGTCTGACAGACGCGTTCCGAGTATTCAAAACCAACAGGTTCACAGAAGAGCAGTCAAATGAACGAACTGGAATCTTTTGGGGTTTTTTTTGGGGTTTTTTTGTGTCATGCTTTTACACCTACAGGCTTAAAGCAGTATCTCTTGTGAACTAAATGTAAATGAGGCCTTTTCTGTGAGAGAAGACCTCAGACCTACTGGCACAAACGGTGGCGCTGGAGCACAGGGAACGGATACAGACGGGAGGGTGCACAGTCTGTTTCCTCTCTTTATCAGTTCCATCTGCTCTTCATACTGCGCCTGGAAGTGAAGCAAGCACAACGCAAGCACGTGAGGCGTATTCAGAGACCCGTCAACACGCTGTGGCTAATAAAAGGGGTTTAACAAATCCTGGTATGTTTGTTTTGACTACACTTGAACTTTTCATTCGAAAATGTTCACGATCTGAGCTTCTGTTTGCATCTCAAGGGAATTGTCAAGGTAACTGTTTCTAGCGTGATCTGAACTACAACTTTTGCCATAACCAAAGTCATATGCCATGGATATGACACACTTTTAAGAAAGAAAATCAAATCACTCGGGACAATCGGGAAATTAGATCATGTATCAATTTTTAAGGGGTTTACAGAATACGAGTATTTCCAATAACCTTCAAATCTCGTGACACATTTCACTAAATATGTGAAACCAACCTCAGTCCTTGCGATTTTTTCTTCAGCCTCCTGCACACATGCCCTCCAGGCCTCTATGGCTGAGAGGAGCCCAGCAGATGGATGCCTTTGATTAAATAAAGATCGTGACTGAGCAACTCCTAAAAACAAGTCCATCACTTATCATGCCCCGGTACTGAGTCTGACTTTACCTGGCTGAGACTTCAACCATTCTCTTCAGTATCGCTTTGCCATCTGACACACACTTGTTCAGCCCGCGAAGACCTCGCATCCTCCGGTTCTGCAGGATAGACAGCTAGACGCAAACACATCAAAAAGAAATCGCGGACGATTATTAAACGATTTTCATTCATTTCAATGGTTGAGTTTGGATCACGCTACATGTCTAAGGGGCATTTAGAAATGCAAAACCTTCTGTAAATATGTCAGGAAGTTATGACTGTCTCATGAAAATGCTCTTTGCCTCGGGGAACACATTAAGTGTGTTTCTATTCAACAATCCTAATTTCTGACGATGGATTCAGACACTGCTAAATACAGCACGAGAATTTATGTAGACTGCCTTTGTTGAAATAGGCAGAGACATGTGACATGGCACTTTGACATACATGACCTGTCAAGAGTATGAATCATGTATGGTACAAGTTGGCTCACATACACGTATTCCCATGTGTCGCATGTTATCACTATATAATACTGGTATAACACCTACTATATAATGCACTCTGAACACTGAAAAGATCAGACCAGGGAAAGAAGACAGACTTCTGAGCACTGAAAAGATCAAGTTTCAAGTTTATTTCGAGCCCAATATCACTGTTTACAGTCTCAAAGGGCTTTACAGGCCACAACAGTCAAAATCAAAACAGGACGGCACCCCCCTGACTTAATCCTCGTGGCGGGCGAGAAAAAACTCCCCAAAAACCCAAAAAAAGATCAGACCAGGGAAAGGAGACGGAGAAAAGTTCAAGGCCTTGCTGAGTCATCCGAGTCGTTATTTCCACAGACCAGGCTTCACTTTTCCACCCCCCCCACCCCCCGCCTGACTCACTCTTTCACTGCCACGCAATTTATTTGATTAAGTTCCACTCCTTATTTCTGCTTTAACCTGGCTTTTCATCGTATCTGTGCGTCATGCCCGGGTTATGAACTTTATGCAGGTATTTCACAAACACTGAATTGGAGAAGTGAGGTGGAAAGCAGAGTGGATGCAAAGGCTGAGAGAGACTGCAGACGGACATTACCTCGGCTGCCTGAGATCGTTCAGCTGCCCTGGCACACAAGTCTCTGCATCTCTTTATCTCATCCTCAAGGCTCATCTTCTCGGCGGCGGATTGGTTGCTGTAGAATTAGAGCAAATAATAACATCTGACACAACATACAAAAGTCCTTGGAACTCAACGCTTTGGGAAATTAGATGATATCCATGCTTAAAAAAGGGACATCTGTAGAGAGTGTGAGAGCATTCTTGCCTTATCTCCAGGAACTGATCCAATGCTGCTTCATACTCCTTTTTCTTCTCCCGGATGTCCCTGGAATAGCTGACAACGCAGACAGAATTATCACCGAGCGTAATGAGCAAAAAGCCACACAGGTCCTACTCAGTTCATGAAAACATCAACTAGTAGAAACACACTTCTGCCTCACAGCACGGTGTGATTATTACAACCGAGACATTTTTAACGATACGCCTTGAACATTAAATTTCCATCGTAAAAACATTTAAGTTTTATAATTTTTTTTTTTTTTTTTTAAATGTAGCTTGTACATTTGGCTTACCTCTCCTGCAATTCCCCTAACTCCTTGATTTCTCCCTTCAAGGTCTTCAGAGTTTCTTGATTCTCCTTCTTCTCCTGCTGATCCTTACGCACCTCCTCTTCCAATTTATGTTGAAATAAACTCAGCTCTTTGTTGGTAATCTGGGCAAAGAGAAACAATAATTACCCGACTGATGACCAGAGTCAATGACAAAACCGCGATAAGATGATCAGTGTGTCAGTCAGTGGTCTACCTCTATTTTCTGATGAATGTCCTCTAGTTCACTCTCAAGTTTGGATACTTCCTCCTTTCTTGTCTGCTGAAGGGTCACATGATCATCTCTAATCTGCTGTAATTGTTGCTCAAATTCTAGGTTGCTTTTTTCTTTGGCTGTCATGTCCCCCTGAAACAATAACAACAAAGTACATGAGGAATACACGCTTTATTCCATAAATAAATCTTGTACACTTCTTTTAAAGCACCGAAGCAAACATCCTTTTACTCACCAAATTCTTTTCAAAGGTTGGATACGGTTCTGTATTTATAGCCACATCACTCTTGATTTCCCAGAAAGCCTAAAAGTAGAGTAAGGAGAGACTCTATAGTTCAAAACATCCTTAAATTTACCCGTGACCAATTCTGAAGCCCTTGAGAGTTTTACCTGTACAGCCACTGCCTTCTTGGTAGACCCTTCATTCTCTTCTGTAGAAACCACTGGAAGGGGCTCCCCTCCACCCGTTTCTTGAAATACATTAATACCATCATATATAGGCTCCGTGTTACCCAGAGAGCAGAGAGAAGAAACTGAACCCTCTGTTTCAGCTAGGTCATAAAACGGGGCTCCCTCAGGACCAACAGTTCCAGGAATACCAATATTAGTAACTCCAAAAGGATATGGATTGATGAGATGAGATGATACTGGGTCCAAAATGTATGGAGTGGGAACTGCTGGACATGGTCCAGGAAGCACTGGTAAAACGTTAAAAGCATCCTGTTGAGTTCCTTGGTTGTCCATCATAACTGAATCAGCAAATGATGTATCATCATCCTCGCATAAACTCCACTTAGCAAACTGAGGACGGAACTCTTTGGCAGAGGGGTTAAGATGGGAGGATGTGCCCGAGGTCACTCTGTCTACGTCAGAGGTGAATGTCTGATTTAGCGGTTCAGCCATTTCCTCCCCCGTCAGCGTCTGCAGCGTCATCGAGTGCTTCATCAGTCCGACCAGACTGTCCACCATCACAAACCTTAAGGACTCCAAGAGGAAAGGTTTTAGTCCCCCAGCATCCTGAATCTTTTGTTGTGCCTCCGGGGGAAAGTTTTCGAGCTCTCCCACAAGCAGCTGGTCGTCAGCCTCCAGTGGACCGTGCTCCTCCAGAATCTGAGCAAAGTAACTGTAAACCGAAAGAGACGATGAATTCCACTGGGTCACAAACCCGTGAATGCATAAAATAAGACGCACGTCACCTGCACACGCTACAACACATCTGCGAGTACTTACTCGTATAAACTTTCCTTAGCTGGATCTGGGTTGTTGTCCAAAATCCTCTTGTAAGGAATTAAGTGACCAGCGGCAGTATACTGCCCATCAAATTCTGCAACCTGGTCACGAAGGTGATCCGGCACACTAAAAGGATCACTGCTGTGGTAGCCGTGGTGAAACATTCTGTCAGGGAAACTAAAGAGAGAAAAAAAAAGCCCTTGAGGATTTCTTATAACCCAACGAGCCTACTTATGGTATTATTACGTCACTGAAATAATCTTACAATGAATCTTCATCAGAAAACAAATAATCTTCTTCCTCCTCCTCTCTTAAGGCCCCAGTTCTCATTCCAGACAAGACAATAACAGGCTGCAAAAACAGAAAACAGACATTACCATCAGACATCCCAAACGGTTCTCGTTTAAGGTTTGGTCATAACTGACTTTAGTAGCTTTGGTCATCAGGCCTCACCTTTGGCTCTTTGTGTTTCTTTTTTCGATTTTTGCTCTTATTCTTAAGGGAATTCTGAAAGAAAGGTATTTTACAACTTTAGATGACAAGGATTTTGTGACAAGCTTAGTTATTTTTATCACCAAAAAAATGAGCTTTTCGGTTCTGTTTTCTTTATGAAGCAATACTTACAGTCTGGTTATCAGTCTCTGTCTTTTTAATCACTAAACAAATGCCATCTGTAAGAGGAAATGAGGTTCAAGTTACAAACGAATATACTCACTGAGCTAATCATTTCGTTAAGTCAAAGAAGGGTCTTAGCCACCTAGTTGCAATTTATTTAGCAATAGCAATGCACACACTGTACATTATTCTGTTTCCTCCATGATCATTTGGCAAATAAATCTTTCAGTGCCAGGAAAAGTGTTTAAATTAAGTGATCTGTGGAAACGTTCTTGCTTCCCCGCAAAAAATTATTCCAGTCTCAAAACTGTATCAACCACGTTCTAACCACTACCTAGCTGCTTTTAACAAAACCGTCTTTGACTTCTCAGATTGCTTGCTATGCTTTACCCGTGATGATAAGCTTCAGAGTGAATTAGTACTCATCCATCAGTAGTCATTATGCAAAAATTATGATCACACCCACAGACTAAAGTCAAGAATTCAAAATAACTATGGGATAACAACAAAGTTTTATAGTCGCCGTTTCTTCACTATACTCACCCAACTGAAAATAATCATCAAGAATACTGTGAAAAGCAGAGTACTGGTCTCTATTCTCCTCTAGGGTCCAGATGAAAAGACGTTTCTCCTGCTGCGGTGCCTGTTTTAAGTAGTCTGTAATAGTGAACCCATTGGTGCTGAAGAACTCCGGCATATCGCCAAATCTCTCAATTAATACATCTTGTAACAGTGGGAATGTGAGTAGTGAAGAAAGGTCCTGCTCTTCCAAAGGTTCTGCATAGCGATCAATGAATGTCTCTGCTGCTTTAAGACCTGGTGGACACGAACGAGGAGAGATAGGCAGCTTTCATCGGCGTGATCAACACTAAGAATCGCATCACGGCGCGATAACACGGAAATAAATTGACACGTGAATTCATATCATAAACACAGAGCAATTCAACATTACACTGTACTTACCATAACTGTCCAGTCGCCGGGACCAGTCGAGCAGATTTGGTTTGATATCTTGACAGAGGCTGAGAGCTTGAACAAATACTCGTGCCCATACTCTGTTCTTCCTTACAAGTAATAGATCTACTAAATCTCCAAGCATCTGTGGTTGTGTTTCATCACTCGTTATATCTGAATGTCCTTTTGTTTTGCCAAGATCCATCCAAGGCTTGAGAGAATTCATCAAGGAGGTAACACTGACCATTTCATCTTTGAATAGTGCTTGGCGTTCTCTAATTTGGTGTAAAACTCGATCCTCACATTCAATCCAGACTTCGGGTGAAGCTGGAATTCAGAAATTCACTTTGTCAAAGTGTAGAAATAAAGTAACACGGTTATCCTAAATGATTCTGCGCCTAAGTCCCCACCTACAAACCTACTGGCAAGTATTCAATTTGTATTTGGAACTCTGAATTCAAATGGTGTAGGTAAAAAATTGACAGTACCAATATCACTAAGCCCAGTTCCACCGTCTGCAGGCTTTTCCACTGGTGTCTTCTCTGTCTTCTTTTTAATGGCTGATTGTTTGAACTGTTTCCGCCTTAACTTTCGATCTTCTTTAGATTTTAGCTTTTTGAGGCTGTTACAAATGAAACATTCAAACATTATGGAAAATGAAGCGGTGGAAATGCTTTAATGTCAGTGGTACCAAAAGATGTATATTTTAATATCCAACTCACAAAGCAGAGAGGTTACTACTGAGTTTTACATTACATAAATTTACCAAAGCAAACAGCATGTATATATCTCACCTTGTACATTTCTGTTTGACTTTCTGTTTAAAGGGAGTTGTGTTTTTTGGAATAGATGACTCAAACTGGAGGACAAAGAGGGTGAGATTGTTACAATACAAATATATTTAGCGAATGAGTATTCTAAAATAAAAAACAAAATTTTTCAAGAGAACGACATTACCTCACACTTTATAAGTCCAGTTGAGTCAAAAATCGCAACATGACAGATTTTACCACCACAATCTGGAGTTAAGCAAACTTCTTTAAGTAAATCCTGAAATAACAAAGCGAATGGGGTGAGATGGCTGAATTTATTAAATCAGAATATTAGAGAACATATTATATATACACACACACACACACACACACACAATAATGTAATATATGATATGTAGGTATATTTGGTTACTTTATACCTTATCATTCTTATTAGTGAATGAAACATTTTTCAGTTTCTTCCAGCAGCTGATATGAAACTCCACATTGCAGCTATAGCAGCAGGTCAATCGAATAAAACCCTTAGATAAGAAATGTTTACATTGTATATATTATTAAAATGCAAAAAACACTCCAATGGATCAGTGAGTTACCTAGTAAATCAGTCATAAATAGAAATATGTGTTTAACTTGCAGCAACACAACAAAGTAACCATAATGTAGACAAATCAAAATATTAAACCATTCATTTCAGACAAGTAGCCACACAAAGAAGTTGACATGAATTCGTGATTGTATACCTTAAAGTCTGGGTCTGTAAAGTAGATTTCAGTTTTTGAATGACCCAAACAATTTTGATGCCGACAAACTGCATCTGGTTTAGGTGGAAATTTGCAGATTTCAATAGAGTTCTCCAGGCAGTCCTGTGGGGAAGTGATCAGTTTGAAATTCACGAGTAACTGTCACGTAAGACAAATTCACCCAACCCATATTTAGGGAAATCATTTTGTTGACACAGGCACTGACTTTAAAATTTCATTCAGGTGAACTTTTAGAAAAAAATTATATTTTTGAAACAGAAGACAAAAAAAAAAAAAATTGATGAAGAGTGAGGTCTTTCACCTTCAAATATTCCAGACATGTTTCCTTGACTGTAACTTTTGTAGTTGGCCAAGTCAGTTTTCCAGGTGTTATCTGTCTGCTCACCATTAGCAGAGCATCAGAAAACTGCTGCAGAGCTTTGCCGAATCTTCAAAAAAATTTAACGATAAAACACATTTAGAGAACTAGGCGTGGTCGACGCGCATCTCATGGCCGGCGTACAGTAACACAGACGTCATACCTGTTCTCCTTCAGAAGGACCTTTCCCATTGCATAAAGGACCAGAGACTGAAACGTTCTCTCGCCTTTGGAACTAATTTCGTTAAGCTTCTCCTCTGCTTTTGCCAGTTCCTATTGAGACAACAGATACTCTTACTCGAGTAACACATTAGTGTGTACAAAAAGTTTGACTGTGTCCCAGAAGTTCAAAAACACAAAACCAAAACATGCAGGTTGGAATGAGCTTAACATTGCTTACCTCTGGCTGTCCAGTTTCCAGAAGAGCCATGGCATACCCGTACATCAACAACATTCTGTCCAGTTCAGATAGGCCAAGTTCCTGTAAGAACACAGTTACGCATCAATTATTTCAAAAAGCGTGTGTTATTTGTGTTACCTGCCTTCAGCTCCCCAGTGAAAAATGAGAGATACTGCTTTCACGTGTCGATTGACTCTCAGCCTTTTTGTTTACAACAATGGCTAAACTTGCAAAACAAGAAAGTTGTTAGCAACCATGCATTGTCTTCAAGTAGGTGAGCCGAGGAACACCTGAATACCTGTGCTTGTAATATAACCTAATGTCGTCAAACCAGGCAATTTAGTAAGCTTAATGCGTGCGTTTGAGCCAATATACACAATATATGTGCATATATATGTATGTATGTACTTATATATATATGTATACACACATACACACACACACACACACACACACATATATATACATACATACACACACACGCAAAATTGTGTTTGTACGTATAGACACATGTACACACACACACACACACACACACACACACACACACACATAAATACAAAGTACTCCAAACATTACTGTATGATACTTTCGAATAAGATCATTTTTACAGTATGTTACCCAACAACTTTTTAAACTGATCTATCAAATTTAAATTTAGATTTTAAACTGATATATCAACTCGTGTTGAGCTTTAGGAAGAAGCAAGGGGTAGAAACAAGCTGAACTATGTACTGATTCCTCAAAACTATCGCTGCAATGTATAATGAGTGCCTTCTGTGTGTTTTACCCAAACTACTAGTGCGAACTAGCTTGCCATGTATTCATTTCATTTTCACTTTATAACACTCTATGCAGAACATCTTTAAACATCTTTAAAAATATCAAGTGGAATTCATTGTGTGATACAAGTAGTGTCAAGACTACAAACACTCCAAAAACCGGGAATGTAAACTTAATGAAAGAGGAGAAAACAAGCTGTGTACCTTAATCTCACTGGAGGTCACTGCTGTCAGAGCCTGAGCGAAGGCCTGCTCCGCGTTCCTGTACCGCTGGTCGGCCAGTGCAGTGTGGGCATCCTGCACTATGGAGATGAACTGTTCTTTTCCACAGGGGGGTGCTGTCTGTGACAACAAGCAGATTGAAATACACTTCAAAAACTATAAGCTATACAGAGCACATCTCTGAGGTGTAATGTCAAACAAAGGCAATGTCTTTTTTTTCTTTTTTTTTTCTTTAAATCTCTGTGATACCGTCTGTTCTCCCAGTTTAAGAGAGTATGCTCTCAAATGCTCCGCCGGAGGGTTTAACGATTGCTCACTAGTCAGTCACTGCACTGGGGATGGCAATCCAATGGTGGTTTCACAATTAGTGCAACTTAATCTGACTGAGTCTTAACTTAAGGCTGCTGATTGGATTGTTTTTAACATAGACATAAGTAAAAATCACAAAACTGACCAAAAGCAGGATACACAAAATCATTTTGGACATAAGACAAATATGTAATGTAAACTAAGTTACAGACGTCTATTTAACAGCACTCAGGATCACACAAAAATATTTATATGCAGTTTTCAGTAAACCTTTTTTCAGTTTTTAAGTCAAATCAGTTTTGAGTCTTTTTAAGTGAAGTATATCAGCAAGTCAATCCACTGATTCACCAACATATGTTAACCAAGCAAAACTGATATCTTCACCCAATCATAAAATCAGACTTTGTACCTTTTCAGGGAGTGCTGAGTGTTTGTTTCTGACCGCGTGTTTTTCTGAAGCGTGAGGCTCCGCTCTCCTTGCCTTTCGATCTGCCATTTCGCTGTAAATATCATTACAAACGAGAAAACAAAGATTACAACGTCACTCAGTTAAACGATATTGTGCCTTCAAGTAGAGAACGAGCCACGAACACTGAACAAACCTTCCGTAGATTGAAAAATAAAAAAAAAATAAAAAAAAGAAGGAGAGGAAAAAAAAAACAAAAAACCTTCAGCAGTTCAGCACAAAAATCCAAAACAGGAAACTGCTTAACCTTCAGTCTAGATTATTCAATTGTGCAAACAGTGGTTTGACATAACAGCTTGAACGAAAACAAGACTTTAATCATTAAACGATTAACTCAGTATTTCACCAGTGCTCTTCATAATGTATTGGCAACTGCTCTGTAAGGACTAGCTCCAAAAGCAATACGACTTGTACGGCTTTTACTTTCATAAACATGAGAAAACAAAACTGAAGGGAAAGTACCTGGCGGGAAATGACAACTCAAAATCCCGACTTCTTGTTACTTGGCTAGCTTAACTTTCAAGTGTATACCAAAGGGTTATTGCTATTTGACGCACTGTCTTTAAGTCACATCCTTTAGTACAAGATTAACTGAATACATAAATAACCTGTTTCTCAAACAAAAACAACATTTCAAAGGAAGCTAAAGCTACTGTGTTGTTTCCGTACGCAGACTACGACGTCACCACACAGAAATGCAATGGAGACAAAACAAAACAAAACATTAACTATATTATGAAGCTGGACCTGTACATATTAAAATGACAAAGTGTTTACTCCTCCTGCGTCCACTCAGTACATATGTGATCACCTGATTTTATGTATCCCTGTTTTGAAAGGTTTTATCGTTTTTTTTTTTTAAAAAATGATACACATTAGGCTAAATTATTCTTTCACTCACACTGTGTAAATCTGGACACTTACCTTTTCACCATCTCCTTGGTGGTTCTGGAGCCCTCCTCAGTTTTTGAATCCTCTCCTGAGTAGAAAAGGTTTTGAATACTCCAAGAACAGAGAATATTCTAGCAATGCTACCAAGTGAAATGCCACACCCCTCGTATGGTAAATTATATCACTATGCAAAGCAACCGAACTTGGCTGACAACATTTATTACAGATTGCTCATCAGTGCATGCACAGACATTTCTAGAACAGAAAGCATGTGACAGGCATTAACTATCATGATAAGATTCTGATTTTAAAGCTTGTCCACCTTAGAACTGATAGTTAATTCTTCAACAAGACAATAAAACACAGCAAATGAAGTGTATTGAACTGCGTATGAAACAATGAAAATACCCACAGAGCTCACATTACACCTTCAGGCTGGAGTATAAGACATTGCTAGCAGGCATATGTATTAGCCTTAGAAAACAAGTAAAACCTTTCCAGTCTGGTCAGTTTTGTCACAGTGTCACGTGATCATACAGCACAACCGCAGACAAGAACAAACGCATCTCACCTGTAGCATCCCCCTCCTCTGTCCTCTCCTCTGCTTCCTGCATTTGGACATGCAAACATGTAACTAACATTATCTCAGGCAGTCCTCTCCTTGCATAGTTTACATCTGTTTTGATTAACTGAGGGGTAGGGACCTCCCGTGTTCTAAAACTCATCTCAATCAATCACTCGAGGCACCCGCGTTGAAACGAATCGGGTGTTCTGGTGCTACAGGATCATGAAAGGACAAACTAAGAAACTCTGTGTGGCGCTGATCGCTTTTACTCAGTCTACACAAGCCACTGCAATTTTTTTTTTTTTTTTTAATTTAAAATGAACTTAAACATAAGTAAAATAAGACGCCTTTGAATGATCACATGCCAATCATACACTTTTGCTCTTGCGTTTTTGATAGACTTTTGATTTATGTATAGAGCACATCCTCTCACCTTCTTTGTGACACCGGTGTTGGTTTTTTGCTCTGTTCCTTTATCAGGGCAATCGGAACAGTGCTGCAATCCTTCTGCTCTACTCACACTCTCTGGTCTACACAGAAACAGAAATCAAAACTGTTGTATTCATTTTATGAGGCAGATGCGTTATTATTAATAGTTTTCTTTTCTTTTCTTTTTTTTTTAATGGTAAATCATCATAAGCAGAAGAGTTCAAATACCTTTTGGTTGGGACCCTCTTTGCTTCACTTTTCTTTAACTTCACTTCAGCTAAACGTATTTAAAAAAAAAAAAAAGGAAGCGGTGAGATTTCCAGAAATTACAAAAAAATAACAGTAGTATTCAAAGCAAAAACATTCTTTCAGAATGCCACGATATTCAGTCACCATTAACAGGAAAACGTACGGTCGATGACAGAGGAAGTGAGCGAGATTGAAGGTAAAAGTGTTACCCTTCATTTCCTTCATCTCTGAGAGGAATCTGCCATGTTGTTGCTGCAGGTCTCTGAGCCCGTCTGGATCCGCACTGCACAGCTCCTGGGCTATCCTATTCGCCTCCAGCGCTCTTGAATGTTCTCCCAGATAAAAAAGGCCATCACAGAAACGATAGTGACCCTGTCAGAAAGAGGCAGAAAGTAGGTGTTTCGTTCATTTGAAGGATGGAAGGGTTGTTGCTATTGTCTGTGAAGATTTTCAGTCATCCAGGTCATAATCCAGGTTATCCGAGAATGGATGAATTAAGGGCAACCGGACTTGGTTGTGGTATACTTGAAGATGTTTCAACTCTCATCCAAGAGGCTTCTTCAGTTCTGACTGACTGGTGGAGACTCTGAGGTATTTAACCTCTGTGGGGTCGTTATGAAGACCATTGATGTCACTTGATTTTTTTTTAGTGCTCCTGGCTGTTGTAATGACAGTCGTTAGAGTTACGTGAGGCCAAGTGTGAATGGTTGTTAATTCTCCTGGGAAGGGATGAAAGGACCACATTGTAGGTGGGGGATAAGTGGTGTGGTAGACCTCCTCCTCTGTTGCTTGGCTTTCTTGGACTGTGCCATACACATTGAGGACAACAGGAGCCTCCACATCAGAATATACAGGAAACCCGCACATACACAGACCAACACTTACTCTTTGACTCTCACCACCCACCGGAACATAAGCTAGGAGTTAACAGAGCCCTTGCGCCACCGAGCTAATAACTTGCCGGAAAATGCCCAGGCCCAAGAGAAGGAGCACAAACACCTGAATGATGCAGTCAGAGCGTGTGGATACCCGAACTGGACCTTTGTGAAAACAGCCACCAGATCCAGGAAGAACACCAACACTGCGGGTGGTGAGGAAAAGGAAGGACAACCGCAACAACATCGTCATCCCGTACGAGTCTGGAGTACCTGAGAAACTCAGGAGGATCCTCAACAAGCATCGCATCCCTGTGTTTTTCAAACCCAGAAACACACTAAGACAGGCACTGGGTGAAACATCTAGAAGTATCTGCAACCAAGTCCGGTTGCCCTTAATTCAACCCTTTCTTGGTTGTTTCTATTTATAACTATTCATTTATCCGAAGCTTTTTAAGAGCAACAGTGATTTTTCTTCATCAGGGGTCACATTCCCATACTGGAGTCTTACACTTAAGTGTCATGCACATATGTCCATATCTTCACATACAAGCCCAATGAAACGGTTCAGCGAAAAGGCTGTGAATTCATTCTAAGCGCAAACTGAATTATGGCTGTCATGAGCCAGATTTATTCATAAATGCCACTAAAATTGAATTTTGCTCTCTTCATCTCAGCTACTCCTTGTAGCGTTGTTTAATCTATGTAGGTCTAATGTCATCTGTGTGGAAAAAACAAATCGCGAGACAGTGCAGAACTATTTTTAAGAGAGTCCTTCCGTGAAACACACGTTACAAATTTGAATGAGATATGTCTGACGCTGTAGTTTTGGATAAAAGAAAAGTAGGGGAAGAGTTTACCTTAGCCCAGTGAGGTTGTAATAAAGTGGCTCGCTTCCCATCACCAACAGCTTTCCTGAAAAATTAATCCATTTCAGACCATTTAAAAAGTGTATCTAATCATCAGTAGTAATCTTCTCAACAACAAATAAATATGTTAAATACATGTCAAACGAACAAGAAAAAAAAAAAATCAACTTACAAATATTTTTCAGAACGAAGGTAGCAAAGCGCTCTGTTCCCATAGAGTATGTGATTTTCTGAACTGAAACGCAAAATGATTACAGGATTATATGTTTTGTGAGATACTCACACTCACATTATATTTAAAACATGCATTCAATTTTAAAGGCGAAAAGCCCATGTCAATGAAAGAGCACATTGCTAACAACATAAATAAACTGTGTACCTAAAAGAGGATCGAGATGTTGGTAAGAGTATCATTACTCACGCCGCACAGGCTTGAGACACAAATGCTATGCAGTAAGTGACACAGCAGCTTCAGAGAGCATTAAGATCCCCTCATTTTTCAACTCTTTTTTGCATTATAGACTTAACTCAAAATGGACTAAAATGATTTTTGTGCCATCAAAGTGTACCATAACGACGAAAGTGAAAAGACATTTTTCAAAATATAAAAAAAAAAAAAATCAAAATATAAAAACTGACGTCACTCATTTACATAGGTATTCAGACCTCTTATTCGGTACTTTGGAGGACCACCTTTGGCAGTGTTCACAGCTGCAAGTCTTCCTGGGTATGCCTCTACCAGCTGTGCATACCTGGATTTGGGCGGATTTCCCATTGTTTCTTGCAGATCCTCTTAATTCTGTCAGACTGAATGAGGAGCGTCGATGAACTGCAGCCTTCAGGTCTACCACAGGTCTGCCCCACAAGACTGGACATTGGCAGGGGCGCTTAAGGACATTCAGAGACATCACTCTGGCAGTCTCTTAGCTGTGTACTTCAGGCCACTGTCCTGCTGAAAGGTGAATCTTCGCCCTCGTCCAAGGTTGTGTGCGCTCTAAACGTTCTTCTTTCTTGTCTATTTTTTTTTTTTCCAAGAACCTCAAAATATGTGGCTCCGTTCATCTTGCTCTAAATTCTGGTCAGTCTTCCAGTCCCTGCCTCTGAGAAGCACCACCACATCACGAGGTCGATCTGATGAGCTGTACCAGTTTTTGCCAGACATGGCACTCGGGATTCAGGCCAAATAATTGAATTTCTGTCTGATCAGACTAGGGAATCTTTTTTTTTTTTTTTTCTCCCCGTGTTCTCGGAGTCCTATAAGTGCCATCTGTCAAACTCTAGGTGGGCAGTCACATACCTGTCACTCTGGAGTGGCTTCTATCTAAACCTACCTGACAGAGTGCATCAGCGACGGCTGTCCTTCTGGCAGGTTCTCTACACATGAACTGAAGCTCTCTTAAAGTGGTCATTGGGCACTTTGTCACCTCCCTGACCAAGGCCCTTCTTGCCCAAATACCAGATTTGGCCAAACAGCTAGCTGTTCTAAGAGTCTTAATGGTTCTAAACTTCTTCCTTTTGACAATGATGGACTGTGCTCCTGGAGTTCAACACATAAACTATTTTTTTTTTTTACCCTATTTCAAATCTGTGCAATGATCCAATCCTGTCTCAGAGCTCTGAGAGGAATCCCTTAGACCTCACTGCTTGCTTTTTTGCTCTGCCACACGCTGTGAACTGTGGTGTGTTATAGAGTGTTATACAGGTGTGTGCCTTACTAACTCATGTCCAGTCCAGTGAGTCTGATCCAGGCTGACTGCAGTCATGTTCTAGAGACGTCTCATGGATGACCAAAAGAAACAGGACGCATTTAAACTTAAGTCGGAGCGTCATAGTAAAGGATCTGAATACCTATGCAAATGCGAGATTTCAGTTTTGTATTTTTCAATACATTTCTAAAATGTTTTCTAAAAAATGTGTTGTCACTTTGTCATTATGGGGTATAATACGTCGATCGACGCACAGATCAATTTAACCCATTGTATATTAAAGCTGTAACAGAAAAAGGTGTGGAAAAACTGAGGGGATCTGAGTACTTTCTGAAGCCACTATACTGAAAAGAGATCTTCTGTATCACTGATTTTCACAGTCACCATACATACAGAGCGGAGTGCCTTGCAGCGGTCTGGTTGTTGTGTCTTTGTACGTTACTTACTGAAATTTGATGGCTTTACTGTACCACTTTACAGCAACATCATATTTCTTCTTTTGGAACAGCTCATTCCCCTTATTCTTCATCTCTTCACTTTTCTAATCAAACAGACCAATCATTCATGCATTATTCAAAGGGAAAGAAAGAAATGGGTATTCGGTTCATTCGGTTAACGAAATATTCTCCTATTACTCCTAATGAGAGGCGTAATGGCTTTGTACCAAAACCCGAAAACTGCTCTGAAGAGCACCAGTGAACATTGCTGGTGTTTGTATTAAATCTGTTCTTCCGGAGCTGAATTTTTATACGTTTAAATTAAAAAAGAATGAAAAATAAGAGTTCTGAGTTAGTTCAGTTCTCTTTCGAGCGATAACATCACAAAAACTGAACTGTGGTCCAGAAACCAAGGTACAAACCAAGCCATGAACAGGGTGGAGCACTGCACCTTTACCCGCAACATGTAATACAACAGTATCAGCCCATCATGACACTCGCCGAAAAATAGCTTGGGGCATTTTCAGTTAAGAGACGCAAATATGCCACACTAGCCAAATGATAAAACATTACATAATACTTACATCTATGTGCCACTTTTCTGGTGTAACACAAAGATCTTTCCTCATTCTCTTCCTACTACACCCCATAACTTTAACATAATGGGAATCTGTTGAGAGAAAAAAAAATGCTTTGTTCTGTTTTTGCAATAACAAAGTAATGAGCAGTTTAACAGCATGGGGGGGGGGGTGCTGTTCTTACATTCATTGAAGATGAACTCCAGGGTGCCAACACACACCGCCCTCGGGCCAAGCTCTTGAACACGACTAGTAATATACGGTCCTTCTGCCTGTTCCAGCCAACGCATAGCATCAGCTAAACAATCGCGATTCTGTGAATGTGCATTTACAAAAGCATTGTCAACTATCATACAACCTTTAAAAGGCCCCTACAAAATGTACGTGCTGGACCATGCTGGTCACAGAACGGTGTCAACATAAATACCACATTGTACTTGTTCAATAAATGCTTGCTGGTGTGCATGCTTAAGTGCACCAACAACCAAAAATAATTTCACTTACATTAAATTCAACACAAAACATTTAGACAAACGATTCCCCAGCTTCATCCACTTTTAATGCAGTGCACCTTGATCTGAGATCAATCACAGCGTAAATGTAAAGTAAAAATACATTACCATACTGAAAGAAGTGCTTATTGATATCAATTGTCTTGTTAGGTCTGGTCGTAACTGGATGGGAATTGGAAAAAAAAAAAAAGGGGCAAAAAAAAAAAAGACATAATTAAAAAACACGAACACTTTTAATGTTTTGTGATTCAATTTATGTTTTGATGCACTAACAATAACAGAGCATATTATACATACAATGCCTTTCTCCATGGCTCTGAGAATGGACTCCAAGATTTCGATCTTATCCAACCTCCTCAGGCTCAAGTCATTGGAAACACTGAGAAGAGTCATAACAGGAAAAACATCAACCGAAAAAACACCAACCGTATTTCTCAATCACAGCCATAAAAGCTGTAAATCAGGATAAAACTGAAAAAAACACTCTGTTTTTGCAAAGCGAGACAGTTTGCTGTCATGTTACTGTTAGGGCTTGTTTCATATCCATCGTGGTAGCAGGCGGACAAACAGCATGCGTGTCCAAACTCTCTTGTATCAACTACAAATATTTCTATTCCTGCAGAATAGATGACATTTCACTTGTGTAAAACGAGTGAAAACAACTTTAGCATTTACATTGTCATGGTTATTGTTAAAAACCCTTTATAGCAACACACAGGGCAAATGGAATGACCGCCTGGATGAAGTTCAGTATTTCAAAAGCAGACAACACCCAATCCTTTTTACAGCGCAGAACAAACTCACTCTTTAACATAAGTTACTTAAGTACATTTCCATTAGCAAGTTTGAGGAAATGGAAGTAAGAATATCTGATGCTGTGCATCAACAAAATACCGCCACTTGGTCCTACTGTTAAAGGCCTTGTGCTGGATACTGAAGTCTAAATCAAGCCGTATGCAAATGGAGAAATCACATGAACTGCAGGCGACCCCAAGGTCACATTTATTTCCTCAAACCTAAAAACGAAAACTCGTTCAGTTCAACATACTGGGAACTAAAGAGAGAGAACCATAATGAAATAGTTCAGTAGGATAATGTACATGCACTCTCATGACCGACATTTCAAACTTTCCAGCTCAGATGTCACAAACCACCTTCACCTCAGTCTTAAGGTCATTTCAGCAGTTCCTGTCCATTCTGTATGGTATGAAGTGGATATAACAGCAGAGACATTATCGTGTATAAGAAAATACATGAAATAACATAAGCAAAGCTCCAGGTCAGGCAGTGGAAGTGCATTAGATTGTGAATGGCCGATAAAGAACAGGCTTTGAACATCACTTGAGCTAAGGAAAGACAGTTGTTAATACACACACCTTAACAGCCGTATTCCAAAATTCATCAGAAAACCCAGAAATTCATTTGAATGTGTGAATTACTCAGTTACTCAGTCATAAAGTCTGAATCAAAGTTAACTACTTGAAACTTGCCAGTGACCTCACACAATTTCTGCATACAGAGTGCTGGTTAACATTAACTATTTAGTGCTACATGACCCAACTCTGGACTATGAGACACGTTGACCTGTGGCCAGCTCACAGGACAGGGATGAGTCATGGATGGGTGTGAGAAACCGTGTGCTATGAATATGTCGTGAATGTAATTAAGATAGCGACTGAGAGGCGGAGGGTGGCGCCGTGGGGATTTGTCTAGATAGACATAATAAAATGTTCTCCGAATTCATAAAAGTATACTGTATTCACACAGGTCTATTTCAGACATAAAAAGTTAAAGGTGAAATGTTTCAGTCCGCATCCTCAGACGCGTAGTCCATCCCGGCAGTAATCTTCACTCTTCAACCCCTCGGTAGAGACTCTTCGCCACAGGGAGAGATCTGGTCTTGGTTGAAAACAACTCAAGTTACAGACATCAGCTTACACACAGCCGTATCATGGGAGTCCGCTTACTTTGAGTCGAGGAATCCCATTTGTACGGCCCAAGTGGTGGTCGTGTGATTGTCCTGTTGTCGAATGAGAATATGCCACCAAAACACAGCGACATGCAACAGGTGACCCATCTTCTTTTTCTCCTCGACGGAAATTTTGTCCCAGCGTTCATAAATCACGTCTAATCAGTGATGACACACACACACAAAAATGTATTACATTTCCTTCCACTCAATTACATCGGCATGACTCATCACAGCATCAAAGGAAAATGTACATGCAAGCTTTAGTCAGCAGTTCCTACACATACGTGCTCTCAACACTGCCCTCTGGGAAAGTTAAGCTGTCCCAAATATTTCCTTTATCACAAAGACAGACAGACAGACATGGCTGAAAACCTGGGAGCACAAACCCTGGTTACAAGGGACATCATAGTCACCCATGGTCTAATCTGGACAAAATTATCTTATGTATGCATATTGTAAGTCTTCACACCAACACCGTTGGGAAGGTATAGGTTTGCCTTGCTAACCAGGTACTGACAATGATTTGAATCATACATTATTTTGAAGCATTCTGATGTTTTCAAACACTCTGAATGTCAAATATAATTAAAGAAAATTCATAGTCTTCAGTTATCTTGGGTGAAGTGCTTTAAAAGACCATTCGGTGGGGCTACTGTCATAAACTACTGAGAAACCGCTACCAGAATTATACAAAATGTACATCATGAGCGATTACTGAGATGTATCCTGCATCTAAACCCCAATGTAAACATAGGTACAGTATTAGTACTTAACTTACCAGGAGGTTCCAGGTGTACGTATGGGTATGTACTTTCATAAACCTGCAGGAGAGATGTGTGATACAAGAAGAGAAGCTTTATGTGACGAGATGACACAAGCTTATATTCAGCAGTAACTAACATTTAGGGGCATACAGAGACACAATGCTAGGCAACTGAGTATGGTTTACACTGTAGATAATCCGAGATAGCCAGTATACTCACAATTTTAGTGCGGTAGCGAGTAACGTTGGGACCCTCATCGAGGTCCGAATCTTCAGAGTCTGACATTTTACAGATCTGTAAATCAGACAGTAGAGGTGCGTCTATAAAAACATTCCTCTTGTGCAGTGAACACTTCACGACCAAGAAAATGCGTTAAAAGGGTGACAACCTTCGTTCCTTGAGTTCATTTCATAAAGTTTGAGGGGGAAAAACCGAACAGCACTGGCGTATTTTCGCAATACTTGTAAGTTACAAAATCACCTTTTCGACTCACAATCGATCGATCTAATCTCCAAATATATTTCAAGAAATCCATCTGCATACACGAACAAGGAGAGATACAAGTCACAGACTCATAACAACAAAACATCACTAATCAGAAAGCTAAGTTACTTACCCAATGTCCTGTACTATCTGGACACACGCCCCAGATTAATATGATCTGGCTAACGCTACGTGTCTCAACATTGTCCTTTAAGAGGAAGTTTAATGTTGACAGGCTCTAATTAACAGTCTGATAACCTTTCTTTGTTTTAACTACACGCCATACTGCTTACAAAATGCAGTTAATCGTATTTGGTTTAAAATGCATCTGTGTAGCTACTCACAGTTTTGCATGCTGTAAAATCGTTTGTGTATCATGTGTAATGTGAGCCGCCATACTGACAGCTATGGCTAAGTTAGCAAACTTGCGCACATTCCACTAGCTCTCTCTCCTCGATGCTCACGTGCACCCTCAAAAACATTTTATACACAATTTTGTTGTTCAGTAAGAAGTGTAATTATTACGTTACAAACCCGCTTCGGTTCTCTAATTTTCGTCGAGGTTTTGTATTATGTTCTCACGCATAGTCCGAGGCCCGACAAGAACGTTACAGGAAATGCTGTTAAGTTTTGTGGTTTGAGAGAAAAACGGCACTAAACGGGAGTCTGTGGTATTTGCAGAATAGCGCGTCCTAGTGGCAAAGAGGAACTTGGTGGAATCACTCATAAAATTTACCCTCGCGTAATTTAAGTAATTTTATCAGTCTAATATTCTCTGTACAGTTTGTCAACGCTTATGATTATACATAACTCTTGTGCTTATCCATATGCCACCCCCCCCCCCCCCCCCCATTTCTTTATGTATTTGTGTTTTACTTTTGTGCTTATTTTTTCCTATTCCCTATTTGCTGTTTTCAGACTCCAGAATGTTAGTTATTATTAGCATCTTTGCTTACATCTCAGATGTTTTATTTCTGCTTGACATTAGAAGGTATAAGCTTATGTATGTAAGGATTTAGACGCTTTTGTTACTGTAAACTGTCTTGTCGCTATAATTTACTCTGGTGCAAAATCTTTTGGTGTACTATTCAAAATGTTCTGACAGTGAAAATGATGAAAATTTTAATGGGATATCTTGGAAGTGATGTCACGATGAGTCGTAAGAATGTTCTTTTATTTATAATTTGGGCTGTCAAAATCAAACCAAAATACTGTGACAGATAGGGAAGATGCTGATGCGTTCCATGTTGGCTAACTGAAAAAAATCAGCACATACAGAAATAAATACATTTGATCAAAGGCTTGATCTCAGTAGATTAATCATTGGAAACTGACCGTGTTTTCTTTAGAAAAATATGTCCTCTGTATTTTTTATGGAATATATGATCCTTCACACTATATGACAGATTTAGGTTTAACCTAAAATCATTAAAAAAAAAAAATTGTGTTAAATAGAAAAAAAATCACTATTAAATACTTTTCATAGTATGAGCAATACAACTACATGATTTTGATGTCTCAAAGATTTTTTCCACCAAAATATTCATACTTGAATATCAGTCATCCATATTCTGAAGTAACTCCTGCTCATGTCATCAGTACTAAAATCCAGAAATGAAAGATATGTCATTCTGATGTGCATTACTCATTGTCTTTTCACAGTTAAATCGAAGTGGGGGTTTTGCTCATTTAACTGTAATTTATTAATTGCTAGTGCAGTGTTAATTCTGTTTCGATATGTTTATCTTTAGGTAAATTTGTATAAACTCCCAATGTAAACAGGGATATCAGTAATAATATGATTAATTTACGTCTCTGAGTTCCTTGTTGTATTTGATTAATGTATAGTAAACAGTACCAGACCACAAATCAAAGCAGTTCTTCATCGGTTTTCGTCCCCAGCAACCTGTGTGACACACTCCAGACCATTAGACGGCAGCAGCAAACTTTCAACGTTGATAACCTGCCAGTTAACGCCGCAGAATCAAACTATGAACTAGCCGAAATCCAAAATACTTCAAAGACAGAAGCTAGGACCAAACCCCTCAGAACCAACATGACTACTCACATATGAGTAATGTGTTTTCATTAGTACCTTTCATTGCACCTCTTTCGGGTTTAAATCAAGCACAAAAAGAATATACACTCTGATGCAGCAGTAACTGGTAAGCGTGTGTTTTTGATAACTCCTGTAACAGGAGCAGAGCAGGTGGCTGAAGCGAGGAGTTACTGCTGTAGCTTATGCCAAGATGAAAGAAAATAGTATCGAGTTCTTTTAACCGTTGATCGGTTGAATGTGTAATGAAGTCAGTTTTAAGGTATTTGGATATAAAAGACCGACAAATGGAGAAGCACAGCCACGTATCTTTAAATAGTTTATGTCTGAGCTACATCATTTGCTGTGGGCATCAGTCAAAAACAGTTACGAACGAGGATTCATAGGTTAATCAGTATGAACTTCACGCCTTACCCATAGTTCCCACAAAGTAAGAATGATTCTATAAATCAGCGCGTGTGTCATTTTTATGTTTACACGAGAACCTACTTTCTTTTGTATCCTCTTAGGATCATGGTTGAAAACTCCCCATCACCTGTGCCAGAAAGGGCCATCTATGGATTTGTTCTCTTCCTAGGCTCTCAGTTTGGCTTTTGTAAGTTTAATTTTTTTTTGCCTGAGAATAAAAATGATTAAAGGTCATTTCTACCAACATCTTACTTCTAACTTATTTCTCCCTGTTAGATAGGCTATCTCAGACCACTCATTATGAGTTGGTCTACTTTAGCAAGTGTCCAGTGAATTCAATAGTATTTGAGGTTGGAAGTATTTCTTTCTGCCTTTTTTGGATTGTATGAGAGGCGTGCATTAGGGATATAACATTTGTGACATGTACTTGCGTCTAGACCTATTTATTTTTTATTTATTTGTTTGTTTGTTTGTTTTAAACTGAATATTGCACTGGATGCTAAAGAATACCTTTTTATGTCATCTAATTCCTCCTGCTGTGATCTTCATTTGAATGCTGAAGAAATTATTAAAGTAAGGCTATTTTACATCAACTAAAAGTACAGTCCAGTGTGAAATGAATGCTTATTTTCCTCTCCTTCTCAGTCTTGTATTTGGTGTGGGCGTATGTCCCAGAATCTTGGCTCCATTCAGTTGGATTAACCTATTGGCCTCAAAAGTAAGTACCATAAATTTCCTTGTGGGAAGAAGGCAGCAGGAAACTATGTATGTATAGTGTAATGATGAAATGGTTTTGAGTGTTGTTTGTGCCAACCTGCAGTCTTGGAAAATTTCTCTTTGTTCTAGGTACTGGGCACTTGCTGTGCCAATCTATCTTCTGGTTGCATTAACAACTTCACTTGTTGTACTGTTTGGAGTGAACATGATGAATACAGCACCGCTCAATTCGGTAGACAACATTACAGGTGAGGTTTCACTAGTCACAAATTAAAATTAAAATTTAATCATATTTAATTGTTGCATTTGCTCAGACAGGTTTGCATGTTTTGATATTGTTACACAAGGTGAAATTGAATTGACATTGTTGTTTTACAGTTCTGTAATAATGAGTCAGTGAAGTTTATGATTTTCTGTATTAAGTGTGCTTGAGAATACAGATATGTATGGTACTTTTCCTACATTTAATTACCAACTCAGTGATGTTATGACACCGTTTTACTAACATCTATAACATTTTCTCCTTTAATTAGATAACTATGCTAAAAACCAACGAACAGATGACCACCAAAATGGGGCAATTCCAAGATTAAAGGACATGTCTATAAGCGAAGTGAACCACTATTTCTTCCTGTCACATGATGAATCCGCAGTAAAGTAACTGACGCACAGAAGACCGTGGCCTTTTTATTTCATTACATTGTGAACCTTGTTAACGATGCTACCTTTTATCATATTCATTTGTTACGTCTAAATTGTAATTTGAAGTGAGCCGAAGCCTTCAAGTAAGACATTTTCAGTTGTCACAGACTGGTGAAAGCTAAGTCAGTATTATGGGCTTCATTGTTACATTATATGAATGAATGAATGAATGAATGAATGAATGAAGCACAATAAAGTAAGGTCTTTTGATGAACTCCTCTCCATTCTTGTGTAACCTCAATAGATGTTAAAGATCCTCAGAACCTTTTTCAATGGGCCTAAAAATTCCAAACTACAGTCTATGGTGACAATTGACCATCCAGTCCAGAAGTCAAACATAATGCTTTTAGGTGAATGCATATGTTTTAGAGATTTGCTTCACTTAATCTGCGATAGCCTCAATTCACGTGTAATCTACGAATGTGGAACCGCTAGGACATGCCTTGGACCAGTGTGGAGGGAATGCAGAAATGGTTGTCATCACTCCATGCTGTGAGGGTTTACTGAGGTTTTAGATGCACCTTCTCCATCACTTCTTTGACAGGCAAAGATTTGACTTTCAGATGAACCCTAGCATCACTTATCATAAGCACAAGACCCCGCAAGGAGAGTACCATTGTCTCTACTGAGCAGAGAGTTGGATATCAAATAAAAAAAGTGTAGAGTGTTATGAGCGTAAAACATTTCATATAGACATGTTTGAGAACATGGCAAAAATGATATTCTATGGGCGGTTGTAAAGAAAATGTTTTAGCTGTCTTCGCAACTACAGAAAATTTTTTAGCATTCTCTCCTGTATTACCGTGTAGCTGCCTCTTGACTTATTTGTAGTGTGTGATTGTAGTGAGGAATTGCTGTGTCTTTATGGGTTCAGTGTGTGCATGACCTTATGAACTTATTAAACCAGAAGTGAAATGGTCAACCGGCTATCTCCTCATCTTCTGATTTCACCGGACCCCTTCAATCTGTCTGACCACCCCTGGAAGAGCTCTCACCTCCCCCGACTTGTGTCTCGTCACCGCCTTTCTTCCAGACAGGTAAGGGGTCCGCAGCAGCCAGAACAGCAGATAACCCATCAAAAACAAACAGAGGTCATTTGAGATGGCTCGCCAGTGTTTGACCTCCTGAGTGCCACCTTAACCCCGCTGCCCTCTGTGTAAGTCAAGCTCTGTCTGATGACGGAAAGCTCATTACTGTTTCACACAGAGTAAAGGTGGACTCACCTGTGGCTAGGAACTAAACTTGCACTCTGCCTCACCTCTAACCAGGTCCTTGATCACAGCCTAAATTGTAACTACTATGAATTCTGGACACAATGCTGTTCCCCTTCAATGCTGCATCTACTCTTCATTAGGCAGTTATTATTAGAAAGGAGCTTGCTTTCACACTGGGCTGTTTTGGAAAGAGACATTCTGGATAATTTATTACAAATATGTATCATAATCAGTGACGTCATCACTGAATCTTCTTAGAATCTTGGTACAGAGACCTGCTGAGGCTGTCTTAAATGAGATGACAGGACGCACCAAATGTGATGTGACACAGGGTCCTTGACTGCTTAACCTAGCAAATAACGGATTCAAAGTGCGCAATTCAAAAACTGGGCTGTTTTAAAAACTGGAATTTCCTCCATGCTCCCTCTAAAGTAAACTGGAATTGTCCATTATGGTATAGCATTTTATTTAATCCAAAACAATTCACAGAATCATGAGCCTAATGGCAATTTTAGAAACTGCACATGATCCCTTGCAAATAAATAAATAAATATTTGAGCTCATTTAAAAACATTTTAATTTAATAAGATTTAAAATGAGATGCTACTTTGACCTTTGCTTCATCCATTCAGTCTTATCTGCATGTTCCTCTTTTAACAAAAAGATCCTTTGAACAGAAATATTTTATGGGGAAGATAGCAGATATGAGTCATCTGTCAATAAAAAAAGTAAAATAGGAAAATAAAACACTTAAATGTATTTTCTCAAACTTTTATTTTTCATTTTCAAAAAACAAAACATGAATTGAAGGTTTATTCAGCATCAGACATAACTCAGTGCTTAGTGTAAACATGTCTTTTCAGTGTTACATTAAAATGAACTTAGGACCAAAGAGTTGGCTACCGTTTTAATGAATCTAGATAAGAGATCATTATAAATCATTATACTACTGTACTTGTTAAAATAATATCCATAAAAACTACAAAGAACCACTCAGTTCTCTTGTGGCTACTATAAGATCTACATTTAGACACTGAAATAACATATCCATAAAGCTTTAAAAGAACAGGATATTGCAGTGCAGCACTAGTCATCTCTGGGTTAAAGGTCTGTTTACACTCCGATTGTGTAAACAGTATCACTTCTGCATAGTGCATACAGGATCTGCCCAGACTCCTCTCAGTTTCCGGTTCTCCTTTAAGGTGATAATCCATAGTCCTCTGAATCTTGGACACGGATGAACAAAGCTTCCTGAAACCTGTTGCTCCATCTCCTGTGTCCATTCAGTTAGCTTGTTTCCAAAATAGCATCTAGCTTCCTGATCCAAGGCCGCGTGGAACCCGAGAAAGCGGTTCGGCTCTCTCTCTCCCAGTTGTCTCCTCTGCATCCTCACTGTCCTCAGAGCTGGAGTCGTCATTGTAGAAGTGAAGGGTAGCTTGGACAGGGAAGCTTGCCAGAACTTTCTTTCCCAGATGAGACAGATACTCCTGAATCCTTGATTTAGGCAGGAACAGCCTATGGGTTCAATGAGTTTTAAGTGGCAAAAAGGTCATTTTGTGCAAAGAAGGTCAGATGTTTAGATCAAACATGCAATGAAAAACACTGAAAAAAATATTTTTCTGAAAAATATGCATGTGAAAAAAGAAAAAAAAAAAAAAGCTTTGGTGTAATTATGAATCTAATATACAAATGTTTGCAGAAGTAACCCCTTATTCTGTTCAGAAAACCATTTTTGTAAAATAATGTGTCATGTAGGCAAGACTAACCTCACTGGATGCTGAAATCCAAGGGCATCTTTTGATTGTCTGCTTACAGATGTCATAGCTCCAGTTTCAGGCTTATTTAGGGAAACAAAATTTTAAGGTTCCTTGACCAAATTCACATATATATATATAAAATATTAAAACAGTCTTTAATGCATCAGAATCACTTTAATACCACTGGAAATGGCACATAATGTATTACATTCATGTTCTGTGGTGTCATGTATTTAGTTTGTGTGGAGAGCTGCACTATTTACTTTTTTCAAGCCAGTGTCTTTGATAGTTAGAATCCAAGGTCTCCATATATCCGAATAACTGCAAACAAACAAACAAACAAACAAACACACAAACAAACAAACAAACAAAAACATAAGATCACTTGTTGTGAAACGTCAAACAAGAATCATTACTTCTACGCTCTACGTGAAGAACCTACCCCATCAATTGGCCCGTGGGCTGTCCTCCTGCCGCGTGATGATTCGGGCGCAGTACTTGAGTCTTGCTCGTGTGAGGTCCAGCCTGCACATCAGTGCAGAGCGGTAGCATCCTAACCGCGACTGACCCTCCCAAACGCAAATTCCTGAAGTGAGAGGGCAAAGGTACGTCAAGGTATTTATCCTTTCAGCGCTGTCCACAAGGGTCCTCGAAACTGAGAGAAAGGGGGAGTGACCAGGTTAGATAACTAGGTTATGCAGAGTAGTTTTGAAAATTTGATCAACAGAAAATGTGACTGAAAAACGAACGACGAGCTCCTGTTAAATTATTATTATTATTATATATTTTATTATTATTATTATTTCTACTACTACTGCTACTAATACTATTACTACTACTACCTATCTACCTGAACTCGCTAATACGGGTTCTTGCCCCTTCTCACCCTCTGCGTTCCTCCAAGGAACATCGTCTGGCATTGCCATCCCTACATACAAGGCAATCTCAGTCCAGACTGTTTTCGCTTATGGTTTCCCGATTGTGGAACAAGCTACCAACTGCCATCAGAGCAGGCGCATCCCTCTCTATCTTCAAAAATCTTTTGAAGACTCATCTCTTCCGAGAGCACCTCCTCTCCCAACATCTAACACCTCGAACAACCTTACATGCCTAACCCGCACCTACTGTGATTTTTTTCTACCTAATCTCCTGCCCTTTGTCTTGAAAGAAAACTGGCACTATTGCTTGCACTTTGCCCTATTGAATACATGTAGTACTACTCATTGGTCTCTCACTGTACTGTAGCTTAAATTGTTTCTCCTCTTCTTTGGATAAGAGCGGCTAGATAAATGTGATGTAATATGCTTAGGCTGTAAAGTTGATAACTGGCGTTCAACTAATAATGATGTTACTTCAGTTTACAGGTAAATGTGGCATAGTGAAATAAGAAAATAAAAGCTGAAAATCCATTCGGACCCGTTTCAAACTACATTTAAGCGTAACTTTGCTGCCTCCCTGTGGTGAGTTAGGGGTCTTGACCAAATCGCTGTATGAGTGCAACAAAGTGAGCCTGCGTGTTGGTCACGTGACCACTCAGCCCGATGACGGGGATGTAAGGTCAACAACAAGGAAGCAAATACGATAGTGGATTTTTCGACCATCTGTGAAGCCAAACTGGCTCCGAAACGGCTTGCCAGATGTAATAAAAATGCTAATAACCTTGTGCTACATCTACCTCTGGGTGCGCTTTCAAAAGTGCTACACACTGGTTATACGCAGCACATTGCATAGACTGTGCGGCACCAGGAGTAGCTTCACTTTCTGTGCTCTTAACCCGGAGGGGACGCCTCAGAAAGGGCACCAAACTCGGGAGCAAACTTTTAACAACCAGCGTGGCCCTGCCTTGCTTGAAGAGAGAGTTTTTCTCAAGTTGGGCAACAAAGCAATCTACATAACTGAGCCTCAGGTGATAAAACGGTGCTTTTTCGCATAAAGTTTTAGGCCTTGGCCTTTTCTGTGCACGCGGAATGCTGAATGAATGACTAAGTTCAAGGACTGTCATGCTGCTAGGAGTGCTCTATGTAATTCATTTGTGGAAGTCGCTAACTGTATTGACTGCATGTTGTAAAGGCTGTGATTTGCGTGTCTATAACATATAGGTAGCTGCCCACACATGCTTTGTTTTTATTCGTAGGCTTGTGATGACCTCAGCAAGTGGACTCTGTTGTTGGGGTCTTCTCTGGCTTATGGTCGAAGAATAGAAAACGTTGCTTTTATCATAGAAGCTACGTCAAGACAAAGAGTGGGACAAACCCCTCTCACTTCGAATAAGAAAGTATGATCTGCAGATGTTTTCCATTACTTCTGGGGGTTTTTTGTTGTTGTTGTTTTGTTTTACAACTAAGAAGACTATGTTGACAATTTAAGCAGTCCATTATTTATAAATATTTGTGTGTTGGATTAGATGACAGGAGACCAATTTTACTCACTTTAAAAGGCATGACATTAACATTAATCTTTTTGCCTCACTATGAGAGCAGCATTAACATTAACATAAGTTTTAATAAAGTAATTTTACTGTACTTGTAAAAATGTCATTGAGATACATGTTAATCTGCTGTAATTGGCATGCATTGTGTAGGCCATACAGTTGTTTTTAACTACGTGAAGTAGTTAAAAGGATTGGCCAAAATGGCTTTAACACAACCAACACAACCCAGTGTCTGTGCATATATGTACATACACACATAAGTATACACACCATTATTTTTTTTGTCCATTGTTTGTGAATGTGTATTTCACTTTGGTGACCAGGTGTTGAGGTGGTCAGACTACTGTTTACCTCTGGCCTATAGCCCTGGACAGCCATACAGAGCTGTGGCTGAGGCCAGTGTTGATAACTTCAGCCAGCTTGGCGTGGCTTTCATGGAAGATCGTCTGCAGATGGAAAATGGCCTCGTCCCTGAAAAAATTGTTTGTGAGTTCACAACCACTCATTTTTTAAATGAAAACACGAAACACGGTACAATCTGTATTTTAAAAGACCTTCAGATTACATTATTGATTCGTTATTCAGCTGTCGCGCGTCGGTACAGGATCTGAGAGGGTTTACGTAGCTGTTTCGTTCAAGTAGGTGTTAACCGCTTCCATTTTCCTTCCAGCTGTCTCTCTAAAGGAATCCGCATTGAAAGAGCTTCTTGAAAAACAAAAGTCGGACAGCGGGAAACAGCTTGAGTCCATACCCCTGAGCGCTCCGACGGAGATCGTTCTCTCGGAGCCTTCGCCTTGCGAGCAGGTAAAGGGAGACGTGCCCCGGTCACGCCGGAAAAGCAGCGTGCTCCTGTCGGCTCCTCTCGAGCCCGAGAGCGGCACCGGGGAGCGCAGGAACTCCCGCGATCAGGACGAGGAGATCGATCCAGTGGCAAACCACCATCACATGGAGGGACACCACCTGCATTTATCCAGCTGCCACGAGTGCCTGGAGCTGGAGAACAGCACCATCCTTTCGGTGAAGTACGCCTCGGTGGAGAACATTCCCGACCTCCCCGATGACTATGCCTATGTGGACAGTGAGGAGGGCGAGGAAGAAGACGAAACTTTCTCGGGCCAGAGCAAAAGGGTCAACATCAACGGCAAACCTCCCAACATACTGGTGTACACCGGGGGGTGTGAGGAGAAGTTTGAGCAGGTGCGCTCGGTGCTAGCGGAGTGCATCGACACGGACAGCTACACCATCTACTCTTTGCGTCCCCAGCAGGTTCTCAGCGAACCCTGGTTGGAGAGCGCCATGCTGTTGGTGCTGGCGACGGAAGAGGCTCTCACTCCGCAGCTCCAGCTACGCTTCCTGACTTACCTGGGCCAGGGAGGTAAAGTCCTGGGGCTGTCTTCCACCCTCTGTCCCGCGGGATTGAGACTGGAAGCCAGGGATTCCCAAAAGAACCAGATCTGCAGACTGAGCTTCACCAAGTCAGACTCCACAGAGCTGGAGCTCAGTGTGCTGACCAGCGGGAGCGCGTTTGTGAGGGACAGTGGCTCCGGAGAGGTGGAGCTATGGGGGGAGCTGTGTGGAGATAATAAAGACATGGTCATTGTTAGAGTGACGCATGGAGAAGACAGTGGGGAGGCCATCCTGTGTCAGGTAGTACAGAGTAAAGCACATGTTCTGTGAGTGACATCACTGGGTCTGCTTGAATTCTTTTTGAGAACTTCAAGTTGTTACATTCATTCCTCAGAAATTTAAATACCAAATCTGTTTAGTTTTCCATTCATCACAACGGTCTCTTTCTTAGCAGAGGTTTCATGTAAAACCTGTTTTTTGTGGAGGTTTTTAAGACCTGTCTCTATCTCACTGTAGGTGCGTCTGGAAACAGCGCCCGACTCCCAACATGTGCGGAGGCCAGGGGATTTTGACGAGCTGAAGATGAGCAACGCTCGGCGCTATGAAGTTCTGACCGAGATACTCACCTCTCTGGGACTGAGCTGTGAGCTGAGCCAGGTGCCTCCACCCAGCCCCATCTACGTCCTCTCCACCTCTCAGGTGTGTTCATCTCACCGTCCAAACACGCCCCCTCAAACCGTGTCGCATGTCTGATGTGAGAAGTCCCGAGAATGAAAGGAAATGTTATAATACTGTTCTGTGATATGACATTTTTAGTGCTGGTTCCCTACAAAAGGACTGAGTGGAGTGTCTCCATTTAAAATACAGAGCAGTCCTGGACTGGGCTCAAACCCGATCTGAGGAACCAACCCCTGGTTTCCATACCTGGTGGTATTTAACCGTTGTTACGCGTTCTGTGCTGTACCGCTCCACATGGCTTACTGGCATCACCTCAGTATTTTCGTAAAGCATGTCTTCCTCAACCAATCTGGAAAATTCCATTGTTGTAATGCTTGAAAATTCAAATAGTCACACCAGCTCACTCTAGCAGAACCCAGCTCCTGTTCTCTTTTCGAGACGTAGCGATTGCCTTCATGCATAATCTATGAGTCGAAATAAAGGATAAATGTAACATTTGATTTAGATTAATGGCATAGTTAGTTATATTTCTGACATCCTGCTTGAGGTGTCTGCTTTTTATGGAAATGCCTTTAGATCGGAATTCAGGCGATGAGATCACTGTCTGTGCTCCAGTTTTTCATTTGGGTTTTTTCCTCATCGAAGGATTTTCAATCCATTGACGTAACAGAATGTCGCACGGCAGCCTAACAGTTCCTTTCAATCTGCACCGTCCCGTTAAACTTGAATGATCTGGGAAAAAAAAAAAAAAGTCTCTTCAGCTGCGCTGTTAAGTCTTTTTACTCGGTCCATGCTCAATCTGCATTCGACGGTCTCCCCGGGCTTAACCGCTTTCCATTTACATGCATAAAAAGCCCAAATGTTTCCCACATGTACAAACTGTCCATATTGGTTCTCCTTTGAGGCTCCGTAATAAGCATTTACATGGATAATTTTGAAGCGGATCGAGAAAGAGAGAATTTGGGGAATGGTTAAAGGTTAGAATTCTTGTCATAGCGTTGGCGCAGGCTAAAACGCAGAGCTGTGAATGGGGCCAGGACCCCGGGGGGGCGTGCAGTGTTTGATTCCAGTATTATGCGTGTGGGGGGCAGTCATTGATATTCAAATGTAATCTCTGAACTCGTGCTCAGGCCCGTGGTATGTAGGCAATGCAATCTCTGAGTTAATCAGAATTGTGACAGATCACACAAGTTAATGTTTGTTTTTGTTTTTTTGTTTTTTTGTTTTTTTTTGTGAGAATGTGTTGTCCTAAGCATTGACTTTGCTGTCAAACAACAGTGCAATTGTGAAAATGCACAGGGGAAACTAATGAAGTGCATGTTTGCTTTTCTTTATGATTATTGTTTTTTATCACTGATACCTGATCAGTACACGGCACGATATTTGTAAATGATAGCGTGCAATTCAGAGAATCATATGACTGAGCTGTTTTGTCAGTTTTGTAGGTTTGATTGAATGCTCCAGGCATCAGTCATCTTTCTTGTGAATTGTTTCTTCATGGAAATGATTAAGATCAGAATGTTGGGCCGATAAGTCTCAAGCCTGCCCTGTAGGTGAACGAATTTGACAGAGATATGAGAGCAGACTGGTTTTTTTAGTGCCTGACCTCAGGATTACATTCTCCACCTGTTGCTTCCAGAAAGTCCTGGCAAGATTCATTATAGTCTACCCCCACCTTTTGGGACTGTTGGAAATTTCAACGACAAGCTAATGATTGTTTGTTGCATTTACTCAAGCTTCCACTAGGTGGCAGTCAATCTCCACTCTGCGTATAAGTGGACAATTTGAGTCTCTCATATGGTTTCGAGAGAGTATCAGCGATTTTAAGCAGTTCACGAAAGCCCTCTTTTTGATGCAGTGTTGATATTTGACAGACGATTTAGAAGTTTAATCTTTCGTAAATAGTAGCTTTCATCTGAGTAACATAGGTAACTGATTTTCGTTCAACCTGAAAGCTATATTCATTTTCTTGTGAATGAACCTTGGACACCGGTAGTCTTAACTACACTGGCCCGATGCCTTCCAGGAGATCATTTACGATGTGCCGTCTGAATGACTTTGACAAGTTAAGTTAGTCATTTATGCACCCACTTACCCCTATTTGGCCCCTCCGCCTGACGCACAGAATAGTGTTTCCGCAAACCAAACTGTAGTATTATTATTATGAGTTTGTTTGGACTTGAGGGTGACATCTGACCCCTGCCCCAGCCACTTTGTTACAACAAACACTGCGATGATGAAAGCAGCTGCCTTTCGGGATTGCTTCCAGATTGTGTTGGAAATTGCCGAGGGAAGAGGGATAGAGCGTGCTCTGTGCACCTTGCCTGGACTGAAGAGTGGAGGGCCTGTTGGCCTGGTGCTTTTTAGGGCCCATCACCCTGGCTGGACTTACTCAGGGAAACTCCTCAGTGCCGCTAATTCATCAAGGCCCTGTTTATCCTCCGCTCTTGACTCTGCCCGGGCCGTTGGGGCTAACAGCGTGCCTTTATCTCCTCGGCTTTCCGCGCGGCCTCTGTCAGTCGCCTGTCTCACGACGGCTACAGGCATCACAGAGAAGCCTTAGGATGCCATGAAGAGCGACATTTACTGAGCGAAATTGTCAACGTAACCTCCTCTCGCGCTTTTTTGTTTTTTTTTTGCATATTGTATATACTGAAATGCTCGATATTGTGAATTCCTTCACTGTATTATATCGGAGAGAAGACAAAAAAAAATCTCTTATTCTCTCTACTTTTTTCCTCTTCATTTTTAGTATCTTAAAAATTAGATTCAACTCAAGGTCATTGGTTGTAAACCATTGGTTCTGATTTGGTGTTTGGTTGCAGCTTTGCTCTGCATTGTCCCTATTGTTCCTATTTGATTCTCTGAGGTAAGCGACTTATTTACTGCTCCCCGTCTCGATGATGGAAATCCTGTGAAGACCAGGCTTGTTAACCATGGCCAAGCAGGTCTCTGGGGACCACCCCTCCTCAAACCATTACCATCTCCCCTCAGTTTGCACAAAGCACGGATTTGAGGCATGCTGATAAGCAATTCTAATTGATTAAACATCACTGTATTCACTAAATATGGATTTTAGCTAATTAGGTCATCATCCCTGTCAGCTGTCAGTTCTTTTGTGCTAATCACATGATTTTTTTTTTTTTTTTTCACCAGATGCCAACTTGTTAAAGATTATCCCATTTTGTTTCTTTAACGGGAAGACATAAACACAATTTATTTACAGATCTCACACCAGATAATACCATTTCTAAAAAAAATTAGTCGTACCACGTAATAGTTCATATAAAAAAAACTGAAAAGGAAATGTTTTATTCTGAATGTTTCTCACCAGTAATGTTAATTCCCATTTAAGTTATTTGTTTTGTTTTTTTGTGAGAATATTAAAAAAAAAAGAAAAGAAAAAAGTGCTGTGGCATTTCTCAGTCCCCATTTATACTTAAATACTCCTGTGAAGGAGAAAAACTTTACCTCAAACAATAGGAAGGTAAGGTGCTTGGCTTACTGGCACATGTTCTTGTATAGGGATAGGTGGGGGGGGCAGTGATAGACTTCCAGTGATCTGATAGGGTTAATTGTCCTGATATATCCCACTGGGTGCCTTTGCTTTAGTGCTAAAGCTAAACAAAGGGCTTTGCATTGAGCCATTGAGGTAC